>NC_084512.1:21635717-22835717 GCF_024500385.1 Phyllopteryx taeniolatus
CTACCATGTTAGCTTAGTGATAAGACTACGCATTCCAAATTGCGTTAAAGTTTGGGTTACGTTGTCACCATAGTAACCGAAGTCCGTCATAAATGGAGAACCCCTTGTATTTGTAGTCGTGTCATCAGTCAGGGATTCAGTCAGAGCTCAGTTTGAAAGCGGTCAAGCGGAGATGCACAATAGTCTGAACATGTCTCGACCTCCGCAAAGTCCAGGGTAGGGGGTCAAGTACAAGAGTCAAAGGTGATGTCTGGCCCACAGGGATGGATTCCAGGTAAAGAGGAAGCACCCCCACCCCCACCTCCCCACTCCCAAAAAGATTGTGTATCAACGGGAAGTGACCCTTCGAGCAAACGCAAAAAAAACATTCACCCCAGTTATTTGCTTTCCTTTCATGTTCAACCACATCACGTTAGTGATAATATCAGGTGGCGGGATGGCAAGGGGTTCTATTGTTTGTGACACTTTAAAAAGAGAAACCGTACGTGTGTCTCTACGCGACTAAAGGTAAAAATTCGGTAATCCACATCTTAATCTTGTGCCGTGCTCGGTGCGGCTTAAAGAAAGCGATACTCCTGTGACTACTTTAGGCAGATGATTGTGTTACCTTTACAATTCGGCTTCTCCTCCTTCCTGTTTTGTACTCGTGGAATGCCTGATAGAAGTATCCCCACAGCGGCCTTCCACCTGCTGAGGCGAGGACAGGGCCGCGGTCCCCGGGTCAGAAGGGAAATGGCAGTCCACTGGGAATCGGAATTAAAAAGGTAACTTGTAAGCGTAAAGAAAAATACAAATTACAATGTTAAAGTACTAGCCGTAAACGACTTCAATGCAAACCCTGTAACATTGAGTTGTACGCTGTTATGTACAGGACATGTTTCACGCTACCGTCAAACAATAGTCGGCATTCATTTGCAAAGGCTTGAGCTGTGTATGTCAGCGCACTGCTACATATTTCTTTTCTACCTTTAAATTGTGTTTCGGTCTGTCCAGGAGGGGAGGCAATTTATCTGTCATGGCCTCCAAAAGAGGCACCCCCCCCTGCCTTTTAGAGTATTATACTGACAGCAGCGTTATTAGCCACAAGAGAAAGCAGCCGCCGCATGAATTTGGCCACTGTTCACCTCCGAGGCTTAGCCAAACCTCTTTTTACAATAGCGCCGATGGTCCTGAGATTTTCCTTTCAGTTATTAATTTGATAAATATATTAATTATGACCCAGGGATGACAGTCCAATCAGATTGTCAGGCGCCCTGTCACGGGGCCTCCAACCCCCACTTTGGTGATAAGTTCTCAAGTTTCCAGAGCTGTCATCCAGAGGGCTTTGACTTTCTTATCAACGCTGGGCCCAGTCCCAGGATAATTTCCTGTGTGTCATAATTAAATGGTGGCTCTCTGATCGTGAGTGTCTCCCAGTTAAAATCTGGAATCTCTTGACATCCGTCTTTGTGGAGATACGTTAGGCTAGGGCTATTTTAATGACGGTTTTAAATGAGAAGGTTATGATTGCGTTATTGGTCTCTGGTTGTGTGCATATATTTTCGTCAATTCATTATATATATATATTTTTTTTTTTACTGCTTATCCTTTTCAGGGTCACGGATGAATTGGAGCCATCCCAGCTCTCTTTGAACTGGTCGACAGTCAGTCGCAAGTTTGCTTATTTGAGAAAAATTAATGGAACCAATATGTTGGGTCATATTTCGTATTTTAGCACCCCATTTTAAAACTATAAATCAAATATACATATGCCCATACTCCAGATACTTGACTTATCTAAGAACAAACTTGTTTTCTTTTCAAATTCTAAATTTCAAATAGTATTGCCACAAATGACTGATTATAGAGAATGTTTTCAAATGATGATGCTATTCAACAGGCATCTTAATGCAATAAAGTAGCTGTACTAAATTGATTTTGAAAATGGTCCACTGGCCTGTACCAAGACAGACATATTTACAATCAATTTTGTGTATTAGATATGACGGGAAACCTTTCACAGCCCGGGTGGACTAAAGGCAAAAAAATACATGAATAAATCACTTTTCCAGAGACTCAATTTTCTGCATTTTCGACAGGTCCGCGGCTATTGCAAATTCTTTTAAAAAAAAAAAAAAAAGTTTAATACACATTTGGGTCTTCGTGTGCCAGAATTTTTTTTTTTCCAGACACATCAGGGGACCCCACCCAGACCCAGAAACAATACAAAGTTGCATTTCTCCTGGGGAGAGCCCAAAAATGTATTTAAAATGTCTTGCCGCTTTTTACCCATTTTTTAAATGTTTGTTGTCCTTATTTGATCTATGTTGAAATGTGTTAATATGTTTAAAAAAATAAAAATAAAACAGACATTGGGGCTAATGTGAAAGGGCTACTATTTAACTCTGCCAGCCAATTAAATCAGTCGCACCTTACTGGCTGGAATCACAAATATTTACATTATTTTTTTTTTTTTTTTTTAAAAAGGCCACTTTTTGCCATTTCTGAGTCCAGCTGTATTTAAAACAGAAGTGATAACTTTCTACTCATGTCAAGAGTAGCGGAAAGCCTGGGAAAAGACTGTAGACCCATTGTGTCTCTGTCATATCATTCTCCATTTTCTGGCCTCAAGAATGAAAAATATTCAAGTGTCTTTGATATGCCAGATCTTGTTGAAGGTCTTTGACTAATTCAATATATTTCTGGTTTATTGGACATTCACAGTCAACCTGAGAAATGGTCGTTTGTTTGTACGGTATATGCTGCATGGTCAGGGTGCTGGCCAACAACTGCAGCACGACCAAACCCAAGAATTTTGCTGAGCTGGATGGAGAGCGTTGACAGCAGCTTCTATCTGCCAATCTCCCTATGGATATTGTTGCGGTACTGGTGAACAGACAGCCAGGGTTTGTGCGCTGACAGACATAGTCTGTCAGCAGCTTATCATTTCCAATTAAACCCTTTCATCTCAACGTACAGTCAAATCCTTGGCAAGCCCCCCCCCCAAAAAATGACCTGAACAACCTGTTATTAGTCGTTTTCAACAGGTCCCCATCTTTTCAACCTCTGCCCTGTAACAGGAGGGTGCGGACAATCGTTTCAGGTCTTAAGGTTCTTCAACTATCAGTCGTCGACGGTGGTCACGTTGTGTTTAGAGATAAACTTGAAAAATTGCTTGGCTGTCCACTACAACACATGTTCCTGCACAAGGGTCTTTCTGTCCACGCTGTGTTCTGGCCGGGCATGTGCTGAATGGTGCTGCTCCTATGCGCTCATTGATGCCCTCTACGCATGAGACACGAAGGAATGCGTTCAGACCCGAGCGGCCTCACGTCGTCTCATTTCCTCTAATAAGGTGGCCCCTGAGGCATCCGGATGGACCAACAGATTAACCTCAGCATCATCGAGTCAACGCTGTGGACTGATGTGTGCAAGAGCAAGCATACCTACATTTTGACCATGCAGCACTAGCAAATGACTGATAGGTTGTGTAATTTACTTACATACAATGCAATATTTTTCCCCAAAACAGACATAACAAAGCGGATCTTTGAATAAGCATGAGGTGTGCCAGAAAGGTTCCAGGACTGGTATCACCCTGAAGCCACAAGTTGTTCTGCCACAACTCTCGCCTGTTCTGCAGACATACTGTCTGATCATCTGGATTACATTGAAGGGGAAAACTCCGAGTTGGGGTTTGAAATAGGGCTGTGGGGAAAAAAATTAAAATAATCAACTAAGCAAAAATGTCTGCCTCCAGGCAATAAAAAAACTAAAAGCATATTTGTGCCACCCAGAATCAATTTGCATCATTTAACCACTGTCCAGGTTGCAGATGGACGCACTGGAGGGCCCATGACAAATATTGCCAAAAACGACAGAAGAGTCTATAAGTGATTTTTAGGACATGTTTCAATGTGCAATTTACATACAACATGATATATTTGTGAGCTGAATAGTAGTTAGCAGTTTTTCTTACCTACAATGGTAATCGCTACCACCATACAGTCAGTGCCAACATAATCAGTTTAAGGATAGAAGTCCAGCCCTCATAAATGAGAATAAAATAAATAGGATAATTGATTCTAAAAAATAGTTTTAAATATACTGCATCTTTTGTGACTCCATTTGTGGAATTTTCTCTGACACACCTTGTATATGCAAAGAGAAAATAAATCTTACGTAGGTATTCGCGTCTTGGTAGATTGCAATCAAGTGGATTTGACCAACAACAATACAGTTTACAGTTGTTGGAAAAGAGTTACAAGCATTGTGGCGCCCTCTTCAGGTGAACGCGTGGGCTACACGCACACCTGCAGATGGTATTCCACTGTTTTGGCCTTGCCACAGTCTTCATCTAGCTTTACAAAGGTTTTAATTGCAATTCAATTCACAATTTCCGCCTTTAGATCTACCGAAATGTAGCCACTCTAAACTTCCTACTCAAAGACACCAAAACCCATTTTCAGATTGACTGCCTTTCCATCTGTTTAATCTGATTTTAATCGGGACATAATACATTATTCTGGGCGGTGGGAGTGCAGCGGACCGTTTTTATAAGATAGCGAGCTTGCACTTTGAAAATGAACAGTGTTACCGGACCACCTGTATGAGCGGTAAAGGAACACCTTTAGAAACACGAGGATAATCCTGTGGGTTTGAATGGTTGTGAAACGCTATGACAGATTAGGTGAAGAGCGCATTTGATTAACGGGAAAAAGAAGTCAATTGGCCATGGAGCGTGAAGTGGCACACAAGGCTTCTTTTATATCACTGAGCTGCTCGCTCAGTCTGGGAGAACTCCGCAAGTATTTCGTGGCCATACACACATGAAAGATTTGAAAAACAGATGTTCAAACAGAGCAAGTAGTACAAGATTTCATGCTTTTACTTAAATGCGGCACTTAGCCCAACCTCTGAAAATGTTGAAACCTTTCTCGCCACATCCCTCTTTGTTGCACGTCTGCAGGTAAAGGTCATCTCGGCCAGGTGCTTGCCCTCCACTTGACTCCCATCCAACACACAGATTTTGCGTTGACCCGGTGTCGTCTATGCGTGAACAAATCCCCCAAAACAGCTTAAAGGTGGCAAAACAAAAAGATGGGCAGTATTAAACACTCATGTAGACTTTGTTTATCAACGACTCTTTAGATTAAACCAAGCCAAGGTTTGGGTTTGATCAAGTGCTTTACCAGACTTCTGACTAAAAGGAACATTTCGAAATTGCTTGATTCTTATTTTTGGAAAATAATATATGTTTCCAATTCATTTTAGATGGCCAGACTTCCCAAAAGCAAATGGATAGAGGACCACTCTATTTGTGGCGTAGAAGATTGACGGATGGGTAGTAGCTTCTAGACGCAGGTAAATCAACACTTAAAATCCACACGATCGCCATAATTCTTAATTAACAAATCATTCATTTGTCCTTATGCCCGCCATTAATACAGAGGGCAACTTTACTCATGCTGAAGAGCACACAATTATCAAAACATTCCAACGTCAAAATGTTCAGCTCATTCCGCAAATTTCCTGTGATGTCGTAATTCCACATTTCCCACAAGAAAAAAAAAAAACATTTCAAATGAATGCAGGAATTGAAACTAATTAAGCATTTTTCAACTGATTCAAATCAGTCTCACTTCGAAATGTTCATTTCAATTTTTTTCCCCCCCAAAGAAAATTCACAAATGAAGAGACATTTTACAACTTTCCCTCAACCCTATAATTCAGCTCTTGTTCCTTTATAAAAGGTTTCACCTTCTACAATTCTTATTTATCCTACAACATTTCAGTTCACTCCACAATAGTTCTACTTCATGTCGCTATTGCAACTATTTTAACAGCTTTTCCATTTCTACATCAAAGGTTGCCATGCCAATTTCGGAAGGTACTTAGGGAGTAAGAAGATTAAGTGCTGAACAAAATAAACACTGACTTTTGTTTGTTTGTTTGGGACTCTTGACCTCGACCCTCCGGACTGAAATATGTTAACCATGCGGAGATCATAGCTGCATTAACCACTTTTTGACCTTGACAACTTCACTTCTCGTGCAATCACATGCACTTGATTACTGCTTAGCTCAATATTAAACCAAATAAGAGTTGTGCCGAGGTTTGGAAGGAAGGTACAGTATATTGATACACCTTTTATGTATTTTAATGACTCAAGATAGCAGAGAATCCACAATGGCCGCTAATCCCCAGTGCATAGCCAGAGGCCGCACAAAGCAGCATAAGCTCCCCTGACGTTCCTGCTATCACCTGCCTATTTTATGCCATGCCGTCCCTTTGGCGCGTTCTTTCCATCCGCTAATCCTCTTTAAGGCCATTACCTGCTAATATGTCCATTCAGGAGGCTATCTTTTGCCTGCCATCGGCAGTACGCTAAACATCCCATTAAAAGGAGGAAGGCAAATGGGGTCGGGTATTGTGGTTTTGACCCCAAATACCATGCAGATGAAGGGCCGAGTGAGCGGTGGAGGCCTTTGGAGCTCATAGATGGTTGGCCTTGAATTAAATCATAAACCTCAAGGTTCATGTCATCTATGAGAGCAGAAAGCAAATCAAGTTTAAAAAAAAAACAAAAATAAATTGGAAAAAAAGAAAAACAAAATGTTTTTAAATTCAATATTGGGTCAGAAAGAGTATTACTGGAGTACTAGGGTGGGAAATGAAACTAAGAATAAAAGAGCACTTAGGAAAATAAAAGTGGAAACTATAATAAAGTTGTGATACTAACAAAATAAAGTCATAATATTACAAGAAAAATATTTTCCAAGAATAAAACCTGGGAAAAGAAAATGTAATATTACAAGGAAAACATTTCTAAATTTGAAAAGACAAAATTACAAGAATACAGTCAAGGAATTTTTTTTTTTTTTTTCATAATTCTAAACAAACAAACAAAAATGAATCAGAATATTTCATTTGCTCATACAGTTATAAGTTGTAATTTTACTAGAATAAAGGCATGACTAAAGGTCATTTTAGGAAAAAGTGAAAATATTGCAAGGTCGAAATATTACAAGAAAAAGTCCCGATTTTATAAAAATGAAGTCAAGATTATTACAGGCAGGCTTAATTTTATGAGAATAAAGTTGGAAAATTAATTACAAGGGAAAAAAAGTCTTGATTTTAAAGGAAAAAGACTTCCATTCATAGTTTTGCATAGAAAAAGGTCAAAATAGTCATATGGAAAAACAAGTAATTTCTGACAGATACAGTCCGACTATTGCAAGGTGGGAATTTTATCGGTCATGATTCATAAGAATAAAGTAATAAAATTACAAGAATTTTTTTACATCATAATATTACACCCAAAAAGTACAACAATTTTAAAAGAACAAAGTTGCATTACGAGAGACGATTTCTCGAGGACATTACGCGTATTACAAACTTGATGATGTGGGCTGTGCAAAGTAGAACAAGCAAAATGACTCACAACCTTCACGAATATGGCGTAGAAAATAATAAATAATAATAAATCTAAGGTGAAGGGGTTGCCCCCTGACCAACAAAGTTGACTTGTTATGTGGCCTGGAGGCAGAGCAGTTGCTCATTTCACTGCTCATGGCTGACCCTGACGTCACTTGAATGTGTGCTGAAAGCTTCCACAGCACAACACCAGTGACTGCTTTCGGACCAAAAGAAGAGAGAGCGACCGCTTTCTTGTCTTGTGCTTCAAATAAACAAAGCCTTACTGTACTGGTTCTTTCAATCCTGTCCACTAGAGGGCGTCACCGGATCAAAAGTATTCAGCTGCTGACTTGAAGCATCATCTCCATTTCTATTATTTCTGTGGAAATTGGTGCAAGTTAATGCTGGGGGGTAAAACAATGTCATTGGATTACAAAATGGATTACAATCGAAAATGACGAGAGAATTATGTACATTTCAAAATATCCCCCCCCCCAAATATAAAAGTGCAAATTCAACATCCTGACATTTGAACACAAGTGTTTATATCCGCTTCATTTAGTTTCACAGTTAAAACTAGGGATGCACCAAAATGAAAATTCTTAGCTGAAACTGAAAACAGAAAATGTGGAAACCAAAGCAGAAAACCAAAACACCGAGAGAAATTATACCAATTATTGGTACAATTGCGTTTATGGCTATGAGTGCAGGGCTGCCAACCTACAGAAATTCACTTGCAGAACAATTTGTCTGAATTTCCATATTCTTAAAATTATGTCAAGAACATTACCGTGGGAGAGTTGTTGCAGTATATTATCCATCCATCCATTTTCTGAGCCGCTTCTCCTCACTAGGGTCGCGGGCGTGCTGGAGCCTATCCTAGCTATCATCGGGCAGGAGGCGGGGTACACCCTGAACTGGTTGCCAGCCAATCGCAGGACACATACAAACAAACAACCATTCGCACTCACATTCGCACCTACGGGCAATTTAGAGTCTCCAATTCATGCATGTTTTTGGGATGTGGGAGGAAACCGCAGTGCCCGGAGAAAACCCATGCAGGCACGGGGAGAACATGCAAACTCCACACAGGTGGGGCCGGGGATTGAACCCGGGTCCTCAGAACTGTGAGGCTGTCGCTCTAACCAGTCGGCCACCGTGCCGCCGCAGTATATTATGTAAAGGATAAAAAATAATTCTGCATGTTTCAATTCTGCAACATAATCGTTACTCTATAATCGTAATCGTTAATCAATTATGGCTTCAATATTTCTTATTTTAATACTGGATCAATTTTGCTTCAGAAGCAGTTTCAGCGTAAATCAAAGTACATGAGATTTCAATGTGCCATCGTCAAAAATATTTAAGTCTATGGATTAAATGGCCTTTAGCGATTCTGTTTTCAACTGTCGCAAAGAAAGAAAGTCTATTAAATCAGGTTAATCAGCTCTCAAAAGTCCAAATTAAGAAAATCTGCATTATATTTTGCAAACAAACATAACATTGCTGATCGACTGGATTGGATAGGTTATGCACGGACATTTGTTTAGGTTTCCATTTTTGTGCAATACTTGGAAAAAAAATTCTTCGCTTGCATGCCATTTCCTGTATGATCCACTATTGCTGTTGAAACGATGCAAATTTCCCCATTGTGGAACTGATCAAGGTTATCTTACATTAATAATCAGTATTATACACGTAACCTTATAGGCCCCTGTTCTCAGGTGACGTACGCGGTGATTAGTGACTTATGCTGCTTTGACACCGGACGGGGAACGAACCTTTGCCTGCGCGGTTCCGCATCGTGTTTAGCTAGCTAGCTGTATCTCATAGGTAGCTGGGGCGGGGCAAACTAGCGTGTGCCAAGCATTGCCATGATAGCACCAGTTTGTTTGTTTGTTTGTTTACATTATAGTGTACACAACTGCGCTAGCCACAGTTTTTGCTCGAGTCATCACAACATCCTGTTCTGGCCGAGTTGCTTCAGTGACAAAAGTATTTCGCTCGAAAAACGAGAATGCACTTTTGAGCCATTTCAGGCCCCAAATTTTCTGTGTAGTAGGCATAATATATAAACCATATAGTTTTCCAAATGTTTTGCTTCCACGACTTTTGGGGTGTTTGACATTGGAGATTCTACTGTAATATGAGCAAACAAGACCTGCCGTTACATTTTCTTATTCCTTGCCAAAAACAAATTTAATGGAGTTACATAAATGCACTTTCGACTGGCGTTGGACCTTCACTGGCTGCGCATTTACAACATCCCCTCCAGAAAATAATATGCAGAAACACGCTGGCATGTTTACAAGCATAGTTGTGCATGTCACTACGCGGGCCAACATTTGAACTTATGAATCACGACATGGACAAGCACACGGACTGCGTACGTATGCATGTATATACGCGCACGTAAAGTTCAGCCTACAGACGTGAGAAATCCGCACAAGCAATCACTAAGGCACAAATAATAATAAGAGACGACAGCCAGTTGGGTCTGCCACCAGGCATGTTTTCATTGAGCCACGGGCGTGAGTCATCCATGGCCGCTCGCTCTCTGCTAATGCGTTTGTTTTGGTCCAACACACAAGGACATGTCGCTGACTAACTTGTTCCTCTTTCCTAGACGGTAATTTACATTTCTGTCTTTTTAGAAACAGCCATCGTAATACAGATTATTTCGCACACACTAATATACTTGCGAAGCTACAACTGAAAATCCTTCTTGCAGATAAACCACAATGAATCATGCACATTTAGTACTACAACTACTGCAGTATTTATACACCTTTTCCAAAGCCAAATTCAAACACTTCTAGGATTTTCCAGCAAATGAAATACATCTTAATGTAATTATTCAAACAGAAACTGTTACCAGAGTAGTTTAAAATAAAATCCATGTTCAAATAAGTACTGGAAGTTTGCTACAAATTGTATTTTAATAGTAATATGAACAACAATAATACCTGAACCATTTAACCATGTGCACATGACATTATAGGACACTATGGAACCATATGGGGCATTATGGGATGGAAGGGGACAGAATAGGGACACATAACAAAATAGGACATAATATGCGACAGTATAGGACAAAATGGTAATAAGGGACTTTAGGGGACAGCACAGGACATGGGCCAAAAATGGTGCATCATGGGACATAACAGGGGACATGAAAGAACACTGTGGAACAAATGAGACATGATTAGAGGTGTCGATTGATTGACAACGAATCAATCATATTAATCGACAACTATTTTGATAATCGAGTTTAAGAGTAAATATTCTCTGATTTCTGTAGTCCTCCATGAAAGCAGACTGATTGTGTTGAAGCAAACCTAAGGCATTTGGAAACATCCGCTTGGACTTCGGAAAACAACATTCAACATTTGTGCTCATATGTTACAGACCAAACCACTAACTGAATCATAATACATTTATGGGAAATATATATATATATATATATATATATATATATATATATATATATATATATATATATATATATATATATATATATAGTCAGTTGACTCTGTTACGAAAATAATCGTTATTTGCCGGCGTAGTATGAATAACTGACATGTAGTTGAACTTGAAGCAGCCTCAAAAGTGTATATCATTTTCGGGGATTTCATGAACCTTCAATCAAAAACATATCAAAGCCGATTCAATATTTTTTTTTAAAAACTGTGTGCCTCAGCTTTCACATGGCTTAACTGACTCAAAGAAGACAGAAGTGAAATATTTCTCACCATTGTGACACCAGCTTAAGGTACACGGACAGAAAAATATCTTTTTTTCTCGAAGGTTGGGGTACAAGATTCAACAACACAATGCTAACGCTATGGCGACAGGCCACCTGTGGGCCGGCGAGTTAAACGACAGACGACCATGGCTATAAATTACGTCATCTTTACAAGAATTTGGTCAAATAGTTTCCAACAGGAACAAATGAAGACTACAGGAGGAGCATTGTAGCAGCTTGACTAACCGGTGTATCTACATGGCGGCCATGTTGGGGAGGTCGACATTCACATCAAAAGGCAATGCGTGGACACAAATTAAGACTTAACTTGCTCATTTATTTATTTATTTTTAAAGCTTTTTTACGAGGTTTACTTTTTTTGTAAACACAAAAGCGTGTGTCATCAATACATAACTTTTTTTTCTTCCAAAAAACACTCGAAAATATTTTTTCCTGTGAAAAGTTATTCCCAGGTCCCTTGTTGTGATTGCACGCAGTTGTGTGAAACCGTAGGCAGCACAATGTGCCCTGATCCTTGTTCTTTCGGCTTTCTCTCTGTCCACACACAATGGAATGCGCTGATGACTTTGACCTTTCTAGCTTTGCGTTGCCGGAGACACGCGGATTGGTACTGGTGTTCCCAGCTGGACTCCCCCTGCTCCAACATTAGTCTCTAGGACACACACCGCTTCTTTAACCCGGTCGAAAAATGCAGTACTGCATCCTGGCGGGGGGGAAAAAGAATGTGGCGGCGTTAATTTGTCTCCCACTAACCCTAACTCACCCTAATCCTAACTCATTCTAAAGCGCCTTTGCTCCAACCCTAGCCCTAAACCTAACCATTACAAAGGCCGGGCAGCTAGGAAGTCCCCCAAATGCTCAGGGCCCCAGAACAGTTGTACCCCACCCTGTCTATTCCTTAAAATTCTAAAGGGCATAGAAATGGATTTTTAAAACAATTATAATTAATAAAAAGGAATTCATTAAGCATTTTCTATTGCCAATTTGTGATGAATGATAATGCACTGGTGTCTAGACAGCTGAACTATATGACTATGCAGTTATAATGAATAGACTGATTACTTTTATCTTTGCAAGTGGACAGTGTGAAATTTACCTCAGTTTAAAAAAAAAAAGATCACATGCATGCTTTTAATTTAAATCCTGGAACTAATCAGGGCCAAATGATTTTTTTTTTTTAAGAATATGAGTAATTTCAACTTGCTCTCTTTGAACACCCTAATGGGACATTCGTTTCACAATCATTTGTGACAGTGTTAAATGAGACTAATCGGTTCTCAATGAAGGATTCTAATTAAACAAGAAGATTCCATTCGGCTAATATAGTGACCATGTTCAGCAGGCCACACGTGGACACACAGTAGTCTGTAAAAACAGACCACATGCATGTTCAGTGGTCATTCTTTGCTTAAAAAAAAATAAAAACTGAAAATAGCTAGTGTTTTTTTTGGGGGGGGGGGGGGGCTCGCATGGTCTCGCTTTGACCATTTGTTCACATGATAACAGCAGGGTGACTGCGCAATACAGCGGGTGAACACATCAAAGTGATAATTTTATTGCTTTGGCCTGAATACGAAAAACAGCAAACAAACAAGACTTTCAGCGAATAATGAAGGATATGTTTCCCCAACAAGACCCGCAAATACGCGACTCTGCTAATGCCGAACCACAAATATGCGAGGTTCACTGTATATATTGTGATGCCTTAACCATGCATTGTTCTCCATTAATGCCTTTCATACATCTCTCAGCTACAGAAATAACACATTTCTACTTTGGACTGCTGTCACGCAAGGGGCCAGGAGAAGACCATGTGAGCATCTCACGATGGGTGCAATGGGATGTTCCTTATGAAACAAACCGTACAGTATGCAGAGATCTTAAGCGAAGTTGGTCGCCATGGCCACATGTGCTCGGGTGTTGCTGGCAAACGCCCACACAAGCTATCACATTGTTTTTACGTCACGAGCCTGTGAAAACACACCATGTCCCCCACCACCATGCCTCACACACACACACCTCAACTACTATACGCGCACTATACTGCCAATGCCAAAGGCTGCGCCACCAACGCAGTCGCTGGAGAAGTCTAGGATAAATTTAAAGTGACACTTGAGACAACATTAATGGGGTCTGTCCCACTGAGATGTGTTGAGGCATTTTAACCCTTTATGACACTAGGAACCATATTTGGGAAGCGCAGGGGGGAGAGAAAGACTACATTTATTAAGAAATATGATGCAACAATGAGTTTTTGTACTTTTTTTTAATAACATTTCCTCTGAGGTTTCTGATTTTAGATGTGCCGAGCCAGACCAAAAATCGCCCAATGTGGCCCACATAAAGCGTAAACATAGCATAGAGTATAAACTGTAGCTAGAGTAGCAACACGCGATTTCTCCTTAGGAACGGATATTTAAACACAGACGAAGCCGCAACGAATGTAGACAGACAAAATAACAATACTCAGGAATATACAAGTCTTAATTATCCTCAGAGGGGGGGGGGGGAAAGGCTCACCACAGCTTAGTGAGTCACTTAGTTGTGAAACTCTTCTTCAGAGCACAATGTCAATGGGCATTGAAGCATGAAATCATGATGCACATACTGTTTAATTCTTTTTATTTATTGATCCTACTATATGCGTTTATAAAGTATAATACTGTAATAATTCTATTTTTGGTTACAGGTTTTTTCTTGTGTGGATGGCATGGATTAAGGGAATTTTCATTCATTTCAGTGAAGAAAGATGAGACTTTAGAATTATGAATGTGCTCATAAAAAAACTTGCAAGAGCAGTGCTTTTTACTGTAATAAATGTAATATTGGCAATGATACACTGCCACAGTAATGATTATCATGTTTAAAATGTTATCCCAAGGTTACAAAATACAAATTAAAATCAGTTTATTAAACATTCAAGAATATTTGCATTTATTGTTTTTCTTTCACCATTTACTCCATTTTATAGCTTAATTTTGAATTATTCAATTTCAACATATTTTGTTTTTCACTCAATATTCAAATATTTGCATTAGGCATTTTTTTTTCATATTGCACTGTATTATTTCATTGCTTGCAGAAAATTTTAGCATAGGACCATTTCATCTGTGTACAGTGTAATCATCATTCGTTGTACAACAGCAAAAAAAAAGAGCGTTATTTAAACCATTATTCTGGTGGGGGGGGGGGATAAAATAAAAATAGTCAGAAAAGTACAGCTCGATCGATCACTACTGTGTTCGTGATTGGGTGACATCAGCCTGCAGCCACGCAATCGTGCGTCTGCCCCCCCACCCTCATGAGCCAAATGGGTCTATTTTTAAACACAGAGGGATGTGCGATGACACACTCGCAGAAAGAGAAGCTTGGAGTATTTAGTTTTGGGTTTTTTCCCCGGAGGATGCTTTTTGTGTCGATGCGTATTTGCGCATGAGCCAGCGGGATCCAGTTCAAGCTCGGGTGGGGGGTAAAAAAAAAATTTAAAAATTAAAAAAAAAAAAATAGCTCATTCCTGGGAGTTTAGTAACCATGATGTGAGTATTGAGTCCATGGGAACCCAGAGCGAGGTTTGGACGACTATGGGTTCGTTTAAGGAAAGAGTGGTTGTGTGAGGAGGCAGCAGCAGCAGCAGCAGCAGCAAGCAGCAAGCAGCAAGCAGCAAGCATGCAGGCGGCGGACGTCGCGTGCGCCGCGTTGCTGCTGGCGATCATCGCGGTGTCGCTGCTGTCCAACCTCCTGGTGCTGATCTGCTTCGCGCACAACCCGGAGATCCGCAAACAAGCCCCCGCGCTCTTCATCCTCAACCTGACCTTCTGCAACCTGTTGCAGAGCGTCTCCAACATGCCCCTCACCCTGGCGGGGCTCCTCACATCGGGCCAACAGCACCGCGGAGGAGGTGCAGGTGGTGGAGGGGGTCTCTGCCAGACGGTGGGCTTCCTGGACACGTTCCTCACCACCAACTCCATGCTGACCATGGCGGCGCTCAGCATCGACCGGTGGGTGGCGGTGGTCTTCCCGCTGAGCTACCACTCCAGGGTACGACACAGAGACGCCGTGGCGGCGCTGGGCTACACCTGGGCGCACTCTCTGTGCTTCTCCGCCGCCGCCTCCTGCCGCTCCTGGGTGGGCTACCACCACCTGTACGCGTCGTGCACCCTGATCTGCGCCAAGGCCAAGGGGGCCGGGCTGCACTTCGTGGTCTTCACGTTGGCTCTGCACGGTCTCAGCTTCCTGCTGGCCCTGGTGGCCATGTGCGTGACCTACTTGAAAGTGCTCCGAGTGGCCAGGTTCCACTGTAAGCGCATCGACGTGATCACCATGCAGACGCTGCTGTTGCTGGTGGACATTCACCCCAGGTAAAGAGCACTCCGAACGGGCGACCAGAAGAAGAATGAGCTAGCGGTGCAACAACCGATTCATCGACAACTCGTCGATTAGCAGATTCATCGTCTAATTGTTTCGAGATATTGTTCAAGTTCAAATTGTCTAAATCCCTTGGAATTGCAGCCTCTCAACAGTAAATATTGTCAAATGTCTGTACACCTTCATGAAAGCAGACTTTTTACTCATCTCAAATTAAGACATTTGCAAACATTTGCTTTTACTTTGGAAAACAATAATCAACATCTTTCTGGCGTTCCAAACCAAACCATAACGGAATCAATGTTATATTATGTTCAGCCATATGCTGCACTGTCAACTTGAAATGATGTCCTGTTTTGGTAATAAAGGGATGGAAATAATAGAAGAAAAAAAAAAAGTTATTTTATCCAATTCTGCGGAAAAAAAATGAGATCGATTAAAATAATCCTTAGTTGCAGCCCTCTAACGAGTTCTTGTATCTTTCTTTTGTATAAAAGTCAGCATTAAGTCTGTAACTTGCTAAATTCCTTACTAGACAGCAGTTTACCAACCTTGACTGAGCCAAGAAAACTATTTTACATTTGAAAAATCTCACAGGACACCACCAACCCAAAAATGTAAAAAAAAAAAAATAGAGTTGCACCATAGTTTACGAGTTTAATTCCTTTCATGACCAAGCTTGTAACATTATTTACTTGTACAGTGGTGCCTTGAGATACGAGCTCATAACTCAAATCATCTTTCTCCATTGAAATGAATGAGAAGGCCATGAATCTGTTCCAGCCCTCCACCCCCTGAAAAAAAAGTAATGTTTTTAATAAGGAAAATAGCACTCCATTATGTTATATTTTATTTAAAAAAAAAAAAAAAAAAAAAAAAAAAACATGAACAACAGATGAGAAAAAAGGAACATAATATAAAACTGTGTAATGTTACAGTGGCTTACAATAATATTAAATATACTTTTAGGAATTCATTTTCTGTCAATTTTTGGTGAACACTTAGGTCTACAACACCACTGTATTTTGATTTTGGTCATGATGTTAATACTTGAAAAATTCAAAAAGTCTATTAATTTGTAGCCTCTTGTCACCAGATGTTGTCAGGCAATTAAATTTCCCATCATGCTTTGCTTCTTCCCATGATTTCCGCTTCCCTCCGCAGTGTTCGCCAGAAGTGCCTGGACGAGCAGAAGCAAAGGAGGCAACGGTCCACCAACAAGATCAGCACCTTCATCGGCACGTTCGTGGTGTGCTTCACCCCGTACGTCATCACCAGGTGAGCAGAATTGTTGTGGGCAAGATTGTCGAAATTGCTTTAGTAATAAGTTAATTCATCTAAGAGATGGATGGATTGGAGGGTTGACTCAAGGCGCTCTGCATGACCTTTGACTCAAGACTCAAAAGGTTTGGACTTTAAATATTGATTATCTGTTCTCCTTCTAAGGTGCCTGAAGTTTATTTATTAGCGTAATAAGTGAGCAAGATCGGATAGCTGCTCCCTTCGAGCCTTTTTTTGAGATAGCATGAAATTTGATCAACCAGAATAATAATAATAACATCAACAAAAAATATTGACTTGAATTTGTATTTTCATGTGAACTCATTAATTAGATTGAAAAATACTGTTGGCTGTTTAGCTTTAAGCTTTAAACACATTTCAATGTGTTAAAACACCCTTTCTTTTAAGTATGCCTGAACACTTGTTCTCACTCTCTGGCTGTCAACAAATGGGAGCCAATCGTATCACATCACTTTGAGGAAATGAAAAGAAGACTCACAGTTTTCCAAATAAGAGGCAAAGTGTGCTTTACTTTAAGCTGTTTATTTGTCATTCCCAGTTGAAATGAACTGTACAACCGACTCATACAACAAAAGAGAATTAAACATAATATATTTGCATAGCAAAATGTTCAATGAACATCTGCTAACTTAAAGGTTCCCATGCCATCGATTTTTTTTTCCAGAATATTTGATGTCCTTTTATCAATTTTACGAGATAATTTGGGTTGAAAATGCCCAGGATGCTGTGTTTTTAAGCTGATTGAATATTAATTGACAAAACTATGTCACAACAATGATGATTTCAAATCCACCTGTTTTGCAAGCCTTCTGCCGTTTGTTGCCTTTTGCAGTCAATCGACAAACTGCATGCATGTCAAACATATCAGACCATGTCACAGACTCATTTTGACCAATGTTATGCATAAAACAGTAGAAAAGAATTGGATTTTGATGTCATTGGAACTAAAATAGCAATTTATTGATGCAAAATGCCATAGATGGGCTACCGGGAATTAGCATAGATGTTACGGTAATTGTAAACCTTCAACAACTCCTACTTTAATGCACATGGAGCAGCAACACATACAGTACAAACAGAGCACACAATAATACTCATGGGACCTGTGCGAACGACTATTATTGCAGTTTAGTAAGGGACCTTCTCTGCCTCTTGCTCTTAATTACGCCGCAAAGGCATCCAGTTGATCTCAGTGCTGCCCAGCATGTTGTGGCACAGCATGGTACTACAACTCGTAAGTTTAAACTTGCCTGTATACTGTAAAACAAACTAAGATAATAAAATCTGTGATCGAGCAGGGGCGCAAATGATGAACTGCAATATAGCGGGGGGGGGGGGGGGGGGGCGGGTGTCACTATCATCACTAGAATTCCCAATGATCGATTAATCAATGATTATACCAATCCCTACTTAGAATTAGAAAGGAGCTTTACTTGGACTAAAATAGAATTTTCGAGGCTCTCCTTCTTATTGTGCTGATACTTGATCCCCGTCACGGTGAAAATAAGATTTCACTTTCGTCGGCCATCGATCCCGTCGGTACGCTTAATCCTCGTCGGCGAGATGAGATTCGGCCGGGAGGACGGAGGAAGCAAATGAGTCAGCGCCGCTATCGGTAGCTCTCATTAGTATTTGGCCACGCGCATTAGTGCCGACGACCTGTCACAAGCTGTTAGATTGGGTGGGATGGAAATAGCCGCTTGGCAGAATGGAGGAGATCAGTGTAATTAAGAGGACAGATTAGCCACAAAACAATGCGCTTGCTTGTTCCTCTAACTCGAACACAATCGGACGCATTAGGACACCGGCGGGTTGACATTTGCAGATATTTTCATGACATTTCAAGGGAACGCTTGCCATGGGGAAACTCATTTGAGTCTTCCTCTCTAATTGCACCCATTCACTAGTGAGAAAACATCAAAGTGAAAATTATTCTTCACTGTACTTTGCTTGAGTATGTATCGTTTATCGTCTGTACTCGCTACTCCTCATTTAGTCAAAAATAGACTCATTACTTATCTAGATTTTTTTTTCTGCTGTTATCATGAGCTAATTTAGTAATTTTTTTTTCCCTCTGTATTTTTGTTTTCAGTTCAGTCCTAATTATCCAGTCAGAATGTACCTACGTCGAGTGATGTTTCTTTCTTCTTAGTACAAGCATTATGGAAGTTCATTAAAAAAAAAAAGGGGGGGAAGCTATTTTAGGTGCATAATTCCCCCCCCCCCCCCACACACACACACCCTGTGCCAAGTACTCAAAACAGGTATTGTATATACAGTGGTGCCTTGAAATATAAGTTTTTGGCGATACGAGCCATTTTCTTGGCCGATTTCTTGCGCAAGTCAAAGCAAGTTAGCTTGATTTTTACCTTTTTCCCTCATCAAATTTGAATGTGCTCTTGCTCTATTCGAGGTAGAATTGTGGAGCTGTTCTCCCCGGAACACATCAACGCTCACTGGGGGGTGCTGTCCAAATGTTTGGTGTACGGCAAAGCGGCCAGCGACCCCTTCGTGTACTCGCTGCTCCGCCACCAGTACAGGAAAACCTTTGGCCTCCTGGCTCGCAAGATCCTCGGCAGGAGCCGGCGGGATTCCTTCTCCCTCGCTTTGAAGGCCAACGCCAGGAGGGACCAAGACGCCCAGCACACTGCCAACGCTACTTGTGATCACATCCAAGCGCCCGGCAGCAAGCCGTCTCTTGGCCAGTGAAGCGGAGACCACGATTGTATTTTCTCCCTACTGGAAATGTCTTGGTGTTTTGTTTCGAGGAAGCTGTGGCGGAATTTCCACCCGTGTTTATTTCTATAAACCTCTTTAAATGTTTACATTTTCATATGATCACTGTCCTCTCACTGATGAGCTATCTCCAAAAGGGTTGTGGTCTACTCATCATACGGTCTTTGCGGACTATCTGTAACCCACAGGCGCAATGTTGGTGACCCCAATTCTAAGACATGCGCAGACAGCCACAGTTTCACCTACTGGAGAAATTTAAATGCATCTCCCAACAAAGAACTAACTACCCAATGGTGGTCTTGAACCTGAGACCCTAAGACTAAGAGTGTGATGCTCTCGCAAATGAGTTCACAGGTCTTCTTTTGTGCAGAAGAGTCCTTTCTTGTTACTTCATAGAGTAAATCTGATGGGTAAAACACTTTCACCTGAAACACATCTGACAACAAAGAAACAACCACCCAATGTGGGACTTGAACCCACGACCCTGAGATTAAGAGTTTCGTGCTCTACCGACTGAGCCTCTATCATGTAAAAACATATCTCTGACTCAGAGTAAATTTGGTCAGGAACAATTTTTATTTTTATTTTTTTTAATTGAACAATTGTTTACTCGCTGGCCGGCACGGTGATCGACTGGTTAGCACGTCTGCCTCACAGTTCTGGATACCAGGGTTCGAATCCCAGGCCCGCCTGTGTGGAGTTTGCATGCCTGGGTGGCTTTTCTCCAGGCACTCCGGGTTCCTCCCACATCCCCAAAACATGCGTGGTAGGTTGATTGAAGACACTAAGTTGCCCGTAGGTGTGAATGTGAGTGCGGATGGTTGTTTGTTTATAGGGGCCCTGCGATTGGCTGGCGACCGGTTCAGGGTGTACCCCGCCTCGCGACCCTCGAGGGGATGTGTGGTAAAGAAAATGGATGGAAGGATGGATGTTTACTAGGTGCCAGACTGCTGCTTGTTGTTCGCTGTAGCTATCTTGCACACATTTCTGCGTGCAAGTCAAGACAAAAAAACAGACAAAAAAATCGTATCTTGAAAAAGTCAGAAGTCAAGTCACTCATAAGTCGATGTACCACTGTATTCTTGCAACATTACTAATGCTTTCTTGTAATTTTGCTTTTTTTCCAACGTAGCTCTAATACTGCATCTTAGTATTACATAAATATAACAGATTTCTATATGAAACAGTTTAAACAAAAAATTGAAAAAGAGTTTGGCTTTGTCATGTTCATTTCTTTTTTTAAATTCAAAACAAAAATCATTTGTGATAGTTTTTCAGATTGAAAACAAGAATTGAAGATACATGTTTTTTGTTTTTTACTGAATAGCAACAAAACTCTTAATGAATCAACAATTTGTTTTGTTGCCATTAACTGCTACAATTATGTTCCATATGTGAACAAGACAACGGCACAACTTCAACTGAAATGCATTACTGTCACTATACTGTTATTCATAGCATCTCAACTGGGCGCTTTGATTAAAATTGAAGCACAACCTCAATGGACGGATTAGACGCACTACTGTATGTGTTCAGGGGATAATGTAAAACGTGATGTCCATTGGGACAATATAGCGCCTTGTACACGCGGCAGCGAATGACGCAGGTTGATTTATTACGATGGAGCTGTCAGGCAGGAGGAGTTGTAAAGTGCCTTTTAGACAATGAACTCTCATTTAATCGAAAACCTTCGGGAACCTTTTGGTATGGTGTGACAATGTCATGCAGGTCGTGTTCGTGTCGTGGGTATTTTATTGAGTTTGAGCAGCACTAATGTGAGGTTAAAAACAGGGTAAGTAAGGTGTGTAGCAAGGATTCATCAATGTACAACGGACATTCTACCTCGGGACCAGTGAAGGATTTCAGACACTATGACGAATTAGGATGTTGACTACAAGGTGTTTAAGTGGTATCCATTTATTTATTTTCATCGAACTGTGTATGTTGTTTGCAAACTGTCAGTTTGTGTCAATAAATGCTGTGCAATGCAAACTAAATGTGTGGTAAAACGTGTACTATATGGCGGCATGTGCACACATAGACCCCAAGTGGTGCTCAACCACCCGTGCTGGATGAAAAAAGTACCCTTTTTGCAACAGCCTTTTTTCCCCTTTCATTAATCAATATTAAAAAAAATACAAATAAATTACCTCATATTCCAAATTATGTTCCACACTAAGCGTTTTGATATTTGACAGGGATTTATTTGAACCCTTGGGAAATTTTACCTTAATAACCTTAATTTATATTGACTTTAAATGGTGGCAGGTGTGTGCGGACCCCCATTTAACTTGAGTTTCAATGTGATTGCTTAATTCTGAACACAACCGCATCCCCATTTAGAAGAGTGTGTGCACCCACGTTATCTCTGTTGTTTATTTTGACTTCCTGTCATATTTTGTTTTCCAGTTGAGTTCCACAAGTTATAGAGTAACTAGTAGTCACTGTGTTGATTGTGTTAACAGAAATAAATACTTAAGTTAAATATACAATACTGTTTTTTCTTAATTTTATCAATAATTTTGGTGATGGGTGTCCTTTTTTTTGGCTTGAGCACCTGCCCCCCAAAACGTCTGTGTACGTGCCTGACTACATAGCTACAAGTATTGACAAAGACACGCCTCTTAATCCATTACAGTAGCATTGAGGTTGAGAGAGAAAAAAAAAAAAAAAAGTCACAAAAAAACTCAGTCGTAACATGCTAGACTTCAGTTCAGTGAAAGGATTAACCCTCCACTTACTTTCGGTCTTGGTTCAATTTGGCCTGACGCCCATGTAATTGACCAATAAAAATGAACATTGTTTATATTTCATTACTAACTGCATTACTTGACATTTGAGTCAACATTTAGCACTGTACATCTCACAACATTGTATATTTAAATACCACAATATGCAACAAACCATATCGTTTCAGCCAATGTTAAGTCCAGGAGCTTAATGCTAACATATAATACCAAGCACCATAGTCAGGCTAACTGAAATTCGCTTAATATTACCGTCTTCAAACAACTGCTACTTTAACACAAATGGAGCTGCAACACATACAAACAGAACACACAAAAATACTCAGGCATATATTCTCTATGCTCAGTAGGAACAACGACTTTTACTGGGGCTCAGTTGGGGACCTTGTATTTCTTCTATTCGCTAAGTGGATGGAGAAAGTTTCCATGTTTACTTTTATCCTCATCGCAAATGTTCACTTTACAAAACTCGGTGAATAACACCTTAAGTCTCCCACACTGGTTAATTAACAGTGGTTTACACCCACTGCCTCTGCTACTGCCGCTGATGTGGCAGTGGGACAAAGACTTTTAATGAAACAGCAGTGCTGAGTTCAAGCGTTCTTGATTGCAGAGTGTGAAAAGAAGAACAATAGAGAGACTCTACACCTTCCCACTCATCATCTTCCTCTATGAACTTCTACCTGTCTTGGTGATGTTTGAACACGAGGAATATTTTTGGCAGCACGGTGAATTCATGGTTAGCACATTTGCCTCACATTTCTGATGTTTGGCCTTGAATCTCATTTAAAAAGCATTAGGTCCTTTTCAGAATTGAAATTGCCGCAAGTGTGAACGTGAGTAGGTTGTTTGTCTCAATGTGCTCAGGGTGTGCCCCACTTCGCTCACCGAACGTTAGCCGGGATAGGCTCGAGCTCACACTCACTGACTGTAATTTGGATGAGCGGTACAGTAAAGCTCATAACTGTGCTTTATCATTTCCTACCAAACAGCCTGGTAATGGAATGCCGGCATGTCTTACAAATCGTGGGAATGTCGGAGTCAAATGTCACAGTATTCCCAACGCCCCCCCCCACCCCCACCCCTACCCCTGGCATAGAGGCATTACAGCTCATAATAACGAGAATCAGAACAGATCGTCTATTTCTGTACAGGATTGTTCTGCTTGTTTTCCCCTCTGGCGGTTGAATTTATTTTATTTTATTTTTTTTGAAGCTCCCCTTGCAGGCATTCATTCATATGCAATGAAATGAAAAACAGGTCTCCAAAAAGTTTTGTTATTTTTAAGGTGTCAGATTACAATAACTTCATTATCTTGAGCGTCACGCTTCGTTAGACCAACTTGTCTTGGAGCCAGCAATAGAGGAAGTGCAGCTTTAAATGTAGTTGTAATAAAGCATAAAAAAATAGATTAAGTTGGGCCTTGACTTCCGTGTTTAATTCGTTCTGTGACCAAGCTCAATTTACTTGTATGTCAAATCCATTTTCCCCTTTGAAATTAATGGAATTGCCCTTAATTCATTCCACCCCCCAATAAAACACCACCAATTAAGTAGTTAAATAGCGCTCTATAATATTTTACTTCATAAAAACATACAGTATGGAATTAAACAGTTTTTGTCACACTTTGCATCCATTGACTGGCCATTATCAGGTGTGCAAACCCCTGTAACGACTAAGAGATCCCTGTAGATGGCAGTGTCGCATCGCTTTGGATTGCAGAGCAGCCCAGCTTTTGAGTGGAAAATAAAGATTGGGGTCGTCGCGTTGATTATGAGGGAGCGAAATGCCAACACATTGGAAGTCAGACAAGTTTAGGCACCTCACACTCAAACAAGAGGATGGATATGTAAAAAAAAAGCCACCGATGTTCAAATCGAGCTATGCAGTGTTGCTTATGGTGCGTTTCATAGTTGTGTCTCGAAATAAATTATTTTGCCCTCAAAAGTGTTTTGTCAGTCTTGATTTTTGTAGCTTTATAATTTGAGGTGCCATAAAAGCAAACGATATTGGCATTGAAGTCACTGTTTTTCACTTTTAGTGAAACCAACCCATGTTCTACTGCTGATTACTGAAGAACAAAAACCGCTTGAAACAAACCTTTTTCCAACGAAACGAGAACGAGTAATTATTTTCGTTAGATTCCGTGTTTATATTGTCAGATGAAATTCCGATCACATTTTATGATCAATTTATGCAAAAAAATCAAATAGTTTTTTCTGGCAACTGTATAATTTAACCTCAACCTTACAGTGCTTAGAAATGCTGCTACTGTCATGCAATTAGCATGCTGCCCATGCATGCTCACCAGCCCTGACAGAACAGTTCACACAAGGAGCAGATTCACAAAGATCCCCCCCCCCCGCCCTCATTAACAGAGCAGCGCATGCAGACCTCCCACTCACTGTGACATCAAATCAAAGGACGTGTCCCCCCCAATTTGGCCTGGTGTCAATAGTCTTTAACGCAGCCTCTCGTCCCGCTACAAATCAAAACTAGGCCGTGTCACATGCAATGCGACGTTATAGCCACCTTTTCCATTCCGTTTCTGTCAAAAGCTACGAGAGATAAAAAGGTGTCAAAAATGGGAGTGGGGGGAAAAAAAGACCCTGACATGAGACAGCTATCAGACAAATAATTGAGACTTGAGAGGGTCACATCCTAACTGACAGAGAATAGATCCCCTTTCTAAATCAAAGGGTGGGGACGCTTCTTTTTTATTAATTTGTCAGATAGTGCACAATTCTTCAAGGAAACTGTTTCATGCTCCTCCCAGTTGAAGTTTACTGTCAAACTAAACATTAAACAAAGAGAATTACACATGTATTTAAAACAACTGCCTTAAAAATGCCTCCACTAGCTTAATGCTGACACATAAGGGAAAATGCCATTGACAGGCTCACAATTAGCATCAATAGTCGCAGTGCAGAAACTGTGGAACAACACATATGGTAAGACTATATGACAATACTCACAGGCATATATTCTTTATCTTCTGTGAAGAATGAGTAATATTATTGCAGTTTATTAAGTTATTGAGTAGTGGTGACTCTCATTCATTTGGGTCTGTTTAACTGTATTATACTGCTCCCTGGTGGCCAAAGTGGGCAGACCAGAAGGAGCAGCACAATTAATTTAATTGAAGCATTAATTCATGATCCACAATCTATTTAATTCTTTACATTCTATTTAATTAAATTATTATTCAGGTTTTATAAATTATAGCGTGCTATTTCCCTAATGAAAACACAAACTATTTTGCTGTTGGGAGGTTGGAACGGATTAATGACATTTCCATTCATTTCAATGAGGAAAGTTGATTTGAGTGTTTTGGGTTACGAGTGTAGTCACGGAACAAATTAAACTCGTATCTCAAGGGACTACTGCACCACCAATACGGAGCAGCAGGGCACCTCAACATGTCTACATACTCCAACCTGGAAAATCCTGGTGAAAGTGTGTATGTTTTACAGTCCCCCAATAGAAAAACCCCTCAAAATTCGATCAGAAGCTAATATCCTAGATAAGTGGGAGACACTAAATTGCTGTAAGAAAGCAGAGTCATCTTTTTGGGGCCCAATCATGGCTGAAGACTCATTAGTTTTTTTGAGGATCTATGCTGATCTACACAAATAGTTCGAACATATCTATCATAAAGGAAGCACTGAAATATCTCAAGGTGCCATGCTCTAACTTGGACAGCCAACTTCCTGTTCAAACCATTTGGTTTGGTTTGATATAGACATTTTAGGCGGATTCCAGGTTGCACGTCAATTTAAAAAAAAAAAAAAAAAAAAAAAAAAAAAAAATTCTAAAATGTTGGTTAAAATGTATGTTGCGGGTTCTCACAAAACGACCCCCAGAATTCACTCAGAAGCATCCCCTTGAAAGAAAAAATTAGCCCCTGACATCAGGTTCACCCAACAAAAAGGAAATTGGATAGTTACGAGACATACTTGTACTTGAACAGGAAGTCATCCAATTTGGTTTGAGGCAACCATTTCGGGGCAAATTCCAAGGTTTGGAGCTCCAATCAGCAGCAGATGTCCTTTGACAGATAAGCGACAATAAATTGCCAAGTGTCGTTTTTTTCCTACACCATCGAATGTGGGTGGAGCATAACCTTAAAGTTTGATCAGTTTATAGATTCACCATAAAAACTTAAGGTTAAAGCTACATAGGTAATATACTGTAGGCTACCATAGAATGGCACAGCAGGAAGTGACGGTATCACTGTTTCATTCCGTCAATAACACCAAACGCACACAAAAAAAATGCAACAACAATACAACGTGAGCCGATTATCAGGGAACAATCGAGGAGGGATTGGGAATCTATGGCAACAAAACGGAGCCGCTCGAATATTGTTTCAGTCGGGCAAGAGATCGCAGCTGAGCGAAAATCTATCAGGATGTTTGATTAGAAGACACCTGGGCGGTGAATGAGGAGGTTAACCCAACAATTGAGCTAGCGAGCATCCAGCAAAAGGAAGAATTTCTAATCACGAGGAGGGCTTTCAACGTCTCAAGCCTGTTGAATGTCCGGCACATGAAAGGCATCAATCAATAAGTACTTAAAATCACAGGAAATCAGGTGAGGAATTAGCAGGGAATGCTATAGACTGGGTTGGTGGTTTGACAGCCAAAAAGTTCAACCTTGTTTTTTTTTCAGACCATAACACATTTTCCCTACACGCGATTGGGAGAACTCCAACCATTTTGATTATTTCAAAGATAAGTCTTGCCGACCTACTCCATAACCCAGACATATGAAGAAGATGGGAGGTTGTTGGCACACGTACTGAATAGCCAGTACTTGCCAGAAATTTTTCTGCAGCTACTTCAGTGTTGCTAGTTTTCTTCTAGACGTTTCATCAAATTTGGAAGGAAGTCCAGTCGGCCTACTTGGTAATGTCACTGTTTTGTCATTTTTCTAATGATGAGTCTTCACTGTGTTGCATGGTTAATTAACTGCCTTGGAAATTCTTTTGTAGCCTTTTTCCTGACTGATACTGCACCTTTGGAAGCTCTCTGCGGACCATGGTTCTGTAAGATGTGACAATAAAAATGTCAGGAAAAGCCTATTAAAATTGTATTTAGGGCTTAATCACACTTTAAATGGTGGCAGATGTGTGCTGACTCCCATTTAACGTGGCTTTGAATGTGATTGGTTAATTCTAAACAGCCATATACCCAGTATAAGTGGGTGTGCACAACTCCACGTGAGTGATGCTTTTGTTTGAGGCCAGACCTGGAAATAGAAACACAGAATAATGACGCCGGTTCATGCAGGCAGAAGAAAAACATCATCACCACCACCACCTGCTGTGAAGCAGCCAGCCTCCTTCATTGGTCCACTGCTCACATTTCACACTCATTAGATGATAAAAGTGTGCGTTTACGTGTGTGTGTGTGTGTGTGAGATCATTTCAGTCCTTGGAGTGCCATCCCTTTTCATCTGTCAGCCAATCAGGTGCCTACAAGCATCTTCAAAAAACAACCACTGACAATTTAACACCCATTTTATGATTAAAACCAAATAACAATTAAATTGTAAAATTTAATGTGAACGTGTACTAACATCGTCTTGCCGGAGTGCCGTGTCCTTTTGCTGTTGTGTGGTCCACAAATGTTTACTGCATGTGTGAGCATTTTACTTGTGTGTGAAAGCCTTTTCAGTTGCATGTGAGCTTCTTTGCAATGCGTGATCGTTTCAGTAGTGTGCATGAAAGTGTTTCAGTAGTGTGTGACAGCGTTTCAGTAGCGTGAGTGTTTCACTCATAGGCCATTACAAAACACACAACACACAAAAGGAAAGTAGATCAGGAAAATCTTCATATTTAATTACCATAATTAGGTTTTACCAGATTCCCTTATAAGAAATATCAAGAGTCTAAGAAATTTCACCTGCAATGTCCAGTATGCAGGTATTTATTTCACAGTCACACTGGATGAATTTTTGACAAAAAAGTTACTGAATCGATTTCCAGCCACTGAAACGTTTCAGATTGTATCGTTCTAAACGAATCAATATCGTCTTTGAATCAAATCGGCAACCATGAATCGTGATACGAATCAAATCGGTGCTAAAACGAATCGTTAAGCCCCTTGTAAATAGCAATAAATCGATTCCTAGAACATTTTTGTTTGCCTGCCTGACAATTCCGCATATCGATTCCTATGAGGAAAAAAAATCCTTGATATTCATCTCAAGTTCGTACTCATAGGCCAAAAGTGGCACTAGTAGAGGAAAAAAAATTACTAGTAAGAGTTATTCTACTAGTGCGTTGAATTGTCTCACTAGTGCGGACAAAGGGGGGAAATGCACATGGACCTAGAGCTAGAAATCAAGGATATCGAATAAATGCTCAAAAAGAATTTCCACATTCAACTTTGGAACTTCCACTGTTAAACGTCAGCGCCTCACCATAGTCAAATTGTATTGTTCGTCAAATTAATATTTGTAAAATTGTTTCAAGCATGGTAATACACAAAATAAATAAATAACATAATGAAAACACACACATTCACCCAAAGTGTCTTTTTCAAAGAGTAGGAAGTCATGTGTTACTCCACAGGAAGTCCGGGTTGTCCAGCACCCTGGCCAGCTTACGGTTGAACGGTTGGTGGAATTCCCACAGGAGGGCCCAAGTGGACGGCAGCATGGGGCCCAGGCTCCTGTCGGCCGCACGCCGGGTATTGGACAACGGCCGCTCGGTCAGCGCCACCTCCACCTGCTTGGGAAAAGGACCTGACCAGAACATAGAAAGGTTTAAGCCAGGACATCACAATATAGGAAGTAGATAAATTACATTTATATAGCACGTTTCACAGAGAGGACTCACAAAGTGCTTCACATAGTCACAATACAATCTTACATACATAAAATACAGAATCACAGCATTTACACTAAAAATAAGTAACCAATAAATCAAACAAAAATTCAAAAACGGTCTCGAGTTGTCTCTCATTGATTTTCAATGATATTTCGGGTTACCTACCCAAATTCAGAAAATCGAACACCTTCTTTAAGGTCCCTTGAAGGTTTGCCGCATAGTCCTCTAGCCGTAGAATCAGAATCTGCTCCCTGTGGAACACCGTGAGCCAGTCCAGCAGGAAGACGATATACATGCCCAGATTCAGCCTGACCTGCGTGGAAGCAAAACAAACAGACCTTTATTAATGGGGTTAAGGAGAGGGACTTTGTTCGAGATATTAGTTTAGACATTTTTTAAATGTCAGGACAACTTTGACCTCTAGGTGCACTGACAAGAAAAATACGCCAGGGGGAACCATAGTTCAGAATTAGCCCCTGACATGAAGTTTAAAATAAACCCACCAGAATCAGGTATTTTCAACTGTCTCTACCATTATTATTATTATTATTAATTATTATTATTATTATCATCATCATCATCATCACTCAGCCTTTCCAGAGGTCTGGACTCAAATTGTAATTAATCATTTAACTATAATTTATAATGATAGGAAGACATCGCAGTATGACGCACTGCAACTGTACACCATAACCACAACAGCAAACATACCGTATACAGCCGAGCGTAGTGAAATGATGATATAAACGCAAAGATGCTGACCGGCATGGAGTTGGAGAGGCTGGTGCTGTACACGCAGGATCGAAGCGACCTCTCCGACAGGCAGGATTGGAAGAGCTGCACAGACTCCAACACCTTCTGATGGAAGTCTTCTGACGACTTGTTTGCCACCTTGAAGTACAAGTAGTCCGAGTACAACCTGGACAGGGAGTTATTTTTTTTTTACAGTATATAAACTAAGGCATCGAAAGCATAACACACAAGAGATGCTGTTGCTGTTACCTTTCCGCAGGGTCTCGTAACACGATGATGATTTTGGCGTCGGGCTGCACGGTGTGGATGAAGTCCTGAGCCAGGAACGGTGGCTCTGTCTCCTCCCTGTCGCCATGGAGATAGCTCCACGCTTGGTTGTCCCACATCGTGGATGCGCTGGCTTCACCTTTAAAAGTCATTGACAGTCACTTTTGACATTAAAAATGTAGTGGTGCCTTGAGACACGAATTTAATTTGTTCGGTCAGTACCCTCTTATCTCCAATTATCTTTCACCATTGAAATGAATGGAAAGGCAATTAATCTATTCCAGCTCATGTCCAAAAAAACTCCAAAATTATTATTTGTGTTTCATTGTACTGTACAAAAACTCACAGTAATAACATTTGCACTCCACATAATCATCGCAAACGAAAAAAGTGAATTGATGGTGGCCGGATGTTGTGAGGTTTGCTGCCGCCATCGAGCGGAGGAGAAGTACATGCGTATCTCAAATATTTGCTTGTATCTCAAGACAAAATTCCACCAAGCGACAGGTCGTCTCTCAAAAAAACTCGTCAACGCAAGCCACGCATATGAAAGCACAATTGTACTTGAAGGGTTGAAATTTGACATAATATGTAGTATGATGTCAATATTGTATTCATCATGTCATATTCAAAAGAATAGCAGCTCCGTCAATTTTTTTTATTTACATCCCCCCCAAAACTAAAGCTAAATTTAAACATACAATGGGTAATATATGTGTATATATACACATAGAACACACACACACAGACACACACGCATATAAATTGAAAAAACTCCCACAAGAAAAAAACATTTTGTATTATGGATAAAAAGAAAAAAATGCAAGTACATGATTTTCAATGACCACTGATAACCACATACAGTATGAAGGAACCACTTATCCTTACTAGGGTTGCGGGTGTTCTGGTGCTTATCCCAGCTGATTCTGGGCGAGAGGCGGGGTACACCCTGAATTGGTATCTTGCCTAACTGGTGGCTTGAGCCAAAATGAACGCCACACACTTCACTATAATGTGACTTCTCCCAGCCAATCAGAAAAAAACAACCTAATACTAACAATGAAAAATTTCAAAAGTATATATGTTGGAAAATGATTAGGAATTTTGACATGTTGTCTGGAACTTTAATGAGTACTCTTTGAAGAGTCAACTAGAGAATAAAGTCATTTTTATTCACTCAAAAGTTGGACAGTTTTGAGTCAACCCGGCACATCCCACATGCACGGAACATTAAACCAACAGGGAGTTGTTCCACTGTAAGCACAAAATATTCACAATTTAATATGATTGCGTTTCCATCTGCTTGCATCTGAGCCTCTTGAGGGGACAGTAGTAAAAAAATGAACCATGAACTCTCAGTGTTATCTGAGACCTGAGACCGATCACAGCACCCACACAAACACACACACACACACACTTTCACATGTTCACCTGTAATGAGATGCGCGAGGCGGCGGCGGTCTCCGGGGGAATTTCCACTGCTTGATCCTTGGATGTTGTACGCCGCCAAGTCAAACAGGTCCAGGTAATCTTCCATGGGGAAACTTTCCTGGAAGCCGTCTTTGAAGCGGATGTAACCTGGATAGACAACACATAAATGCCCAAAAAACAAACACCAACATATAGACAGCCTGACCAATGGCGTTATTAATGTAGAAATAATACAGTAAAGAATGCGCATGAGGTGGTAGAATTAGTCGAAAATCTTCCATAAAAAGAAAAAGTACAATACGATGAATCCCCATTCCTCTGCCTTGAATAGTGAAAATCTGCAAATAATTGACGCCCGCTTGCTTGTATTTGGATATAGACGACAAAAGATGGCGGCAAAGGACTTAAAACGAAGAGGACCATAAGGTATCAACTCTCAGCATCTAGCATGTACACAATCATGAACCCACGTCACATAAACGACTGTATTCAGTAGTTAAATTATTCAACACAAACTTTAAAAAAGGATTGTCAATAGTATTAGATGGCCTACTGGCATAAATAATGTTAGCACAAACTTACATGACATCACAAAAAGCAAAATTTAGTCATTAAACTCATCTAGCATTTACGCACAATAATAACTGTTAGGGAATACAGACAAATTGTACAGGCTATTACTAGCGGCATCAGGAGAGAAGCAGAAACACCCTTTCAGTTTCACTTTTGATGGTGACAAGGTGTATTCAAGGACCGCCAAGGCGAAAAGGTCATGACGAAAAACACTGTCAATGAATTAAACCTGACAACAATTTCACCAGGTGGTGTCAAAGTAATAATTTAATTGCTTTGGTCTGAGGACAAAAAACAGCAAATAGCCAAGATTTTCAGTGAATAACAAGAGGATTTATCCATGTTACTAGTTATATGGAGTTTGATTTATATAATTTCCTTTCAAAATACACCTCTAAAGTCACACAAAACAAGTACATATTGCTTTTTTTGTTTTTGTCAGATTCCACCACAGAAGGGTAAAAGAAAATATGTGCCCGTTACGATTATTGGAAAATTTGATCTGCAGAGGAAAAAAAACCTGCATATAAAACCTTTATGATCTCGTTTTGTGTCATTTTTAACTGAAAAGTCTACTCAAAAGTTGACAAACTGCTGTATCGGAAACAGCTGGAATTCGCTAGCTAAGGTAAATCATGTTGCTTTTGTAACCAAATATGTCTGTTTTCTCAGTAAAAATGTATCTTAAATGTTTTGGGCTTTTCAGAGCTCTCTCATAAAACGAGTATTTTTCAACGCGAAAAGTTAGAATTCATGTTACTAATGAGATATGGTCATCTGCCGAGGATGAAAGTAGTAAGCCTCGTAAAATGGCGAGGCAAGGGTACAGGACAGGACAGGGAGGTGAAGCGAAGGTATTCAGTTGAGAAGGAGTAATAACGTGACGTAATATTCTACAAGGTAACTTTAACCTCTATCAAAGTTAATTTTGGTTAAGATACTTTTACTCAAGTATCGCTTTCATCTTCTGTTGTACACCACTATCTGTACTTCTTAAGTACAGTGTGCAAGTACTTTTGCCTCCTCTGGTGCCTCACCAAAACGTTTCCTGGTCCACCAGTGCGGCTCCTTCATGATGTTGAACTTGACGTCGGGATGCAGCAGCAGCCTGTGGAACAAGTCGGTGGTGCCGCACTTGGGCTGCCCGATGACGTAGAAGTAAGGCAGGCAGCGCAGGCGCGAGAGCCCGCCGTCGTCGCGCCGGCGCGGTTGCAACTGGAAGGCGGACGCCAGGCGGTCACACACTCTCTTGAAGGTCTTGGAACGCAGAGCGTATAGGTTCCCCCTGTACGGATCTCGGGTTTTTTCAACAGACAAGTCCTCGTACCAGCAAGGGCTTTTCACTCCTGGCAGGAAGTGGCGAGGGATCGCAGAGAATAACTGTGCACATAAGGAGGACAGTATTTAAGGAGGAGAGTATTTTTTTCAAACAGAAGGATTTTAAATTAGTATAAAATTAATGAGATAAATCATAAATAATTGAAAATATTAATCACCATACATTGAAATTAAATATATACATTATTAATATTAAGTAAAATAAAGCATGAACACAAGATTTGTTTTCAGATAGAAACAAAAACAAAACAAAAATTAAAACATTTGAAGATGGATGCTCTGTTTGACAGCAACAATATGTTTCTTGCTTTAAAAAAAAAAAAACATGACAAGAAAAATTACAAAATTTTTTTAAAAAAGATGACCCCGCTGGTGGTAAACTGCGAATATAGGGGTGTGTGCTGAGTGGCGGTGGGGGGTGGGTTTGTGGGGGTGAGGTTATATGTAGGAAATAAAATCATCGTTAAAAATTGGTAATTTTCACTAACAATTTTCCCCCGTTGCTAAATACTCGAGGTGTAGTGGGAGGCCAAAATGTGCGTCTTTTCTTTTTAAGAAGTTGCAACATCAACATATTGTCTTCTTTTTAGTAAATTGATGATGTGGATATTTAATAGGGTTCAGGGGAAAAAAGTTTTTGCACTGCCGGGACCAATGTTTCACATGGACATTTATTGCAGAAGGACGCAGTGTTGGGCCTCTGAAAAATGACAGAGGAGCGCCTGTTAGCTGTGTAATATACATATAACATGATTTTATGAGTGAGCTTAATGGTAGTATCGTATATCGTTTCTTTTAATGAAAGTGCATCAGTTTTGTTTACAGTAACAGTATCACTGTCAATGGTTTGACTTCTTACGCTACAAAAACATTAATGGCAATTGTTATTGCTTTGAGTTAACAAGTTTAACGCACTGCTGAAAGGATATCGTTAGTCATGACTTTCTGTCATCCAGAGGCTGAGCTGCATCGTATTTGCTTCCGGAGAAGATGTGAGGCTATAGTGCGGGGCAGTTACACTTCTTGTCCCTTACCGGTTTTGTATGGTACACTTCTGTTACACCCCTAACAAAAGTTCAACATAAAAAATCCTGACAGAATACTCACATGGGAGTCCGTCCCAATGATGTCCTTCTCGTCAGGAACCCTCCTCGGTGGGTATTCCAGTTTGGAGCGGATCACCCTCGCCAGCTGCTTCATGTCTATGGCTGTCCTTTTCAAGGAGATGCTCGATGCCAAAGCTGCTGCTGATGTGGCATTGGTCGGGACATCGGCAGCTTTGAGGTGATGGGGCGGGGGCGTCAGCAGGAGTCCTTTCTTGTCCCACGTCAGGACGTAGGAAGTCATGATGAGGAAGGTCAGAGTCAGACCAAGCAGGAAGACCACCACTTGGACTTTAGATAAGCTCCACAGGTTTATTCTGGACCACTTTGTACACACATTTACATGCGTGTGTGTGTGCCTGTTGTCCAAAAACGTCCTGATGGGTGTTTTTCCGCAATGTTCAACCATGGATGCGATGTGGGCGTCCGACTGGGTGGTTCTGCCATGCTTGTACCCAAACATAGTGACATGAAGCCGGCATGTGGAGGGAGAAGCTCATTGATACTTCAAGTCTTTGGATTTCTGCAAAATTAGAAACACTTCTTAAAGCAGAGGAAAAGCTCCTTTTAATATTTACTCTCCCACGGAGGCGTTGCGTGTCAATGTGAAGCTTCCTAATTTTAGCTACATAGTGTGTGCACACGTGTGTGGTCGTTTTAACCTAAAAGACAAGCTCTCGAGGTCAGAATAACAGTTACGCTGTAATTCAACACTGAAAACACAACATGAATTCTCCGTGGACTCAAAGGGGCCGCGCCGCAGCTTATTTTGTTAACCTTATGAGGATAATTGTGGAGATTATGAATGAACACGCTTTGAGTATTGATACAGGTGGAGAATCAGCGCTAGCGATAAAAAGTAAGAAAGCAGTCGTTTTACTTAAGCGACACTTCATTGGGAAATGTACCATTTCTTTGCCTGTCATCGCGCAGCAGAGTAGTGTTGGATCTCAGCCAGGAAAACATGACATCAGTTAGCATGTTAGCAGTTATATTATTACGTATTGTCCAATCAGTTAAGCAAACGAGAGCATCTCACAAACAGGCTCTTACCGTAAAGCGAAGAAGTGACTGGAAAGTTACCATTAAAACTGATTAGATAGCGCACTACCGCATTTAACACACATTCAATTCTCAGTTGAACAACCACCAGTGATGTTCTTAAACCATGGTGCTTAGACAACTGTACAGTCAACTCTCGTTAATCGTGGGGGTTATTTTCCAGACCCACCCACAATAGATGAAAACCTGTGATATAATAGAGACCATATAAAAAAAACATTTACCCCTCCCACATACTTTCAGGGCTGTGAAATGTGAAATGGAAAAAGTACAATCCGAGGAACAATTGGGGGGGGTCTCTCACAAACACACCCACACATATACATATATATATATATATATATATAAAATACATTAGACAAATGAACAATATAACAAGTTAAACAACTAATGTTAACTACGTTAATAAGTATGTAGCAAATTCATAGAAATGTGAAACACCTGGTAGTCTATAATTTGACTGCTGCGCGTGCTTCTTTCCGTTGACGTGATCGACCAAGCGCGTTCTCCCTCCAGATCCATACTTCACATCCTGATGACACAACATGCAGTATGCCTTTCCTTTCATCTTTGTACTATTTTCGTGAAGGTACTCCTTTCCGACTTTTAATTCCAGCCAGCGCCAATTCCACGGATTCTTGATCCCGTTATCCTTATCAAGCTTCCTTAGTGTAGGTCTCCCCGTCCTCCCTCCGTACTATGTCCCTCCGTTGACACACACATACCACAAACTTATTAACGTTAAAACTTGACAGCATACAAAGAATTTGTACCGCACCAATAAAATATAAATGGCGGAAGAGTTGCACCTTGCCTGCCATAATATGGTCTTCAGTGCAGTAAATTTGACGGTCACGATTACAGACCATCAATGTCGACCGAGTACTATGTTAACTCCCCCAAATGCAAATTTACACGATTTACATAAATGATTTTTCTTCAAGAAAAATCCGCGGAATTCTGCGGATCCGTGGACTTTTCACAGTCCTGCACTTTAAACACCTTCAAACTTATCAAAACAAAATTATTAAAACACAATGTAAATTCATTTGAATGTGAACAAATAAAATTGTAAGCATAAAATGGATAGAAAATACTGTACATACTGTAGTGTCTGTGTACATACATGTGCCTTTAAGAGGCGGGGCCTGGTGGGGTGGCGTGTAAAGTCGTCTGAGTGTCTGAGCGTGTGGGCTGTGGCCAACAGCAGCACCTTTGTGTGTGTTTTACTGTTCTCCCAGCATTCAATTAACAGTTGCATCCACGCCTGTTGCTCTTTCTATCCCACGTGCCAGGAGGGCATTACAGTAAGTATTTTTCAAAACCCCATAAAAAAATGATTGCTTAAAAAAACTCAGTAGAGCAAGAGTGCGTACGATGAACCGCCATATATCAGTGGAACACTCTTGTACAGTTTCTCTGGTCCGAAACAAGATCCATGTCCCTCTTAGTTTTTTATTTTGGGTTCACTCACACAAAAGCGACCACAAACGTTGCTCTCTTCTCTTATGGTTTACAAGAATCTAAACAGGAAGAAGACTTGTTGAACAGAAAAGTAAATAAAGCAGCAGGATTTTGCTGTGTTCACAGTTTCACACCTGTCCAACTGAGCCGCATCAAGGCGGAAAACAGACTAGAGTTTAAGTAAAGCAAACTAAAAGGTGCTAGTGTGAACGCAGCCTCAAACAAGCGTACCACTACAGTACTGACTAAGTAACATACTAGAAAACATCACATCTAAAATGTAAATCAGTTGAATTAGTCAGTCTTGCTCCTTTTTGTTCCATCACTTGTTGCTATGCCTAGCAATTCATAGGGTTTAAGCATAACTGCCCCAACAGACCGTGAAACAAAATTTGAATAGAGCAGACAAGAAAGTCACTCCAAAAACAGCACTGTAAGCAGTTGATGCATACACATTAACCTCACTATTTCATCACCGCTCTGTATTACACATAAAACTACACTGTTCTGAAATACTGCATCTATCAACTCTCATGACTATGACACGCTCATGTACTTCATTACAATGAAACTCACAGGTAGGATACTAATATACTTCTAATAATATTTGTGCATTAGTTGGCATGTGATAACTTTATATAAATGTGCAATATTTAGAAGATACTGGCGCTATAATTTTGGTCCGATTTTGGATTTGGACAACAGTCTTCTGCTGCATATTCACAACTCTCAAATTCGCCAAGATTGTATTATGTATTTTTTAAACCTACCCTCAGTTATTTGCTGATAAACTCACCTATTCTCTGTTTTTGAGCTTAGGACAGAGCCCTATCTAATTTAAAAGTATTGCTCTGGCACCAGCTTGTGGCAACCTAGTGTCAAGGTACTATGTTGAATTAGGGGGAGGAGCTTCATTTACACATGACAGATCCCTGTCTAAAAGAAAAGTAGTACTTTGCTGCTATCTTGTGACATCTATAGGCAATTATAAACCTTTTAGGGAGGCTTTAATTAGTTGTGGGTCAAATGTTGATAGCTTATCACGTCAGGAAATACTGTGAACTCTTACCAAACCCAAAGAGATTTTAGTAGGTGACAGCTTGTAACGAGTGATGTCATCTTTGGTTTTGACTTGTTTTAATAAAGTCTATGCGAGTGCTAACAGGCTGGATTGCGTGAAGAAAAAAAAAAAAGTGCACGTGTTCTAATAAAACAGCTCAGAGTCCTCTCAGGCTTATTGGGGATGTTTGAGGGGCGCAAAGTAAAACACCTTACTGGGCTTATCCCAATGGGGAAGCATTATGGTTCTTGTTGAAAGAAATATCAGCATACTCTATATTGATGTTTTAAACTGACTCAACATCTAAAAGCTAGTGTCAATCAATAGGCATGCTTTTAGGAGGTACTTTGATTCCTAGCAGTATCCTTTACATTTACCCTGCACTGCCACATTCTTGTCAGAGTGCCCGCCGCTCATTGCGGAAACTACCTCTACCCTGCTTCTTGAGATCATCATGCTCTGTTTAGCGTCAGTATTGTAACATGCACGCTGCATGAAGCTCCTACAAGCGGCAGGGCTCCTATGTGACAATACGCAGGTGCTTGACTCTCACGGAATGTAGTACGACTCGATGTTTATAGCCGCGTAAATACAGCGTGACCGCCTGCGAGTGAGACATGGCTGCGTCCCACTGTTGGAAAGAGAAAGCACAGCCACATAAGGAAGTTAAGCCTGGTACACACATACAGCAATTTTTTTACTTTTAAAGCAGGGCACACACATTCCGTACTGACAATTGGGCGAAAAAGATTATCTTGAGCGATTGTCACATGGTGCGTTAAAAGTGATGTTTACTCCCCGATTTGTGCTTGGGCCTGAAAATCGTACATGTGAAACGTGTTCAATATTAACGATTGCAAAGCCTTACGTATCTATCAACCTTGGTTTGAACGACTTCAGATTTTCTTGTTTGTCTTTTGTTTAAGGTGAAAATAGTCAAGTTGACGTTGATTAATGAAAGTTTTTCTCAACTATCAGTTTACGCGACTGTTTGTATTTCCCTCCAAACACAAGCCTACTCTCTCTCTATTCAATTACTCTCTCTATTCAATTACATTCAAACACTTTCGTGGCCTCGCAGACAGTCGTAACTTATAGAACACCAACACCAACTCCCGTAACACAACTCTAGAGTCACTAGTCGTAACAGTACAATAGATTGTTCTTAAAAAAAAAAAAAAAAAAAAAAAAATAAAAAAAAATAAAAAATCACAGGGGGCTACTAGCTACAGTACAATATAGATTTTAAAAAAATCACGGGAGGCTGCTTTGCAATAATGTTTTGTAGGAACACAGCAGTTGTGTTACGTGGATTTTTGCTAGAGTTCCAAAATGTCTGAGGCTGTGAAGATGTCTGAATGTGATTTGTGATTGGATGAGTGAGTCAGGGGGTGGGGGCGAGTGAAAGGAGGAAGAGGAGCATGTTTCTGCCTGGGGGATGAAGTGTTGAGCGAAACACGAGTTGGACATTTTTTGGTCTTGGTTGCAGCCGTGAATAACCATTTATTTTCACAATAAAGAGTTTGTGGATAACCACCACATCAAATAGCCTGAAATAGGCCCAATTATCGGTATGTGTGTAGCCCGCTTTTGGAAGCATCTGTGTGGATGTGGACATGAAGCAATCAAAAACTACTGTAGCTGGTTGAAACAGTTGTAGCGGGCTGAAAGGCTGAGCGTCAAATCTAAAATTTCCATTTGGGGGGAATTAAGTCATACCACAATGGCTCTAATGACTGACTTTGTCATTGATGAATGACGATTGCATCCCAGGAATCTGACCTCTCATAATCTGTTCAACAAACACACTCAAACATAAACAAGAGACTTCTAAAAAAGCCAAAGTAATGTTAAACCTCTTGTATAAATATGACTTCTGTCTAGGGAAGCCCACCTTGACATATGGATCACAGATGTGCTCCACTGTGTATTTGCACATGCGCCTAGGTGTGTATGTATGTGCACGTGTATGTTTTTCTTTAGCGGCGCTTGAAAGCCAATGTGGCATTAATAACAAGCAGACAGCAGCTGAAGATGTGTCCTACTGTGCGAAAGAGGCGGCGTAATTGCAGGTAAAAGAGGGTCTGTAGGGTTTATTACCACTATTTTGGGAGACAAATGGAGCGTTATTCTAAACCACTTTATTTGGAGAAAGTGGGCGGAATGTGAATTGTTAGTATTAATGTCTCGTAGGGAAGCAAAACTGCTGCCAAGTGGTTTTTCCCTTCTAAATAATGTAAATAAAACAATACAGTGTATCCAGCTTCTCAGTATGTCTGCATATGGGTTTGTGAACTGAAACAACCATGATTTGAAGTACTCATGAAACTAAAGGCTCAATTACTAATTAATCACACTGGCATCATCTCACAGGCCTCCAACACTGCTTCTGGCAACTGGTCAGTGATATTTTTCTATGGAAAAAAAATGGTAAGGCATCAACCACTCAAATAGGCAGCATACCAGGAAAATTACAGTAGCCCTCCTCACGGTCTGATGTACTTTTTGAATTTCCATATCAAGTAGTCTGCTTGATTTTACCTAACTAACGTATGTGACGATCAACAGAATGTTTTATTTTTTTCTGGTACCATGTTGCTAGGCAGATTTTGCAGGGCACATGATCATACCGCCCAAGCCCAATAAAGTAAAGTAATGCTTACAATGCTGCATCCTTGACAATTTGTGTTAGGGGGCTCTTCTGGTGGACAATACCATGGACTTATTGCCAGTTTGGTATGTGAACCACTACACTACCAATGACCCAGGGTCATTATATCACTTCTTCATTTTATGTTTTTAAAGTGAAAGCGGTGGCGGTGCTTGAACCTTTCACATGCCCGTTCTTGGTTTCACCTCAGAATGCACTGAGCTCTCGATTATATTGACAACAAAAAAAAACCTGTCAACACTCTCAGACATGCGAGTTGAAATCCAGGGTGCGCACATGACATGTAGTAGCTTGATCACGCTCTTTTCCTCAGATTCAATCGTGAGTCAACCGCCGCTCGTGCACTTGAAGAGACATCCCAACATCTGCGAATGCACTAAGAGCCATGCACTGCCATAAAGTTGATGATATCGTGAAATATTTATTTTCTAAAACAGGAGGAGAAGCCAGTCTCTAACGTAATGGAGCCCGTGCAGTCGGTATGTACGGCTCGAACTGATGGCGTGCGGTTTAAAGACTGTGGAAAGTTCTCATTTGTCATGGTGTAATTTATCCAACGTCAATCAAAAGAAGAAGCCAGATTGAGCTTGAGTTAAAAAACATACAGGATGGTGCCTTCCTTAAAACACGACTTAGCAATAACACATTTGAAATAGCATCACATGGAATAGAAAAAAATTCCAGGGAAAGCCATTAGCCATCAGGAAAATGACTTAATGGGAGCAGCATGGAATGACGAATGCAGATAAGAATGAAACTGCTCAATAGTTTGTTTTCAATGTAAACCCAACAAGTAAACAATACGCTCTTAAAAAAAAGACAGTCAGAGGAGTTGCCAGAACACTCGAGCGCGATGCCATCCTCCCACATTCCTGATGCTACAACAAAAATTCTTCTCTGCAGTTTGTGGTGGACCCCCAGTCTAAACAGTCAGATAGCAGTCTCTCATCCTCCTTCCCATACTTGGAGCACTACCTCACGATTTGTGGTTGCCAAAAGAAGCATGGTTTTCACATCTCAGGAAGTTCTTCCACTATTTCAAGGTGACAGGTGGGGGCTTGGTGGGACAACCTGAAGTCTTCCTCCACATGCAGCAGACCAAAGAAACCACAAGGCAGCAGCCTGAAGGAGGTTAGTCTTGGGTGTGTGCAGTTGCGGTGCATCGACATAACACTTGTATCTGCTTCCGTTGATGAATAAAGACCTAGTTTCACTAAGCAGTATAGTTTGTTGGTCCAGTTTGGTAGTCAACCTTGTAAAGGATACAAAAATAGCCAGACTGTAGTACGTTGTACTTCTATTGCCAACTTGAGGTGGGACAAAATATTGATACCAGGATATATCGCATTATTATCGCAACGTACAGTATTGACACACCAGCCCTGACATCTAAGTTACATTTGACTATTAAATGTAAATTCAGTATCTAAACAAAACAACCAATAAAATAAGGCTGAAACAATTAATCGAATAACTAAATAAATACAAAAGTTGAAACAAAATTTCTGCCTTGAAAGTCACAGTGACCATTTGTCCACATTGACAAGGTTACATTGTACGACATCTGGGATTTGTTTCACAATTAAAAAAGAAGGTAAAGTGAAATGTGTCAACCGACCAATGTCTATGATCTACGATCGCCAACACAATGTATCAATGTTAGCTCATTTAATATAACCTATCACCGCTAGTTAGAATGTATTGTTGTGCCCCCACAAGTGATCGAGCATAGACACAACTTCCGGTGCACTTTCAATTGCTGTATTGAACAAACGGTAACAAAATAAACACGTGATAAGCACATTCATACACAAGCTGCTATGGCAACAACTGAGGCTCAGGTACTCTCCGTGCAGACAGGCTTACGGTTAGCCAGTTAACAAGCAACTGCTAACCTGAGCTCACAACTGTCAACTATACACTCTCATTCACTGACGAACCTATCCTCCATTATGAGCCAAAAAAATTCATTTATTCGCTGTTTTTGTGCTTTGTAAAACACCATAAAATGCCACAAGATGATGTCAAATCCCTGTCTAATCACCCCAAGATGGCACCAAAAGCTCCGTCTTGGTGCCAAAGAACTATGTTGAAGTGACATATTTTGACTGAGAGACAATTATAAAGTTTTTATAGGGGCGTCAATTATTCGCAGATTTCCCCTGTTTCCGCCCAGACAGAATTACTGTATTAATTATAAAAAATTTACAATTTGGCTATGCACCGTCATTGTCATTACTTAGTTTTAACACAGCAAGTTTTCCACTTTTTCAGCTACATTGCAGCAATTGATGCTTTTTTTTTTTGCTATTTGTGGCAGGGCTCGGCCCCTATTTATTGTACAGCCTAAACTGGTCGCCAGTCAATCACAGGGTAAGCGTGGGAATCGTTCCACCGCCAGCTGCACTAAATCAGCCATGTGAACCACTACACTACAAATGATCCTTACCATATAACAATTACAGGAATACAGTACACTAGCCAACGGTTTACGCTGTGATTTTAATTGGTAACTACATTTTTGAATGCTTCCATCATTCTACTTCACCAGTTAGACCTATTTGACATTCATATGGACATATTTTTAACATCACTGAACTAGCCAGGGTTGAGAGCATTAAGAAGGGTAGAGGGGTGCTGGGATCATGCAGCAGTAGAAGGAATCCGCCACTGTCGTCCAACACTCAAATCTAAACGTGTCGCGCTAGAATAAACAGAAAAACAATCAGAAGCGCAAACTGTCGCCCGCGCGAATTTGAATACTTACAACAGTTATCTGTTCACTCTAAATCACAAGGCGCAATGTTTGCAACTCACTCTCCGCTAGGCCAACACGTAATAACTCTGACACTGTGCAGCTGTTTAATGAGCTGAGGGTTATCTCTGAGGATTACAACTAAACACATACACACACTCATTTAAAGAGCTTCTGCCAACATTCAAGGATTTCTAATCTCACAACTGGAAAGAAGTGTTACATTTTTATTTCGTACAGTGGACTCCCCGCTATTCATGGGGGACAGGGACCAAGCTGGACAGCTAATGGGGGAAAAAAATCCCTTAATAGCAGGGGTCACCCAGAATTCATCAAATTGACTATATTAATAGTTTAAATCTGGGGGTCCACTGTATTCCTGTAAAGTTCTCATACAATTCAGCTTTGCATGTCTATACAGACAAACTGTATGGAGACACACTGTCCACTGTATTGTATAGAAAATTTGTCATCAGATGACGCTACTAAAACAGTTCAGTAATGTTTACAGGCAGGGCTGTTTCAGCGAAATGCATTTTGTATTTAATACAGAGTAGTTTAGTTAATGTGTATAAATAACATGTCCCATAATCTTCCATATTGTTGTTTAGAGGATCATTTTCATTTCCAAATGTTTCATTGGCTTTTGGGGCTGTTATGATTAAGCCATAGAACTCTTCCGAGCAACAAGTGACGGTACTGACCTGAAAAAATGTCTTTAAAAAATGTACTTTTTTTTTCCCCATGTAAATTTTATTTAGCCATTAAAACCTCATTGTTATTAAAAAAACATATTTTAAAAGAGTATCCTGGTCAGGACAGGCAACAAACATAGAATAGGTTCGACCGAACAGAGATTAATTAACATTGTACAGCACCATACTATGTGAAAAATGTTGCCCACTCAACAACCATTGCAGCATCGTCATCCTGGAAGTTTCTTATTTTGTCCCCAAATGAGGTTTTGAGTTTTTCCTTGCTCGATTGGGGGTTTAGATCAGGAGATGTAGTTAATTTTTGTTAAATGTGGGCCTGTGAGAGTCTTTTGCGATTAAGGGCTATACAAATAAACTTGATTGAAAGTCTTTGTCGTCTTTATTTCTAATACGTAACTAATTAATAAAAAAAAAACACTAAACAACAAAAGAAAAAAAAGAAAAAAACTCAGAAAAGGTAGATTCAAGTAAAAATTTTATTAAAGTAAACTTGACTTGACAGGCCAAGCTAAAAACATTTAGACAAACAATCTCATAATACACCAAACTTTATACAAGTTGCTGTCTACTTTAAAGCTAGAATATAAATTTAGTTATCAAATTGTTATAATGAATGAGCCTGCCATTAAAGGGAACAAAAACGCAAGACTGTAGAAGTACTATTGTAGTCATTTTGCCATGTTGTACCTGTTAAAACCGCCCTACTAAAACGCCACTGGGAACCTAAGGCAACTAAAACCATTTCAGTCGTATCAAACATAAATATCTAATTTGATAAAATCCACAATATACAATAACATAATACTTTAATCTAACAGTTAACAACCAAACTTAATACTCACAGTTGAGTGGCTCGCCAGGCATGATCAATCAATCAATCAATAAGACGAGCCATGCTAATTCAAAGGAGAGAAAAGAGGACGGGACAGGTGCCTGTCTGCCTGTCTGCCTGCGTGGGATAGGAAAGCGTGTCGAGCGCGCACTGTGCTCATGGTCGGCTTTAGCAGCACAAATGAGAGAGTTTCCGCTGCCCTCAGGCTCCATCTGACTGTTGGAGTGAGGGGCGGCGCGCCGACGTGCAAATCTTCCGACACTCATCCCATGACTGCTCCTCCGCTACCGAGATGCAGGATCGATTAGGTGTGGCCAGTCCTTACCCACAATCCACCGCGCGGAATTGGCGGCAAGGTGAGTCGTGTGCGGCGGTTTTGTTTGTTTGTTTTGTGCTCACAAGCTACGCGAACTTTAACGCAGCACAACATGGACACCGTTTACTTTTTTTTTTTAATTAAATTTTGCCTTCATTCGTGGACAAACGATTGGCCGTTTTTTGGCAGACCTGGATAAATAATCAACAATTTAATGTACAGGTTTTAATGTAAAATTGTACTTTGCTTTATTATTTCCCTTCACATAAGGTGGGCGAGTCAGGTCACAACAAAACGCCACAGCACGATATTAACACACAACGGAAATGCAAATATCACAACACAATTACATTAACATACAACGGAAGTGACCGTGGGACTGTTTAATTTGTCCGGGTACCGGGGACTCATTGCAGACGGACCAACGGGTTTGACATTATCTTTAATAAGGAAACATTTATTAAAAGATTATGCTAATGAAATCCGGTATATGTGCTACCTACTTAAGCATTGAACAAACCGGGTAAAGGTAAAGACACTTCCTCCTCGCTCAGGTGAATGGGGAAGCGCACTGTTTCGCAGCACCCGATAGGAACTTTAAACGTCTACAGTGTCTTTTTTGTAACACAAGATGTCACCACAGAGCCACCAAAGATGACGATAGGCAGTGTTTAGGCGTCGTTTGTGTTTACATATATTTGTGTAAATAAATGATATACATGTATTTAACTTTTGTTCAAAGACACTAGCTGTAAAGAAAATATACAATCAATCAAACAATTACATCATCAATCCTAGTTATGCTCATTAGCATAGCATACACAGGATGTCTGTCCCGTGTTCCACGTTTTTCATGTGATGTTATGCTTATTGCGGATTAAAATTGGGATTAGAACTAAATACCTCACTCGACCCATATCACCAAAAGCTAAAGAAACACAAAACATTAAACAATATCTACCCTTCTAATGACTTTGTTTAATAAAGTTGAGCAGGGAAAAGGGGGGACTGAGGCAGGAAGTTTTGATGACCAAAGCTGGAAAGCAAGTGAAAGTTAGCTATTTCGGAAAGTAAGCACATTCGGATCGTCATAAATGATTAATATTTCAACTTCCCGATTTAGTCACTTGGACTGTAGGCAATGAGTCTCTGGTAACCCGGACGGATTACACATTCGGAGGGAGTCCCGGCGCTCACTTCCGGTTGGCCTTAATGTTGCTGTGTTGTGGTTTTAATGTGTTGTGGCGTTTGCATTTCCATTTCCATTTTCTGAGCCGCTTCTCCTCACTAGGGTCGCGGGCGTGCTGGAGCCTATCCCAGCTGTCATCGGGCAGGAGGCGGGGTACACCCTGAACTGGTTGCCAGCCAATCGCAGGGCACATACAAACAAACAACCATTCGCACTCACATTCACACCTACGGGCAATTTAGAGTCTCCAATTCATACATGTTTTTGGGATGTGGGAGGAAACCGGAGTGCCCGGAGAAAACCCACGCAGGCACGGGGAGAACATGCAAACTCCACCCAGGCGGGGCCGGGGATTGAACCCGGGTCCTCAGAACTGTGAGGCTGACGCTCTACTTACAGAACGCATTTCAATATTATGAACCAATGCAAACTACAAGCACAATGCAACAAATATGCTGTCAAAGGGAAATTTTATGAAGCAGCCCTTGTATGGATCTTTTCACAATGTTTATAAACAATAGGCGCCGGGTACTTCAAGATGGCAGAAAGATTGATGACTACCCCTGACTTGAACTGAAAACAATGACAAAAACATGTTTTGCATTGTGCCACCAGATTTGATCCAAAAGGTTTAGTAGTTTTTTCACTTTAAAAAAAATATGTAATAATAATCAATCCAGTGTAAACGTCTGTCTTCATTGCTTCGACTTTTCTAACTGTTCCTCCACCAGCTCCCGGCTTTCACTGCAAATCTCAATGTCATCTGCGAACATCATGGTCCACTGGGATTCAAGTCTAACCTCATCTGTCAGCCTATCCATCACCAATGCAAACAGGAAAGGGCTCAGGGTTGATCCCTGATGCAGTCCCACCTCCACATTAAATTCCTCTGTCACACCTACAGCACAGCTCACCACTGTTCTGCTGCCCTCATACGTGTTCTGTACTATTCTAACATACTTCTCTGCCACTCCAGACTTTCGCTTGCAGTACCACAGTTCCTCTTTGGGTACTCTGCCATAGGCTTCCACTAGATCTATAAAGACAATGTCGCTCCTTCTGACCTCCTCTATACTTCTCCATCAACACTCTCAAAGCAAATAATGCATCTGTGGTACTCTTTCTAGGCATGAAACCATACTGTTTCTAGCAAATACTCACTTCTGTCCTGAGTCTAGCCTCCAACACTGTTTCGCATAACTTCATTGTGTCGGTCATCAACTTTATTCCTCTATTTTTCCCCCACAGTTCTGCACATCACCCTTATTCTTAAAAAGGCGCACCAGCACACTTTTCCTCCATTCCTCAGGCATCTTTTCACCCGGTAGAATTCGGTTGAACAACCTGGTCAAAAATCTCAGATTCAGGAGGAGCAGTGTGGTTTTCGTCCTGGCCGTGGAACAGTGGACCAGCTCTACACCCTCGGCAGGGTCCTCGAGGGTGCATGGGAGTTCGCCCAACCAGTCTACATGTGTTTTGTGGACTTGGAGAAGGCGTTCGACCGTGTCCCTCGGGGAGTCCTGTGGAGAGTGCTTCGGGAGTATGGGGTACCGAACCCCCCTGTTCGGTCCCTGTACGACCGGAGTCAGAGTTTGGTCCACATATCCGGCAGTAAGTCGGACTCGTTCCCGGTGAGGGTTGGACTCCGCCAAGGCTGCCCTTTGTCGCCGATTCTGTTCATAACTTTTATGGACAGAATTTCTAGGCGCAGCCGAGGCGTAGAGGGGGTCCGGTTTGGTGGCCTCAGTATTACATCTCTGCTTTTTGCTGATGATGTGGTTCTGTTGGCTTCATCAAGCCGTGAGCTCCAACTCTCACTGGAGCAGTTCGCAGCCGAGTGTGAAGCGGCTGGGATGAGAATCAACACCTCCAAATCTGAGACCATGGTCCTCAGTCGGAAAAGGGTGGCGTGCCCTCTCCAGGTCGGGGATGAGATCCTGCCCCAAGTGGAGGAGTTCAAGTATCTTGGGGTCTTGTTCACGAGTGAGGGAAGAATGGAACGGGAGATCGACAGGCGGATCGGTGCAGCGTCTGCAGTGATGCGAACTTTGTATCGGTCCGTTGTGGTAAAGAAAGAGCTAAGCCAAAAGGGGAAGCTCTCAATTTACCGGTCGATCTTCGTTCCTACCCTCACCTATGGTCATGAGCTGTGGGTCGTGACCGAAAGAACAAGATCCCGGATACAAGCGGCCGAAATGAGTTTCCTCCGCAGGGTGTCCGGGCTCTCCCTTAGAGATAGGGTGAGAAGCTCGGTCATCCGGGAGGATCTCAGAGTAGAGCCGCTGCTCCTCCGCATGAGAGGAGCCAGAAGAGGTGGCTGGGGCATCTGATTCGGATGCCTCCCGGACGCCTCCCTGGTGAGGTGTTCTGGGCATGTCCCACCGGGAGGAGACCCCGGGGACGACCCAGGACACGCTGGAGAGACTACATCCTTCGGCTGGCCTGGGAACGCCTCTGGATCCCCCCGGAAGAGCTGGATGAAGTGGCTGGGGAGAGGGAAGTCTGGGCGTCCCTGCTGAAACTACTGCCCCCGCGACCCGACCCGGTTAAGCGGTAGAAAATGGATGGATGGATGGATGGATGGATGAACCTGGTCAAAAACTCCACAGCCACCTCTTCTAGATGCTTCCATGCTGCCACAGGTATGTCATCAGGACCAACTGCCTTTCCATTTTTCATCATCTTTAGTGGCTTTCTAACTTCCCTCTTATTAATCATTGCCACTTCCTAGTCCACCACACTTTCCTCTTCTACTCTTCCTTCTCACTCATTTTCCTCATTCATCAACTCCTCAAAGTATTCTTTCTATCTTTCCAGCACACTGCTGGCACCAGTCAACATATTTCCATCTCTATCATTAATCACCCTAACCTACTGCACATCCTTCCCATCTCTATCCCTTTGTCTGGCTAACCAGGATAGATCTTTTTCTCCTTCTTTAGTGTCCAACCTGGCATACATGTCATCATATGCCTCGTTTGGCCTTTGCCACCTCTACCTTCGCCCTACGTCGCATCTCCATGTATTCATTTCTCCTCTCCTCAGTCCTCTCAGTCTTCCACTTCTTCTTAGCTAACCTCTTCCCTGGTATGATTTCTGGTACTTTGAGGTTCCACCACCAAGTCTCCTTCTCCCCTTTACTACCAGAAGATACACCAAGTACTCTCCTGCCTCTCTCTTTGATCACCTTGGCTGTAGTGGTCCAGTCTTCTGGAAGCTCCTCCTGTCCACCAAGAGCCTGTCGCACCTCTTCTCGAAAAGCCGCTTAACTCTCTTCCTTTCTCAGCTTCCACCACATGGTTCTCTGCTCTGCCTTTGTCTTCTTAATCTTCCTCCCCACCACCAGAGTCATCTTGCACACTACCATCCTATGCTGTCTAGCCCCACTCTCCCGTACGCTAATTTACAGTCAGTGACCTCCTTCAGATTACATCGTTTGCACAAGATATAATCCACCTGCGTGCGTTTAACGCCGCTCTTGTAGGTCAACCTATGTCCCTGCCTCTTCTGGAAAAAAGTGTTCACTACAGCCATTTCCATCGTTTTTGCAAAGTCTACCACCATCTGTCCAAGTTCCTTTCCTGGATGCTGAACTTACCCATCACTTTTTCCCTTCTGCCCCTGTTTTCTGCACCTATCAAGACTCTCTCTGTCTGAGATGCTCAGAAGTACTTAATCTAGCTCCTTCCAGAATTTCTCTTTCACCTCTAGGTCACATCCTACCTGTGGGGCATAGCCACGAATTACTTTATACATGACACCCTCAATTTCAAGTTTCAGCCTCATCACTCGATCTGATAATCTTTTCATCTCCAAGACATTTTTAGCTAACTCTTCCTTTAAAAAAAATACATAAATAATAACCCTACTCCATTTCTCTTCCCATCTACACCATAGTAAAATACTTTGAACCCTGCCCCTAAACGTCTAGCCTTACTCCCGTTCCATCTGCTCTCCTGGGGCCTCATGTACAAAGACTTGGGTGGATTTCCTCCTAAAACATGGCGTACGCTCAAATCCGGAAAACGTCGTACGCTCAAAAATATTCAGATGTATGAAACTCTGCGTACTCATGAATCCAAGCACATTTCCTTCTTACATTCCAATCAATGTGGAAATGAGCGCACATGTTGGAGTAGCCGACTCCTCCCTGTCCACGCCCATATTTGAGTATGCAAATCAAATTTAAATGAACCCTGCACCAAAGATGCCGATCTCTGCATGATATGAAAAAAAGGAAAATGAGCAAGGTAATGAAGAAAAATAATTTTTCTGAATGTGAAGTTGCTCAATGAAGTGGAGGCATGCAAGAAAATCCTCTTTGGCACGCTGTCCTCCGGCGTTAACAACACGCGAAAGAGGAGCGAATGGGACAGCTCGTGTGCGGCTTTCAATGCTGTGGAGAAGGAATAGCGCGCACACGCTGAAATAAAAAAGAAGTGATCAGACATTAAGGTGGATGTGAAGCGGAGGACAGCTGCGCACCGCCCAAGTGTGACCAAAAAAGGCGGAAGAACCGGCGCGGAAGGCCTCACCCCGTTCGAGGAGAGAATCGCTGCGATCAAGGGTGATGGGAGGACACATGGCTCACTACGATCACCCCACAAGGTTAATACCATGTATATTTATAACTCATAACAAATGTGTTCATACAGTAAACTACACTCAGCCCTGTGAGATAAAGGTTCATGCGTAAATGTTGTATGTGTGGTATTTGTAATAAATCTTTTGAATTCAAATAGAAGCACATCAGCATATCAAAGAGGATATCAAAAACTTTGACTCCTTTTTGATTACTCAATATATTATTTTAATACACAGGAGAGGACACACACACTGACAAAAAAAAAATCATGTTTTTTTTTTTTAAGAAGAAGAAGAGGGGTAAATTATGTCAATTTAAACACATTTTAAGCATGTGAAACCGATGTACATGTTCAAATGAAGTAAATTCAAAGGACTCTTTTCTTCAGTGCATGTGCTGGAGTCACGAAGCGATTGTGACGGCAATAGGCGGCATAAATGATCGCCTTGATCAATTAATAGGTGTCCTCGCAAATATCAGTGGTTCATCAAATACACCGGTTAACAAATGAATTCTCAGTCCTTGCCTCAATGGGCATTGTTGAAATCAAATGTTGCCGGGCATGAATTGTTCATCAGTGCTATGTGTCTCTGGTGTGCAGATTTTATGAGAACAGTTTCCCAGCATCACCTCTAAGTGTCGCCAAAGCACCAAAAGCCGCAGAAACGTGCGTACGCCAGCCATGCAGTTGGCGTGAGGCACCGCACATTTCCACGGCCATGTCAGTCTTGATACATCTGAACTTTGCCGTGAAAACGAACAGACGCTAAGTTTTTGTGCGTACGCACCTTTTGTACATGAGGCCCCTGGACGCACAATATATCAACCTTTCTCCTAATCATCATATCAACCAACTCGAGCTTTTCCTGTCTTAGTCCCAACATTCAAAGTCTCCACATTCAGTTCTAGGCTCTGTGCTTTCCTCTTCTTTTTCGCCCTAAGAACCTGCTTTCCACCTCTCCTTCTTCTTCGACCTGCAGTAGCTGAATTTCCTCCGGCGCCCTGTAGGTTAACGGCACCGGACGTTGTTAACCCATGCCACGACTGATCTGGTATGGAATTATTTGGATGAACGCTCATATTTGTTTGTCAAAGTTTTAAGCCAGATCCCCTTCCTGACGCAACCCTCTGCATTTATCCGGGATTGGAACCGGCCTACGGTTTGCACTGGCTTGTGCTCAACCTCGGTTTTCGTATGACCGATAAGTCTGTTTTCAACTAATTTTTTCGTCCTACGTTTCGTACATCCACTCAGTTTTCGTACCAAAAACGTGACTTGGTGATTCATTTCCTGGAGTCGATGGGCCATGCCATGTGCTTGTGTGTCGGTCTGCCTTTGTTTCTCTTTGAGTGACCGTCACCCCGCGCGTTTATCAGAAGCATTTCGTAAGTTTCTTGTTCTTGTTTATTGAGTGTGACTGCTAAATAAGCCACATAAAGTTCCAAGCCCTTGGAGCCCTTTGATTAAGAAGGCGAGAAACATGAGAGAGTTCAAGAAAGAACTCGCTCTAAAGTATGAAAATGGCGTACGCCCAGCCGATCTCTCCAGGATGTATGGGAAGTCCGCATCGATGACAGATTTTTTTTTTTTTTTTTTTTGTGAGCGACGGGAGTCCAGTCGCTCACAAGATGCACCCCTGCATATTCTAGAAAAAAATAAAACCTCAAAGGAACTGTTATAAACAGCCCCAAAACTTTGTATACAAAAATTCTCACACGCTTGTCCTCATTACGTTTGCAGGTGACACATGGTGGCACATGCAGTATGGTTTAACAATTACACTCACATTCACACCAATGAACACTTTAGTCTTAAATGATTTTTTTTCCATTTAACCTTTATTAACCAGGAAAACCTAATTGAGATTTAAGGGAAAAAAAATCTCTTATGCAAGAGCTGAGAATTACACCCTGAACTGCAGAACTGAGACGCAGACATACTAACCACTACTCCAAGGTGTTGCGCCATGTATTCCTAGAGGAATTCCCCAGATGTGTTAAAAATCCTAAAAGCATTTAACCCGCAAATACTCACTATACATAATAAACATTTGTTCCATAGTTGCATCACATTTTTCATGAATTTTGTATTGCCCTCGAAGGACTTTATAAGAACATGTGGCGAAACTTCAATAACCCTGAGTCAACCTTCAAAGGCACTTGCTCATTTTGCCTTTTGTATCATTGCGAAACAATGTTCTCCAAGCTCAGCTGATTCAAAGTACATTTTTGTGCAGTTTGAGCCATGAGTAAAAATGTAACATCACTAGTCTTCACAATTCTTAATCTTCTTTTAAGCTTATTTTTTCTGCAGCAGTTAGCTGGGATGACTCAATTTTGTACGTGGGAGTGAAGTTTCACAAGTATTGTCTAACGGCATAGAAATGCAGGTTTCTACACGATCAAGAGACCGATCTAGTTTATAAAAATGAATGGTGGTGCTTCTTTTCTTCCTTTCTTTTTATGTCTTCCTCTGCAAATCTGTTGATCTTATGAGCTTGTCAAGATGCTGACAGTAGTTGTTTTGAAGCCTGATGTGTGATTGACACCCTTCAAATGTGTAGGAAAAAAACTGCCATTGCACACAAGATCGATTTTCTCGAACGAGCTCATACTGATGCGAAAATGTATGTCCTCATCTCTTTTCTTGCAGGAAGTAGCAACGAAATGAGATAAATGAACGTTTCCTGATTACCATGTTATGATCCCATGGAACTTGTTCCCATCAAGTAAGACATTTTTCTTAAAATGAAACTTCTATTGGAAAAAAGTCTTGCAACATAAACACCAAAGTCCAAAGAAAAAGCAAATTCATTCTTGAATGCCCATGGAACTGACAGACATGATGTTATCCACAAAGCCAGTGTTGTATGACTTTCGAGACTTATTTTTCCAGAAAACCTTTATCAAATTCGAACTCATAGGAGCTGATATAGTGTTAAAAAAAACCATGATCCCAGTTGGCGATTTTTGATTTGAGTGTTTTAAATTTTCGTTTATCTGTCGGGAATATTAACTCTTTCCTGTAAGGCGAAAACACGTCAGAAATGATGCCTTGTGCTTGACACAGATCACAGATGCTTGTTTCTGTTTGAACTGCGGCCACCAGTATAGCAGGGAGTTCATCTCTCAGAATGGCAGTCAAGGGAAAGGCGCAGCTGAAGTAATGGTCTTCTCATCAGCTGTTTAAAGTGAAAGTCCGATTTCCAGGGAGTCCTCGAAGGGGTCAAGGCTCAAGAAGTCAGTCGCAGGCTGCACTAGACCATCTCATCCCCTTCAGCGGCAGGAATTAGAACAACATCTAGATGAAGTTATTAACCAGAACAAGTGCAATTTGTTAGGCAGTACTTAACGTGGATCATGACACCAGCTGTTTCTGTCGCTCTTCTCTTTGTCATCATAGACGCTGTCGACTCCAGCTGCTAACAGATGCTCTCTGCAAAATGTAACGACAATGTTCCCATATTATTAGTCATCTCCATTTTGTATTCATAATGAAACTATCACACAGGCAACATTGGTGTAGTAGGCCGTTCAAAATCAAACCTTTTAACTTTAGGTGCACTCTCCATTTGGCGTCAGATGACTGTAATGCATTGATTTAACTTTGTGTGTAAGATCAAATTCAAAGGCAACATGGTTCTTGTTTTGACAGAGGACGGGAATCCCTTAAGAACAGGTGAAAAACAAATTGAACTTGGTAAGAATCAGTTGATTGATTATTAAGACTGATTGATTGTGTGGAGTTGGTTGGTGATTAGGTAGTAAGTTGGACTGGTGGTTAGCTCATCTGCTTAACTGTTCTTGTGGTTCAGGGTTCAAATCTTGTTGGGGGTTTATTGAAAACTTTTATCAACAGTTGTGACTGTGAATAGTTGTTTGTTTATACGTGCCTTGCGATTGGCTGACGCCCAGTCCAGGGTTTACCCCGACTCTTCCTCAAAGTGAGCTGGAGTATGCGACCCTAATGAGGACTAGCGCTCGAGAAAATGGGTGAATGGACTGTTTGTACTTGATTAGACAGCACAGTGGAGTCATGGTTAGCATGTCTAATCTGCTTAGTGCAACACTGAAACAGGAGTTCCGAACATTCAGAGAGACTCTCCCTTTCTAAAAAGTCAAATTTGAAATCCATGCTGTAGTTCTTATTATGAATAGTTTTAGCCCTCACCATCTTTCGTGGGATAGCATTAACAATCAGTAGGGTTCTTGTTTTGATCGCTATTACAATAATAGTAGTAACAAACCCTGAAAGCCTAAAGAAGATCACCGTAAATTGTGACTGGTAAAGCACTTAGAACACATAGCGATAGTGTATAGTACCACCCCGGCTGTCCTTTGGTAGATCAGTCAAAACCAATATAGTTCTTACTTTGACATTGAAAAATGAACATTTCAGTAATGTTGTTTTGACGCGTAGAATTTTTACAGACATACTAGTAGACTGTGACTTAAACCTATGTTGGCCTCAAAAGGAAGACAATCCATTTTTCCATTTGGTGATTAGGTTTTGAATGGGTTTGTCTTTCGGATTTTCCAGACGATGGGGACAGCGCTCGCCAATTCTCAACAGTCTTCTTTCCCCTTCTTTATGTCATTGATATATTCCTTTCATGATTTTTCAAGCTAAAAAAATAATAAAGCAGTTTCATTTGACTGGCACAATATTCACTGGCAAGACAATAAAAAGCTTCCCAATAGAGCACAAGCGGGTCCTGACAGGCGGGCATGATTTAACATGACACTGGGAAGTACTTGGACCACTTCCCAGCACCAAACGCTCAAGACAGTTTGGGAAATAGCACGTCTGAGTATGAATGATGTCTCGGTCGGATCTCGATTAAGCTTGTCCGCTCGACGACGCTCTCGCCTCGCAAATCTTTGGACTTTGTGTGCGGCGCAGGCCAACGCGCACACACACATATACACTGAGTGCATAATCACTGGCACAGGAAGCGAGAAGCTGCTGAAAGCAGATTTTCCCGAGGAAAGACTGTGGTTTGGGAAGCGCGAGTTATGTGACTTTGTCGAATGAGGGGGCAGAGGGAGGGGGGGGGGGGGGGGGGGGGGGGATTCCAGATCCTCATATCCTCTTGAACTTCGGGATGAACTCGAGCGCGGCGCAGTGTTTCCTCTCGATACTTTGGCAGGAAGTTGTTTTGTCTGGTAACCATCGTAGCATGTGACGTCATCACATAAATCCCCCATGTGGAACGTCTTTGTTTAGTTTCTTCTGAGTTGTTTTTAATGGAGGACATTGTTGAAGACATTTTGGGACTTTTATATTCTCTACAAGATGTTTAGCTGATGCTTCCAATACCTCAGAAGAGCAAAGATTGCCGTTCATTAGAGTCTGACTCAAAAACCACAATGCCGGAAGAGAGGTCAAACACGCATGCACGTGCATGCGCGCGCACGCACACACACACACACACACACACACACACACAAAGAGGCTGTGCAGTAATTACAGGACATTATGTCCAAGTGAACCGCTAGCAGGTTAATGAACTCCGCTGCTGCCAGTCAGATTGGGGGGAAAAAGATGCAACAGTCTCTCGGCCATCGACTCCCATGAGAAATTAACCTCTCAGTTTTAATTGGTGTGTTTCTAGACACCAGCAGGGGGAGTGTGCCAGTTACCCAGGCAACCAGATGCCAGGATTTTCACTAGCCGTTGCTGAGTAGAAAGATGGTGGTTAGTTGCTGATTGTGTGATCGGATGGGCAGATGAATGGTTTGTAATTCATTCATTTTCTCAATATGAAGCTCGATGGATAGATGACGGTTTGTGATCATGAGATCCAATGCTTGGTTGGACAGATCGTTGCACTATGAATAAATGGATACAATGTGTCGGATGGTGAATTGATTTGTACTTGCGTATTTGGTGGAATGGATATAAAAATGAATGCATCGCTGACGTGATTTTGTGAACACTTGCATTGATGGAGGGATGAATCTCGTCAGCAATTTTGGTTGTGACTAAATCAGTGGCTGGTTGGACGGACTGACCAATGGATTATAAATGAATGGATAGATTAGATTGGTTGACTCATGAATTGATTGTTGATTGATCCTCTCCCGTAGCAGATTAACTTAAAGATGAATGCCATGGATAGATGGTTCATTGTTGTTTTGGTTTTGGATCTATCGCTGAATCAGATCAGATGAATGGTTTGCATGATGAATTCATTGGTGATTGGATGGATCGCTGTTAAAACATTAAGGTACAGTAGCTGAAACTAAACTTAAAAGTCGTGTGCAAACAAATATAAATTTGCTACCAAATAAAATAAAAGAAAATAAAACAGATGTTAGGATATCATATCCTTCCGGGAACAAGATGAAGGTATCTCTTGTGGACTTTTTCAACTCAATGTACTTCCAGTTTGCAATCGTATTTCACAACATGACAAGAGCCTTGTCGTCACGTCCTTCCTGCTGTATCCTAACGAAGCCTTCCCGCCGTGTTGCATCGCCATTTATCCATCTCCCACCATCCTTCCAATCTGACCTGCGACCCTCAGTGGAAAGGATTCTATTCTCCATGGACAGAAATCCTGAAGATACCACACGCACGTGCTCACATGCCAGGAAGTCCCTCATAATGCTGTGTTCGGTCCGCCCACTCGTTTCACTGCAAAAATACAGCAAGCAACGGATCTAGATGGAATTTTCTCACTACACCAGCGCGCCCAGATGCACGAAAGCAATGTCACGCAACATCGGGGCATAATTTGTAATGTGTTTATCCATCAAATCTGTGGAATTCTTTATTGCCAGTCCTGCAGTAGGGGTCACTGATAGTGTAGCGCGGGTTCAGTTCCCACTCAGTGACAGTGTGAAAGTTTGTCTCTATATGTGATTGTCTGATTGGGGACATGTCCCCGATCGTGTCTGCCTTCAGCCCCAAATCAGCTCCCCCAGAACGTCAACAGGATAAGCAATATGATGGAAGGAAGGAAGGATGGAAGAAAAGAGGGCATGAAGGAAGGAAGGAACAGACACCATATGGTCAAAAGTATTGGAAGTTGCAGTTTTTCAACAACTTCCACTTGCACTATCCCGCAAATAATTTTTCTAAAATGTTGGAGTGGGTCCCATTTATCCAGAAATTGGAGGTTGAAGCTAACGGAATAACAAATTATTTTTTTTTTGTCCTGGTTTTGTACACGAGAATACAAGGGGCCTTCCTATTAAGTTGTCCAAAATGGTTTGGTAAGATAAGGAATTAAGGGGGAACTCATGGGTCTCTCCCAACCCCAGTTTGATTGATTAAGAGTGTTTGTGCAATAGTAAATCCACCAGAACCATTCCTAGTCTAACACAACAACACATAAAGAGCAGAGTGACGTTGTTTTGGTTTTGACAGCGGCGAGTAAGCTTCATCTGAACAATTGAAATGCATGTCAAACTCTCAGACTGTCAAAATGTTGTCAGGAGAAAATTGACTCCTCTGGCTCTCATGCACTCTCTCTTTCTGCAGATAAAGATGAAGGCTGCTTCCTTGGTCCACTGTGACTCAAAGAGCATTCTTCGAAGCAGATGTCAGCTCGCAAGTCACGCACACGTGCAAGAAAATGAAGTACAATAGGTGGGTTTGCTTCATAAATCTACTGCCTCATCACACCATCTGTGATCAACTTGAAATTGTAATGTTCTAATATTTTCCACAAACAAATGTGACCAATTGCACCCCCAAAATACCTGATAAATCCAAGAGACTATCTCCTCAAAACATATGATATCGCTTGAAATGGTCATTGCATTAGATTGGTGTAAGGAAATGGTGACATCATGTGGTGGCAGGATGCAAGTACAAAAGGAGGGTGGAGCGATTCAATTCTGCATCAGACCAACGCTTTCATTTTTATTAATTAAATAACACTGATATCGTTTTTATTTTTTAAATAACACTAATTTTGTGAGCTGGTTGGTTGCAAGATGCCACGCTTTGTGTTACAAGCGCTGTTGAATACAGAGTTTCAACAAACACAATGACAGACAATTGTTACATTATCCTTATTATTATTATTTTTTTCAACAATGCTTTGGTGGGGAAAAAATGGTCCATGACAACAGATTAAGGGCAGACAATAGTGTTCAAACATTAATGGTGCAACCTAGGCCATGACAAAAACTTGAACATGCATTTTTTCAAAAAACTCTCGAGGTGTCTTAATAAAAGGTATCTGGCATGATGTGGCCGAAATGACACTAAAGATAAAGAATAACATCACACTTAATACCCATTTGTTACACTGGTAAAAATGACGGTGTTTTTTGGGGGGGGGGGGGGGGGGCTTCTGTCTCATGCAAATGCAATGTACAGGTTTCGTTACCTTGACAACCGATGAAGGAGCTAGCTCAGTGTTCCCATATTTAGCAAAGTTTACGCCCCTTCTAGCCACTATTTTCTTTAAAGCGGAGTGCAACAAATCTAGCGACTTTTTGTGTTGAATTGGAGACGCTGTGACGCCCTACAGACCAGGAGATTTTCTCCCATCCGCGTCCAGACTGCAAATGAATGGTGCGTGTTCGAAGCGACCAGTGGCTAATTTAACCATGTACACCAGAAAACCAGCTCGCTCACAGACACATTTTCAGACATAAGCTGATAAAAGATATACTTTGATGTTTGATTTCACACTTGATGGGTTAGTAGGCACTCCAGGGACCCAACTATCCATCCATTTTCTACACCGCTTATCCTCATTAGGGTGAGCTGGAGCCTATCCCAGCTGACTTCGGGCAAGAGGCGGGGTTACAATTACAGCCGAGAGCAACCACCGACTACCAGCCAATCACAGGGTACAAACAACCATTAACTATCTCTCTCACGTTCTCACCTATAGACAATTTAAAGTCGTCAGTGACAACTCTCAGTATATAAACCATTTTAAAAGTTTTATAATATGTCCCCTTCTATAAAAAGTATTTTTGTCAAACATTTGGCATACCCAGTCAACAAATAAGCAGAAGAGTCAAGTCCTTCTCTCATAGGAGGGGATTGAAATAGGACGGCTGCACAAATGCATTGCCCAAAAAGGGATGCAGGAGCCCTCCAGTGGATGAAAGGGGAGCAGCCGCGGCCGTGTGAAAGATGACATTCCCAGAGCTGAGGTTGGGGAAGGACTGCTGGAAGCCGGCCTGGCCCGAGACGCACGTGGCCTGGCCGGGACTGATGAGCGGGCTGGGCGCCGGCGGCAAGGTGCTGTCCGCGCCGGGGTTCTGCTTTTTCCACTTGGTGCGCCTGTTCTGGAACCAGATTTTCACCTGCGTTTCCGTCAGACTCAAGGACAGTGCCAGATTGAGCCTCTCGCACACCGACAGGTACCGAGTGGTGCGGAATTTGTTCTCTAGCGCCACCAGCTGTTCGTAGGTGAAGGCCGTCCGGGCGCGCCGCGGCTTGGCGCCGTTCTGGTCTTGCCGTCGCCTCTTGTTGTGCGTCGACGCCGGGTCCTGCGGGATGACCGTCGACTCCTTTGACGTGCGGTCCTGCTCCTCGGGCAGTCGGTGGTTGCTCTCGGCTGGGGGGGTGATCGTGAGGGGGTCGACCACAACCGGGTGCTGATTGGAGGAAGCGGACTGGTCATTGTCTTCTAATGAAGAAATGGAGAGAAAACATGAGCTCGCAAATTAACTTCATAAATATCACGTCGAGAGCAAGGTGACCTAGTGGTTAGTGCTTCTGCCCCACAGTGGAGATTTAGATTCGTAATCGCTTTTCTCCACCTTACGGTGCCCCTGCTCAAAGAGGGCAACTTATAGACAGACAACATTCACACACACTCTGGACTGGCCACCAGCCAATCCCAGGGCACTTATAGACAGACAACATTCACACTCGTCTTGGAGCCTTCAACATGCAAACGGAAAAAAACTCATGCAAGCCAGAATGGGACGAAATTCGGACTTCCAACCAAAAACTACATCTATAACAAACTATGTTACTAAAAAAAAAAAAAAAAAAAAGTACAATTCATGTTTTAAAAGAACTTTAATTATAATAGTTTACTGATCCCATATGGGGGAAAATCTTGATTATAGATGCTTACAATCTGTACTGTATTTGTATAGGTTAGAAATGAGATACATTTAATGACATGTTACTTATATCGCCTCCTTTTAACTAACTTGTTTTATACATAATTTCACTTGGGCCTCAGGTGAATGTGGCCAATGGGTGACAGTGCTGAATGGACAGCTCCTGCAGGCAAAACTGTTAAGTCATGTTTTTTTTTTATTATTATTATTATTTTTTTTTTTTTTTTAGACTAATGTCCATTCTTATTTATCATGTGAATGTGGGCATACAGAAGTAAAGTCTTCCTGAAGTGGTGGTGGTGGTGGTGGGACTCGGCCACTAATCCTTCAATAATTTATCAGCAGCAGATAGCGCCGCAAATGTCATGTTGCGGAAAGAAATCCCGCCTAAATCCAGCCACGCCGTCTCGGCCGTGACGTGCTAATGGATTTCATATTTGCCCGCGGGTCGATAAATGTCATCTATTTAAGAGGGGTGGGGCGGGGGAGTTCGAATCGAGCGTTTATTTTTTTTTTTGGGGAGGGTGGGATCAGACATGGCTGGGGTGTGCGGGTTTGTACCTGCAAGGTGCTGCAGGGAGATATGCAGGATGCGGTAATGGGATATCGATCAAAGCGTCCTCAATGGGACGATTTAAACAATTATCTCAGCCTGCCTGCCCCAATGCCAATCACACTGGCGTGGCTCTGGGATACAAGCCTTTGTGGCTTCCTTGAAAGAGAACGAACCGTGGAAATGAAGGCAAGGTCATACAAAGATGACTGATTTAATTTTTAAAAAAATATTAATAAAATACAGTTTTAACTTGATGCTACTCACTTTCTGCAAAAAGTCTTTATTTTAAAAACGTTCTTTTCCATTTTTTTATATACAGGATAATTGGATACATGCTTCCATTTTCAATGTAAATACTGTTCTCGTCTTTGTTTGCTTGTTGCCAGATTACGCACAACTATTTAACAAACTTAGTGTTTGAGTGGTGCAGGATACAACAGAGAGATGTTTTTAATAGTCTTATAGCATATTGTCCAAGGTATGTAACAATGTGCTTGTTAAAAAAAAATTCTTCATGTCTGCGTAGATTCTCTGTCATCCATGTCATAGAAATCTGCAAAGGTTGAATCAAAGCAGCTGGACTCTTCTTGTTTGTTGATTTTGTTGTTGTTGTTTTTTTCTTGTTTTCTGACACTGTTCAAATGTGATTTATAGGGAACTATGTTCTTAAGCTAATGTTATGTTTGGGCATCTTTTGCAGTACACTTCAACACAACCACAACAGTAAACCTGTTGTTTAATTCAGTGATTCCCAACCATGTGCCGTGAGAGATCATTAGGAAATATCATTAACTATCTATGCCACGAATGTATAGTGACAGGCAGAACAATTAAATGCTCTTCCAGAAGGTACATAATTACCTGTATATCATTTTCTTTGTGACATATTTGTTTGATAATGTGCACTGATTTGTTTTCTTTCCAATGTAAAAAAAAAAAAACAAGAAAAAGTGCCTTGGCTCAATAAAGGTTGGGAAACACTGGTTTAATTAATATTATTCTTCATTAAAACTGAGCATTATTAGTATCAGTACAAGCATATTTTTATTTAAATTGATTTTTCGGGTGTGTGCAATATTTTAGACTTCTATTTTTAATTATTATTATTATTATTATAAGTAGTAGTGTTTAATTTTAAAATCATAATGTACTTTTTATTTATTTTTGTATTTATTTTTTTACATTTTCTTCCATTTCTCTATGACCAATGCATGCATCTCAATGGCAAAATGCAGCCATATGCAAGATTTATGCAATCTGCTGCTTAACAAAATATATGTTTTGACGTTTAAATTTTTACATTTTTTATTTTTATACCTTCTGCGGTGTCGTCTCCTTCCGCGTCGCTGTGCGTCTCCAAACTAGTCCCCTCCTCGTCCGCAACTCCAAACTTGGCGAGTTCACCCGCCTTTTTGCTGTTGAATTTGTTCGGGTCGAGGATGTCGTCGATCGAGAAGGAGATCTTGTTGTGAGTGGACGTCATAGTCACTCCGCAGTGCTTAGAATCCAGCATGCTTAAAAAAAAAATAGACCCTTAAAACAATGGGGGTTGGGGGGGAAGGTGATCCGTAATTACGCGCGCGTGCAGAGTCCTCTCATAGTCTGGATGCGTCTTCGAACCGGATCATCTGCGCTCTCCCCTCGTCTGTCTAGTCCTGCAGGAGGGGTGCGAGTTGGCTCTCCTTTAAAGTGTCTGACACCCCCCCTCCCCGAACCCACGCACATCACGCAAACACTTTTGTGTTTCACACGACCCCCTAATGGGCCACGGGCATTGCTCGATAATCACCCATATCATTAAATTCAATAAATGCGCGAGCTCAATGTAAATTGGCCACAGATGGCGCCTGGTTGGGTCCGAGTTACCAAATTGGGAGTCTTTTTGCGGGGGAGACCTTCATTAGGGTTTTCAATGCCTTTTGACCCCTGCAGAAACTCTCATTGTGTGAAAGCTGGAGAGCCTTCACACGTTATTCAACAACCCAAAAAATGTATAATTATTAATCCGACCAGGCACGTGCACATATGTTTTTGGGGGGCAGGTGCTCTACAACCCCCCCCAAAAAAAAAAAACAATTTTTTTTTAAAAAGGCACCAATCACAAAAATTATTCATCCATTTAAGAAAAAGTATGTTGTAGTATGTTTTCAACTAATGTATTTATTTCTGTTAACACAATCAATGCAGTCAATAACACCACTATGAACAATGGAGGTGAAGGGAGGCTACAGTGGATTTAAAAAGTCAACACACCCCTGCTCAAATGACTGATTTTTTGGAGGGAGGAAGAGGAGGGCATGATGCAAGGCCAGGAGTATATGTACGATTCTCCCAATGACTCAAATAAATGCTTGTCAGATTTCGCATCACTTTAGGGTAAAATTGGTGAACGAGGTTTTTTTTTTAAATATATATTTATATAAAAGGCTGCATCAAAAAAGACACTTTTTTCGCTTCAGGGCAAAAGGGCAAGTGCTTGAGCACCACCTTGTGGCAATGTGCGCACATCGGATTCCGAAAATGTTCTATATTTTACTCCTTTTGCATCTCTCCGCCGATTCAAAGCATTCCAGCTTCACATATTCACCTCATTCAGAACACCCAGGCAACTATTTTCCATTCTCAAAACTCCCACTTTTCCCAAAATTAAGCATTTTCCACACACAAAAACCCATTCAGGTAAATGAGACATTCGACAAAAAAGTTCCCCATCCCACATCGCCAGTTACAAGTTATAATATAATTTCAAGTTGGTCAAAGTTGGTCTATTTTTTTTTTAAATTGAATTGTACATGTTATGGGTCACATAAATCATACAAAACGTTTTTTAAATGATTTATCCTGGTCTTTTTTTTATATTACAAAAACATGGCATTTTAATATGTATATCCACTGTATATAGTAGTTTATATCAGTTCTTTACAATAACAGCTTAAATAACACTAATATGCATTTTTGACGAGAAGAATCCCTGCAAACAAAATTACTCGTACATGATGAATAGTGTACCTAATTTTTTGGTTAGTGATGATGACTCGTTATAAGCAATTCCTGACTCAAGTCCATTTTTGAAAATATAGCTGTATATTTTTTATTATCTATGTGTTAATTCAACATTTAGGACTAGTCATGTAGTATTGTATGCCAATAATATGTTTGCAATATTAGTAAAGAAATAATAATAATAATTTTAAAGGCACAATTCTTGTTGCAGGTGTACCTAATATTTTGGTCAGTGAATGTATAACCCGTTTACTTAAAGAGCACTTCTGTTTGTAACCAATAGTACAAATAGCACTTTGACAGTGTAAATAAATGTCATGGGAATTTTCTGCAAATATGACATTTACTGTAGGACCAGTTGTGTTCTGTTCTAATAATGTAGTATAATAATAATTAGTTATTTACAGTAACAACTTAAACAATACTAATACGCCCATTTGTGAGAATCCATGCAAACCAAATTACAGGCACGCAATGGTCGGCGCTGATTGTTTTCTCACCTAAGCTGATGGATATATATTCACAATCAATGAGCTCCCCACAGTCGATGCCATTAGTATTCAATATAAAGTGACGCAGGGGTTGTTTAAAACCCTGACGCCTGATGATGGCTAAATGGTGAAACCGTCGCGGGATCAATATTCCCAGCAGGTGTCCGACGCAGATAAAAACAAACCGATGGTGACCATGAGCACTATTTCAGATAGCGGGAGGCCAAACCAATTACTGCAATTGCAAAGCTTTATTTAACTTGTCATAACCGACCAAAGATTTCAATTTCTTTCCTACGAGATACATTTCTCTTGATAGACACAGTTTAGGTGGCACGGTGGAAGACTGGTTAGCACATCTGCCGCACAGTTCTGAGGACCCGGGTTCAAATCCGGCCTCACCTGCGTGGGGTTTCTCCGAGTACTCCGGTTTCCTCCCACATCCCAAAATCATGCACGGTAAGTTAATTGAAGACTCTAAATTGTCCGTCGAAGTGAATGTGTGAGGATAAGCTGAATGGCAAATGGATGGATGCATGGATGGACACAGTTTATATTCTTTTTCCAAACGATGATGCTGTGGTGGAGAGGGGGGGAAAAAACTGGTTTTTAATATACAATACATATTTATAGTTGCTACAGAGTAATTTCAAAATGAATGTGCATCTCCAATCCTTATAGTGTTCGTTTTTGTTGTAATTTTCTTAATTCCTGTCGTGTCTTCCTGTCCTTTCTGTGCCTTGTGTTCCAGTTGCAAAAAGAAGTGACATTGTGATTTTGAGAATATTACATTTTTTCTTTTTAATGGTGTATTCTGCCTGGCAACAAGTGGCAGACGTTTAATGTGATCAATGCAATTTATCCGAACAATTCTGCACTTTCTGTGCTATAATTGTATTCCGGTTGGGAAGTTTTATAGTGAATTAATTTGGCAAAATTTCATTGAACAAATATGGTGAGAATTAACAATCAATTAACCCTAAAAATATGTTCAATTATTATTCTGAACACCTGTTTCGATGCCACACTTGTATGGAGCAGAATCATTCTGCCAGGAGGATTTATGACCAAGCGTGGTTGAAGCTCAATTTCCATAGCTGATGTCATCCTTTTTTTCTTCAGACTGGAAATTGTTTTACTCTGAATCAACAGTGTTTTATGCATTCGTTCCTGCCGTGTCTCCGTGTCCTTTCTGTTCCTTGTGATGCAGTTGTCAAGGAAACAGCATTGTGAATGTGACGAGAACATGCAAGCTTTTTTTTTTATTATTGTTTGAGGGCACCGCCGGTTGTGCCCAACCAATTCTTTAATTATCGGTTAAGATGTTAAAAATCGGTGTATGTGTACCCTGCTTAAGACAGCAAACTATTTGAGACTAAATCAACAGCGCTGCTGCTGATAAATGGGGAAAATTGTTATTGATCAATTTGTCAATAAATAGGCCCATCCATTTTCCATCTATTATTGTTCTTATTATTATTTCTTTTTCTTTTTTTAAATACAGTGATGTTTGTCACTGTGTGTCTGCTGCAAGAAAGCAGTATTGCTAATGTGACTTTAAAGTCTTTGTTTGTTTTAAATTCGGCTTGTGGGCAGAGGACAGTTGATTATCAAAGAAGAAAACCGATCAGAGTGATTCTGATAAAGTACAGTACAGTGTTTCATTTTGTCTTGTCTGTGGTTCAGTACATTATCGTAGGATGAGAATTGAAAGGAGTTTCCTGGTATGTAATCTCCTTAAGTGGTTGAACACCAATGTTCTTTTGGATCCCACTTCTGCATTAGCATCTTTGAAGTGTGTGAGGTCCAGATTGTGGTCTGTACTTCTGTCGGTCAGGTGTTTACACTGTCTGTCTCTCTCTTTCTTCCCTCTGCCGCTTCCTGTGTTACTTGTGATTGGTGTTCCCCCTGGAGCTCCCGCCGGTCATAACCCGGCGGCCCGGCGTGCTCCGCCGCACTTACATAGTCAAACATTTGTTAAAGCTTGCCCCAACACGGGGGAGCCACGCTTGTCGCCATTTGCATGTGTATGGCACTCGCGCAGGCGCCACTCTGGGCCCTCCATATGAATGGAGCCGGCCGCACGCTGGAGCTTTACAACTTCCTAGGAGAATGGCCAATGGCCGGACATCTGTTTGCGTATGTGAGCGGGACAAAGGAGGACGTAAAGCGCCTCGGGTTGTCTTCACGCAGAGCGGGAAGAGCCTGTGCGGCCTAGCACGGGACATCAGAGAGGGCGGAGCGGGCCCCGCGCCGCACACGGCGGGGAGCCGCGGAGACACACTTCCATCTGAGACCCCCCTCCAGGTGCTGTAAAGTCATCACTTGGCAGGGAGGCTGCCCCCAGTCTGCTAAACGTCAGATAATTTGTCTAATGGCAGAGGAGGCATGATGAGCTGCACTTCTATTCGCAGACTGTAGTGTCCATTGTGCCTCTCTTTACTCCTCCGCTGTCTACCCCAACTCTGTGGGGTAGACAAGTGGGGGCTCAAACAAAGGATCAGCAAGTGTCTGGTGGGCTGTGAAGGAGGTCTGTTTGACCCTCTGTGCCACATTCCTCAAACTTTGTAGCTGCTTCATCACCTTCATGTTTCATCTTTGCGTCCGGGTTGTATAGGATTTTGAATGTCCTTTTTATTGATGAGTCCTGTTAAAAAGTTGCTGGCTTGAACATTTTACTTACACCAGATTAATTGATCACTTATTGTCTGATGCTTCGCGGGTTGTATCACAATTACATTTCTAAATATTCCACTTAGTCAGAAAAAGGAAAAGGAAAGGTGTATTTGGAATGCATAAAGAATTGCATTTGAATCACTCATTTTTAAAATTTTGAGGAGTGCTTGTCCTATTTAGTGTAAAATGATGAGTTCCAACCCTTATTAACTGTAAAAGGAAGTTAGCTGCTCATAATATTAAAATATTTTTTAAAAATAATAATAATCTTTAATGATGACTCATAAATTTGTAACGTGAAAGCGAGTTGGGTCAAATATTGGCTTCACTCAGCTCACTTTTAACGATTAATAATAAAATGTAAAAACACCAAAACTCTTTAAGGAGGCATTTTTTTTCCCACAATATGAAACAGTTCCTCTGAATAACATGACAGCCGCCCATTGGTGTATGAATGTGTGTGAGAATGGGTGAATGCAAGGCTTTGTAAAGCACTTTGGGCACGGTGATGGTGTAGATAAAGCGCAATATAAGTGCAATCCATTTATCGTGTCATATCGCTGGAAAGTGTGTGCATGACAGTTGGCGGCATATCGCCAGGGAGTGCATGTATAACGCGGCTGGATCTTGACGATGAGTGTGCGTGTTCTGGCCTCCGTTTGGCCATCTCGTCTTTGTGTATGTGGAGGATGGACACGTCACCAATAAATGGTAAGTGGAGTGAACTTTAGCGACGCCATGGTGCCCAAAGCACTTACTACGGAGGCTTACATTCACGCATTCATTCACACATTCATACACCAATGGGCGGCTGCTGCCATCCAAGCCGCTGCCAGGCCCACTGGGCACAATTTAGGGCTCAGTGTCTTGTCCAAGGACACTTCGACAACAGGCAGTCGGAGCCAGGTTTCCGACCGTCGATCCCTCGGTCACTGGACGACCGGCTCTACCAAATGAGTCACAGCCGCCCAACACAAAAAAATACAGATTCTGATTCTGATATCGTATGTATGATCTATGTATGTATGCTTAATATGTGCGTCTGTTTAGCCGGAGCTCCACGTATGTGGGCTTTGCTACCGTGCTCCCTGCCTCTCACTGTTGTACACGTGCTGGTGTGACTCTCAGAGACAACAAGGTCAGTGGCATTGCCCGGTAATTGTCCTAACGGTTTGTGTACCTGTTGGGTGGAGGCGAGTAATGAGAGTTTTTCATTATGTGCGGGACGGGTGAGTGCGCCTGGCAGATGCTGACAGGCAGCAGATGTGGAAAGTTGGGCGATGATTTGTACAGAGGGTCAACTGCATCGCATGGCCGATGGAGAGGGGTGGAAGGAGGCAGGAGGGCGGGGGGGTAAATTACGCTGAGGGACGCTGTCAGTCATGCCTCGCCTCTGTCAGAGCAAGGTAAAGGTCAGTTCACGCTCTGACGTCATCGACACTTCCAGTACAGTGTGAACATGTCAGCAAAGGGTCCAAACCTTTTACATCTCATAGTCGTTACAGTCATTTTTCCCCAGATTTATTGTTACATTGGGAACAGAAATGTCACAGCACACCACCAAGCAAAAATTTCCCCCAAAGTACATTGAACCCTCGCATTTATATTCATGTTTCACCTTTTGCAAATGTGCAATTTATTGGGGGAACCTATCTTCCGTTATCCGCTTAAACCTTGACTGTTTTTGCGCTCAGGCCAAAGGAATGAAAGTAATACTTTGCTCCCATCTGGTGACATCTTGCTGCCTATGAACTATTTCGAAGTGAGTCGAGAAGTTTCATGTAGGCAAAAGTAGTGCTTTGGGGACATCTTGTGGCATGTACAGGCAATGATGATCCTTTTTAGGGGGGTGTCAATTGTGTTTTTTTACGGTAGGGAACACCGTGTACAGAACTCCTGATAATTGATGATAATGTTTTTCTTTTTATTATTTTGTGAGCTGTGACACGTTTTTGGTCAAACCATTATTATTTTTTTTTATTTCCAAGAATGTTCTTTTTCTCTGACAGAATTACTATTATTAACAGAATTACTGTAACAGCAATTGTTAAATTATCCCACGTAATTTTTTCCGTTTGTTGGTAACACCTGCATTAATTGTTCCAATCAGTATTTTTTTGGTTTTGTTTCCGCTTCTCAGACAAATTCCTCAATGTCAATCTCAGAGATATTCCTTTTCTCCGCCCTCTTTGCCATGAATTCCGAAAGGTAAGTAGTCCATCCGCGCATTCCTAAAAGGATTGCTGCTACCATATATGGTCAGTTGGAGGCATTTCTCAATGCAAATGAAACTAGATGTGCGCAAGCATGGCCCTTTAGAACAGGTGGGATTTATCAACACTCATTACTTACTGGTGTGCGTACAACAGTGTCCACACTTTTGATTAAAAAATAAAATAAAATTTTCCACTTAAACACAATTTAAATTTCAGTCTTACACAAATGAACTTTGAACCTGTTCTATGCACTCTTTGATAAATGAAGCCCCAGGTCTTCCATGTGACTGTTTTCAAGAGATGCCAAATAATTATGTCGATGATACATGATCATGCACTCGTCTTACACACAAATTACATTTATTTATTAATCATCCTCCTTCCAGTGTGGTGTCCCTCAAGGTTCTGTTTTAGGGCTATTGCTATTTCCAGGGTATAAGTTTTCACCAAGAAATATTTCATTTTGCTTCCGTCATTTAGACACAATGTTGATTATACAGTGATGAGCCAACTGACTAAACATCCAGAGCTATTTCTCCTTTAAATCATCGCCAGATTTAACCCGACTCGTCAGCCACAGGTCTCAGATAAGCCATGTTCTTTCTACCCAACAATGGCACCCTGTAGAATTCCCAGTAAGCTCGCCCTGATCCTCTTGGTTACAAACGGGGGCACCCTGTGACCTTGCCCCTAGCTGTCTTTGTGACCTCTTCATTCCACTTATCAACTACTGCGATCCCCCAGTGCTGATTTGTTATCTATCACCCCCACAAGTCCAATCTGCTCAATCTTTGGATGTGCCACCTAAAATCCTCATCTTATGTCTTCCAGTGTGCTGTGGGCTATCTTATAATGTAATGTTACCCCTTTTCTGTGGATTTGTGTTGCTTTCTTTGTACAAATGAAGCTTTATTCTCTCACTTTTTCTTCTTCGTGGATGCATGGCTCGCATCTGCAGCGGTCGTACTGTCACTCAACGCGAGCATTGATTAGGCATTGTTCTGAGAAGGTCACATCATAATTCATTAACAGTAATTACACGCGCAGTGCCACCTGCACTCCTCCCCTCTCTGAAGTGCTAAATTACAAGCGAAGCCGTGGCGCGGCTCGCGCACGGAAACAATGAAGATGTAAAGGCGTGTGAGCTATTAGCTACATTATTTAAATGGCGCCGTTTAAACCTGGAGAGCTGTCTTTATGAAGGGCAATTAGGCACTAACGGTAATTGATAATTCCTGCTAATTACAATTAGGAAATATAAATAGTGGCTGGAGTATTTATCATCATTGCAGAGGAGCGTGGAGCCGGCATGACGCGGGCCGGGAAGGTGTGATGGAAGCCGAAAGGATTAAGCTCCATTCATCTCCATCTAGTGCACCAACAGATTGTGTTTGTCCCTTTATATTTCTCCATTGACCGTTAACTCTCCTTTTTTTTTTCGGCTCTCTCACTTTCTGTGCCCTTGCCAAATAGTGCACAAGGTTTTTAAACTGGGGAAGTGTGCTAGCAGCAGCTGCTATTTAAACTGAGGGGTTTAAAATGCATCTAAAATACTACAGTACTACTTCTTACTTTTAGTACTCAATGTTAACACTCTCTTTCATTTTGGGGACATTTTGGTGCTTATTTTTAGTAGTTTTAGTGTCATAAGTTTTCTTTCAAGCTCAACACGGAAGTTTTTTTTTTTTTTTTTTTTTAATAAAACAAAATTACATACATCATGTGTGTGTTCCCATGTAATTTTCCCACACTACCTTATCAATTCCTCTTGAAAGTTACCTAGAATAATGTGCAATAGAACTTTGCAAATAATATTATGCATGTCAATAAGTTTCATACATTTAGTATAATACAATTCAATATTCAATTTGTACTTATACTGTTGTTGTTTTTTTACATCTTAACCAATTTTTGTTTTTGTTGTTTTGTTATGTGAGAGAGACGCCACACATGAACAGTATAGTTACAGTATACCAATACTTACTTACTGCGCCATGCCCTGCTATGTGGGAAAGGAGAGTCACAGTCGCCGATGCAATATTTAGGTGTTTATTGAATGCTGGGAGAAAAGTAAAACATATAACCACACTCGCCGCGCGTTCTCACGCAGAAACAGCTGAGGCCACTGCTCATGTTCAGGCACTCACATGCAGACTCGCCGACATCACACGCCACCCCACCAGGCCCCGCTTCTCAAAGGCACATGCAAGTAGAGTACGCAGACACGACAATGCCGACAGTGTTTTCTATAGTTCTTTGTTTTATGCTTGCAATTAGTTTTAGTTTAAATACATTTTCAGTGTGTTTAAAAGGTGTGTTTTAACAATTTTAAATGTGTTTAAAGTGTGTGGGAGCGATATAACTACAAAAAACAAAAAAAAACGCTGGCGAGACTACATCTGAGGCTGTTGGCCCAGCGACCCGACCTCGGATAAGCGGAAGACAATGGATGGATGGATGAAAATGAAAACTGCGGGTAGGTCTGGAACATATCCCCCATGATAAACCGGGGTTCACTGTAATCATTTTAATATGAGTATATATGTCGTTGAATATCGCTGCTGACTCCTTCATTTCCCGATTTATTTCACAGTACGTTACGATGATATCAAACAGGGATCTTTTCATAGCGGTTGATTTAAAACAGTGTTCTTGTCGTTATCACAGGGAAAAGCCAAATTTTGAAGCATTTTAAAGTTTGAAACGACAGAACGTGTTCATTTACAATGGCTACATCCGCTTCAATTGGTCAGTTTTATAAGCATGCTTTAGTTGACTCTCTTTTGGGCTCAGTTTGAGCTACAATCGATTCAGCAGCAAGCAGAAAATGTGATTTTCTGCACCAATCGTTCTGTCACCCAACACCAGGTCTCATTCCAGATTAAATTTTGGACCATCACCTCTAATTAGATGTCTCATTTGACCTTTGAACCCGCTATCTTGCCAATGAAAATGCGCGTTCCCGTCCTGGTTGCCTCCGCAATGACCTTTTTCGACATTCGGGCTGTGCAACCGCTGCAATGCAAAGCTAACGGCGTGCGATTGATCGCCGTCTTGGCGTTCCCCTCCACCAAGCGTCCCCTCCAACGACATCTAGGCTCTTCAAAGGGACAGCAGGCAGATTTAAATACAAATACGCTGCAGTCTTAACTGAGCAAACGGGGGGGAGATGCTCCGACCGTACTGTCAACATGTTAACTCAGATGTTGGAATTTTATTGCTTTTCTGACAAGGAATATACATTTATTGTGTTGTCCTCTTCTATGCACCCTTCTGTTTCTCATGTATGTAAATGTAGACTCAACATAAATATAGTGGAATGCCTAAGGGCCAACACAATCTGTTCTAGTGTCTCAAGACATTTTTTTAATGTGAAATAAAAACGAATGTTTTTTTTTTAAAACAAGTTAACCACAGCTAATATTGGGATGTAAAAACATTTAAAAAAAAAAAAAAAAAGGAATCATTTGAAGGAGAACAGTGCCATGCATCCCATTTCAAATAAGTGTTAAATGAAGGTGACTACTCTAAAACGTAAAAGCAACCCAAACACCTTAACACGTTACATAATGTTCTGTGTATATTCTGAGTAACTCCGCCCCAAAAGGTTTATAATTGCTTATAGATGCTGCAAAATGGTGACAAAGCACGACTTTTGTCTAAATGATGATCTTCAATTCACTTCAACATAGTTTTCCGTCGTGACAAGATGGTACAACGTGGCAGCAAAGCAATACATTTGTCTAAATGTAGCTCCTCAACTCATTTCAACATAGTTCCTTGAGACAATGCAATACTTTGGGCACAAAAACAGCCACTCAGCGAGTTTTTCAGACCAAAAAAAATACAAAAATCTGTAAATATGTGACTTTTGCGAATGCCAAACCACAAATATGCGAGGGCTCATTGCACAGCATCGTAAACTAGTGCTTTACACGTCTACCCTGGTTCTGGATTTGAATTCTGGCTCTGGCCTTCCTAGTAGAGTTTGCTTGCGTGTTTTTTTTCTGGGTACTCCGGCTTCCTCCCACATTCCAAAAAACATGCATGTTCCGTTCAATCAAGACTCTAAATAGTGCGTAGGTTTGAATGTGATTGTGAATAGTTGTTTGTCTTTATGTGCCCAACGGTTGACTGGCAATCAGTCCTGGGTGTACCCCGCTTCTCTCGTGCAAAGTCAGCTGGGATATACTCCAGCTCACTATAATGAGGACTAGCGATAAAGAAAATGGATCAAGTCTTAAAAAGAAAAAAGGAAAAAAAATCACAAAATTCCACATTTTCATTGTCATTACTTGTTCTTTCTGTTGGTCAGGTTCACTTCCTGTCCCCTCCCGTAGTGGTCTTCAAATTGGGCCCCTGCACTGTGACTATCACAAGACCCCCCCCACCCACCCCAACCCCTGCGCTCCCTGTGGACGAGCCCCCCCCCACCCCCCCTGCCTCCTTCAGCGGCGGCTGGTAATTGCTACAGTGAGATGTGGATCAGTGGAGCTGCCCTAATCAATAAAGTCTTCATCAGCTATTTCCCCTGATGATTCTCCCTCATTTCTGCCTTAATTGTTCTTTTTCATCCAACAAGCTCTGCACCGTTACTGTGTGTGTGTATGTGTGTCTCGACGGAGTAACAGCTAATGGAGGCCGAGCGAAGGGAACCCGATGAGAACTGTGACCTCCGTACGAGCGAGATGAGGTGAAAAAAATGTCACACAAACATAAAAACTCCAATAACTATCAAGGTTTTAATTTTAGATTTTTTTTTTACATTAATTTTAATTATTATTAATATACAGTAGTCATATTTCTGAATGGCCTTAATTTTTTATCTTTAAAAAAAAGTACAAAATGTACTCCACTGTTCAGGGGTGAATTTTAGAATTTTCAGTGCGTCTTTATGAGAATATTTTATAGAATATTACAGTATGTGTGATTATTGTATTGTGATATTCTGTTGATTAGTCAGAAGTGGATCAAAACATTAGAAACAGCTGTACTACTGCAGTTTGTATAATTGTAGACCACTGCGAACTGCAGTACAACCACAATGTTACATTAGTTTAACTATGACAATCTTAATAGTGAGCATTATTCTATTCAAAACGGCAAAAGATTTGCTACTGGTCTTGCATTGAGGTTTATTAGATTGTTCCTAATAAAGTGACCATTAAGTGTATATTCTAAATTTTACCCTTCGCTCCCCTGTGACCTTCATCCCAGCACCGTTTCGGCCCACAACTCCAGCGGAGAATCGGAAATGATTGCGGTATAATTGTGTTCCTTTAGCGCTTATTGCCCTTCTGTGCCACTAAAACGGTGTGGGACCGCCGCTGTCCCCGGGGGGAGGTGGTGCCGTCTTTCACGGCACGCCCTCTCTTGGCTATATGGCTCTGCAGGTGTTGTCGCTCATGTGGAGGAGTCTAGTCTAGGAGCAGGAAGAAAGAATGTCTAGATTAAAGCTACTCTGCAAGTAAAAACCTCACCAGAAGCTTCATTCGGTACGCCGAGATGGTACTGTCTAACCTATAAACTGCCAATGATGATACTACCTCAGTTTTGGATTAATGATCATTAGTTCTCATTAAAATCCTTATATTTGGCAAAATGAGGAAAATCATAATTTCTGTTAAAAAAAATTTTTTAAAAAGTATCCAGAAGAAGTAATGAAGGCCATATAAATTACATACATATAAATGCCCCAGATTTTATTGTAGCCATAAAACCTGAAAAATGACCGAAATGGAGTTAGCCTACTCTAGTTCTCAGTGGCTAATGTGACGTAATACAATAGTTTTGAATTTGGGACTTTACAAAAGTAATTCAGTTTCTAATATTTTGATTGCTATCCTGTTTAGTTAAGACTTCTAGTGGAGCTCAAGTGAGGTCGATGCACATAAGAATTTTTCACTAAATACTTGACAAGATCTCCATCAATAATTCTGGCGAGTTGAAAAGAAGCTCATCTGCCCGAGGGGCCGTTGCTTATTAGCGGCTCGTAATAAGATATGAGTGGACATTCCAGGGAATTAATAGTGGCGCGCCATTCCCATTAACCTTATTGATTTTTACACCTCACGCCAGGAAGTATATAGTCCTTTTTCTTTCTCACAGTACTTTTTTTATTTATTTTTTTTATTTAGCTTGAGTGAATATTTTGCTTATTTACTTAAATTTGGAAAACATTTTGATTTAGTGATTTTTTTTTTTTTTTTTTTTTTAATGAACCCCCAGACAATTATTAGGAGGATTTGGAGAAAATGGTGAGGGAAAAAAAGTGGAGAAAAAAGTTAGCATATTTCATTTATTATTTCCTGATATATCTGTCTATTTTTTTTAAGTAAAACAATTCTAAAATATATATTTTTAGAATTATAAAAAAGTGCATTTTAACGTAAAAAGAAATATGTAATTCAAAAGATTTCATTAAATATCATTTCATTTTAGTATTAAATATACATACAAATCATCAAATACAATAAAAAAAATATTTGGACTTTATGTTAATCAATTTTAATAGATAATACATTTTTGTATTTATAAATGACCTTTGTAATTTACAAAACCTGATTTCTGTCATTGCCTGAACACAAGTCAGTGCATCTTTATAAGAGCAAAACAATAAAATGATGAACTATATGACAAAATCAAATAATCTTGTACTGATAAACTATTCTATATTTTTAAAAGTCACATAAACAAGTAACATAGATACAATAATACGCTAAAACTGTTGCCACTAATCTAATCTAATCTGCCTCTAAATTGTTTTTCGCAGAGGATAAAGAATACGTGCATATCATTAGTGTTCAAATATCTGTTACTTAAAGGGTTATAACCACCGCGACATCAATGCTGGTTTCGTTATCCAATCAGTGGCGTTTTAAATTGTGTGTTAGCATTAAGCTAGCAGAAATTTGTGAGGCGAAGGTATGTGGTTTGGTTAAATACACGTGTAATTCTCTTTGTTTTATGTTTAGTTTTACTGGAGACATCAACAGGGAGCTTTTTTGAATAATTGGTCAATATCTGCCAAACTGCTGCTTGTTGTAAAGTTCGGCGCCGCTCTCGTAAGTCAGGCCATTCATAAGGTATTGTCCAGGTTTGAATTTTCAAGGAAATTTTCAGTGCATTGAAGACATTTATGTGTGCTATTTCTGTATGTTGTGTTTGAATTCTGCTTCTTTTGCCATTATGCTTATGAAAGCATCTTTAAAATGCACTTTTGCTCCATCGTTCAAAGTGTTTCATATATAGATATCCATTATTACTCCCCTGAGGATAATTAGGGAAATTAAGTCTTAAATCACTCACCAAAAAAAAGGACTAATTTGACCCATTCAAGTGCACAAAAGCATGAAGTCTCCCATCGCGGTGATGAATATACCCCTCTCGATTTTGCCTCTTTGTGTGCCTGGATGATGATTTATAGAAGCTTTATGGTTGTTGACTCGCCGAGGCTTTATGGGGAAAATGAGATGTGAGTTGTCTTACAGCCGGGCCACTCGTCTCCTTCGGTAAGCGACAATAGATTGTGCGAGAGAGGGGCTGGTGGGAGGGGGGTCCTTTATCGACACATCCCATTACTGAGGTCTTCACGTTTTACGGCCATTTCCATAAATTCTTGCCCTGGGGACAATCTCCTGGCCTGCATGGGGCTGATGGGGAGATCATATTGGGGCTGTCTTTTGACGCTTCACCACACACACACACACACACACACACACCACCTCCACCTCCACTCCGGGATGGAGGCCGTCCCTCCCGGTGTTAAATGAGTTTACAGATGATGAGAGTCTTAGTTCAGGTCAGTGTGTATTTACAGCTCAGTGACTCCGCTCCATCGCTTTCCAAAGCAAACAGAGAGGGTAAGGGGTTAACCGATCAGACCCTCTGGGAGCAATCATGCAGGGTGGGGCGAGGGGGCCGTGGGGCAGGTGGAGCGCCATTGTCCTCCCATCAACACTGTACTATTAATCCATTACAAGCAAGCTTTAACTTACTGGTCAATTACAAGCCAAACAGCTAAATAAAGGTTCGAGAGGGGGGAGGCTGGGAGTTCTGTGTACTTTTTCATCTAGTATAGATTTAGATGGCAGCACTGCGGACGACTGGTTAGCACATTTGCCTCACAGTTCTGAGGACTGGATTTCAAATCCCGGCCCCGCCTGTCTGTCTGTCTGTCTATCTATCTATCTATCCATCCATCTTATCCTATCAAATCAAAGCCTTCTGGATTGAATTCAGTTGAAATGTAATCATGGCAGGCTTTTGCGTAGTCAGCAAATATCCAAATGTTTTTTTTTTAAGTTTATGAGTGAGCATCTATATGGCTGTATACAGTATAGCTACAGAACATTATCATGTGGCTAAATGTTTTAAGTGGGAACACTTCTCAGTATGATGCATTGTACACATTAATGGACATACTGTTCAAAATATAAAAACTACTAGGGATTAGCATTTTTATTTTTGTAAATGCACCATTTATGGTAAAGGTTATTTCTTCTACTGGATCTCATTTGAGTGCATGTCGCCTTTTGTCAAAAGAGGGCGCTATGAGCTCAATGTTCTTTGGACTAGTAGGACATCTGTGCAAAATAACGTTCTTTTTAAAAATACAGAAGTAATATATTTATAATATGGCACTCATACACTCATATTTGTTTTCAGTTTAAATGCATGACATGTTTTTGCCCACATTATTTGTTGCATCAATATCCCTCACTAAAAGTTAAAAAAAATTTTTTTTTTAATTCCTTATAAAATATAAATACAGCTAAAATTATATGATTTTTATTTTTTTTTTACCAAAATTGTGTTTTCGGGAAAAAAAAATTTTGTGCACTAACTGTAAAGTAAAAAACGAGTTTGTAAAATGATGCCCTCTGCTGGCTGTATACAGTAATGGACTTTATTTCACCCTTACCCCTTTAGTCATTTGAAGAAAGTGTGTGTGCGTGCAATTAAGAAGGTCTGTTTGCAGTTAAAGAAGGCCTGTTTGCAGTTGACATGTCAAACACAAACACAGACGCGTGCGCGCGCACACACACACACACGCACGCACACACACACACACTCCTTTCACCTGTGTTTGTTCAACATTAGTGGCATCATCATGCTGGGTCATTTCAGTAATTGAAGGACGGTTGACAAGCATATTATTGCACACACAGACACTCACACATAAAGACGTGCCTCCTCATTGGGTATCAGTGTGTGTGTGTGTGTGTGTGTGTGTGTGTGCAAATGCTGCAGGGTGTCGATGAGGAATTAAAAACTCTTGTTTATTTAGTCATATTTTTCTGAACGTCAGCGGGATCAGCAGCACCCCAATGAGGCCTTCCTGGTGAGGAGCATTGATGTTGGCCAGAGACTGAGCACTTTTTGTTGGAACAGACCCACAAAGTACAAAAGACGACTTGACGACTTTGCCTAAAGCGGAAAAAAATATATCGCTCAACACTATTCTCAGTTTTGTTGTGGGTTAAACACATACTGATAATCGGGCTGGATTTGAACTTTTGTTTTTTTTTCACCCTTCCAATCAAAGTCAGCAAAGGCCAAATTGTGGGATGTCTCTGAACGATTATATCCTGTTGTGTGCGCTGTGTTTTCGTATTTTTCGTAAATGTTAAACTTGTTCAATATTTAGGATGGTAAACCCTTATGTGTGTGGTCAACACTGTGATTGTGATGTGAAAATTCAAGACATCGGGTATATGAGGGAGGAGACTCGCGATTGTGAGCGGAGATATGATGTGTGTGGTTTGCTGTGTCGGCCATCTGGAGTACACCACACGCAAGAAGAGCAGCAAGAACGCAGATGTTAATGTCAATGCTAAGTATTTTCCTTCCATTTTCTATACCACTTGTCCTCATTTGGGTTGGTGAGCTGTGGAGTTGGAGCCAAGCCCAACTGACTTTGGGCGAGAGGCAGAGTACAAGCTAGACTGGTTGTCAGCCAATCACAGGGCACGTATGGACAAACTAACATTCACACTCACACCTATGGAGGAAATTGGTTTACCCAGAATCTCAGAACTGCGAGGCAGACATGCTAACCACTTGCCTACAGTGCGTCAATGAGCAATATAGTTAATTAATTGCAATTATTTTACCAAGCTAAATGTTAATGTAAATACACTTATACATGTATTAATTCCAGCTTTACCTATAAAACGCCTCTCGGTGACAAAATCATGATACAAACACCTTGTTTCCTCTCTACTATGTATGTGCCAGGTGTCTTCTGAGGGTGAGTAGTTTTACTTTATTTTAGTTTTATTAAAAACTGGTTAACTTATTTCAACACTAATATGGCAGTTAATCATGTTAAAATGTTACCTAAAACTTCACTAGATTCATTTTTGTCACTTCTACTCTATAGCTGGCACTGCCAAGACCCCCCTTGACCCCTTTAAGAAATTGTACTTAATAGATAATTAATTTTAAACAAATAATGATACAGCAACAGCAAAGACGATTTAGAATTAAGGAAACCAACAGAGAATTTACATCATTATGTGAATAAAAAAATAAAAATAAACATCTCGCTGTGTGGCCGGACATATTACACATACCAGAATCTGCCACTGGTTAGCAGGTTGAGAAAGAATGAAAAGCAGGCGGAAAATGTTTTGTATATTTCGTGCTGTCTGTGTTCTTTTCCCAGCTTTTCAAACAATACGCCCTCACTTTTGGATAATGTGTGAACGTTATTGCGACACACAAAGACAAACCGGCGGTGCATGTCCATGAGTGAAAGGCATGTGTTGTCTCTCGTTATCTTTAATTCTGCCTCAATCGCTGCGCATTGTGCTTGGCGCCGGCCGAGCTGGCTCTGCAGAATCCTATCGGGGTTGGTTCTTCCCTCCCGCAAGACGTCTTGATGCTGAAGACGCAAGGCATATGACTGCCACTTGCATGTAGCGTGCACGCATGCTCCTCATGCACGTTTTTTGTGTTAGTGGCTTCTTTAGTTCTGCTCGACTCCCCCTCGCTATTTTGATTCAGTTGGAGTTCTGACTTCAACTCCGAGCCTCCTTCAAACACTCTTATCTCGACACCAAGATGCCGTCCTTTGTGTCGTCCCGTTCCCATAACATCCCTCAGAGCCCGTCCAGCTCTGGCACCCCCCGCCCCCCACCCCTCCACAGACCTTGACTCGTGCTAACCAACCCCCACATCTTACCCTGGGGGCCACCCAAAGTGAGAAAGGCAGACACCCCGCCCCCAGATCTACTCGCCATTGACCCTCTAAGACCACAACAGGAACCACATTCTTTCCTTTGTGGCCCGTCTTTCATCCTTGGCCGCCAGAAATAACCTGCGAGGGAGCATTGTGAGTTCGAGAGTCAGCTTTTGTTCAGGTTCTGCCACAACGCGCTGATTAAACACGCCGACCTTCATGAACTGTACAGTTGCAGTTGCTCTGTTTGAACATTAGGTACAGTATAACCCTTGGTAGAACACTTTGCGTAGGGTTCATAAGCTAGATTCATCACTTCGACTCTCACTCAGACAGTTCTCCGAAAACGAGGCAAACCGTGCTTGCATTGAGCGGTTCATTTGTCACTCCCACTTTGAAGTTTACAGTAAAACTGACATATAGTACAAAATGCCATTGACTAGCTAACGGAAATGATCGTAGATGTTTCAGTGATTAAAAACCTTCAAACAACTGCTGCTTGAACACACATGGAGGAACATTATATACGCTACAACAAAAGAGAAGACATTATTTTTTATTTCAACTCCAAAATGATCAAGTTAACCATACAGTACAACATTATTCACCGGCATATTTCTTTCTGCTCTGTGGGGGCGACTATTACTGCAGCTTACTTTACTAGGCGACCGTCTCTGAGTTGGGCCTGAACTCAGTGCTGCCTGGCCTGTTGTGGCACAATGCGGTACTACACTTGAAGGTGTTTAACTCCAATTCGGTGGAGTGAGAAATGTGGTGAAGCAAATTAAATTTGTACCTTCCTATATACTGTTAAAAAAAAAAAAACTTCAAAAATGCGATACAATGCAAAAGATGAACCACGATATAACGGGGGTTCGCTGTATACCATAAAGCAGATATTGAACATAATCTGTGTTGATCTGAGGATTCATTTTTTTGTCAACATTTCAAACTTGAAGTTTCAGCATTATAAAATTTACAAGTAGGCTTGTAAGGGTACCCCAAAAATCACAGTTCCAGTAGTACAGTAGAAAAGTACAGGTACAGTAGGTACCTTGGGTTTAAGGTGACGGTTTAGATCCCACTGGTTACAGTAAGGGAACAAAATGCAAAAATGAAAAAAATGGAAAGTACATTCCCCAATGAATGGAAGATTCTTAATTATACAAAAACGGTGTTCCCCCATATATTAGCAACTCGCGGGGGTCATCTATTCACTGATTTTTTTGTGTGTGTGTATTGAACCTATTCTCTGTTACGTGCTAAAATACCTGTTGAAGTCTTTGGTTCAGGCCATGGCTGTCTAATGGAAAAGTAGTTTTTTACGGCCATCTTATCGACCGGCAGTTACAACTTTTGAGGGGGAGTGCCAGTTACGCCCCTCTATCAGGTAAAAAGTATTTCCCACAGACACACTCTAGCTCAACATTATGTATAGGGAGCCTATAAGTCAGGTTTATGCAACTGTCACTTGTGTTGACCCAGTGGCAACAACAGCAGCGGCAGCCTGCCAGATACAGTGAGACAGGATCTAACAGGACAAGACAGTAGAAGGTGTGGTGTGTTTATCTTGTTCGTTAGGCTTCCTTCATTACACACGCACTTCCTGTAATGTCGATAACCCCTTTGGAATGGCCGTAAACATCGGGCCTATTCTTTGCCACGGAGGACGTGTCTATCAGAGACATTGCTGAATGGCAATAGTAGTAACACGTAAGGAAGTGTTAGTGTTAGGGTTCCTAACATTTTGACCATCTGATAGCCAGGGATAAAGAAAAATGCACTGCTGAAGAACACAAGAATGCAAAAATCACATGGAAATATTCCAGTGGAAAATCTTTATGGATTATAAAGTTGCAGTTTGTTGAGAGCACAATGCGTAGGGACTCGACTTCCCTGTATGCACTTTCTAAAGCAGTCTTCCCAATCAAGTCCAAACATTATTTGTGAAAAGTTGTTTGTTTTTTTGACACATCTCAAAATCGTACGTATGAACTCCAGGTACTGGTATGCGCTTCCAAGAGTGCCTGTGCCCAAATAAAAATTCAAAACATTGTTTTTCGTTGGTTTGAAATTTGTTTCAATGCATCTTTTATACTGTATTGGATCTCATTTTATTTTGACCAGAAAATGTTATCAATTTACCTCATTGGGTTCTTCAGTAGTGCCTAATAAAATGGCCCGAGTGTGACGTCCCATTTTACTGTAAGGCCAACGCCAAATCTATGGCTGTTATTCACATTGGGACAAGCGCAGTAACTCTTTTAAAAGATGCATGGCTGTGATACAAAACACGTGGTGAGCGCTAAGCGAGGGAAAACCGCCCCCTAGGGATTGTACAAAAGGAGGAAGAGCGACGTATTTGATCGCACGATCTCTCTTAAACCTTCAATTTTCACATCAGGCGTTCTTTCTCCCTCCCACTTGACAGCTCCAGTTGGACTCACTGCCAACAATCACCTGAAAAATAAACTGCTCCAAGGTGCAAAGGCCTACTGGGAAGAAAGAAGTCATGTGTAAAAACAAGGTAGGTCAGGACATCTGGAGTCGATCCAGTCAAGGAGTCAATGATAAACTGACAAGGATTTCACAAAACACAATTGTAATTAGTATTCCTTTTTCATGAAACAGTAATTATCTTTAAGATTTACGACGTTAACGTTCATCAGTCAACGTTTACAAGACTATGATGTTGGAAAGTTGCACCCCATTGGCATTTGTCCAGCTCTTAATTGCACGTTTTTGTTTCTTTTACAAGCTTACTGGTAGTAAGAAAGCTGTGTTTTGATATGTTACAGTCCACGTGCATCAGGGCCAAGTGAGAGCACTAAGTGAGGCCCCAGATACAGAAAATGGAACAGCATTGCCTTGTAGGTCTTGAGTTTTCAATCAAACCGTGATGTGTGAAGGAATTTGCACCCTTGGCTTAGGGAGTGCACCCAACTGAGTGTCGTTCTAGTTGTTCTATTTCCCTTCAGGTGAAATGGTACACAAATTGTAGTGGATGGCTCGAATTGACTCATCAGCCAAATAAGACCCCATTAAATTCCAGCATCAATGCAAATCTTGGAATTGTGACTGGGGACTCCCCCAAAATGGCTCCAATTGACTCATGGGGCAAAGAAGACTAAATACAATTTCATTGTGAATGCAGATTCATGAATTGTGACTAGAAACTCTAGGAATTTTTTTTTGCCAAAGAACCCCATAAGAGTACTCTAATTGACTCATGGGCCAAAGAAGACAACATTTAAATTTAATTTTCAAATAGGGCTGGGGGAAAAAAGCGGAAAAAACACGGCTGAGTCGATGTAGGTCGATGCAAAATTTCTAACTCGAAGCGATGCCGGGACAAAAAAAAACCAAAACAAAAACAAAAAAAAAACGTTTGCGCGGCCCGAACCCATGTTTCACACGGACATTTATTGCAGACGGACGCAATATTAAGCCACTGATAAACTTTGCTAAAAACGACAGAAGAGCGTCTGTAAGTGATTTTTAAGACACTGTTTATGTGTAATGTACATATAACATAATGTATGAGTGAGCTGAATGGTAGTTTTTTTTTAAACCTAAAATGGTAACCGCTAGCGCGCTAATGCTAATCGCGATTGCTAACCGTTTAGCTATTAGCATTTTGTTGTCTCCAATTCTTTACACCGAATTTATACCATAGTCAGTACCAACATGCAGTTTAAGGTTAGAAGTCAGTTAGTAGTTTAAAACTATTTTTTTTTTAATTATTTGATCAATAATCAATAGGACAATAAATTCTAAAAAGATACGATAGTGACAACCTTATTGTGAAAGCATATGCACGATTTGTGGCCAGAGACCCACGAAAGAGTGCTCCAATTGATTCATGGGCCAAACAACACCTCATCAAATTAGGTTGTAATTGCAGATCCAGGAAGTATGTATGGCCTGAGACCCCAAATTGATGCTTCCAATTGACTCATGGGCTGGAGAAGACTACATTAATATTCATTTTAAATTGAGACCAAGTACTTTATTCTCACTTTTGTCAGTGATGGAGAAAAAAAATGTAATAGTAGTGAATTTGGTCAAAACAAATTCTCTAAAAAAGTTGATTAGAATCACATTTGTGGTAGCATAACAATAACGCCAATGATCCTCCCTCCTCAGTGTCCTCGTCTCGCGTCCTGGGACCTGAACGACAATCAGAGGAAGCTGTTTGGTAAATATTTTCTCCAGATAAATGGCACTTTTACACTCATCACAAAGCCGATCGCTAGTGTTTGAGATCAACTGTCTAAACATGAAAAAAGTGAGCACTGTGGCTTTTTTTATTCGGCTTTTTATGTCCATATGGCTGCACTTTGTAGTGGTCGAGGTTTCTGGGTGGGGGAGCAGACATATGACAGACATTTGAAAACACTTTGTGGTCTCTTTGTGGCAGCGACACACACCGCTCTGGCCCGTGTGGTATGCACATCCAGATTAAAATGGTCGATGAAAGAAGCCGTAGAAAAACAAAATCAGATCATTTAGTCTATTTTCACAATTATAATATGTATAATATGTAATTATGTATTTCATGTGCCTTTTTCAGAGGAAATTATTTTTTTTAATTATTACTTTTTATTTACTATATTACTTGTATTATTATTTTCTTTTAATTTTGACTCAACATAATACCCATTAGTATGGTGCAGTACAGTATGAATATTTTTACTTTCACTTTTTTAAATAAATTGTTCCAAATGGATGTTAGGGAAGAGGAATGCTACATTGGAGGGGCTCAGTCAGAACATTTTCAACATGAGTAAAAATGAGACAATTAATTTAAGGCACATTCAATGTGAAAAAAGAAGCCAATCTCCGGGCAAAAATGAGCGGCCTTTGATGCCGTTAAATTGCATTTTCTCGTACGGCGGCGCATTCTTTTGTACTCATGAGGTTTTACTCACTCAACCATAAAAGCATCCTTGTTGTTTTTATCAGCAGCCCCACGATGAGTTGAGAGAAGTGGGCTGATGGAGGGGGGGGGGGGGAATGAGGGTTGTAAGAGTGACTAATGCAGAAAAGTGGAGTTAAAGCTCGTAAAGGTCCTTCCTCCGTCTCTCGCGACACCCAATCAATCCCTCGCTGACGTCCTGTACTCTGCGCAGGGCCACCCTTTAACAAGGCCTGTTCACATGTTAACATTTTACTGATGTGACACTGCCTTAGAACAGTCAACAAGTCCTTTCTTTGTTTACCCGTTTAGTTACATCAGTGCGATTGGATCTCGGTGCGATTAGATGGCCTTCCATGTATGCACGCATGTACAATATATAAACATGTTGATGTGGCGCAATCATGTGTCATTTCCATGATTGCTCTGGGCCTGCCTCAAAGCCACAAACCTTGTTCTTAAAACTATTTAATTTCCTTCACGGGATAATGAAAGGCTAATCTATTTATCTAAAAGTGCCAGGAAAACGAGGGAGTATTGTTATATGGTCTGTCTGCATGTGTTGCTACTGCTTGTGTACAAATTCAAGTTGTTTAAAGGTTTATAATTACCGTAACATCGATGGTAGTTTCGTTAGCCCGTATATAATGTAGTGTTTTGCATTGTGCGTTAGCATTAAGCTAGTGGGACTTTCATAAGAAAGTTCATGCGGTATGTTTATGTTATGTTATAAATCTTTGTTTATGTTTAGCTTTACAATAAACTTCAACTGGGAGTGACTATAAACAACCAACAGTTTTTAAATGTGCTTCACAGCAAGGAAACTACTACTGTAATGTAGTACTTTATAATAAAATAAAATAAAACACAGCGATAACACAGTGGCGGCCAGTGCATTTCAGAAATGGGCCTTCGCTCACCACCGCAGCCCTGGGAGGATTATATTCATATGGCAACACATAGAACACATACAACACATAGAAGCTGAAATCTGATTGGACAAAATAAATAAATACACCACCCACGATTGGAAACTGCACAAGACAAAAGAATGTTGGAAATAAATGAATACAATTTCATCTAAGTTTTAAATGCAGGTCAGGTCAGTGTTTTTGATAATGTTTAGGCCAGCAGAGAAGGCTTAGAAGGCCCTGAGTGCACACCACTGTGATAAAATAATTGAATATCAATAACATAATAATGTTGTGCATCATGATTAATTCATTCCGGTGCCTTGTATTTTAGACTGTATGAATAATACAGTCAGCCAGATAAACGAAGACGAGTCAGTCAACTACTGTGACTCAGTATTCTGCAGAAATTAGTCATTTTTCGCACAGTGTAAAGAGTATATGCCTGTGAATGTTGTTATATTGAACATCTAAATGTGTTGCAACGTTTCTGTTCAAATATCCGTTCCTTTAAACTAAAGTATTAATACATAGATGGTATTTCATAGCCCGGCTATGGCGTTTTGTTACACGTTTCTGGAAAACTTGTAAGTTGGGGTTGTATTGTTTTTATGATTCTAAATATTGAAAGCCACAAAGCAAGCTCAGATTCCCGTAAAGGTCGCAAAAATGAGCTTGTGGTGGGATGTTTTCACATCATAACCTCTGCTGTTATTGTAACTTCAAAATATAAGTGACGTTTGTGTGTGTGTGTGTGTGTGTGTGTGTGTGTGTGTGTTTCGTGTCCTCGTCTAGCAGTGGTATGAATAAATGAGCTGCTCTCTCACGGCTCAAGCCAAGAAGTGTATGCCAGCCCTCTGTGTTCCCCCTCCTCGTTCTCCTCCTGCTGGCCTTGTGTTTGGTTGTTTGGATAGAAATCACAACAGTCAAAAAAACAACTCTTCCTCTTCCACTTTTTCGTCAGGCCTGTGGAGGCCACCCGAGCCGGCGTCTGTGTTAGGCGGGTGGTCCCCGGGGAGCGAGCCCGCAATAATAGCCCGGGTGGAGCGGCTGGTGAGCAGTGGGGCTTTCCAAACCCCCCAAGAGTCTTTAAAAGGCTTCAGTAGAACGGCATTACGCACAATTTCAAAAAATCCGCGTACATACCATCAGAAGACGGCTGAACAATGCCTTGTGTGGCCGTCTCACGCTGATGTTGGCTGGAAAATCCTGCAGCCAGCCTTGTAAATGTGCACAGTTTGTTGTTCAAGCCATAACACTGCTGCATTCTTGCTTCCATCGCTCACTTGACTTCTCCTCTTTTACTTCGTTCCTCTTTTCACATTGCTTGCATTTGGAAAGCATTGTACAGTGTAGCTATGCATTGTGAACCACTCGATAGTACCCTTCTTGTCTGCTGTCGTGATGTGCCAAACAACAACCTTTCACATTAAATGATAGAATGCTTGATAAATAAATCTATTAATAAGAATCACCATGAGCTTAATTAAAAAGCATGTATTCATTGTGCTTGTGACAAGAGCTACGAGGAGGAGCTGCAAGTCAAGCAAGAAAACCCACACAAACACAAGGAGCACATGCAAACTCCAAACTGTAAGGCCCGAGCCAAGATTCAAACGCCAAAGCTAAAAACTGTGAAGCAGACGTGCTAACCACGAGGTGACTGTGCTGCTTGTCTATGTTTTTATTAGGCCCATCTCTAAATGACTCTGATAAACACTTTAGAACGGACTTTCACCTTGGGAAAATATTCTGCAAAGGGAGTCTCACAGCTTCTGTTCCTTCCTCCAACACTCCCTGCATCGCCCTTATTATGTGTGCGTGTATGTCAAAGGAAGGGAGGACGAATGATAAAGAAGTTGAAATCTCAGACAGGCGTGAAGTGCGTCTCCGAAAAAAAAAGGCCTGGCTTTTTTTATGATCGTCGCGCACTTGGTGGGTACCCAAACACCCGATGCTTGCAAAAACATGCAGTGTTTGCATCTGTGTCTTTTGTGTGACACGCTGCACTGGGGCCATATTTGATATTCGAAACAGACGGAGAAGCTAGTTCATTCGTAGAGGAAGTAAAATACCATACTTTGCCCACCACTGCGCTAAGACCCTTACCGTCTTTGCTTACCGGCTATTGTCACCGTGCACTAGACAACAGTTTCCCCACTGCATGTGGGACTTTTCACACTATGGCTCGTGTTTGGCATTGACTGCGAGGCTGTAAAAGTGGAGTGAAACCACGAAACAGCCCACAGACGAATGAGTGTGTACAGTCAGCCTCAATCACAGTGTCACCTTCTTTAGACGACGAGGCTTTCAATGTCATCGTACCATAAAGACTTTGCTGCGCTGGGGGAAAAAAGTGCTCGACACATGATAGCTTTATCAATGCTTTTCTTAGCCGACTAATGGTCCTCCTTTGCAGCCAGATCAAACACGACTATCTCGACACATCCTTGACTCTCAACCACACCAATGCCTTTTGCACCCATTCACACAGATTTGTGTTACATTGTAGATTAGTGCTTGGTGGGAACTCTTGCACAAGAAGCTTCTATCTGTAGTGTTTTGTAAAAATAATTGCGCGTATTAAATTGAATGTGGCAGCACAGTGTGCTAGTGGTTAGCATGTTTGCCTCAGAGTCAATGGTCCAGAGTTCGGATCTTGATCTTGGCGGGGTACACGTTTGCAGGGACAACGCACAATGTAATGCCAGATAAATAAATAATAATAATACTCATCATTATGAACCTTATTACAAAGACTATTGTGATGTTTTGGCAAGCAAAAAAAAAAATAAAAAAAAGGCATCATATTTAATCCTGCAAATGTGATCAAACCTTGTGGCATAGCCAAGTGGTTGATTTTCTGTCCTACAAGAAAACTGGTAGCAGCTGAAGTACAATTTGGATACTGTCATTACAGAAAAAACTAAAACCTTTATTTTTTAAAGAAATGCTTGTATTTAACCTTTTTATTTTTTATAAAATCACCCTTGTAAGCAGTTGTTATTATATGCAGTGTTATTATATTATATCATACCTCCATTACAGTTTTAATCTTGCACATCACATCGCGCAGCCTTCACGATCTCCCTCACATTCATTCACATTACCGCACATATCTTTTTTATCTTGATTCCGTAAGCATAATTATATTACATAATAACGCTGCAGCTGCCTCGACACTCTAAAGTCGAACATGATCCAATCTAGGAGGCTTTTCACTTGTAGGTTTGTTCAGATTTCAAATTCAAAGTTTTGCCATCCAATGTGTTTTAAATGTCCAGGTAAACGTTTTGCTTTGTTCGTGGTCAAAAGTTGCACAAGTCGCTTCTTAATCCTGAAAGGAAATCTACACATGAATCAGGTAGATTTCAGCAATGGGTTCAGCTATGTTTAAATTCTATTGTCATCATTAGATTTTTTTCTTTGAAATATAAACTCTGATTCCATTGCTTTTAGGCACAAAATCCAAAGAAACAGCCAAAAAGATTTTTAAAAAGAAGGTTTCCTCTATGTTCTTGTTCAACCTCCAGAGGTTTTTTTTTTGGCTCAATTTCAAATTTTTTTTTAACCTCCATATCTTTGATAATACCAATAACAACTCTCCTTTTTTTGTTTACTAAGCAGAAGTCGCAAGTTGATGCGGGTCAGATTTAATATGGACGCACTTATCAGTTTCATGTCCTTTGGTTATCTTGCCAGCAGCTTAATGTCTGCGCTGATAACATCTCTGAGCGCTGCCCTCTCGTCTGCACATGTTTACAGATGTGTGACGGAGGCAGGCGCCTTTCCTGTGCACGCCCGCCCAACATTATTATCCTCACTTCCAATGTGGAATCCATACATAATGCAAATGTCCTGAGGTTGTCCCACCATGAACACAAAAAGTGTGTTGAATGTGTGCCTTCAAGGGGCGTGGCCCAGTGAATGATGTCAGGTGCTGGAGTCGGCGTGTGAGCGTCGGTGTGTGAGTTGTGGCCTACAGTAGCTCCTTATGAGTTTTTTTCTTGTCTTTTTTTTTTTATTTGTGCATTTGACTGTTTGTCTTGTTCAATTAACTGACTGTGGTTCTCTGCCATTTACAAGGAAGTTTCAAGGTGCAAGAACTGGTGCCTAAAAGTAAAAATAAGTCTAAATTTTGATTGAAAATCCAGCAAATTGGGAGAAAATGTGTTCAAAAAGGACCACTGTGTGTATTCTTGTCTTGCTTTATTTTCACTCTGGCTCTAGGTAGCACACAAGCTGTAATGGCAATGAAGTTGACCTTAACAGTTCCACTGAGATTTGAACTGAGATTGCTGGATTCAAAGTCCAGAGTGCTAACCATCGCACCATTGACCCACACATGCTGGTGATGGTGTTGTTGACAATGTTAGAACTGAAAACAGAAGTATCCATGCAACTTTCAAGTGTTATAGAAATACAATTATTTTGCTCCACTTTTTATTGTTTTCAAATTGAGGTATCAAGAAGTTATTTGTGTAACTTTGTTTTGCAGTTACTACAAGTTACTAGTTACTAAAACGTACAGTTGTGATGGAAATCACAAGGTAACAGACAATGCAATATTAGCACAATAACAGTAATAGCACCGAGTTAATACTCTTATCCTGCTTGTTTTCTCTGTAGGGTTCTAGGTTCTAGCTCTAAAATACAGGAGCTGAAACTGATATTATGTTCAACATCCCAGTGACCACTGTATTGTTGGATTTGATTGTAAAATTAGCTTGCTTCCCATCCCCTTAGCCTTGTTTATTTCCCCTGCGGGCTTCCCGGCAGCACTTTAGCTCTATCATAGAACATGCTTGAAAATAGAAAACTGTCAGCACAAACGATGAACAAATGCTAACAACTAACCACTTTCAAATCAGTAGGGTAATATCTCTTGCGGATGGAGAACAGTCATGTAATTGGCAATAAGAGACTCTCTTCTTGTGCCGACCAAGTTTCACCAACTCGTTTAAATGCGGGCTGAAAAAGAAGCCTCTGGCTACTCCGTCATCCAATTTCCCTGCTTTTTCTCCTTATGTGTCATCACTAAGTGGTTGGTTTTGCTTTGTTTGGGCTTCCACACCAGCTACTCAACATTACGCCCTACTAGTACAAATTGAAATAGCCTTCTTTGAACTGGTTTCCAGACCAAGGGGTCAGTCAGTATCTGTTCTCTCCCCAGGTGGTGGTAACGGTGTTGGGGTCGTCTCAGTCGAGTTAACCATGAGCAGGCAAGCGGGTCAAAGGTATGGAGACAGCTGTCTGCCTCCATCTTCCTCATGGCTGCCATGCCTGTGAGTAATCTCTGATTTCACTCTGATTACATCTCCAGAGGCCTGACTCAGCCATGTTGGCTTTGCTTGCACATACGTGATCATCCTTTAAATGCTCATAAATACAGTACACGTATACAGTACATTACTTTCTAGTGTCCATACCAGTGATTCACTTTCAAGTTGATTGTATCCCCCTGGGGGATATCTACATTGGCTTCATAGTCCAATCGTAGATTTTTTAATTTTTTTTTATTTTATTTAATTTTTTTATCACAGTTTTATTTGGATTGTGTTAAAATTTGGTGTGTATGTAACAGTACTTGCGATGTCGGTATGCACCAAAAATGGTATCTCGTTCTTCAATTTTGATGGATTTATGAGATTTAATTAATTAATTTATTTATTTTTATTATTATTATTATTTTGTTTGTCATAGATTCACTGTCACTCAAAGCACACTCACTTGATTACTGGAACATGATTATTTTTAGAAATTTAAATGATACATTTCTATTGTCATAAACAATTGGAGGATACCCAGTGGTATACCATGTGCTCTGCTGTATCTAGAACCATGCATTTGTAGTGTCTCTCATAAGAATAATAGAAATATTATTATTACCATTTTAACCACCGTAAACTTTTAAATTATATACTGTACAGGCAATGCCCTTAGCAACATTTAGCATGGTCATATACTGTCAGTGAAAAAGAAGGAATGGGAATTAATGGCAAAGAAAATGTCATTAATGGCATTTCCATTCAATTCATCCATCCATCCATTTTCTGAGCCGCTTCTCCTCACTAGGGTCGCGGGCGTGCTGGAGCCTATCCCAGCTGTCATCGGGCAGTAGGCAGGGTACACCCTGAACTGGTTGCCAGCCAATCGCAGGGCACATACAAACAAACAACCATTCGCACTCACAGTCACACCTACGGGCAATTTAGAGTCTCCAATTAATGCATGTTTTTGGGATGTGGGAGGAAACCGGAGTGCCCGGAGAAAATCCACGCAGGCACGGGGAGAACATGCAAACACCACACAGGCGGGGCCGGGGCTTGAACCCGGGTCCTCAGAACTGTGAGGCTGACGCTCTAACCAGTCGGTTTAAACTCGACTCTCATGGCACCGTTGTACTAAAACGTTTCAATAAATAAAGTGGATGCATCATCAGGTTGCTAAATCTGAATGATTTTTCACAACCTTTACGTATTTGTCTTTTTTTCCCCTGGGATTAATAATTAGTTAAAATCCAGTTCGATGTTCGGGCAAAGTTTATAGGTCAATAGAAGATACTCTCTCTAAAACTAAGTGCTACTAATAAAAGAGTGAAACTGAACCTGAAGTGTCAAATCGTTTTTCACTCAATTGTATATGCACAAAACGTTTTTGTTCATGTTCTGGAATCTTGTCCTAATTTGGGATCCTAGTTTCCTGCAAAGTTTCGATCAAGTTCCAAATTGTCCAACCAACGAAGCCTTCCACTTCAGACGGTCCACTGTCAATAGATATTTCCTTTTCCTGCAGTTATTGCCTGGAGCGTACAACTTGAGTTTCCAGTACGGCTGGACGGGAGGGAGGGAGGCCCCCGCAGGCAGGCAGCTCTATTCGACCCAGATCTTACAGTTGTTGATGGATGGACGCGAACCAGAAGCAACATGTCTATTTGAGTAGGGCATTGTGTGTCACTCGGTGCCAGTGTATGCGTGCGTGTGTGTGCGTGTGTTTCCTCTCAACACATGTGCATCCACTGTAAAACCCAGTTTCATAACACAAACACACACACTGGGCTGCTGTAGAGTGGGAAATGTTTGGAAGGCATGACAACCCATTTCCAAAATGGAATAAAAGCTTGGCAGGAGATAGACTCGTCTGTGGGCCTGTGGCACTCCTTTTTTCCTGTAATTGGAGAGCACTTTGTGGGCCTGGCAGGCGCAGTAGTGTCAGGGCCTGTGAAAAAAAAACAATAATAACAAAAATACTGGGTTTGAAGGAGTAGGACAGCACATCAACAGCAAACATGCTAGCCATCTGCTCCTCATAAAGCTGATTTACAACACCCGAGTTTCCATCTTCCGGGGATTATCTCGCACACGTTAATGACACGTAGCGTGCAGGTGAAGTCGATCAACTGCCCGCTGCCATAAAAATAAACACTTCCCCTAACTGACAACTTTTGGGGGGGGGGTCTCTTTTGGAACATACGACATCCAGACGATGTTAATTCATGGAAATTAAGAATGTGGTGGACTAGTGGTTAGCGAGTCTGCCTCACAGTTCTCAGAATGTGGGCTACACCCTGGAATGGTCGCCGGTCAATTGCAGGGCACATATAGCAAAACAACCATTCACACTCACATTAAATAATGTAATGCTGAGAAAATACATCAAATATTAATCACTATACTGTAATCCCAATTACAAACAGTCGTATAACTTTCTCAGTATTTTCAACACACACACAATTGAAATGTGATTTTTTTGGCTTTTTGGTGAGAAACAGCCATGTGTCTATTTTCTATAGTGTTTATCGTCATTAAGGACACAAGTGAGATGGAGGTCCTCTCACAAGCACAATGAATACGTTGCATTTATGTGACGCAAATCCACTACAACGCCTACTGAAATCATATTGTTCCTCGACAGACATTATTTTTGTTCCTCCTATGCGCTGAAAAACTTTCCTATTCTGTTTTTTTGCTCAGGCCCACCCAAGCCTTGTCTAATATAGCATAGAATTATTGCCATCTTGTGACATCTTGGTGCCAAGGAGCTATGTTGAAGTGAGTGTAGGAGCTTCATTTAGACAGGTCATCGCCCTTTCTCATAGAAAAGTAATGCTTTGCCACCAACCTGTGGCATTGTTACACAATTATGAACCTTTTCTTGGGGGCAGGGGGGGGGGGCGTCAATTCCATCAATTTTCACTATTTGTGGTAGGGCTCCATCACTATCCAACGCAAACAATGTGCTTGAGCTTGTTTGTTCCTCGTAGTGCTGTTTCGGGGTGTCATTTTTTAGTTTGTGATGGTAAAATCTCTTTGTGTGAATGTTCTGAACTCCTATTTCAATAAAGAATAGAATCATGCCACTTTTGGCTATGCCACAGCGTATATATCCGATAAATCAACAATTAATCAAAAACATTTAAAATTTTAAACCACATAATGTAATCCATCCTTCCATTTTCTATAGCGCTTGTTCTCAGTTGGGTCGCAGATGAGATGGAGCCTATCCCAGCTGACTGAAGTCCATGTGGCCGTTTTGATGTTTTTCTTCAGTTGTTGTCATGCAAATGTACCCTCAGACTCCGCGGGTCTGAGATTCCCATTCTCGGGGTGGCTGGCATGGAACAAAAGCCGGCATTAGGGCACATTTAAAAGATGTAAATCATACTGCGACGCTGGGCCAGAGGGGAGGGAATGGCATTCACGGGGAGCCATGGTGACAAAGTGTCAGGTTGCACTCTGTCAACTTGGAGTGGGGAATAGTCAATCAGTGACATGCGACACTGCCGGCCACCTGTTTGACGGCACTGTGTCCAAGAGCACATAAGCACCTACTATGTGCATACGTGGAGGCGAGGCGAGACCGGACAGCTGTCCGAAGACAGCGACTAAAAAGCTCACAATGTTCCCCTCAGCAAAATGTTTTAATCATCCACCCGACTGTTTTCTATAGTGCTTGTCCTTATTAGGGTTACAGTTAACTGGAGACTATCCCAGCTGAAAAAGCACAATTGTTCGGATTTGCCGACGCTTTGATAGTAGCTGCTCGCACAAGGACAATGCATACTTGTTTAAGTATTGTCAACCGCATTTATACAATGCAAAACCAGAACTAGTTAACCACCGTGTTGAACATCATCCATTAACCATCCATCGATTTTCTATTACACTTGTCCTCATTAGGGTTGAGCTGGAGCCTGTCTTTTGGTGAGCGGTGGGGTGCACCGTGGACTGGTCGCGAGCCAACTGCAGATCGTTTATTCGTTTGGTTGTTTTTAGGTTACTTTTTGATTGCCTTCTTTACAGAGACATTTTTAGAACAATTCATGAATTGGTTTCAAATTTGTTTTTAATAAATCTGCAAAAAAAAATCAACAATTCAGTTTTCTTTTCTGTCAATATGGGGTGCTGTGTGTACATTAATGAGGAAAAAAATTAACATAAATGATTTTAGCAAATGGCTGCATTATAACAAAGAGTGAAAAATTTAAGGGGGTCTGAATACTTTCCGTACCCACTGTATAGTAGATCCTCTCACCAGCACAATAAATAGATGTTTAAGTCCCGTCAACTGCATTTATGTGACACAAAACCCAAACCAACAAACTACCATGCTAAACATCTTATATCCATTATCTATAGTGCTTCACCTCAGGATCGCTGGTGAGCTGGAGGCATTCATAAACACATTCCCCGAGAAAGTCCTCGCAAGCATGGGTAGAACATGCAAACTTCACACAAAAGGCGGAAGCCAAAATTCAAACTCCGAAACTCAAAACTGTGAGGTAGACATGCAAACTAGGAGTCCATAAAATGAAAGGAGTTCCCCTCCTCCTGCCCAAAGCCAGATGGGATAGGTTCCAGCTCAACCATGACCAAGAGATAAAAAAAAGTATTTTTCGCTACTAAGTAGTTGACTTTTTAGACTGTCACGATGCTCTTTCCCATTTCTCGCTTAAATGATTGATAGTGTTTTCATTTGAAATTCAGAGAGAAAAACTGTTATTTTGGCCATTCTGTTACACAGCAACCACAATTTGGAGCAGGAAAACATTTGAAAATATGTCTGGAAGTGGAAGTCGTTGAAAAAAAGGCACTTATTGTTTACGTGTAAATGCTTGAAAACGGTCATCTGTGATCAGCCAAAACAACAAGTGTGGACAATAGGGCTTGTGTTCAGAATGCTATTTAAAAAAAAATAAAAAAAATTACATTTACTACACCAATAGGTCCATTGAGACACTTTATTTGTATAATGCACGCACACCTGGCAAGCCACCAGTATGCTATGAAGCAAAGTGCAGAGGCCACCACATGAAGCACATATTATGGAGGGAGGTTTGAAGATGATTACGTTTGGATTCAAGGATTATGTTGTTTTTAAAAAAAAGAATGACAACAGTCAAGGTTTGCAATTCAATGATAAGAAACACATGAACTACGACGTCTAACTTCATCCGTCCCTATAAAACCCACAAAGACAGATAAGCTGCGTAAAGTTCATCAATAGCTGGTCACACATTAACATATCCTAATGTCGGTAATACCTTTACAGTATGGAGACTGGTTTGAGACCATTAAAGAAAAACTGGGATTGGGAATATGTTATGTGTAGAAAGTAGTACAGCAAACCAAGACGAGTACAGATGTTAAGTGCTAATTGGCTAATGTGCGAATGTACAGTTGACTGACGGTTGCCCAGTGTACGGGTTTTTGCTTGAGTAGATTGAAAAAGCAAGGTCGCCATCACCGATGCACTTTCCAACTTTACTGAACAGGACAAGCAGTCAAACAAACAAATACAAAAGTAGGGGGGCGGCATGCCAAGTAATGCTAATAACATGTAGCATAGTGAAGGGTTAAAAATTTCCGTCAGCTCCGTCAATGGGCGTTCAATTGATGCAAAATGTGAGAAAAAACTCCTTAATTATTTTTCTTTAATCATTCCGATGCCACACAGCGCCTTTAAAGGCAGTCGTCCGACAGAAAATGACGTCACCGTTTTGACCTCGTCTCAAGTCCCTGAAGGGAAGTTGCGGTGCTTTTTTTCGCTGACGGAGTGAAAGAGAGTTTGCTTTGAAAACACAGACAATGTTTGCCCACCCGCGTGTAATCGAGGCCGTCCAGGCCGCTGTTGATTTGTGTAACGTAGCCTTTCCTGTCTACGTTGGCTAGCTACAATGCTCCCTATTTATAGAAGTTTTGCCTCAGATATTAGCGCTCTGGCTTGCTCAGTCGCTCATTTCCTGCCAGAGGAAACGTGTGAGTCTGTGTGTGTGTGTGCGTGTGTATATATATATATATATATATATATATATATATATATGTGTGTGTGTGTTTGTGTGTATGTGGGGAGGGGGTTTCTGACAGAAAATTTAGACAGAAAAGAGCCATCATGGTTCATACATCACAATCCATTCATGGGGCGACCAAGCACAGTTCCGAGGGGGCCTGAAGTAGTGACCACGTTTTGTTTTGATTATTTGTACATATTTTAAAGCTGTCTGAACCTCCCCAAACTCTTCATTTTCCGAACACTCCTAATAACCTCTACCTTAAGCTTATAAACACTTTCTATGCTCTTAAATACCTTTTAAACTCTTAAAAATACAGTAATACACCATAGTACTGTACACTATGTACATTTTATTCCTTGTAATGTGTGTTTTAATTAATTTTTCTTTTGTTTTTTTTTCAGTTTTGTTTTGGGCTAGGAAGTGTTTTTTTTTAACCAGCAAAAAAAATTACAGCATACACTCAAACTCTCGTGATATGGTGAATTATGCGCGTTATGAATATATATATAAAAAAATAGTAATGGACTGAATCTGCAATAGGTAAACCGCAATATACACTGCATTTCAAATCAGGAACCTCCCCGGTTAGCCTTCGAGTGAACGTCTGGGCATGAGTTGAGGCCCATTTGTGCATTTGACTGGTTCTCCAACTTTGATAAACGGCTGAAAGCATCGGCGACCGTGGCGCTACATGCCCACATGCGAGGGCATTACAGTACTTAATTGCTCTCCTTTTTTCAATTAACTCAAGCGGCGACGTATCTCAAGCTCAGTCCTCAAATTTTGGCTTGCAACACAAGGCAAAAAATCCACCAAGAGACGGCTCATAACACGAAAACCCCGCAAGTTAGAGCACTTGTCAGTCAAGGCACCATTCTATCTTTAAGTCAGTATTTCTTTTTCCAGTGACTTTATGCTTTTACTCCCTACTTTTGAAAACAGATACAATATCTGTACTTTGTACTCACTTTTTCAAAATAGGTATGTCATGTTTTTAAACTCCGCGGATGACAACACGATCTAAAAAAGTTATAGTGATAAGGGTGTGTATACTTGTGCAACTAAGTTGTTTATTTTTACTTCCCCACTCGCAGTGTTGTAGCCTACATTTTTAGGTCACATTAATGTGGAAAAGGTTTAAAGTGACTTAACTTGGTCTCATTTTTTTTTACACCACAAAAATATGGCCTTTGAACAGGGGTATGTAGACTTTTTATATCCACTATATATAAATCCATCCATCCATCCCTCCATTTTCCATACCGCTTGAAAAATGGAAAAACTAGGGTCGCGGGCATGCTTGAGCCTATCCCAGCTAACTGGGCGAGAGGTGAGGTACACCCTGAACTGGTCGCCAGCCAATCGCAGAGGAAATACAAACAAACAACCATTTGCACTCACATTTACATCTACGGATGACTTAGTGTCTTCAATTAACCTACAGTGCATGTTTTTCAGATGTGGGAGGAAACCAGAGTACCTGGAGAAAACCCATCCGGGCACGGATGAGGCCAAATTTGAACCCGGGTCCTCAGAACCGTGAGGCGGATGTGTTAACCAGTCTTCCACCGTGCCACCTACGTATATATAAAGGTTGGTAAAAATACATTTTTACTTTTGTACTCAAGTAAGTAAATTTACCTTAATAAAGAAGTCAAATCAGTACTAATTTTACCAGTCATTTTTTTAAAAGTATCTGTACTTGTACTACATAGGACAGCGGCTGAGTACGTTTGCCACCTCTAATGTTGACCGATCGAGCATGCTGACGTCCCCGTACTGCTAACGATTTTCCAGGGCGGGCTTGCGTTATTTTGTCAATGTGTCAGGGGTGCGTGTTTGTGTAAGGCAACACCTCATGCTCGCAGATGTCAGAGTTCACCTTCCTCCAAGGCCCGCCGTTGAAGGAAAGGCCGCCGCTGGTCCGGGACATCCTGTTTTGGGATATAAACACTGTTGTGCAGCCGGGGATTTTCCTCCTCGTGTCGGAAAAACAATTTGCAAACAACCTCTCTCCCACCCGGTGCCTTTTGATAAGGCTTTAATGCAACTTAGAAAGAACCGATAGAAGAAAGTCTTTTGCAAGGTGGCAGCTTCTTGGAGAGACTTCAGAGAGATGTGATAAGAAAGCCAAGAAAATACTTGGCCGAGTCTGGTTGTTATATCATGTGATGGGTGCACTAGAGCTTTTTGGTTCCAGGGACCCCTTACAGCAGGGGTGCCAAACTCATTTTTGTCGTGGGCCACATTGTTTCCCTCAGGCTGTTATGACTGTGAAATCATATAAATGTTTCACCTCATCATAGCATTCAGTGACTGCTGATGAATAGAGGGCGCAAGGCCGCCGCCCCATAGCTGCTGAGTGACATTGAAAAGGACAAAGTGAAATAATGTGAAAGATTTTATGTATATCTATTTTTAGACTAGGAGTAGGATAAATAGTATACAGTTAACGATGAGTAAAATAGATTCGTTGAGCTCTGGTTGTCTCATTTTATGACGCAACTTTGGGTTTAGGGTGCATCGACGTTTTCCCATTGACTCCCGTGAAATGTTTGACGTGCAGTTGGTCCTTGTGAAATACAAAAGATTTTGCTGAGGTAGGGATTTGGAATGCAGCGCCCTTTAACATTAAACTGGGTTACTGTAAAACCCTCCCACCCCCATCAAGTTACTGTAAAAGGGGTTTGACAATGAAAAAAATGTTTTTTTTACATATGACGATTGGACATTTTGGTACACATTTTAGCAAGCATCATGGAAGTTGATTCAAATTATTTGCTTTCGTGGTCCACATAAAATTATGTGGCGAACCGGATTTGGCCCCTAGACCTTGAGTTTGACACCAGACCCCTCATCACCCTAATGCCAACTAAATATACATTTAAATGCCATAGCAATTTAAAAGTAGCCTATTTTCCAGAACAAATGTAATGTGACAATAACATCATGTTGTGACAATAAAGTTTTTTCAACAAAAAAAGGTAATCTCAGATGTATTTTGTTGGGGTGAAAACTCATAAACATACGAGAATAAAGTTTTATTTTACAAAGATAAAGTTGCAATATTATGACAGTCAAAGTTTAAGAGCAAAGTTATATTTTAAGCATTGAATGTCAGAAATACAGGGATATTTATTTCCGATTTTTTTTTTTTAATAGCAATTATAAGGGAGGCTCAATTCGCGGATTTTTAGTAGTCGCGGTCAGGTTTAATCCCTTCCCCCCGAATTGCAGTCACAGTATTTCAAAATTTCTAGCAGACGAGGCCATGACCTGACTAAATGAAGCCTCTCCCCTTACTTTAACAAGGTTCCTTGGCATTACAATGCTACAAGATGGCCCCAAAGCAATACTTTAATTATATTAGACATGGCTTTGGCCAAACAAAAACAGGAAATACTTTTTTTGTGTGACTAACAAACGACAGTGTTCTTAATTAAATCAGCAAATTTGTGGATGTGCAGTTTTCGCTGTGTTGACTAAAAATGCTCTTACAGCTGGGAATACAATGTCACTTAAGAGGTCTGGCATGCACTTTACAGCCTGCAGATGTGTGCTTTTGTAGACTAACAGTTAGTTCTTGTAGACGAAGTCTTTTTTCAAATTATTTTATCGTTCAATCTGTCAGAGTCACGTTCACGCTCGCTTGTCAAGCTCGTGTTTATTCCTCATTTCCAACTCGCAAAACATACTCTTGACTCTGCATGTTCCGCACTCCCTATCATTTAGCCGAGGAAATAAAACAAGACAATTGGTGGCAAATGGAGATTTATTTCTATGTCCAAGAACCTCGCGCTCTCGCTCCGCATTTATACAGCTCCATTAAAAAAAAAACAGAGAAATAGAAAAATAAACATTGATATAACAACTAATTATTTAAGAGTTTAATTCAAATATACAATTTGCAAGTCAATGGATATGTTTACATGGACAGCAAGAACCAAGTTTGTTTAGAGAATCTTGCTTCATTACTATCTCTAGGACTTCTATTTGTCAGAAGTCTGTGCTATGAATCGGATCCATAATAGTTATTGTCAAATTAGGAGTGTCCATGTAAACAGACCATATCTTAAAGCTTATTGAGCCTACATTCAGCAAAGTCAGAGTTGTGTGTGTCGTAGTATACATAGTCGTCCCTGCATCCACATTGAGTTATAGGAAAGAGATGCTAAGCTAAGCTAACGTCTGACAGGTCACCAGGTGGGAAGACGGTGGCTGATCTGAGTTTTTTTTTTTTTTTTTTTTTTTTTTTTTTTTTTTAAGACTACTAACCCCTCACGTTCACTCTCCTGAGCAATTAAAAACAACTAGAGTCCCAATTTTCAAGGCAAATGTGTCCTCCACGTCCTTTAATAGTCCAACGTCTTTCCCTTTCAAATGAGTTGAGATGTTCCTTAACCCTTGAAGATTGGCTTCAATTCCTCTCAATCTGATCGAGGTCCAGCTCTCCCCCAAGCTGGAAAATGTCCCTGGCTGCTCCGCGGTCACCCTTCCAGAGGGCGACTTCACCCCGAGGCGAACCGGATCTCGAGCCCACGCTACAGGCCGAGTCGCTGTCCAGTTCCTCGTCGGACGAATCCTCGCCGTCTCCCGTCACCTCCTGCCGGGGTTCCAGTCCAAGCTCGGAAACAACGGTGAATTCCGATTTGCACTGGCTCGACGGGGGCAGGCTGGATTGGCAGCTGTCGAAGAAGGAGAAGCCGGGGCAACTCAAGCTCTGGAAAGTCTGGAGTTGCTGTAAAAAAAAATACAAAACAAAAAGAATGATGTTAATGTGATTATGTGGAAGTAGCAGTGGTGGTGGTGGGATCGCACATTCAGAAAGTATTCACAGAGCTTTGCCTTTTTCCACGTTATGTTACAGCCTTATTCCCAAATGGAGTAAACATATTTTTTCCTCAAGATTCCACACACAACACCCCTTAATGACAAAATTAACATTTCTTGATTTTTACTTAATATATTTAAATATGCGGAACGGTGGACAACTGGTTAGCCTAACTTAACTTTGGCCTGAGGACAAAAACGGCTAATACTGTATACGGGGAGTACTGATATTACTGTACTTTAGTCGATTTTTCCTGGTATCTATACTCCACTTGAGTGTTTATTTTTCTGATTTTTACTTTTACTGCCTGCATTTGATACCAGATATCTGTTCTATCTTTCTACTCCTCACTTTGGCAAAATAGGCTCGTTAGTTTTTTTTTAACCTCCGTGGGCACCACGTAAAAAAAACGTAACGAGGAGAGATGAAGAGTCAACCGCAGATATCTTGGTAGCTTAGTTTTATTTGGGGTACTTTCCTTTTTGAGGTTTTCCTGTCACTTTTTGTGAGATTAGGTTTCGCTTTAAGCTGCATCTTGCGTTTCATTGAAAGATTCATTTGCACATGCAACCGCACGTACAGAGCCGTGGCCCTTCTACGCAGAAAACTGCAAACTTTATGTTGTTTCTTGCTTTGTCAAGGCGACTCGCAAACATGACTTTGCTTTTGTTCAAACATTTGACCTTGAAGACATTCAAGCGGCAAACAAGACTTATCCCGAGTGACCTTGACATCTATGAAGACTTAGCTCCTCTTACACATAAGCAAAGCAATCATGCAGTGCTGTGAAAAGGGGAAAAACATCTTAACATCGTTAGTAATGAAGATTATAGTGATGAATATTTGAATTAGACTATCACAGTCACAAATCAATGGTCACATTTATGCGATTTGCATCACATGATGCGGTTGGCGGACTTGATCGTATTCATTAAGTTTACGAGCCGAGCTACAAGGAAGCGCTGCAAGACACGAGCGGGTGATTTACATGACATGCCTCAATCATTTTAGAGTTTGTTCATAAATTAATATAAGTGAGTGAGTGAGTGAGTGTTACCTTATACATATTTTCAAATGTAACTACTTTGAATTATGCGTGACATGATGTGGTTGCTGGACTAAAACCTATTCATTGTGTTGGCAAGAGGAGAAATCAATGTATGTGACATGTTGGCAATCAATAATATCACAGTATTTAGTCACTAAATATCATCATATTTTGTAATTTAGTTAGTTTGGATTTTACGTTACATGATGCGGTTGACAGAATTAAACCTATTCATTGTGCGAGTTAGAGGAGCTCCTATGAGGAAGCGCTGCAAGACACGAGCAAGTGGTTAACATAAAATTCCACAAACATATTAAAAGTTTTTATTCACTCAAAGTTATTTGTTATGTATAAAATGTGTCATATTTTCTAATTTAGCTGCTTTGGTTTTTTTTTTTTTTTTTTTGCATCACACAAATATGTATTCATTGGGCTTGCAACAGCAGCTATGAGGAGGAGATGCCAAAATCACGAGGGGGTGATTTACGTGACGTGCCTCGTTCATAAATCTTTTTCAGTTAATGTAAGTGCGAATTATCCATGATGTGATGTCACTGACGTGTGAGGTGGTCAACTTCCTCAAACTAAATGTCATCAGATTTTGTAATTTAGTCAGTTTGGGCTTTGCATTTCATGGTGCAGTTGACGGACTTAAATCCAGTATGTATTCATTGTGCTAGTGAGAGGAGCTGTGAGCAAGAGCTGCAGGACACAATCGAGTGATTTACATAAAATGTCTCAATTCTATGAAGAGTTCTTATCCACCTAAAGTTTTACGAGAATAACGTAAAGGTTTGTTTTTTTCCCACATCATCTTACAAGAACCCGTAACACTCTCTATTGAGAAAAAAAACTTAGACTAATAAAGTGTTATCAGATTAAAAAAGAAGCCATGTGCAATGCAGTACAGGGAAGGGGTTAATAATCTGTGGAGCAGCAGATGTTTGGAGGCACGGAGGTGAATGGAGATGGTTTTTTTCACTTTTTTCACTTGAGGACGGACAACTTCCCTGTTGCCATGCACCGGGAGTCTCCCACTAGTCGACTGACAAACAAAAGCGAATACTTCAGGTGATAACGAGAGGAGTGCGAGGCCTTCACTGTCTGTCACCAGAATGGAAAAAGTGAGATTTCTACGCCCTCTCTGTGTTCAGTCCCCCTGGTATTACTTGACTACTAATTATCCCAGCAGAGGAGGTGGGGGGTTGGGGGTTGGGAGCTGCTTTGTCACAATGTGCTTTCCATAAAGCCAGGGATTTGGGAGGGTCTGATGGGGTTACATTTCTGTACTGCGCCCAACTTTTCATACCACCCCCACATGGAATACACCCATAGATGCACTTAAAGACTATACCACACGTGCAGGAAATCTTTATGTCAAGTTTCACAAGCTCTAGTCACTTACAAGCTGGTAAACAAGGTTTTTACGAAGCGGAGTTTAAGCACATTTGTTGATGAAAAAGAATTGACAGGTTTTTTAAAAATGGGCAGATGGGCAATGTCATTCGTCGATGGGGTTAACAAAAATAGTTAAGACGTGGATGTAAAATAGCTTATATTCATCATTCATTTAAATTTTTGTCATTATTTACTATTGATTCAATTATTACTTAATGATGTATTAAATACAGTATGGTTCAATGTGTATGTAAAATTGTTAATTCTATTTTGTATTTTTATTTACAATAAATCAATTAAAAAAATATTCAATGAGATAAATGGATGTAAAAAATAAATGAAAGTGAATAAATACATTTGAATTATTTTTTTTAGGTGGGGCACAGCTAAATTCATGCAACAAATACAGTATTTACAGGGCTGCTGAAAATGTAAATGCTTTACAGAACGGTTCCAGCGACAGCTAAAAAAAAAAAAAAAAAAAAAAAACGCAGAAATTTCACTTTTCGCGTGAATGTTTGTTTGTCTATATGGGCCCTGCGATTGGTTGGCGTCCAGTCCAGGGTGTACAGAGCCCTTCAATAGGATAGGCTCCAGATCACCAGCGATCCAAATTGAGGACAAGCACTATAGAAAATGGATGGATGATGTTCAGCACAGTTCTTAGCTGGTTAGGGTTTTGCGTCCCACAGTGTGTTTGACAGGACTTCAACATGTATTCATTGTGCCTTTGAAAGGAGCTACTTACCAATGTGTAGGTGTTAGAAGCTTCAATACTTCCATAAAAAAAAGTCATCATGGCACTAAAACAAACATGCCCCTGTTAAGCATGATGACAACCATCCGCTTGAGTGAAAGTGCGAAGAAATAAGGAAGGGAGGCCATTTGAAAACACCAAAATGGATAAATGTCTTGAAATGAGGTCAGTAAACAACACTGTGTGAGGAAAAGCACAAGCAGACCTCAGAGTGTAGAACAAAAAGACATGCGAGGAAGGAATCTTTAACTCATTCCTGACGAGCAAACGACACATCCGCACACCTCCGCGTCAATCATTCATCTGCGTTGTACCGAGGACATGATGCAGATAAGCGGACAGTTTATAAAGAACATAGCACGGGCTGTTATTTAATAAGATAACGCGTTTACACGGTGAGCCGTGTCACGCCGCCTTTGCCTTCCCACGTTGCTGCTCATATAACATAAAAAAACATATAACATAAAAAACATATATCATATAAAAAAAACTTTTTATATACAATATAGTATGTCTGCGTGTGAGTGTCTGTGTGAGAGCTGTGGCTGACAGCAGCTTCTGTGTGAGTGTACTCACTGTGTTTTACTGTTCTTTTCAGTAAACAGCTGGAAAGTGCATCAGCGACTACGTGAGTACTGTATACTCTAAAAAACAATTAAAAGGGATTACAAAAAAAACGCAATAAGGCAGCAGGCAATTCAACATTTGCAAATTCACCTATTCGCAGACTTTTTTGTGCTCAGGCCCAAACAAATATCAGCTTTGCTTTGTTTGGTGCCATCTGGTGGCCAGTGAATTGTTAAAGTGAGTTGAGGAGCTTCAAGTAGTCCTTTTCCACCATCGCGTAAATAAGATCACGCCGTCCCCCCCTTCCACAACCTTTTCGTTAACCAAGGCAAAGATAGAAGGCCATTTTTCACTTGCGTCCACTCTTAAATCACTTGAACGTGGCAGCAAATCACACCCTGCAGATACCGCCTTCCGCAAACGCTGCGTCGACATTTCATTCAGCGAGCGGCCTTGAATTTGGTGATAAAGCTCGGCCTCCGTCTGACGGCTTTCCACAGCCACTCGAGAGGAGGAAAAAACACAAGCGGCCGGCCAAGGTGGAAGCGAAACAGCCAGGCATGCAAACAACACGGCAGACAGCTTGGCAGATAATTCAAGGAATTTATTTGGGGGGGGGGGGGGGGGGGGGGTGTCATGCGTAAATACCCACGATGCAGAGCGATCACTGACTGGCATGTCATGCACCCCCAGAATTCACAGCCGTCGTCATTGACGTGCTGCAGGAAGCTGAAGGCCACATTACGTGTTCCGCTGACACCACACACTGCGCCCTCCTCAACCTTCCATACAACACACACACACACACACACACACAAATTCACTTCACAACTTCTGCAGCGACAAACGTGCGTCTCAACATCTTTGATGTTGCAAGAAATTTGCTTGATGGCAACGATGTCATTTTGCAATCAACCCTGACAAACTTTGAGCTCATATGATTGTGGTTCATCAAAAATGTCCTTTCAGTTCCCCCCCCCCCCCCCCCCCCTCTTTGAAATACACAGCCTTTTCCAAACAGTTTCTCTTTTGCTCATATGGGTGTCTCTACAAAGGAACTGAAAAGTACAATGAATTCCGTAATGTTATGAGATAAATATTTAATGGAAGCAGAAACAAAGTCATTATGTTACAAGAATATTTTGTTCTGGTCATTCATCATTATGACTTACGTCGTAACATTTTAAGGCTGAAGTTGTAATGTTACAAGAATAAGTATAAATGATTTTTTTCAAGAAAAGTGTTTCGAGCAAAGTTTTTATGTTGAGAAGGTTTGAAGAATTAACTCCTAATGTTTCGAGAGTAAAGTTCAACAGATGTTGCAATGTTGTGACAATTAAGTCATAAAGTTGCAAGAATAAAGTCAGAATGTTACCAAGAATATAGTTGTAATGGTATGAAAATAACATTGTAATGTTACATGAATGTTAAGGTGAAATGTCACCAAGAAGTCCAAATGTAAAGGCGATAAAGTCCTAATGCTATGAGAATAAAGTTGCAATGTTATGAGAACTAATTTGTAAAGTTACATGAATGAAGTTGCAATTTTATGACAATTAAGTTGTAAAGTAAAAAAAAAAAGGAAGTCATAAATTTACGAGAATAAAGTCAGAATGTTACCTGAAAAAAGTTGTAATGTCACAAGAATAAAGTCCTAAAGTGAATAAAGTTGAAAGCGTACAAGACTTATTTTTCAGGGGAAAAGTTTCAATGCTTAAGGAATAATGTCGTAATTTTACCTGAAAAAGAAACAAGAATACTGTTACATTACAGTTATCAGAATAAAGTCAGAATGTTTCTAGAACTTGTTACAAGATTTTTTTTCTTTCAAAAACTGATAATTATTATTACCTGAAAAAATTCTTTACTACAATACTGTACCACAAAAGTAATTTTTGGGAAAGAGGAAAACTCACAATATGAAAGACTGATTTCAATTTCAAAATTGTCTGACACGACACAGTACACAGTGTCTCTCTTAGAAACCTGCCATCTATTAAATCAGGTGTTATCATTTATTAGTTGTTAAAACTTTTCTTGTAAATTTACTACTTTTTTTCTCATAAGATTACCACTTTAGTCTCAGAAACGTGACTTTTTTTTCTCATAATATTTTATTATTTCTTTCGGCACGGTGGGCGACTGGTTAGAGCGTCTGTCTCACAGTTCTGAGGACCGGGGTTCAATCCCCGTCCCCACCTGTGTGGAGTTTACATGTTCTCCCCGTGCCTGCGTGGGTTTTCTCCGGGCACTCTGGTTTCCTCCCACATTTCAAAAACATACATGTTAGGTTAATTGACAACTCTAAATTGCCCGTAGGTGTGAATGTGAGTGCGTATGGTTGTTTGTTTGTATGTGCCCTGCGATTGGCTGGCAACCAGTTCAGGGTGTACCCCGCGTCCTGCCCGATGATAGCTGGGATAGGCTCCAGCACGCCCGCGACCCTAGTGAGGAGAAGCGGCTCAGAAAATGGATGGATGGATTATTTCTTTCCCACAGTGTACCCTTATTACGCCTTTGTAGCAAGCCAGTTTACATCAACACACCTATAAAATCCAGAACAAGTTCGTGACGGTGTACAGAGGTGGTAAAAAAAAATTAAAATTAAAACTCCTATCAGATAGGTTGGTAGTAAAATGGGTGCCTTGTTAATCTACAAGGGAACGTCAATGTATTGTAAATCTTTGGAAAGTCTTGGGCCGCTGTTCATGTCCCCCGAGTCAAAGTCCGCCCGCATGCTGAGCTCCCTGTTGAAAAACTGACAAAAAGATGGGGGCAACGGCGGAAGATGGCCCCAAAACAAGAAACAATGAAATATAATTATTCAAATATTGTAAGTATGTTGAATTATTAATATAAGACACTGTAACTTTACAAATTTTAAACTAACACTACATAAATTTTTTATTTAAAAAAATGCACCTAAATAAATGCTTGAAAAGAAGCACTTCTAAAAAATTAAATGCAAATGCATTGTACAACCCCAATTCCAATGAAGTTGGGACGTTGTGTTAAACATAAATAAAAACAGAATACAATGATTTTCAAATCATGTTCAACCTATATTTAATTGAATACACTACAAAGGCAAGATATTTAATGTTCAAACTGATAATCAAAGAATCATGAACTTGGAATTTTATGGCTGCAACACATTCCAAAAAAGCTGGGACACGTGGCAAAAAAGACTGAGAAAGTTGAGGAATGCTCATCAAACACCTGTTTGGAACATCCCACAGGTGAACAGGCTAATTGGGAACAGGTGGGTGCCATGATTGGGTAGAAAAGGAGCTTCCCTGAATTGCTCAGTCATTCACAAGCAAAGATGGGGCGAGGTTCACCTCTTTGTGAACAAGTGCGTGACAAAATAGTCGAACAGTTTAAGGACAATGTTCCTCAACGTACAATTGCAAGGAATTTAGGGATTTCATCATCTACGGTCCAGAATATCATCAAAAGTTTCAGAGAATCTGGAGAAATAACTGCATGTAAGGGCAAGGCCGAAAACCAACATTAACAGGGGCATGTTTGTTTTAGTGCCATGATGACTTTTTTTTATGGAAGTATTGAAGCTTCTAACACCTACACATTGGTAAGTAGCTCCTTTCAAAGGCACAATGAATACATGTTGAAGTCCTGTCAAACACACTGTGGGACGCAAAACCCTAACCAGCTAAGAACTGTGCTGAACCAACAATGCCCGTGACCTTCGATCCCTCAGGCGGCACTGCATCAAAAACCGACATCAATGTTGAAAGGATATCACCACATGGGCTCAGGAACACTTCAGAAAACCAATGTCAGTAAATACAGTTCGGTGCTACATCCGTAAGTGCAACTTGAAACTCTACTATGCAAAGCAAAAGCCATTTATCAACAACACCCAGAAACGCCGCCGGCTTCTCTGGGCCCGAGCTCATCTAAGATGGACTGATGCAAAGTGGAAAATTGTTCTGTGGTCCGACGAGTCCACATTTCAAATTGTTTTTGGAAATTGTGGACGTCGTGTCCTCCGGGCCAAAGAGGAAAAGAACCATCCGGACTGTTATGGACGCAAAGTTCAAAAGCCAGCATCTGTGATGGTATGGGGCTGTGTTAGTGCCAATGGCATGGGTAACTTACACATCTGTGAAGGCATCATTAATGCTGAAAGGTACATACAGGTTTTGGAGAAACATTTGCTGCCATCCAATCAACATCTTTTTCATGGGCGCCCCTGCTTATTTCAGCAAGACAATGCCAAACCACATTCTGCACGTGTTACAACAGCGTGGCTTCGTCGTAAAAGAGTGCGGGTACCAGACAGGCCTGCCTCCAGTCCAGACCTGTCTCCCATTGAAAATGTGTGGCGCATTATGTAAAATACGACAACGGAAACCTCGGACTGTTGAACAGCTGAAGCTGTACGTCAAGCAAGAATGGGAAAGAATTCCACCAAAAAAGCTTCAACAATTAGTGTCCTCAGTTCGCAAACGCTTATTGAATGTTGTTCAAAGAAAAGGTGATGTAACACAGTGGTAAACATGACCCTGTCCCAGCTTTTTTGGAACGTGTTGCAGCCATAAAATTCCAAGTTCATGATTATTTGCTAAAAACAATAAAGTTTATCAGTTTGAACATTAAATATCTTGTCTTTGTAGTGTATTCAATTAAATATAGGTTGAACATGATTTGCAAATCATTGTATTCTGTTTTTATCTATGTTTAACACAAAGTCCCAACTTCATTGGAATTGGGGTTGTTCTTAAAAGTTAAATATAACTAAACTGTATTTAACAAATGTACAGTACTGGATTGAAAAACGTTTGGACCATTGTAACATCATGCACAGTTTGACCATTTAATTATGTGATTCTTTCACGTACCACAAGAGGGAGCCCACATGACACTAGTGGTACTGTATTAGTACCACACTTTTGAGAATCACTGCATTACACTCATGACAGAACTTAATTCATGTCAAACCGTTAAAGATTAGACTATCTGTATCTGGTTCTGGTAGCGGTTTGGTTTTCTGCAAAGTTTCGACAAAACCTTGCAGACCTTCAAGGAGTATTTAGACAGAACTACTATTCACCCAGAAAGTGATGAGTTGTATTTTCCATAACAGGTGATAAGGGCTAATTGTTAAAAATGGTTCACTTGAAAAAGCCATTCTGACTCTTGTTAAGTTTGCTTATGCTCAAAATGCAAATACAAATATTTGTAAAAAAGAAAAAAAAAGTTGACGCCAGAAACCTAACCCGCCTCCTTTTAAACGTCAACATAGCCAACGTGTCCGTCTGTTAATCCCTGAGACATCTATGAAAGCACAGGCCTAGTATGTGACGCAGGAGCATTCCTGCGAGCAGAGGTAACGTCAACGTGACGGCCGCATGTGTCGTCGGGGATGGGCTTGTTCCCCGCCTAGCAGCTGGCACGATTAGAGGAAACACCGTTCGTCCAACTCGGTCCTTAGGGTGACACAAATCTTTGGGAAAAAGGAAAAGGGAGGGTGTCGGAATAAGATGATGCCACTTTCTATAACCGGACCAGAGAACGGACAGTATTCCAGTAAGAGGGACTTCTTGAAAACATCGAATTTTAGGGATTGCCCTGCTACCTTTGGTGGGCCATGCATTCAGTACCTGGGCCTTCAGTGGGGACTTAATCAATCTACCTCTTGATACCACCACTATCACTCAGAATCAATATTTAATAACATGTCAAAACATAAAACATTTAAGTCAACTATATCAAACTCACCAGAGAAGCTGGTTATTCAATGTAGAGTGATGCCTTGAGATACGAGTTTAATTCATTTTGTGACCACGCTCATAACTCAAAACACGTTTTCTTATTGAAATGAATGGAAATGCCATTCATCCGTTCCAGCCTTCCCACAAAAACTAGAAAACAATGTTGTAATGTGTATTTTAATGAGGAAAAATAGCACACACTTTTTAATCGCACAGGATTAAACTTTTTTTTTTTTAATCACACTGCATTAATTTAATGGCCATTGTGCTGCTCTTTCTGGTGTGCCCGCCGTGGCCACCTGAAGGCAGTATAAAACAGACAGACGGTTATCCTGTCACCTCATCATTATGGCACTGATATTAGTCGTTCTTTACAGAGGATAAAGAATATAACTGAGTATTGTTATACAGTATTTCTATGTGTTGCTGCACCGTTTATATTCAGTCCATTGCTTAAAGGGTTATAGCATCGCAACATGGATGCTAATTACCATTAGCATTGAGCTAGCGCACTCAGAGGCTAAGTTATGTGGTTGTTTTATATACAGAAGGTTTAACTCGCTTTGTTTTGTGCGTAGTTTGACAGCAAACCTCAACTGGGAGTGGCTATAAACATCATGAAGCCTCTTTGACTAATTGTTCTCTCAGTGCTGCGTATGTGACGTGAGTTGACTTCACTGGCACCAAACAGCAAAACATTCGCCTAAAGACGGATCGCATCTTGAAAAACTCATAAGTCCAGTCACTTGTATCTCAAGGCACCACTGTCGTCGATTTGATATACGAATGAATTACGTTACAAGCTGCCTGCTATATTGTACAATCTCTTTGGCTGTCTGCCCCACAGCGACTTCCTTAATGGTATATAGCGTCTTTCAACAGTTGACAAGGATGTTGTTTCAGATGTACATCTCTGCATCAAAGAGTGCATACCATTAAAAGACTTGTACGCCTCCATTTGTGTAGCGAGTGCTCGTTTATAATCACTGATTTCTGAGGCCAAACCTAACATATGTTGGGTCTTGTCATGACTTTCTGTGCATAATCACTTCTTTTTGGGGGGGCGCCGCTGTAGCTCTGTGATAAAAGCCAGATCGGTGCAGGAAATGACAAGCAAGAGGGTGGGTCGTCGCGGTGAAGAAGCATATGGACGTTGAGGGGGCCAAACCTTTTGGATTTACCCAACAGACTCGATTCAGCCTGGTTCTTTTTGAGTGTGGCGTTAGGCAGCATGACTGAACATGAGGCATGTTTCGTGACTAAACACCACTCCCTCCTTCAGACAAACAAGACCTCAGTTCGTTTAGTTGGAAAGATTTGCTGTGAAAATTCAGCCTGATTAGACCGAATGAATTTAGTGAATGTATCAGATTTTTTTTAATGCTAGTCTGCATTCTGTCTATTGTCAAGGTGCCCATGAGCAAGGCAACCCACTCTCACCCCACCACCACCCAGGCTCAGAAAACGCTAGGCTAGGGAGTTGAACACATTCGTCGACTTTACTACGCATCGGCGTTTAATGTTTGAAGTTGAAGAATCGCTAATCACGTCTTTTTGGCATCTCCTTCTTGCAATCGGTCAATTTACAGAGGACTTTCAACTCCTACGTCTGCTACCGTCGGCGGACTAAAATGCTCTGTGGAGTACCGAAATAAACAAGGCCACAGTCTTCTTACCTCTGCGCTGTTCCGAGAGTTCGAAAATAAGCCGGTTAGCCTCACTAGCTTCGGTTATTCTGAGCACCACTAGTCTTAAGGTTCATACCAGCGGTACCTCGGGACCAGCGGCGAGGAACGTGAAAGTTCCGTCTTTGTCGCCAAAATGTTATGTCCAATAATATGCGGGCAACACCTGAGCCTTATTCACCTTATTCATCATAGAAACCTGTGTCACTTTACATCACTTTACAAGTTATCACGCAATTTTTTTTAAATTTAGATAACACACTCATTCTAACAGCACCGAGTTGTATAGTGGTGCACGCTGTTGCCTTCCATATAGACAGCGTGAGTTCTGGTCCCAGTCAGTACCTCAAAACCCAGTAACTGCCAGTTCCAATCCCAGATTTTAAAAAAATAAATAAATAACAAACTGCCGAACAAATGGTGAGAGTTACTCACTCTCGCGACCTCTGATGGGACAAGCCAAAAGTCACAATAACAACGTCATTCTTTTTTGTTACGTTTTGTTACTGATAACACCAATTTGAATTTTTTCTTTTCTTTTCTTTAAATATGTTTAGCTGCTGAGCACATGCTGACCTAGAACATATTGAATTGATTTTAGCAGCTACTCCTTCCATTTTTCTGTATGTGGCCCTAGTGGAAAAAAATTGGACATGCCTGATTTAGTGACTTCAGTAAACTTAACATGCATATTTTGGGATTTCACAGGAAGCCAGAGTACCCGCAGAAAGCCTAGGCAAACACAGGGAGAACATGCAGATCCGAACCTTGACCCTGTCACTTAAACAATGTAGTGTAAATCCAGCCTGGTGCTTAAATAGTTTCAACATGAGACCTTGGCAAATGTTTGCCTGTGCGCGTTTTTGTCTGTGCATGTCGGCCAATTCCAGCTCACCTGAGTCATCTTTGCCAGGTCCAGAGAGGGCCTCTGCTCCTGTGCGTCCTCGGGTCTACGCCGCTTCATCCCGATCTTTTTGTCGTTCAACACGCAGGGCTGCGACCTGCTCCGAGACAGGCACGCCTTACCGTCACCCCTCTGGCCAGACCTCCGCCCCAGTTCCGGGGTGGAATCCGGAGAACTGTCCTCCGAAGCCTCTTCCCTCTGGAGTTCGGGCAGGCTGATCTGCTCGTGGGAGAGGGAGAGAGGTCGCAGGAAGTGGCCACTGAAGGACTGAGGGGCTTTCGAGGAAGGAGAGGTGGGGGACACAGGAGAGGCAGTGAAGTGAGGGTGGGCAGGCAGTCGCTGGTTGAAGAAGGGCAGGTCCAAAGGCCCGTCTGTGGGGATGCTGGTGCAAGAAGGAAAACTGAAGCTGGAGCTGCGCTGCATGCCGGGGCAGTGAACACCAGAGAGCCCCCCGCCGGCGCGGACACTCCCCCCGCTGTAGCACCTTCGCTTCTCCACTGCCGTCCACACTCTAGAGCCCTGAGGCCGCCACGACGAACGAAAGCCGCCAAATTCGTCGGAGAAGGACAAAGAGCGACACTGGCGTTTGCTGGGGGGCGCTGTGGGAGCTTGACAGGTGGTGGTGGCGGGGGCAGAGGGGTGGGCTTTGGTTAAGGCGGCATCGCCCAGGCTGAGATCTCTGATCAGGCTGGTGATGGCCGTGGCGGGGCCCAACTCCTTGGCCCAGGGGCGAGCACCCGGCTCGGGCATCGCATCCCACAGGCTCTCCAGACTGGCACCTGACTGGAAGCTTCGCCCTGGGTTCAGCCATCTGTCTGCCTCTGCAAACATGACAAACATAAACTCTAAGGATATGTTTACACCACAACAGCCAAGGGAAAACTTGACAAAAGTATGCAGAAATGACTAAACACACTGTAGTATGCAATGCCAGGTCACGAGTTGGTGATGAAGCAAGAAACTCTTGCTATGCCATAAAAGTTCCAGGACTGGTGTCAGAAAATATCATATTCATACAAGACGACGGGTGCATGGAAGATTCTGTACTCCTGTTTCCATGCTTGTTTTATTGAGTAGATTTGTTTATCTTCAGAGCAGTTGTACCATAGCGCAGGTCTGCATGGATGTCGACCTTACTGGACTATGCTGGACTTAGTTCGACGGCAAACTAGTTGCGACTGGATCAACAGCGCCACCGCTGGTTGCAACCAGGTACTGGACTTTATTTTCCCTTGCGAAATCAACTCATTGTTGATTATTTGACAGAATTTTTAGGCTTCAAAAACACAATGGTCTTGTAAACAAATGGCCATAAGGACCGTTTTGAATCAGTTTATCTGTCAAAAATGATCAACTCATCAATGAGCTTTAAAGCGCACTCTGTAGCTAATACAAATCCTTCATTATGTGAAACCACATCTTTCCATCCATCCATTTTCAATAGCATTTGTACTCTTTAGGGTCACAAGTGAGCTGTAGCCTATCCCAGTTGACTTTGGGCAAGAGGCAGGGTACACCTTGCACAGGTCTCCAGTGAATCAAAGCATGACTCCTCCTTCTTTACCACAGACTAAAAGCAATTAAGCAGCTAGCATCCTGTATACAGTCAGACAGGAGGGAATCCATAACAAACCACTGGCCTCCCGGAAAGAAGCTCGAGATGAGAATAAATGGCTCTCATTGCAAAGAAAGAAATGTTTCTGATGGTCTTGAGATACAAGGTTTTAATATAGCCCAAAAGCAACAATGTTTAATGAAATTATTCAAGAATTGTCCTATAATAACAATAGTTATCTGAACTCACAAGACCTCTGATCCCAGAAAGCTATTCATGATAAGAATCAGTGAGTACCACACGTCACACTTACTAAACAAGCATTTCGGCCGACACGGTTCAGTGAGTGGAATGATTTATGGTCTATTGTAGTGCTTTACAAAGTACACAGGCTCCCTTTTAGTGGTATGTGGAAGAATCACTGCCTTAGTACAGTTCAATTGTATTTAACTTTATGGTACAATACATTTGTATTTAAATTTGAAGAGCTGTGTGTTTTGAAACTTTTATTTCGGTACAATTTTTGTTTTAATTGTATGTGCAATACATTTTAATTGAATTCATTATTTAAGTACATTTTTTTTTCCCTATATTTAAGCGCAGTGTTGATGTTCAAACTGTGGATAATGTTACTTTGTCTCATTTTTGATGAACACTAGCACCTAGCCTACTATGCTACTGGATTTTTTTTGTTGGACATGCTGGTGGTATTTGGAAAAGTAAAGATTTCTTGACGTGGTATGTGTAAAAAGTTTGAAAACCACCGTCTATAGTGTCAAGCTGGTTTTAGTTACGAAGCCAAACAAGATACCTTTTTTCACCCTAATCCTGTCCATTTTGGATCATGTTCTCCAACAGTGGCATGTAAATGGCTTCTTTTTGGCAGACAATTGAAATGCAGCAATGACCTGACAGGAATGTCATGAAAACAACTCAACAAAAAAGGCAACTTCAAAAGTGTCTTGTGACGCCTGAATGAGCGAGGCACGCAACCAAAAGCCCTCACCACACTCCTCTAAATGTCAACATCTGAAAAGAAGAAGAGAACAATGGGAATTTTTGTTTGTTTTTTGTTCTTTAACAGAAGTGTATTCTCTTTAACCTCTCGTGAAAGTAATGCGCAATGTAATGTGGAGGCAGGTGCATGCCGATCACGAGAAACTCGGAAGAGGAAGTGAAAGCCAAATACAGTGGAACCTCTGAGGTGGAACACGATCTGTTCTGGGATGCTTGAAACAGCGTTGAAAACTATATTTTTCCCACAGGAAATAATAGAAACTGTTGAGAAAAAGCACTGAATGGCTGGGTATTCATTAGCAGGTTTAAGGAAGCCAAATGTGAGACTTTTAATGACCTTTTTTCAGGCCACTTCACTAAATATGACCAATAGGCCTTGATGATATAGGCTGCATATTATAATGATAATATTAAAAATAATAATAAATTTAAATAGACGTTTACAAAATTTTTAACAGTTATTTTTTTAAAGACATTTTGCATTTTTTTAAGACTTTTGAACTGTGGATTTAAAGATTCTGTTTAGGTTTATTTTTAAGGATAATAAGCCTTCATTTTGGGAAATCCACAGACACCCCATAAGTAATACAGAATTTCAACATTGCTGACTTTCATACAAGTTTAAAAATAAGTTAACCATTATAAAACGTAAAAATAATCTACCTTAATTCTGATAAACTGCTACGCAGTCTTATAATGTGAGTCAAGACACCCTGTAAGTAATACTGTAACATTATTAACTGTCAGAAAAGTAACCGCTGTTGATATTTAACATATTCAGTCTTAATTTTAAGAGCTAGTGCAAAGGTTATTAATGCATCTCATTTTTAAAACGCATTCTTGATCATACATGGGTAAAAAAAAGTTGACCCCAGCAAAACAACATAAAACAAGACGCCACCTTAATTCTGGAAACATGTCCTGATGCGAATGTGAGTCCAGACACCCTCTAAGTAAAATTGTAACATTCTAGAAACCCCGTCTGTAAAATTTAAACATTTTTAACTGTCAGTTTTTAAAACGTTCCAAAATGCCATACAAGTGTAAAAAGAAGTTTTACACAGTAAACAGTCCACATCAACTCTGATAACACATGAGAGGGATGTTGCAGTCTTTGAATGTGAGTCTGCTTGTTTCTCTTCTAGCCCAAGAAAAAGCCATATGCTCAGAGTTAATCCGTTGATGCTGTTGCATGTATTTTCTGACCTCTCCGTTCAAAATCTGAAGTTTTGTGCAACTTCCAAGACATGAAGACATCCATCCATCCATCCATTTTCTTTACCGCTTATCCTCACTAGGGTTGCGGGCTCCTGGAGCCTCTCCCAGCTATCATCGAGCGGGAGGCGGGCTACACCCTGAACTGGTCAACAACAAACCATTCGCACTCACATTCACACCTACGGGCAATTTAGAGTCTTCAATCAACCCACCACGCATGTTTTTGGGATGAGGGAGGAAACCGGAGTGCCCGGAGAAAACCCACCCAGGCACGGGGAGAACATGCAAACTCCACACAGGTGGGCCGGGATTCGAACCCCGATTCCCAGAACTGTGAGGTAGATCTGCTAACCAGTTGGTCACCGTGCTGGCTAAAAAAAAATTATACAAACAAGAGAACTCACCAGCAGTTCCACAAGAGAAGAGGGTCGTCCCTCTGCTCATGGTGTGGAGCTCACGCTGAAAAGAGGCCATAAATATTCAGAGAAATCAAAATATGCAATTGCATAACACAATATGCATATATTCATTTAATCCCTGTGTGTATACAGTACTACGTTATTATCTTGAAGAGTGACAGTCAATTGTAAAGTACTTGTGAATTTAATAGGAAATTGTATAGCATTACAGTGGATTTGAATAGATAATTTTACGCTGCATTCCAAGCCGGTGGCCTGTTAAACTGTGACACAAGCCACACAGCTATAGTTGCCACGGAAATGTTATATCGTACCATAAAATCAGTGTGGCCGGGCCATATTCTTGTCACACGCTAATGATAATAAAACATACATTTTCTATAGCGCTTGGCCTTATTCGGTCATGGGTGAGCTGCAGCCTATTCTAGCAGATTTTGGGGCGAGGTAGACTCTGGACTGGTCACCATCTGATCTAGGGGCACATATGGACAAACAACCATTCCCACTCACATTCACACCCATGGACAATATTGAGTCTTCAATGAACCTAACTTGCATGTTTTTGGGATGTGGGAGGAAGCTGGAGTACGTGGAGAAAACATACTCAGGCACTCGCTCCTCCTTGTAGCTCCTTTCATAAGCACAATGAATACATGTTTACGTCCCATCAACCACATCGTGATTGCAAAACCAGCTAACCACCGCGCTGCAAAAAACATCACAACAGTGTTTGTAATTAAGATGATTCGGGCTCTGAAAACAATTTGGCTAACTCGGCTAAGTAGCGTATTTTCACGACCATAAGGCACACTTAAAAGTCTTACATTTTTTACAAAATGGACAGGGCGCCTTATAATGCGGCGCGCCTTATGTGTGCACCGAGTTCCAAAATCTGAAAATGTTGTTGTGTGACTTTGATGAGCGCTCCGCTTGACTGACTGGGAGCATTTCCTGCCGACACGCTGCTTATATAGAGGAAAGGCGGACGTGACTGAGAACATGCAGACGTTAAAGGGGGAAGGGTGCGCGTGAAGGAGGACGCTAAAGGCACGCCCCCAGTAGGTATATAGTATGTGCATTGTGCAAAACAACATCAGTTTGGCTAAGGACCCCTGAAAATGGCACCTACGAAGAGACACGCTTACGAAACTGCACGCTATCAGTTACGCGGAGGAACATGGGAATCGAGCAGCTGCGAGAGAATTCAAGATCAACAAATCCATGGTTTGCAAGTGGAGGAAGCAGGAAAACGAGCTTCGCCAAGTCAAGAAGACGAAGCTGAGTTTCCGCGGAAACAGGGCGAGGTGGCCCGAGTTGGAAGACCAACTCGAGCAATGGATTAATGAGCAAAGAACGGACGGGAGAAGCGTCTCTACAGTCACCATTCGACTGAGTGCAATAACTCGGAGTTTGCCATGATTCCGGGGGCCTGACGAAGGAACTCCAACTGCTGGACATCGGTGTAAACAGGGGGTTCAAAGTGAAGTTGCGAGCGGCGTGGGAGCGATGGATGACAGATAGCGAACACAGCTTTACTAAGACTTATGGTCGTGAAAATACGGTAAACCACAAAAATTGGTCAGCGCAAAAATTTCTGCCTCGAGGCAATAAAAAGTAATAATAAAAGCATATTTGCGCCGCCCGGAACCATTTGGCCACTGTCGATGTTTACCACACGGACATTTGTTGCAGACGCACGCACAATTGGGCCAGTGGAAATGCATTGCCAAAAACTCCAGAGGAGTGTCTGTAAGTGATTTTTAAGATACTATTAGATGTTTAATGTACATATAACATGATGTATAAGTGCGCTGCATAGTAGTTAGTGTTTTTTTTTTTACCTAAAATGGTAATCGCTCGTGTACTAAAGCTAATCGTGAATGCTAACCGTTTAGCAAGGGTTGCTTTTCCCTCAAATTCTGTAGTTTATAGCATACACTCAGTACCAACATATGCAGTTTAAGGATACAAGTCAAGTCCTCATAAATGGGAATAAAATACATGTTAGTAGTTAAAAAAAAAATATATTTTTTTTAATTGGGGGGCAGGGCGGCATTTACTCGAGTACCCGACATAATACAGGTATATACACGATAACGATAGGCTAGTGACAGCCCTAAAAAGCTGATCGTAATGAATATTATTAGATGTATTTATTTAATCAGTATTATATTATTTAATATAACATATAGACAAATAACGATTCACATTCACGTTATTTTATTTTTGGTGCTATTAACTAGTGTAAGTCCAGTATTACAGGTTTCGTAGCGATAGAGGAAGGTCTGCCTGCACACGCCTGTCTTGTGCGCTATCTCTCGCTTACACAGTTCACTAAGTTGTAACAGGGTGGCGGCTTCTTTTTGCGCACGAGGGACAAAAGAGAAAATGTGTCAAAAATGTACAGACTCACACTGAGCTTATCATTCCCACAACAACAACAAGAATAAACAAAAAAAAAACACAAAGCAAGTTTACTATGATGAAAAATAGTCTATTGTTTTGCGGATCTAACTTTCATAACAAATGCTGGAGTTTTGAACGTCTTCTTACTTCCCGATGGAGGTTGTGTCGCAGAGAGCGAAGCAAAATGCTCTGACTCTTGTATCTTACCGGCCGTCGTTCGCTGGTCTTGGGCCTTACATCATTGACACCCTTCTTCTTTTCCAGACTTTTGGAGAAAATGATCACCATGGTAACGCAGCACTCAGCACAAGTCTCATCGGGCGAAGGAAGAGAAGGAGGAGGAGGCCACAGGCAGCCATCTTGGGGGAGTGTCCGAGGTGGACAGTCAGTTAGCTGGCACCTCCCATCTAAGCCGAAGAGCAGGTAGGACACCCCTGGCACTTGAGACACTCTCTGTCAGGAGAGAAAAGACAAACACCTAAATGCTGACAGCCTTTTATGATTTTTGGATGTCTCTAATCTCTACTATGTTTAGGATGGAGTGTTATGTCATCGCTATGCAAGTATTGTGTACTGGAAGAAAAACACTTCCACTGCAATGCTGGCACATGGGATAATATATAGAGAACACACTGCAGATTTGAGCAATTCCATTTTCGAAAACATGATACAAGTCTTGACACCATTCGAGAATGGCGCAATATCACACCGTTTGGCCTTCTTACAACGCTGACCGACTAGTTCATTGCCATACATGACCTCGAAACCTCAAATGTTGTGACCTTTGTAAACCGAAGACCCCCTGTACTTAGTTTCACCAATGGAAAACCAGTACACATAAGTAAAAAGTCGTCCATTTTTTTAAAGTTGTGCTCAATGCTGTTCCACTCCAGTCTAGAGGGTGGCAGTAGTTGTCATTATAAACAAATGAACCTCGCTCAAGACACACAAAACACACACAATTTTAATGTCTCTTTTCCTTGGCGGACATTGGTTTAAGTTTTCTAACGCGTACAAACAAACAAAGACATTTCCTACTTGGCAGAATTAATCAAAGTTAGCATGTTACTAAAGCAGCTGAATAATCAAGCGCTCCATGTTGTCTGCTATTTGACTAGCAATGTTTTTTTACATAACAGGCTGGGTAGTTTCATGAGATTTTATGAAGGAGCTTTGCTTTTATTTCCAAAGCAATGGGAAGCCCGATTGCATGTCAACTCTGGCAGTAAAACACACAGTGTACTATATGTTGTCATGTGGACAGGTGACAAAGTCAAGGAAGAGAAAAAAGTGTTTTACTAGGGGGCTGGCATGGATTCTTCTAGTCCCCCTGGAGGTCTACTACTGCAGCTATGAATGCTAATCTTCTAACATCATGTGATGTTTTGACGATGCCTACAGCCACAAGTGCTTCATCCTTTTCCACAACATGCTTCCAGATTTTTCCATTCATTAAAACCCTGTTTTTAGGAGCCAAATGAGTAGTTTCTTAAGATAAAAGCTGACGTACACTTAAACTGCTTCCTCAGCCAAAACATGGGGAGAAGCAAACATGGCAGAATCATTTGGCTAATCGTGGGTTATGGCGGCGTGGCTAAAGATGTGGTAGAAAGAGTTTATATGGAAGTGCGGTTGTTTCATGCACACATTGTGCCTGCATGCAGATGGTAGTGGCAGTAAAAGGAGTGATCCCTTAAGAGATGGGACATTATGTGCCATTCAGTTATTTTACTGTATTTCGTTCATTCATTTGACTTGGTTAAATGAATACAGGTTGAATTTCCCACATAATGTTTTAAGTATATATTTAGAATGGACGTCTATGTTCCATAAATTAGCCTAAAATTGCAAAGCTACGCAAAAATAACATTTTATTACATAGAAGAGAACAGCAACACATATTTCACTGCATTTTAGTAGCGATATGGCATAAGGTGTGCATGCTTTGAATGGGGAAAGGTCTAATTGACAATAATGTATAAGGAGTGTGGACGAGAAAACGACTAACACTTATAGTGACACACATCATTTCAGTTGCAAGGCATCCTTAAAGAAAACGGTAAAATGTGTGAAATTTTGCTACATGCTTTGAATTAGGGAAAGTAGTCCGATCTGGTTGACAACAATAACAACAGAGCTGCCAAATGTTACGGGATGTCCGTATTTCGTTAGGGAAATCACTAAATCGCTAATTGATTGTTCCAGATATCGGGGGTGGGGGGGAACCCAGCGTCCGACATTACCGGCCAGTACGGCTCTCCTTCCGGCTAACCGCGACGAAAATTTTACAAATGAATTCAATGAAAGAAACACTTTCAGGTATACTTCTTTCATCCTTTCGCCATGTCAGGAATAGCTGCGTTGACCTCGGACCGGTGCTTCCCTCCCTCGTTAGCTGACCGCCCAACGTCCAATTCGAGAGCACGCTTGGCAGCGCTCCAATCAACTGCTTTCGGGAAGCGACACACAGCAGGCTAATGGCTTTTGCAGGCTTGCCCGTGTAACATGCATACATGTTAAGTGGAGGTCGCCGCACTATTATAACATGCCTAGGCGCTCGTGGGTAGTCCACACACAGATTTCATACCAGCTTGTGTTACTTTCCATCATCTACAGCAAACCCATGACTACACTCAAGATGTTTTAATTTGGCAAGGCCTAAACCAACTCCTGGCATATGATTCCCATTAGCTCCATTTATCCCGGAAAGTCAGTGGAGCACAACTGGGCCTCTCACAGGAATAGAAGGGCCGTGTTAGGCTTCTTGTTTGGAGTAAAGAATGGGAATGTTCTTGTTGATCGGTGTGCGATTACTTAGGCTAATTAGGACTGACATTGAGTAATGGGCGAGGCCAACGAGTGGTTTTTAGTGCAAGAGTTGGAGAACGGGGTGCTTACGTGCAGGGTTATCGCTATTGTGTGACTGGACACAGCTGCTACGCAGTTACCAGAGTGTGCTAGAAATTTACCGGAATGCGTAAGACATTTACCCGAATGTGTTAGACAGCTACCACAATGTGTAAGACAGTTACCGGAATGTATTATACAGTGACCGGAGTGTCCTAGAAAGTAACCGGAGAGTGCTAGACATTTACAAGAACACGTTAGAGAGCTAACTGAACGTGTTAGACATTTACCGGCTCGAATCATAGCCTTTCTTTTTTTAGCTATAGGTGTGGGTCCATATGCGACTGCTTCTGGGTCTGAATCCAGTTAGTGACCTCTGTGCTAGACAGTAACTAGACGTGCTAGACAGTTACCGGAACGTGCTAGAGTCTATTGTACAGTCACCAGCACGAGTTAGACTCCCATTAGCCTTATTTATCCCCGGAAAGTCAGTGGAGCACAACTTGCGCAGGATAAGAAAGACCGTGCTAGCCTTTTTGTAGGGAGTAAAGAACAGGAATGTTCTTGTTGATCGGTGTATGATTACTTTGGCTGATTAGGACTGACTGACGAGTAATGGGCGAGGCCAACGAGTGGCTTTTGTGCGACTGGACGTGCCGTGTGTGTGTGTGTGTGTGTCTGTGTGCGTGCGTGTGTGTGACTGGCAAGCAGGGGGTCATGGGAGAGGGCACGGTACGAATCAGAAGCCCCGAGCCATGCTTACTTAATGAAGCGGTTCGCCATAATGGAGAAACCAGAGCCAGATAGTGAAAGAAGTGTCGTGAGCCCGTACTCTAGTGTCGACGGATCATATCAGCTTCTCAATGACACTCTCCTCTCCTTCGCTACTGATCGCACTGACTTTTCAATCTCATCTAGATTTACCACACAGCGTAAAGCTACCTTACTACCCATACTAAGTGAGTCACAAAGTTGGCCTAAAGTGCTAAAATCGGTAACCTCCTCCCCTCTCGTACGGGCTGTACCAATGCGAGTATGGCTTTCCTTACCATGATAAAAATATATTGAAACATTATATTCAAACGATAGAAATTAATGAATTCATTCATCATTAAAGGGGACATATTTTGCCAAACCAACTTTTTCTAGTATTTTGATGTAATATTGTTTCTATGGTGCCTCAGTAAACATTCCTAAGTTCCAGGCGTTTTTCTGCCGAGAGGACTGAAATCAGGTCATTTGAATTTCTTGACCTTATCTACATCTAGGAAAGATCGCCGCCTTCCTTTTCTCACAAGTGGGTCTCCCACAAGTAGGCAACCAATCAGAGAACAGGGGCCGTCTTAGCCAAATATGGACAAAGCGGATACAAAACTTGGTCAAACAGAAGTAGCTGTCAGAGGGGGCTTTTCTGGACGTTTGTATGACAAAACCCAAAAGATTGTTAAAAATTAAATTGACACTTTTATAGAAAGTCCATGTGAGAGAGCCACTCTATGAAGGTCTAAATAAATAAATAAATAAACTTTTAACTTCTCCCTCATATTTGATCAAGGAAGCTTTGTCAAATGCCCATGAAAGATTTTAACCCTACTAATTAAACTGGGAGAGAGAAAAAAATCTAAATCAGACATTCAGTCACTGAAATTCAACAAACGTCTTCTTCTTGCTGTCAGTCACGCTGTTACAAACACAACTGCCACCTACAGGACTGGAGTAAAACATTCTCGACCACAACTTTCCACCAAATAACTGCAGCGCAAATTAACTTTTCTTAGTACTCGGCCTGGCGGCACGGTGGCCGACTGGTTAGAGCGTCAGCCTCACGGTTCAATCCCCGGCCCCGCCTGTGTGGAGTTTGCATGTTCTCCCCGTGCCTGCGTGGGTTTTCTCCGGCCACTCCGGTTTCCTCCCACATCCCAAAAACATGCATTAATTGGAGACTCTAAATTGCCCGTAGGTGTGACTGTAAGTGCGAATGGTTGTTTGTTTATATGTTCCCTGCGATTGGCTGGCAACCAGTTCAGGGTCTACCCCGCCTCCTGCCCGATGATAGCTGGGATAGGCTGCAGCACGCCCGTGACCCTAGTGAGGAGAAGCGGCTCAGAAAATGGATGGATGGATGGGTAGTACTCGGCCGTACGAGGGGAGAGGCGTAGAAACCACTATTTGGCATTAGTGTTTGGCTTTGGCTGAGGTCTGTGGTTTAACAAATGCTCTCATTTGATCTGTCAAGTCGTAAAGAAATACAGTTCCCAGACAAGCCAAGCCATGAGTGCAACGCTTAAAAGTCAGATTTCTAAGTAACCCAACCGCATGTTTCAAAAGAGATAAACAATGGCTGTTGTAACCATTCATTTCACACTGTTCATTCACTTCCATGTAAGCTTACTATAACCTGTATTACCAACTAAATCAAGTAACATCACACTACATTTCTTGTCTGGCTTTGTAAAAGGATCTCAGAGCTGCTCTGTGTTATATCATGTCGGATTAGAGCTAAACTGACGGGAAGTTTCATCGCTAAATGGGAACAAATCTAGCACTAGATAGTTCCAGATTCAATTTGGCCTATTCAAATCGAGTGGTAATTCCAGTCAGATTTGTATACGCCGGGAAAGAGTGCAGACAAGCGGCTCTTGGCTCATAATAGACAGTGACTGGGGTGGGCACCGGAAAGGGCAGCTAAGATAATGTGGCTCCTTGCCCGAACTCTGATTTGTGCAAGCAGATGAATAGACGCCCATTTGGGGACCCCTGAAGCTCTCTGACGAGGGTCCATCGACAATAGGCTTGACCTACTGCATACTTGTGCTGAACGCGTCTGGTGTCAAGACTTTGATCAGTGGCTTTAGCCAGTGGACAAAACAAATACTGTACACCATTATAGACTAATAAAGCACTTTAGAGAATTTACATATAATTCTGAATATGACCAACCTTTTTGGGAAAAATATGACAATTGATGGAATGATTAATGAATCCATTATGATGCACATCACTACTTTTAAAATCATACAAATTTTTGATTTAGACAGTTACTGGAATGTGCGACACATAGTTTCCAGTTTGTGTTGGACATTTACAGTAATGTGCTTGACCATTAACGGAATAGGTTTGTTACTGGAATGTGCTAGACATTTACTAGAATGTGCTCGACAGATACCCGAAAGTGCTTGACACATACCGCAGTGTATTAGACATTTTACAGAATGTGTTAGACTGCCTATGAATATTCTCATTCATCCAGGTCATTTCATTCTGAGGGCATTGAATCCATTCAATGCCCTCAGGTTACCAAATGTGTTATTTTTTGTAATGGGTTACCGTCACTGTAATGTGCTACACAGTGACAGGAATCTACTCGGCTGTTACCGGAATGTGCTAGACAGTTACAGGAATGTGCTCGACACTTACCAGAATGTAACAGTTACCAGAATGTGCTACATTTACCACAATACATTAGACAGTTACCGCCCATAATGTCGTTTATGTATTTCCCGTGTATACATATAGACATGTTCACTTCAGAGTTCCCAGAATAAAATATGCAGACCAGTCTAATTGTTTCCTATGGCAACACACTGGTAGTTGTTGTCATGGAATCAAAATAAGAGCATCAAAAAGAATGGTTTTGGGCACAAGTGGGTCTTTTTGTCGGCATGCAAGTGGGAGTCATTATTTAGTTGAAAGTCTGCAGGGTGGACCATCCATTCAGAATGAACTCACAGCCACCCCACTCACAAGCCGTGAGGTGCAGGTCATAAAGATGGTTCCTAGAGAGGTCAAGACATACCATTGACGGCTCGGACCATCACCCTTAGTATCCACAGGCGGGGGGAACATTGGCCCTGGAACGCTTACTCCATCTTCTCAAGTGGTCAAACAATGAGGCCCGGATCATTTTTACTTGTCACTTAATCAATGACGTGCTTAAAAATCAACCTTAAAAAGTCCAGCTGTACTTCTCAGTGCTGAGTGAGCACAAAGAGGTGACACAAATGGGAACACTTCCCTGTGCTGTGCAAGGATACGGCTTCCTTTGTGGTAATCACATCCGGAAGACTACTTACTATACTCAAGATTGTAAAACTAAGTCTCATCCACCCATGTTAATTTCTTAACTTCACTGCATTATACTAACAGTTGTGTCCAAAATATTTCCCAAAACATACATACATGGTAATAGACAGAATATAAGAAAAGGTATGCATTTTATTGAGTGAAATTAGTATTTCTGGCTCCCACTGTTTTGGCTAGTGCCCATGTGCCAGATAGGTGTGCACCAATTAATGAACAATACTCCTGATCTCAACTGGGTATGTGTTAAAGGTTTGGGGAGAAGGTGACAACTATTAGCACCATTATTCCAAAGTGGAGGGCACACAAAATGACCATCAATTGCCCTAAATTGAGTAGAGTGAGGATGATCATAAGGAATGTAAGGGAGCAGCATCAAACTTACAGTGGTACCTTGACGTACAAGTGCCCCAACTTAAAAAAAATTCAAATTACGAGCCATCGCTTGGTTGATTTTTTGCTTTGTGGTGAGAGCCAAAATTTGAGTTAGGAGTGAGCTTCAGACTCTCCTCTGCTCGAGTGGATTGAAAAGAATATGGAGGAATTAAGGTACCATAATGCCCTCAAATGTGGGCAAGGAGAGCCAGTCACACTTTCAGCCGTTTATTGAACGTGAGAGTCAAACACACATATATAAAATGATAACACTCGCAAGGAGTTGTAGTAGGCCACAACTCACACCAATACTCACACTCATCCACTCCATCTCATGCTGCCACTGACTAGGCCACGCCCCTTAAAGGCACACATCCAAAACTACAGTTGTTGTTGTTGTGACTTGCATCTTGTCCTTATATAACAGTAATTACATTTATAAAATCAGTTCATTTTTTAAAAATGTGGTGTGTTTTGTGGGGCTGGAACAGATTAAAGGCATTTTAATTCATTTCAACGGGGAAAACTGATTTGATAATACAATAAATTGAATTACGAGCGTGGTCGTGAAATGAATGAAACATGTTTACAAGTCAAGGTACCACTGCAAAATTGCAGAAACCGGTTGATAATGATGTAAAGGCCGTTTTGACTGATATACGGTACCATTATCTTGACAAATGACCATCAAAATGGGAGACTAAGTTTGGAAAGACGTTTTCCACCCAACTAAATCAAACTTGATAAAACTATTACTACAGTAAGCATCACTATAGTGTGCACTTCTGTAAAACTTAAGAGGACTCGCTATGGCAACCAAACCCAAAACAGAGAACAACAATGAAAACTACTACACAAAACGAGTGCGGTTCACCAAGTGGTAGTGGTGGACCAGCAAGCTGCAAACACAACACAAGGCCCTCTATGCAGTGTGAAATGCATTCGGGGGGTCAGGACCCCTGTCTCAAAGCAGAGCTTATTCAAAGCGAAGCCCTGACGTGCTTGACAAGCACGAGATCAGGTGTTTCACTTTGAGTGCGGGAAGGTACGAGGGGCCTCCTTTGCCCCGACCGCAGTGACCCTCATATGCCTGGACTCTCCATATACCAGGTACCCCCTTGCTAATTACACAAACCCCCTCCTCGCTATGAATCTTTGCCTTTCCTGCCTGTGGTTTCCTTCATTATCCGCGAGGGCCTGTTCAGTTGCGTGCACACTAACCAGAGCCCCTAAATCCGTCAGGGGTACGTTTACACGCAGTCCAGCAGCCGCTTGCAATTTCACAGCTCTGAAAGTGTCAACATGCCTGCAGCGTTCTGTAGACAAACAACAAGCAACAAACAAAATCATCTCGTAGTTAGCTACATAAGCTGACGTGTATGTCACGGTTGTGTCAAGCGAGAACGTGTTTGGGGAAGAAAACCCCCATGAGCGGCATTCCACCACCCCATTCATTCATTCATTCGCGAGAGGGCTCGGCCAAGGACCCTCCGACTGACTGCACAGCATCGTGAGAAGGACAAGACAGATGTGTTCTTTTTCAAGCTCTGAGGTCAAACAAATCACCATTTTGAGGGCTTTACAATACTCAGAAACTCACCAAGTTCCCGTAGCACCACCAGGACTTTTATAAAAGTCAGCCCCCTAAAGCCAGTTTCGCTTAGCAATGTGTCATTTAGTAGGAGTGTCTATCACAAGTAGACCCACCAAAAGTCTCAAGAACACATGCCTGAAAAGGCACAGGAAGTCAGCCATTTTGTTTTAAAGCTGCCATTTTACCATAATTTTGAGCATTTCCAGGGGGTCTTTCAAAGACAGACATGTCCTAGAATTTTTGTCCACATGTAATAGAAAATCGGGCGACGCTAAATTGTGAAGATTTTTAGTTTGCGCCATTGCATGAAGACAGATTATTGCACACAAGCATGACCACCCAAAAATTATTTGACCAGCATCGCCTGGAATCATTTTGAAAATTCAGCCTTCGAAACAAGTTTCACTTAGAAACATGAAATTTGGTAGGAGTGTATATAAATGGACAAAAGACTCAAGAACCCATGCCCGAAAAGAAACAGGAAGTCGGCCATTTTGTTTTGAAGCAGCAATATCGGCTCATTTTGGTCATTTTCAAATGGGGTCCTTTAAAGACAGACTTGAGCTCAAGATTGTCCGAAGTGATAAGGTTGTGTTGCTGGTTGTGGGAAAAATAAAATGGTATTAAATGTATTTGCAATTTAAACACTACCTCTCTAATCCTGCATTGTGTTCATCTCTGATTTACTGATTTGATCTCCTTTTTGATGAGCTCAGCAGTTGCAAACGTTGTTTGCAAAACACCTGCAGGTGCATGGAAAACCTACCAACATGCAAATCCCAACCAAACCACGGAGAGCCACATTGGACCGACACATGTCCACCACCGGCCCGTCATTCAAAGCAGTATCGTCAAGTCTGGACTCTTTCTCTCCAGTCTGGGCCTGCGTCAAGTGAGGAATCTTGCACATTAAATGTCTGCTTTCTTTGAGGGAAAAAGCTGTTTGACGTCAACTGTATAGGTGCAGGCAGCACACAAAACAAATTGCATAACCAGTGGAGAACAGGTTCTAAATGTTCAACAAGTGCAATTAGTCTGTGTGCCTCACAATGGAGTTTTTTTAATTTGGAAAGGCTGCTCAAGCGAGCGCCAGTGTTGTATACACAAACACACCATTCTGCCTCGTGATAGCTAATAAGTAAATTAGGACAATCAACTGAAACGATGCAGCTAGGAGAACACATTACCTCACCTGCACCTGTTTTATGCACACACCCTATCACTACTTACACAACAACGACTTAGTAAAGAATGGAAGTTGTAAAAAGAAAAACTATCCCCCGTTCACAGGGACCAGCTAAAAGGGCTCAAAATGCTGCCGTGTGCATGCAAGGCCAAAAGCTGGCGGTGGCACTTTGTCTAGAAAAAAACACACCACCAACTATCTAAATTTGCTTGACTGCGTATGGCAAACAAATAATAATTGAGAAATTCATGTTTTAAAAATAATTTTCCAAAATCAGAATGTTCTGAACTCTTCGCTTCCACGCGACGTTCACGAATAGCATTGGTATCACGGTGTAATAACCCTTTAAGCAATGGATAATTGAACACAAACAGTTGATCAACACATGGAGACAGACAATATAACAATAATCACAGGTATATATTCTTTATTCTTTGCAAAAAAATGAGTCAGTTGTGAAACTCTTCTTGGTGTGCGTCTCTATGTCTGTAATAGACTGGGAGCAGGACAATGGCCATTGAACTGAAGCAAAAAAATCAGTAAAGTCATAATAGTAAATATTTGCATGAAAAACAAGAAGTACACCTGTAACTGAGCATGCCTTCTTGTGCCGCTTGATGACGTATTCTTTCTTTGTAACCTCAAAACCTCGTATGTCGGGAATATCGTAAACGGAGTACCACCTGTACTTCCCCTTTCAGACAGAATTCAAGTGTTTGCATTTTCAGGCTCCTAAAATCCAACTTTCATGTCAGCAAACTGTCAAAATGGCCTGTTTTTTGTTGTTTTTTTTACCCGTTTTTAGTTTTAAGATGCATGGCAAACGCAACACAGTGACATTGTGCATTACTACTGCATCCCCAGAATGCTTTTCATCTTGGAGAGTATTTTTGCGGACAAGGGTTAGGAACAGCACTTCTCTCGGTCTACGTGAGAATGCCTTTTTTCTTTTCTCTTTTCAGGCCAGCTGGGCATCGAGACATCAGACTCACAAATCTATCACGGTAACGAGGAGGGCATATACACACCACAACTGGAACAAACACAAGGAAAAGACCCTGGAGGGCGGTGTTTGTTTCCAATGTCCCTGCAGCCGCACAGGTTTGAGTTTCACTGTTTGTAGTTATGACTGCAGGTCACAGAGGAAGAAGAACGCTTCTGAAATGGAGAATAGCGTGAGGACACGCACACACATACAAATGCATGCAAGACACGGCTGACAAACTCTTCTCTGGTCACTTCGCCTCAGGCCAGCACAGGCATGAAAGAGCATCAGTGTGAGGGGAACAGAAAACTAAATGACACACGCCGTGAAAAACAGGAAAATAGTCAGACTCAGACGACACAGAAAGACAAAAAGGGAGAAGGGTGGTGATGGTGGTGGGCTCAGATTGAGCGTCAGTGTGTGTGTGTGAATTGAGTGCGTTGTACACACAGCGCCTCGCTTAGCACGCAGCTGCCTCCCCGACAGAATGACGCACAAAGGCTCAGCAAACTTGAGAGCGCACACGCACGCACACACACGCACACACAACTTGACACATAACGTGATAACCTGCACCCAGTGTGGTTTGTGTCGCTTTCTTGTTTGCACTCACATACAGTAAACTCCAGTGAAACCATCATTAAAGTCATAGCAAAAGACAGCTCACAGAGCATAAGGGTTCTTACACAGATCATATTAGCTAAAAGATAAGAACAGTGGTGGCTGGTGGAGTTTTCACCGGGGGCTATAAATAAATTAAAAATAAATCTTTTGATCTTTCATTATTAGCGAGTACGATTCTAGAGTAGCGGCACGGTGGCCGACTGGTTAGAGCGTCTTCCTCACAGTTCTGAGGACCGGGGTTGCATGTTCTCCCCGTGCCTGCGTGGGTTTTCTCCGGCACTCCGGTTTCCTCCCACATCCCAAAAACATGCGTGGTTGGTTGATTGAAGACTCTAAATTGCCCTTAGGTGTGAATGTGAGTTCAGGGTGTACCCCGCCTCCTGCCCGAAGATAGCTGGGATAGGCTCTAGCACTCCCGCGACCCTAGTGAGGATAAGCGGCTCAGAAAATGAATGAATAGATAGATAGATAGATAGATAGATAGATAGATAGATAGATAGATAGATAGATAGATAGATAGATAGATAGATAGATAGATAGACAGACAGACAGACAGACAGACAGACATATACTGTAGATGTACAGCCATCAACACACCTGCAATGATGTGAACAGCCGCCTTCATAAGCTCTTCGGTGACTCTGTAGACAACTGGCAGGATAACATGGCCGGAAATGTCGTAGGCCGACTCGGCTGCCGTTTAACATTAATTGGCTCGGGCGCTGGAATCCGACACCTGACCTCGGCAATATCTTGCTTATTATACATGGCCCCACCCTGCATATCACAAGTGTATCTTATTTTCTTTCTTTCACTGCATTCCCTTTTGTCCTTTTCAATGTGAGTCAGCAGTAGGGGGGCGGTACCCTGGCGCCCCCTATTGACCGGCCCCCACTGGATAAGAAGTGTAACTGCCTCACGCTAACCACGTCACAAGCATCGCGACGAGTCTGTAATCAAACACAGTACAGCTTGCAGATGTCATGGCTGTTTCATTTTAAATGTCATTATCTCTACTCCTGTTTACATAAACGATAAGGGATTTTTGCATTTTGTTCCCTACTGTACAGAATGGGAACTGAACCATGACCATAAAACATGACAAGAACATCTGAACTATATTTAAATGGTTGCAGGTGTGTGCTTTACCATGAGTTTGTGATTGGTTAATTCTGAACACAGCTACATTCCCAGTTATAAGAGTGGCAATTCCAATTTCACTTGATTTGTCTGAAAATCATTATTAATTCATTACAAATATATATTTGTTCATCTAGCTATGCCAGTGACATATAGTGAAAGGCAGAACTATTAAATGCTCTTCCATTTGATGGCAGAAGGTACACTAAACCTGTGTATCCAAATGTTGCCTTTCATACAACAGAATAAGGCATGGCTTTCTGTGAATATATCAGCTTTCTGTTCAATTAAACACGCCCAACACTGAGTTAAGTAAATTGAGACAGGATCATCACTATTTCAGTATTCATACTTTTTGTGATATTGTAGTTTGGTGGTATACAGTGAGATTTTTATAATGTAAAATACTGCATTAGAGTGGCTGCACACGTGCAAGCACATTATCTCAGTTGTTTATTTTTAGTCTTGAAAATATACTGTATATTTTTATTAAGTTGTACAGGTTATAGGTCACTTTAACCAAAAGTTTTGTATATATATATCGGCCCCTTGAGGCCCATTTTAAAAGGATTAACATGCTTACAGAAACTGGAAACAACGGAATTTTTCCCACATTGCGAGCTGTGTTTCGTCTTTATGTGAAGAGACTCACCTTCCAAACATTGTCAGATTTGGCGGTGAGTACACAATTGATTTTTTATTTTTTTATATACTACACAAGTATGTAAAAAAAAAGTTGATTCCACTTAATGATATGCCTCAATCACATATCATCAAAGAGTGAGTACTTTTAGTTTTGTTATGGCTTTTAACCGACAAAAAATAAAATTAAATAAATAAATAAATAAATAATGGCAAAAGCGACAAATGTGATGATGACAAAAGGACTGGAAATGTTATTTTCTGCGCAAAGGGAGCTGATACTTGAAGAGACTCACCTCATAGGCACAGACAGCAATCCCCCCCCACGGGTTGTCAGCGTGAAGGGTGCATACTCCATTGATGCTACATATTTTTACACTTGTACGACAGTAAGGAATGTAAAACCAAATGCAAAAAGTTGACTTGCCTCGCCTTAACTTCCTGTTACACCAAAGGGGAGTATTATTATTATTCTTTCATTTGATCATACAGCTGTATTTTTTACATTGTACGACAGTTATGAATGCTAAGTGCGGACAGTGTGGTCAACTGCAAATGTTAGCCGCTAGCCACTAGCTAGTTAGCCACCAATTGGCTAGCCACAAAGGTAGGTTTCATGTTACGTTAGAGGCCAACTTAAAATGTTACTTGAAACATTGCCTGTACAGTTAAGGTTTTTATGACACTGAAACAGATTATATTATTTCAATGGGAAAAAATCTAATTGTGTATGTTGTATTGCTTTTTGTTTTTGTTTTTTGACCATGTTCGACTTCGGAGGAAATATTCCACTGTCCAAGGGTTAACCACACCGTCAATTTCAAGCACTTTTGTGATGGTTTACTAAACCATCATCAGTCCTGGAAAATTACACAATATCAACTGTACTACAGCACATTAAAATAGATACATTGTGTGGTTTCAACTTAAAAACAAAGCATGAAATGTATTCAATCACTTTTTGAACCTTGAAAATGCATTTCCAAAAATCTCAAAGCATCCGTGGGAACCCTGTAGTCAAAACTTGCCACAAAAACGCTTGCAACATCAGTTTGCAAGGTGACATGATAGCAGGAAATGCAAACAGGGGCCATATATTATTGTGAAAAACTGCTGTAATCTTGGCATTCTTTCCCACGAGTGTAAAATGAACATCTCAGTGTGAGCAGGTTTGCCATGAGGGCAACCCGTGTAATCTCCTGTGGCAAGGTAATGATTACCTGATTACATCTTTCACCCTCTCGGACGTCAACTTTTTCTAGAGCGCTCGACCAAACGTGGCAGCCAGAGAACCCCACCGAACGTGGGGCTGCCACAGTTCCAGTTATCTCCCATTAGGGTGCCCTTGTGCTAAAACCAGTTTCTGTGTTGACCCTGTCCACATGGATCAAGCAGACCGCCGTGCAACATTAAGACATACGGGCAAAACAAGTCCACTTCCGAGCCGGCACGAGAAAGGGAAACAGTCCAATCATCAGTTTAAGGTCATTGCAGCTAGCGTGTTTGCAAAATGTCTCATGATGACACAACCGCTTCAGCCACACGAGAATCCCAATCAGATGACAAACACTTGTCAGAAATTACACAAAGTAAAACCAGTTATTTCCTTACATTCTCTTTAATACATTGCTATTTCTCTTGATTAAAAACACAATGAAAAACAATTGTGTCATTTTGGGGGGAACTGGAATGGATTAATGTCAATTCACTTCATTTTACCAGGGAAAATTGATTTGCTACACAAGTGAATTGAGTTACGCGCTTGCTAATGGAATAAATTAAACTTGTAAGGTTCCAGAAATTACAGAGGTTAACCTATTTTTATTCTTACATATTAAGAATGACATGCAAGACATGACGTTTTGTTTTTACATATTAATACTGAAGTAGTTAACCAGTTTTTACACTTGTATGAGACAGTAGTTAAAAATGTTACATCCAGGCAGTGTAATTCATAACTATTGGCTTCTAGCTAGTTAGCCACTGACTGCCTAGCTACAATGCATGTCATCACTAGTTATCAAAGGTGGAGTGTTGTATATTACATTAGAGGCTAAATTATTATTACACTTGATGTAAAATGTGACTTATATGACTGTTAAAATGGTGAAGTCCAGACAGTGTGATCGACTACTACAGTAATGTTAGCCGCTAGCCACTAGCTAGTTAGCTACTACATTGTTATATATGGTACATGTTTTTGAGTTTTGAAAAGGGTTACTGCTTTTATGTGCAGTATTAATATGTTACCCCATTTTTACACTTAGTTAAGATGAAGTCAATGCAGTGTAGTTGACTGTTGATAGTCACGAGCTAGTAAGCCACTGACTGGTCAAAGTTGAAGTGTTTTACATTTCATATAAATTACGTTCCTGGCTAACTTCTTTTTACACTCGTGTAACAGTTTTAACTTAAAACCTCGCTTGTACAGTTAATAGAGATTTTATGACAGCGACTGTTATGTTCCAGTTAATCAGTACTCGGGTGCAGTGTATGATTTTTCTTTTTTCCGTTTTTACAAGCCATAACAACTTTGAAATGGACCTCGAGCCCTTTTGTCCATCTTCGCAATGACAACAGAAAGTGCTTGAAAAACAAGGCGGCGCATTGTTTCTGGAGCACTTGATTGCAGTCACCTTCTCAGTGGAGTAGAAATGACTCATCCTTGTCACAGGACAAAGCCAATATGTAGTTTATGCGTGTGTATTTCTGCGCATTAGTAGGACAGCATTGGCATAACAATGGGACAACTACATGTTGCTACTGAGGAAAAACTTTGCTCTAGTTGACATCAACGGCTACGTGCTACTAGTAGTACTAGTGAAGCGCTAGATGTTCACTAGTACAATTTTATAATTACACTATTTTTTCTATTTATTTTTATTTCATTCAGCATACTAGCAGTACAACTACATGTTTCTAGTGACGCAAAACTACTTCTGAGTATTTTGGTGCTACCAGTAGGTTCGACGAGGCTACTAGTGCGTGACACATGCCTACTAGTTGGGCCTAGTATTGCATCACATTACTTTACTCGGGTAAACAAAGGTTTAATAGCATTCGAGGAGGCGCAAAGTGGCACTAGTCGTGAAAAAACATTCTGAGTAGGTCCATGTACTAGTACGCTCGTTGTCCTAGTACGCTGAAAACTGCTTTCCATAGCGCGTGTGTGTGTGTGTGTGTGTGTGTGTGTGTGTGTGTGTGTGTGTGTCACACACATGAAGCCTGATTGTGACCACACACAGATGCAATGCAGACTCCACATGCAGCAACAGGTTGCTCATGCATGCAAAAACACGCACGCACGTACACACAAACACACAGATCATAATGAATCACAACAGAACACCCAAGACATAAACTCTTTGGGAAAACTACTCTATTACGAATATTACGCACAAAAAGAAGCCAAAACACACAACTTGTAACAATGTTGTCACTCTCTTTAAAATAAAAATTGACGAAATCCTGCAAGAGTACACGTGCACACATACAAGAATGGATGCCATGACTACCTGGCCAGCAGAGGCTCGTCTTCTCCCCGAGTTAGGACATCTTTCTTGGGGAGGGAGGACAGGAGAGAGGGGTAAGAAGATAGAAAAACTTCCAAGGCATGCAGCCTGAAACGCCGGAGGAGTGAAGCGAGACTGTGAGCAGCTGAGAGCTGCAGAGTTTATTTTTGCTCTCAGCTGGGCGTCCTAATAATGTCGACGAAGGGGGAGTCGGGAACAGAGTCGCGGTCGATTCGGAAACGAATTGCAATTGAGTCGTTAAACAAACACCCTATATCGCTAGGAAAATGTGTAGGGAAACCAAACCCAAACATTAAGTTATGATTTTCGAGCAGCGAACGACTAAAAGATGGCGTGAGCTAAAATAGGGAACACCCCCGCCGAGTTGGTACGCGCCACTGTGGTCCTCCCTCAGGCATTTACAATACCACAGTGCTACTTTTGCCACTCCACAAAAGGCACATTATCTCAGAAGTTCACTTTTGTAGTATCTGCAGTTGAATTTAATGGTTCTTTACAAATCCCGTTCAAATGTTAATGAAACAATCCCTTGGAATTCTAGGATTTACTTTTAACTTTTTTGGGGGAGGTTCAAGAAGAAAATAAATCACCCTAACACCACAATCTGATGACAATTTACTGTATAAGTGTATACAGTTTACTGTATAAGTACACTACCGTCCCAGGGTCACTTAGAATTGTCATTTAGAAAAAAATAATAATAATCTTTTCCCCCCCCCCACCACTTTCAGTGTCTAAAAACTGCTTTTAAAAATAATTGACCAAGATAAACCTTTACAAATCAATTGATTTTGATCTGTTATAGAGGGGAAATAAAAATGGAACAACTCAAACAATGTTGTAAACTTGTTATATAAGTGTGCACACCCTCTTATAACTGGGAATGTGGCTGTGTCACAATTCACAGTCAAACCCATGTAAAATGGGCGCCAGCACACCATTTTCCCACATTTGGGAGATTTTCTTATTGTCCATTGAAACCAAAGTTCAACGTTTTGGCCATAATTCCAAAAGATATACGTGGCACACTGGCACAAGCACAACACTGCTCATCACCCAAAGAACAGCGTGCCTACAGTGAAGCATGGTGGTGACAGCATCATGCTTTTGAAATGTTTTGATGCTGTCACCACCATGCTTCACGGTAGGCACGCTGTTCTTTGGGTGATGAGCAGTGTTGTGCTTGTGCCAGTGTGCCACGTATATCTTTTGGAATTATGGCCAAAACATTGAACTTTGGTTTCAATGGACAATAAGAAAATCTCCCAAATGTGGGAAAATGGTGTGCTGGCGCCCATTTTACATGGGTTTGACTGTGAATTGTGGCTAAGGCGCCAAGGTAAAAGGAATTGTGAACAGTTTGAAATAGTGGTCAAAACCTTCAGGTTTCTGCAAGAAAGCATACAAATTTCTGGAAAAGCCTACTAGAAAATCTGAACTTTATATGTTGAATTTTCCACCCTACCTTCTGGTTGTGTCCATGGCTTTCAACTTGTGGAGTGACCAATAACCATGTTCATTAATTCATCCAATCACAGACACTTTAAATGGTGGCAGGTGTGTGCTCACTCCCATTTAACATGAGTTTTAATTTGATTTGTTAATTCTGAACAAAGCCACAACCCAGTTATAAGATATAGTTCATAATTGTGCAACAACAGTATTTTTACTTCCCCTCTTCAAAAGTTTTGTTTTAAAAAATCAATTGCTTTGTAATGTTTATAGGCCACATTAATGGGAGAAAAAGTTTTGAAATTATTTATCTTGGTCTATTTTTTTGTATCACAAAAATCTTGCATTTGAATGGGGGTGTGTAGACTTTTTATAGTCACTGTATGTGATAGCTATGCTTGTAACTTTTCTATTTAAGATGGATTCCATTTTAAAAATAACAAATTCAATATAAGCTCAGTCACGTAACCACAACACAACAATCTGAAAATATACAATACAGTATATGTTATATCACAGCTATTGATGTTACTTTTCAAACTTTTAAATCTATTTAACATTATTTCCATTTTAAAAAAAAAAGTTAAATGAAAGCTCACACACTCGTCAACATGTCCATCCACTTAGGTTATAGTTACCCCAATACAACAATCTGAAAATATACAGTACACACATATTTACATCATAGCTATTCTTGTAATTGTTTCAATACTGCTGTGTCCACCTAAGAATAAAAAGTACCACCACATTTTCCCAATCTACACAACCACCCCTTTAACCATTTTAAAAGTAGCTGATGTTAGCTCATCCGGTTTAAAAAAAAAAAATATATATATATATATATATTTTCCCATTCACTTCCCATGAAGTCCTTCTGCGCCTCCCCTGGTGATGCGCACTTCACATTAAAGGCAAACATCAGTTTCTCTATTGGTCTTTATCATTCAATTCTATGTACATTGTACAAGGTATGGAAATATTATAGCAGTACTTGGTTTATTTAGGTAAGCTAACCAAAATGTTCCCCACCTCCTATCGTGGAAAACCTCTCCACATGTTGGGAATGATTAAAAAAAATCCTTCGAACATGTTTCTGAAAGAAAAAAAAGATATAAATATTTGCAGTATCACACTTGAGAGGTTGAAATGAAAGCGTAGTATTCATGCACTGGGTCCACAAGCTTATAGGCTAACATTACGAGCGGAATAAGTGTCGTTTTCGAGCTGGTGCCAAAAAGTGCTAACATGTGGGCTTGTGCGCAGTGCCAAACATCATATTCTGCTCTTATAATGTATATTCTTTATGGCAGGATGCATGAGAATGACAGCATTATATGATATTGGCAGCATTAAATCATAATCTGTGATCGGAAATAGTATTAAAAAATTTAAAAAAAAAAAAAAAGTATAAAAGGAGCATTTGATTGAGCTTGAGATTACCATTTCCTCTTCATGGGAACGTTTCTGTGAATGTTGTAAAGCTACTTATGTGCATCGGAGCGGAAGACTGGAAACCTTGTATATATAAAACAAAATAATAATCTGGTATTCTTGTAAAACCGGACAGTGTGGGTTAAGGTTTCTCCCATTGGTCTACTGGTCCAGCTTCCAATTTGGAGCCCAGAGTGGGGCAGTTATTAATAACCACCGTGACAGACAAGCCTCGTGGCCTCTTGTTTAGTCATTATGTCAGCAGCTCTTCATCATGACTCTTAGGAGCCCTGATTAACTCATTAGCTCGAGACCCTTTTCCTTTTTGATTGGACAGATGGTTGCAGTTAACCGTCTTAAGACAGAACAATGGTACCCAAATCCGTGGGTCAAGGACTAGATGAGGACCATGTTGTTACAGGTTTTAGGGGGCGTTTTCAACTTCAAACGTCTTAAAATGACATTTCATCAAATTGATAACAGTGCTTTGTAGATGAATGGCACACCCGCAAGACAATTTGCATCAGGTTATGAAGTGATGGCCAGAAACTCAACTATAAACATTCACCTTTTATAGCAGGGGCATGATTTCGATTATTGATGCCGAAGAAAATTAGAATACAATTCTTCAAATTTCAAGAGTGTCACAGTCAAAATGACAGGACACAGGGCTGTGTTTGCGTTTGTGCCACTCAAGATAGTTAGCTTGAAGAATTTTTCACCCAAACAAAAAAAAGTTTTTTTACATAAGACTGCAATAATAATAAATAAAATACAAATAAAAACAATTGTGGATTTGCAATTGAGCATTATGCAAAAAGATGGCATTTTCTTATTCAGCTCCTTTTAACAGGAAACACATTTTCTCCTCTGGGTCTGTCGCAGGCAAATCAGTTTGACTTCGCAATCACCACAAATACACCAAAATGAGCGATTGAACAGTAAAAACCAGGGCGTGTGTTGAGAGAGGGCTATTTTGACAAATGAAAGGCTCCTAATGCCACATGACATGAGAATCTTTTGATTCCAAACCAGCATTTCTTCACCCGGCCAAGTGCTCATCAGTGCTAAGAGGTTCCATGTGAAAACATTTGGAAATGATCAAAAAAGATCAGCATCGGACGTGCTCCTTTTTTCCACCAACAATCCATTTTAATAGCTTTCCCCCAGAGACGCATTACGGCCTGTCAGTGAACATGGCTTATTTTCTTTCTTTTCTGTACTACACAGAAGACAGTAGTTGAGTACAGTTGCATTCAAAATGCATAGACAGCAAAAGGTGCTTGATAAAAAGCTGTTGCCAACAAGTTATAACATCAAAGCAGCTTTGCAAACAACACCTTTTGGGTTTTTTCCCCAACATATATTTAAGAAAAAAAACAATGGAACGATCAAACAGTGAGCATTTGAGCGTTTAGTGTTTTTTTTGGTGTGGGCTTTCTGAAGTCTTATGAACAATGGTGTCCAAACCAGTGGGTTAAGTACTTTAGGGTACAAGTATTAGGAATGGGTTTAAGTGGACGTTTTCAACAAGAAATGTCTTCATTTGGCAAATTTATTAAGACGATAACTGTGTTTTGGAGACTACGGCCACACACGCCAGGCTATTTATACCAGCCTTTTGCAAGCTTGACACCTAAAGTCTGGTTTGACTACTGTAGATTGTTCCGATCCAGGTTAAAGCGCGATACACTTCTCTGTACGTGTCGTATTATCAACCCATGATCAGTTATTATCGATAAATGTCACTCTGCACAGTGGAAATAAAGGAAATGACTGGAAATAGGCCAGAAAGCCGCTGTCATGCAGTTTTGGCAGTAAACATTGGTTTTAGGTGATGTATTCAACTACAAATCAAAAAGAAAGTCAATTTGGCCAAAAGGCACACTCATTGGGAAATATGCACCGGGCTTTGGTATGGTTGGCACCTTAAGTGTAGTTTGTATTAGCAACGATAAACGCCACCTTGCTCAATAGAAGTTAAGGAAATGACTCAAAATAAGTTAGAAATTAGCAGTCATCCAGTGTTGTATTATGAAAAAGTAAATATTGGTTTTAGGGGATGTATTCGACTGCAAATGGGAATAAGTGTCATTTTGGCTTTTAAGTCAATAACAGTGTTTTTTTTTGTACCAGGCCAGAAAGTAGCAGTTATGCAATGTTGCATTATGAAGTTTCATGTCGTGTCATTTCCCATTTCTTTTAAATATCCGTTCATTGCACAACTGATCACCGAAAGTTGCCCCATCAATGCAAAAAGATAGCATTCCATCCCACTCATTGTATAAATTATAGGCGTTACACGATCTGGATTTTTGGGGCCGATCACCGCAGCAAGTTTTAAAAAACGATAACCGATCTCAAGATGGAGCAACGTGTCTATTTACATGACATGTTCATTTATTGTATATACTTGTGTACTTTATACTGAGTACTGTATCTTCAAATATATTATATATATAAAGTTAAAACATCAATTACCTCTAGGGGGCATTCAAGGATTGTCCACTGACATAAATTTTAAGTCAAATTAGCATTACAACATGACAGAAATAATGGGTGCTAACTTATCCATCCATCCATTTTCTGTACCGCTTCATCCTCACAAGGGTCGCGGGCGTGCTGGAGCCTATCCCAGCTATCTTCGGGCAAGAGGCGGGGTACACCCTGAACTGGTCGCCAGCCAATCGCAGGGCACACATTCAAACCTAAGGGCAATTTATAGTTTCCAATCAACCTACCATGCATGTTTTTGGGATGTGGGAGGAAACCGGAGTGCCCGGAGAAAACTCACGCAGGCACGGGGAGAACATGCAAACTCCACACAGGCGGGGCCGGGATTTGAACCCCGGTCCCCAGAACTGTGACGCAGACATGCTAACCAGTCTCCAAAGTGCCACGGGTGCTAACTTACTGTAATTAAATTACTTTAACAAATACTGTTAATGACATGCTTACTCGAACTTTCTCACTGTCCCGGCTATATGGACGGGTGTTGTCCAGAGTTTGCGTCCGTTTGGCTTTTCCATTATTATTTTTTTCACGCTGCGTTGCTTGAACGCGGCATGCTCCTCCTTGTGTACATTCTTCAGGTGCCCGATCAAATTTCTGTTGAAGCATTTAGACGACGTTCCCCACAATGTACTTCAGTTGTGCACAGACTGAAAATAACTTAGGTGTTGTTTGTCTGAGACACAGCAAAATAGTCCCACACCGACGACGTGTTTTTTCACCGACAAGTATTGGAAAAACTTTATTGGCCGTCATATAGTTACAGTACTGCGCCACAAGACAAGTGACAAGGCTAAAACTAAACTAGCTTTTGGATTCATACGTGACAGCGACGCGGAGTTTAATGTCTTGTGCGGAGCCGATCGATGACGTCATTGGTCGGATCGGTGAATTATGACATGAAAGCCGATCAGCATAAAATGCTAATTATCGGCTGATACCGACCACACCGATGAGATCAGCGTAAAGTCTAATAAATTAATAATAGACAAAGTCATTTAGTTTAAAAAATATATTTTACGCACATATAGATACAAAAAAAGTGCAAAACACTGTTGCCTCCATCACCGTACTCGTTTGAATATCAGTGCAGTCACGCTGTTTCCCTTCTTGCCTCCAAACTGGAAAGTGGGTGTCGGCAACTCTTGAACGAATTCAAACCCTGTGACACATCACAGAGGGAAAAAATGTAATTTGTCACACATCAACAAGCATAGAGGCGTCAAACAAGAACTTTTTTTTGGTTTGTTTTTTTAAACATCCTGGGACCTTCAGCGTCAAATGTGACAGAAAACTTGCAGGCACTCCTGTGCGAAGTGACAGCGAACTGGCCACTTGCCAAAATACAAACTTCAGACAGTTGTCGCCCGAAGCTTAACCGTCACACTCGAGGAGCTGTGTGTGGAATGAGGGGGTCAGAGAACAAAAAGGGCCTGAATGTAAATATTTACGCTTCAATGCACTCAGCCATAAGTTTCAATGCCAAACGTGAAACGAACCTACTTTTTGCGTGTAAAGCGTTATAAAGTGTGTGTGTTTTGCTTTCACAAAGAACCCAGAAAAACCGAAATGCTTGGTCGGAGACGACCGCAACATATTCCATTGGATGTATGCATGCCATGGATTAAAGCACAATTTGTGGAGTTGCTCTACCTAGTGGATATGTTGGTGGATTACAGATCGATTGTCATAACATGACATTTGTAGTGGTTAGTGTGTCTGCCTCACAGTCAAGAGGTTATGGGTTCGAATCCCGTTCGGCCCTTCCTGTGTGGAGTTTGCAAACCTGCAATAGTGCACTATTACTATTTAATGGCAGCAAACTGTCAATAACATGAGATTTAACTGACAGTTTAGAAATTATGATGGACCTCTAAAGTTTCTCCTAGGCAATAATTAGTCATACTGCATTTGGTTTTGAGTAAATATACTATTATTTGCAATAATAAGTCTTGAGCAATGTGTGAGTTAATATTGTACGTGTAAAAGATAACACACACACACCTTTGTTAATATTTGAATAATATAATGTTTTTGGAGGTTGTATAAATATTGCAATGAGGAAAGTGACTCGCCACTAATGCATTGAGCATATGAGCCCTCCTATTGACTGGCGACCAGTCCCAAAGTCAGCTGGAATAGGCGACAAGAGACAGACTAGGTGGTATAGTATTATAGTATTAGGTTAGTACGGTATTTCGGCTTCACCTTCATTGAATCTCTCAAGCAGCTGTTCTTTAGTCCAGTTGCAGGAGGTAATAAAGAAGAGGCCTTGATCCGTGAGGGAGCCTTTTAAAGCTTCCACGTAAAGTCTTTTCACCTCACTGGTATTGTCAGGATTCAGGCTGATGGCGTCAAACGTCCCTTTGTCGACGCACACGTCGTAACCCTCGAGGCCCCCTCGACAGAAGTCCTCCTCCTTTCAAATAAATAAACAAAACAAAAAAGCAATAAAGGTTAACACACGGATTGGATGACAAAAATGTATACCCTGAGTTTAATATGAGTGTGAAAAAGTAAAATCGGGTAGAAGGACCATAGGAGTAGAGCTTGATATCGTGAAGTGGATTGGGGCCAAAAATAAAGCTAAAAATACAAAACGGTAATTTTAAAAGAATAATAGAGAATAAAGAACAGATGGGGGGGGGGGAAATAAATCTTCATTTTACAAGAATAGAGAGAAAAGTCATGATTTTACAAGCTTAAAGTTGTATACATATAAATGAATAAAATATAAATGTGAAAAGTAACAAGGATAAAGTCCTTACCTTGGGATACGAAAGTTGTAATATTAAAAGAAAAAGGTGTCAATTTTGCGAGGAAAAAGATGTAACTTCGTTGTAATAATACAAGAAATGATTATAAAGTTAACAAGAGCAATAATAATAACGGCTGTAATTTAATGAGAATAAAATTGTACTTTACAAAAGTCATCATTTAACAATACAGTGGTAATTTTACAAGACGGAATCAATAATAGCAGGGGGAAAAAAATAATGTTTGAGAAAAATGTCATGTAAATGGGCTTTCACTAGTTCAGCACTTTTCTACCTTTAAGGTACTCAAAGTGCTTTAACAGTTTCGCCTCAGTCACCGACTGCTCTCTCGCTCTCTGCCCCCCCCCCCCCCCCCCCGCCCCCGAATCCCTCTCCAGCTTACGTCAATATTGACTTCAATGACAGTCTATCTGTCCAAGGAAAGCACACACAGTCACAAGTGTGCCATGTACTGAACATATATGCAAGGCTGTTATATATACAGTATATACACACACAAGACATGCCCTATGGGCATATACATGCCACTACGCAGCAGATGTGCTTCCATTGCTTTGAGGTTTGGAGGTGGTTGAATGTGAATGGTGGTCAAACCGCCATCACTTTCAGGGCCATCTTCAAGTGGGCCAACGTGTAAACACAGCAAGAGTTTTCCTCAAACCAAACCCAGGACCAGGCATAGATCCACTGTGGAAACTGGGACGGACCAGAAGTGTTTCATATCCATCCGTTTTCAATTGCGCTTGTCCCCATCCCTGCTGACTTTGGGGCAAAAGTGGGGTACACCCGGGACTGGTTGCCAGCCAATCGCAAACAACCCTTCATACTCAAATTCACACCTGTGGACAATTTAGAGTCTTCAATGATCCTAACATGCATGTTTCTGGAAACGAAGCAACAGCTGGTAATGTATACGGGGGAAAAAATGTATAGAACCCACCTTAACGTTGACATGTGTCAAGCCCTCTGCCTGAAGAACACATTTTGCCAATTCCACAGAAGCTGGGGAATAATCTATTCCTGTTAAATTCTTGTATCCATGTTTAGCCTTTTGACAAAAAAACAAAACAAAAAAACATTTACTTACTAAATTCTGATTCCACAATGAATATTCTTTTTATAAATGTGCTGTACCGGAAATGACATTGCTCAGTTTTGATTGCTACTCTCAGACAGAATTGTTCAATTGGTATTCATATTTAAATATATACGCAATTGTTTTTCTCCATTACCAGTTCAACTAAAAAGGCTCCATTTCCTGTGCCAATGTCCAGAATGGCAGCCTTTTCCGGAATAGTAGCGTTGTCCATCCACCTTAGCACACGGCTCATGCTTTCCTTACCAAACCTTATAGGACCAAAAAAAAATAAAACAGACTCATTAACCGCAATAATAATAATAATAATAATAATCATGAGAAGGAAGCCATTATTCTCTGAGAATACATTTATATTATCACAAGAGAAAGGTCTAATTTGAGGGGGAAAAAGTGGTAATTTTCCAAAAATAAAATGATAAAATGGGAAGGAAAAAAAATACATTTCACAATAAATTTTGTAATAGTCTAAGAATACATTCTTCAATTTTACACATTCCAATATTAGGACAGAACGGTCATAATTTTACAAAAATAAAATTTAGATTACAAGAAAAAAGTTGGAATTTTAAGATGGAAAAAAAATCATTTCAATGTATTGTTACAAGAATTCATAAAAAATATTAGTCAATATACTGTAGTTGTAATTTTACAAGTAATGATTTAAAAACACTATAGGAGAACAAAATTTTAAAACAACAACACAGTGGTACCTCAATTTGCAAGTAATCCGAATTACAAGATTCTTGACATACAAGATGTCAGTGTTGGGAAAGTTCATTTTATAAGCGAACTAGTTCAAAGTTCAGTTCATAATTCTAAACTTTGTGCTCAGCTCACCATTCCAAAAATGAGCTAGTTCATAGTTCCTTTTTGTTTTTTCTTAAAATGTTGCTGACGGGCTATTCCCCTTAAAATACTGGCCTTTCATTTTCCCATTGTTGCCACCCATTCAGTCCACACTAGTAACCAGCTGCAGCTTTCACCCTACAATCTCAAAAACATGGGGGGGAAAATGTCACTTGAATGGTCTTTTTTAAAATGAGGAATTAAAACAAAAACAGGACTTTTATCCTTAATGTGCAAACAAAAACATGCAACACAGTATGACAGGAACGATGGTGAAAGCACATTGACAACTTTGCATTCTTCGCACCACTGGCTGACTATATTAACAAAATATTTCTGTCTGTGACCATGGAAGGAACTAAACTCATAAATCAGGGCACCACTGCAATAGGATTAATGTATATATGTAATAATAGCAATAAATATATTCATAATATAAATAAATAGTACTTTTAAAACATTAATAATAATACAGTAAATGAAATTTGAATACAGGTATAAAGGTATGTACATACATATAAATAAAAACGGGTACCATATCTCACCCACGTCCCCAATGTCTTTGAATGTTTCCAGGTCTTTTTGATATGTATCTTCCCAACTGCAAAAAAAAAAAACGTTTTTGACAATATTATCAATAACATATTTAATTATGTCAACATTTAGCAGTCACAAAATCAATTTTAAATCTTAATCTTCTTGGTCTTAAATCTTGTAAACACCTCTAAATAAACATCGGGCCCCGTTCTGATAATAACACGCTAATTTAATAAAACATAATTTCACAGTTTCTGCTTAAATGTAGCTTCGCTGTTGCTACCAGTGGCTGCAGAGGCGAGAAATAATGAAACGCAACCAAATGATATAACTTTTTATCACGTCACGATATGCTCAAATGGCTTACTATTCCTTGGTTCCTAACTGCGAAGTTTCAAAGTCATTATTCGAGTCTCTGTCCTCTTCTGAATCGGAACCATGCTTACTTCTTGCGGCAGCTTCCATGTTGGAAAAGAGAGAAAGAAGACTACATCTCCCGCGAGGCATTGCGGCCCCTTGAAGCGCCTTCTCAACCGCAGGGGGCAGTGGGATTGATAGGGATGTTTCCATCATGGCGGCATCCATTTCAGGTTATACTTTTAGTTCTGTGTGTTACCACAGCGCCAATAGCAACTCGGATCATGTGAGTATGCCGCGACGGGCAGTACTGCCCAACCGGCGTCGTTCATCGGTGCTATTAGTTTGGGTTGTTTGGCCACTGTCATGAGGCTCTTTGCTGGGCTAGCTGGTTTTGGTGTCGTCTATTTAGCGACGGATGTGGTCGTTATAGCTTGTATAGTAGTACGCGTAAATGTGAATTTAGTCTTGTTACGGCTACACTCTGAATGAAGTGACAAATAGTCATTCTAAATCACGGTTGCTCATTGGTGTTATTGTACAATTCGGAAGTGCTGGGGGTGTGGGGTGTTTTAAATTCCAGGAATTACTCAGCTGTTAGCTCCTTTGGTGGCTAGCAAGTGTTGTATCTTAGTTTCTAGTTTCTGTTTAAAAGCGTAATCTGCCAGTGGAAATGTGCATTAATAAATGAGATTAAAGATTAACCTATTTTAATTCACCTCGTTTCCACCATGAATGACAGGTGAGCTTGTTAGTCAACTTGACTTCCGTAAGAGTCACGGTTGCTTAATTCTTTTAACAGTGTGATAGGTCTTCGACACGAACTCTCTATATTTGTATGCATGTATTCATGCTGATGAATTCATGTAATAGTTTTCGTTACCGGGGCAGCACATTGCATAAGTGGTTAGCACGTCTGCTTCACCGTTAGGAGGTCGCAGGTTCAAGATACAGAGTGAATTCTCCGTTTATCTGGTCCACATACACCACCGATATGTGAAAATGCGCGAAATAGAGAGACTATTTTGAAAGTAGTTTTACCCCTTCCACACTTCTTAAACACATTTAAAGGTATTAAAACACACCTTTTATACTGTTCTTAAATGCCTGTTTTCACTCTTGCTCAATGTCAAGAAATGGGAGAACATCATATAACATCACTTTAAGGAAATGTCTGAATTAGTATGTGTGTGTGTGTATATATATATATATGTATATATATATATATATAATGTGAAATGACATAGACAGGCAAATAAGAAATAGTTAAGGTAATTATAAACCATCAAACAACGGCTACTTTAACACACATGGCTTAGCAACACATACGATTGGAGCATACAAAATTACTGCCCGGTATATATTCTCTCTGCTCTGTGGGAACAATGACAATTACTGGAGCTTAGTAGGGGATCTTCTCTGCCCATTGTTCTCCATAATTTCACTGCATCTCTTCCGGTAGAAGCAGCACTGCATGTTGCGGCACGGTGTGGTAATACACTAAAGGGCACCTCTAAAGAGGACAAGCGCTGGATAAATATATTAACTGGCTTTAATTTGTGTAGAATGACTATAGGAAAATAAATTATTAGTCACAAGTTAATATACATGCCACCAACTCCAAAGATTGGTAATAACTTCTTCAATGTTGTCTGTCTGCATTCTGTCTACTCTTTGTCAACAGAGTGTGACTAATGCTGCAGCACACCTTTCTTTCAAAGGGGAAATGTGTGCTTTATATTTTGGATGGTTCTAAGTTAAATATAGGCATCAAATTCTGCGTGCATGTTTGATTCTCTCTGATAAATGTGTCCTGAATCCATTCAAATGGCTCAAAATTCCAGAAACTAATCGCTCCTTGGACAATGGCGCCATTCAGAGGATACCATCAAATCCTTACCCGAGAGTATTCAGCATTCTTGCAATTGCTGTGTACTTTGTGCAGGAGGGCTTCCTATTAGGAGAAGTAAGGCAAGAGGAGACCATCAGCATCAGTGACACGCAGATAAGCAGCGCGGAGCTCATCCAAGTCGTAGGTAAGGACTGCGTCTGTCTGTCTGTTTCGTATCAACTCTTCCCACCTACTCACCCATCTACCCACCCTACCCACCCATCCACTTATCTATCTTTCCATCTGTTCTAGTCCGAATATAACGGAAAACGCATGTCTCTTTTCCCAACAGAAATCCATAACCATGACCCATGTGCACGGTTGTTTAGGTAAGGTTTGTAAGATTTTGTTTTCTCTCTGCACTTGATTATTAATATGTATAGTATGGCTCGGACCTTCATTATGCACGTGCAGGTCATCTCAGTTCAAAAAGTGAAACTCGTACTAATATAGCTTTGTTAAACACACATACATTTCAGGAGGCCAAATCCTACCTAATTGCTAATTTTCAAATAATTCCGATTGTTTCTGTTGTTGTTGTTGTTGTAAGATTCTTGCATAATAACACATGCCTTCGCCGTACCACCGGAAGGCATAATACAGACGAAAAAGTTAATTTCATATCATAATAGATTGGTGATTCTCGGTGCGGTATGAGTACCACTAGTGGTACACAGGCTCCCTCTAGTGCTACACAAAAGAATCACTGAATTTAATACAAATCAAATTTACCACATTTAAAACATGCAATACCGTCAAACATATTAGAATGACGCTTGTAGCTATGCCTACATCCCCTCAAACGTTTTTCTAATCCACTACAGTACATATTAATATACAGTTCAGTTGGATTTAATTTACAGTAAAATACATTTGTATTTAATCTTTAAGAACTGTTTGTTTTTAAACATTTATTTAGTTAGAATTGTTACATTGTTATTTAATGTTTATGTGCAATACATTTTAATTGAATCATTCAAGTATTTTTTTATATTCAGTATCATCAGTGTTAATGTTAAAACTTGAAAATGTTACAGTTACAATAATATTAAATGTACTTTTTGGGAATAAAACCTGCCTTGTTTTTGCCTCCTACGATACAATATTTTAATGTTGGTCATTTTGGTGGTACTTGGAGAGCTACATATTTTTTGCAGTGGTACTAGGTGTAAAAAGTTTTAGAATCACTGTAATAGATTATTAATCAATTATTTGTGTTTGTTATGACGATGTTTGATAATAATGTGCCATGTTAAAAAATGCTGATGTTGAATAAAACAGAAAATATCATTTGCGCTTTTAACCTCCAGATTTCTTGAGATTTAATTACAATAATAAATATATTCCGTTTTTAATGAAATTGATACATCACTTAGTGACTCTGTACCCATTTTCGGGCAGTAGATGGCTCCATCTTGCAAGGTTGCGTAGCAGCACCAAGCAAGCAAAGATGAGTGTGGCATCTAAATGTTTTTTCCCCTCTCACCAGCTTTTATGACTATGCTGGCAAAGTCAACGAAGAACATCTGAACAGCATTCTAAAAGATAGGCGAAAAGTGAGTGAATGACGTCATGTTTGTTTCCTCCACTTACTCATGCCAACTGTCAACTGAATGGATGCAGTTGTTTATTACATATCGAGCACTTATCTAATTGGACAAAATGCTTTTTATTTCACTCATTCCTCACCCAGCACGTGATTGGTTGGTACCGGTTTCGGCGGAACACGCAGCAGCAGATGTCATTCAGGGAGCAGGTCGTCCACAAGCAGCTAACGCAGCTGCTCGGCGTGCCCGACCTCGTCTTCCTCCTGTTCAGCTTCATCTCCACGGCCAACAGCTCCACGCACGCGCTGGAGTACGTGCTCTTCCGACCCAACCGCAGGTATTATTGGACCGGTTCGATGACCGACCCTTATTGTTATGCCTCTGTTTTATTGATGATTAACTTAAATACAAAAAGACATTTGTTTCAAATAAAGTTTACCCAGAATAAATAATGAGCCCTGCAAATGTGCAGTGCAGGGTGTACCCCGCTTCTAACCTTAAATCAGCTTGGATAGGTTCCATCCTTTGTTTTAAACACCAGTTTGCGGTAATATCGCAGTACTATTGTTTAGTGTAGGGCTGCAATGCTCAATTACTCGCTTATAGTCTCTATTCGCGGCAGGGCTTGGTCACTATAGCCCACAAATATCTTATTTTGGCTTCACACAAACAGCATTTCTGAGAGTCCATCCCAGCTATCTTCGGGCGAGAGGCGCGGTACACCCCGAACTGGTCGGCAGCCAATCCATTTCTGAGAGTCCTCTGTAAAAAAATATTATAGTGTGGTATTTCATGAGTCGGGTTCTGGGCGTGCTAAGCGGTCATATGCACTCAGGAGGTACAACCAGAGGATCACCCTCACCATCCCCAACCTCGGCAACACCAGCCAGCAGGAGTACAAAGTCTCTTCTGTGCCCAACACCTCACTCAACTATGCCAAGGTCATCAAAGAACACGGGTAATGTTTGCATTCCAAACATCAATCGGCACCACTTCCAGGGTGACTGTTAGGTGTTGAACAAGTGTCCTCTGATGTGTGTTTGTGTGTGCAAGCACCTGTTTCCACCTGAGCACATACCAATGCAAGACTTATATACATTTACACTGAGCCTCGGTCTCCTCTCTGGTAAAGTTCCATAACAGCAGGGTGACAAATTGTGTCGTGTGAGTCGCCCAGCTATACCAGAGGACGCATGCACACATTACAACAAATCAATTGGGCGCAGTTAATACCTCTCCTGCCGGCTGTGCAGTTTATAAGGGAGGGCGAGGCACAGTACTCCCTCTGTGAACTGACCGTGACTAATGGCCAGTGGAATTTGTTACACTTCGACTGCAGCCAAAATGTAACTAAAGTACTGTTCAGTTCAAATACACTAGGTGACTTCCTAAAAAGCTACTGTATCCACTTTCATGATATGAATGTCAATTGCAATCCACTTCACTGCAGGGCCGAATTCTTCGACAAAGACGGTGTCATGAAAGATATCCGAACCATATTTCAAGTGTACAGTGCACTGCAAGATAAAGTGCAGGTAAGCAGACTCCCGGAGGGAATAAAATTATCTGTTTATTATATTTTCTCATTTGATTTCTCCTCCTGTCATCTAATTTTCAGGCAGTGTGTGGGGAGGTCGAACAAAGTGAACGTGTGAAGGAGAAAATTCAAGATGATGTGAGCAAGCTGAAAGAACAAATTTCTCTCAGGAAACGCAAGACGGCGGAAGAGGAGAAGAGTAAGTGTCTATAGTCATTTATTTGAGAAATATGTATTATATAACTGCAGCATGGTGATGTGGTTATCACTTCTGCCTTACAACCTAGAGGTCCCTGGTTTGAATCTAAACTCGGGCCTTCATCCGTTCATCACGCTCGTTTACATGAAATTATCTCCTCCTGGCTCTTATCTGGAAGGTGTACGTCAGGCTGGTGAGCTGGTATCTGTGTGTCGTAGTGGTGCGTTTTTACAAGTACCTTACTGATGTAAAACAAGTAATTTTTGGACCACTTGAGTGAATTTGGATAATTTCCTGCGGCACACCTGATGCTCTGTTATGTGCCGTGGCACACTGGTTGCGAATCACTGCACTTTCTCGCTCAAACATGAACATATTTCTGTGCCGACATCAGCATTTTGCATGCTTTTAAGAGTTGTATCTCTGTGGTCAACAGGGCTCCGTGAAGCCCAGAATCCAGACTCCACGCCAGAGAATAACGCAGAACCTTCCGAGACGGCCCTCCTCTCCAGGATATCTTTCCATACGCCCTCTGCGCCCGAGCGGCCCAGCATCTCACCCAACCCTCCCTCTTACACCGACCTCCTGTCCCACGGTGACTCTCTGCTCCCGTCCTCTTCGCCTCCTCCCACCAGTGCCGCTTTACTTCCCCGCCCTCAAGCCGTGGGATCGCCAGGACACCCCACGCCGGGTCCGCTGCCCATGGGCCTCGGCATGGGCCTGGGCGCCGCCGCCTCCAATCCCGTCAGCGCGCCCAGCTCGCCGTACCTCGGCAACGGCGACGGATCGAGCTCGGACTCGTTAGACAGGCAAGCTGCGGGGCAGGAGTTTGACGACGAGGACGAAGATGAGGACAGTAGCGAGTATGAGAACCTGGTGAGCGAAGCCCCTCACCTGCCCGTGACCCCCGGCAGCCTTTTAGCTCGAAGTCAGCCGTCCGGCCTTGGCCCCGACGGGGACGCTCGTGGCTCGCAGACCACATAGAAACACGGCGCCGGGTGTGCGCGCGGGACACTGACGCACCTTCTCAAGCAATCATAAAAAGTGCCAGTCCTGAAGTGAATGGCATGTGCAGCTGGCATCCCGCTATAATGTATTTTTTTTGTTTTTATTGTCTTATCTCCATTTTAAGGGGAAACCTCGTCAGCTCACTGGAAGGGGGGTCTTTATGTTCTGTGTTTCTTTTTTGAATGGGCGCTGTCTGAGTACTTGATTTTGGACGTGTCTGGTGTTTAGGGTTATACACGCAATGAGGATGTAACCACTGCCAACCAGCATGTTCAAAAAAGGGGCAGGTCCTGCTGCTTATCTTTTTTTCCCACATTTCACTAACTCTGGCACCCTCTCTTGCATCAATTTTGCACTATTTATTGCCTTCTTTTAAACAACAACCTCTCAAAGAAAACAAAACAAAAGGGAGATGATTAATCAGCCTTCAAACATTTTTTTAAGACTAGAATTGCTTTTACATGCACAATTGTAACATTTGATTTGGGATTTGTACTGTAATGTTTGTTAGCAATCAAGTACTAAAATAATCATATAGTAAGTAAATAACAAATAGATCAGCCACATATGGGTGCTTTATATATAAATATATTTTCTTTTGGTGAGAGATTGATTAGACACGAATGTCAACAGAAAACACTGAAATTGTATAGCGCTTCGCTGCACTTAACAAGAAAAATGTATGATTTTCTTTGTGCTATACCAATGAGGTCCTGTCTTGCCACTTGTATAGTTCTGTCTGACCACTGTTCAGCTTTTGTACGTTGTACAGAGCTTCACAGAGCGCACACACACACACACACACATAATGTACTGTAGCTTTACTAACTGGATGCTTCAGAGGTTCCCTTCTACTGCTGCAACACAGAGAACTCCCACTAAACTTCATTTAAAAAAAAAAAAACAATATCAACAACCTGGCTTCTATCTTCACTTTGCTCTTCTCCTTGTTTCTCTTAATGACCATGGAGTTACATTCACTTGAAGCTCACTTCTCGCTCACTTGTTCTCGATCAAAAGTCATTAATGGAAGGCTCTTTAACCCTTGTGTGTGAGAGTTTTAACAATGGTGACAATCATGTTGCTTTCCATTTATGGCGCAGCAAAACTTAATGTCTGACTTCCAGCTTTGGTGGTGTTCTAACCTTCTTGGCTGACAATAACAACCGAAGAACTGCCCCTTCTCCCTGAGGAGTCGCTAAGTACAAGTACAGTAATGTCGCAACAGAGACTCTGCTGTCTTTGTTGTTAGAAACTGGAATCCTAACCACAAAGCCACATGGAACCTGCTCGGTGATTGCGAGAGACCTAAAATAAAAGTCACTCGCATATGTTTAGGGCAATAAAGAACCTGCAGGGTGTTCAGTGCGGTCACCAGCAGGTTGTACTCGATTTGGAACTCAAGTATTTTGCCTGGAGAACCAGGGCATCACTTGCATCACTGATCAGGAGCTGGCACTGTTTAAATGTGACTTCATAATCGAAAGCTTGTCATGTACCAAAATGTGACATTTGTTGTTCTCTTTTCCCTGGAGACCTGGAGCATATGATGAGAAACTAAATTAAATATTGAATGTACAGGGGGGTGGGGGGGGGGGGGGAGAGTAACATTTAGCTGACTTTAGTGCAAGAGTTAGACAATTGTGCTCGTAACCCTTCTGATGATCGCTGTTTCCCCTTTTTAAGGCGAGTTAGATACAGTGGAACCTCTTGGTTAATACCTTTGGGATGCTGGTTGACTTTCGAGTTGCGATTTCAACACTATTTCCGCCATCCATCCATTTTCGATAGCATTTGTCCTCATTAGGGTCACGGGTGCGCTGGAGGCTGTCCCAGCTGAATTTGGGTAAGGGCAAGGTACACCCTGGAATGGATGACAACCAATTATTTTCCCTAATGTCAAATTGTTAACATGCAAGTTAACCACTGCAATAAAACTTAAGTAAGACTGCTCACCGTTTAAAGAGTGGGACCAGGAAGGCCTAATAGGATGATTGCCTAAGTAATTTTTTTATGTTTTCGGGAAACAAATTCAACAAACAATTGAGTCCAGTTGCCTTGATTCAACCTTTCAGAATTAACATGACCTGGATGACTAAGAATCGACACGCACATAAAGAAAAACAACAATTTTTAGCAAGCACATTGGTATCTTTTGATGAGATTATGACCGAAAGTTAAAAATGATTTAAGCAAATTTTGCTCAGGGACTGAAAGTCGGCAAACCCAATGGTGACCCCTCTCGTGTGTGTTTCTGTCTCAAATTTCTGTTTTGTTCCTAAAAGGCCACAAGTCACCAAGGAATAACGTGAACGATTCCATCCGCAGCAACCCCGTTGACGATAGGTTTTCAAGGGGGGGAAACTTACAGCCCCCTGGTTTTTGAGGGGTATCAACAAAACCTTAGCCACCCCACAGAATATTTACTGATTTTGCTGTAGGACAAATGAAATTGTATCACAGTTTGGACTATTCCACCATGTAGGTTCTACTGTATGAACTTGTTTATCCTTGCATAACCTCAACTTGATGATTTAAAAAAAAAATAGCAGGGCTCAGGTTTATTTTTTTGTTTTGATTTTTAAGATGTAACACTATACAAATAGACACTCATGTACTCTTAACTGTATGGGGTAATAATCCCTGTACCCTTCTTATCTTGAATGGGAGTGTCACCTCCCCTCCTGATGCACAATGCAGAGGTACTTTTTGGGCTTTTATCTGAATTTGTGCGCTTGAAAGAAGACAAAAGGCATCTTTGAATGAGCACAGTTTGTGTCTTACATTAGGGGGTTAATAAAGAGAGACATGTATGTATATGGATGGGATGGTGTCTTTTTTTCTCGTGATGCGTCAAAATTGTGGAGATTAGATTATTTTGCACCATAAAATCCCGGGGACTGCACGGTGGTGAGTGGTTTGCTCACTCTTTTGATTTTGATTTCTTAGGTTTGGGGTTTGAATTTCGGCTGCGGCCTTCCTGTGTGGAGTTTACACGACGTTCTGCCGGTACTTCGACTTCCCTCCTACATTACAAAAACATGCATGCTAGGTTCATTTAAAACTATCATAGTGCCTGTGGGTTGCCCCTGCAAGGATCGCACATGCACTACGTAGACCACGGGCCTGTTCTTAAAAAAAAAAAAAAAAAAAAAAAATCATCAGTGAATGGAACATTGTGATTTCCTTGGAATGCTCTAAAAGTGATCATTTGAAAATGTAAACACTAGCATATATTTATACAAATAAAGTGTTGCATATTGATATCTGTTTTCTACCTTGTTAAAAAAAAAATCATAATTAGTGTGAGAACTCGTCAGCGTTTTTAAATGAGAGACATGTATATATGGTTTGGTTGGTCTAATCCGTTTTAATGCATCCAATTTAGGGGGATTGCATTTTTTTGTCCTTCATCACAAAAAAATCCTGCAAAAGTATTAATAATCACTATGAACATGGCTGCTGATCTCGTATACTTGCTTGTATCCATATTCATCCAATTGATAATCATAAAATTTTATAAAACAGTCCATCTCAACGCAAATATTTACGCGTCGGGCAGACATTAACGCCGCCATATATTACTGCAGGCTGCTTGCAGTGTTTTCACGATGACATCATTCCTTCAGAGCCGATACCACGTGGTTAATTGCTATTCCGACAACAACAAAATACATATAGACACACATAACCAAGCCTGTGCTAAAAAATATACGCGATTGTGCTGCTGAATGTACTAGTCCGCAATTTGGGTGAAAAATAAGTAAATTCGCGACTGCTGTTGTTATTCCGGATGACATTGAAGTGTACTGTTTTGCTCTGACGTATCCCTTTAACGTGGACAATGAGGTACGTCCGTTCCGATTGGACGACGCGAGAGGATATTCGGAAATCGGCCAATCACAATGCGCGGCAGATTCAGGTAGTAAATCCCCGGTCCTGCCTCCCCAACTGCAACACGGCCCAGAGCGAGGGCTCCATACTTCATTCGCTAGTGTGTTTTTAGCCCTTGCCCCGCTTGCTCGCTTCCTCCCCCACTCTGCGCCGCCATTAATAGCCCTTCAGCTCGGCGGAAAGGACTCAAGATGATTTAAAGAGTCAAGCGTGGACAAGCGAGGAGGGACGGGGCTCGAGTGGGTGGAGGCTCTCGCCCTGTGGCTTATGTGGACCTCCGCCATCCAGCCGACCGAGTCGATATGCGGCTAGTGTCGGCTACGTGAGAAGCCCGAGTGGCTCGGGGTGGGAGTGGGATCGAAACGAGGTAAGGGGCTTCCCGTTGTGTTTTTACGGGTTTTTACGTTCGCAGCGCAAAAAAAACAACAAAAAAAGAACAAACAAAAACATAACCCATTCGTGTTAGCAGCTAGCTTTGGTCTGTAATTACTTCTGTGGCAAACTGTCAAATCTCGTCGAGTTTGGAACGCAAACTCACAAGTCTCGCGATTGTTCGATCACTGACGCGTTGGTTTCGTACCTGGATTTGAGCACGAAACGATTAACGCGTCACCTGTGAACCTGTTAAACGACAACGTCCTACCTTTGGAAAAAAGTGGGGCGAGGTGTTGTTGTGAGTTGCTAATAATAATAATAATAATAATAAAACTAGGCGTTGCTTTTTGTCGCGCTCGTGATGAATTTCTCACCGTGTAAACAAACTTCCCAGCACTGAACATACGGAATGTAAGCAATGCGCATGCACTGTGGATTATTACCCCCCCTTTTCCCCTTTATTTTATTTTTTTATTTGGCTTTAATAGGCTTTGCGCTGAATTGCATTTCAGTGCGTGGGATAAGTGTCTTAGGCGGTCACGCGTCTTCCCTGCTGGGTGTCTGCTTTCATTCGCCCCCGGTCTCGTTACCCGCCTCCCTCCTCTGGTACTGTAGGCCACTCTGACCCGCTGTCTATAAATTAACTCTTAGTGTATGTGTTTATGGTCGGTGTTAGGTTTCTATCCTGGATTGTTATTGAGCATTGCTGTGTTGTGTGCCATCAAGTACTTCCACATCAGGAGCAACTTCACTGTGTGCTAGTAAGTGCAGTGTGCACCAGACGCTCTTTTTATATTGTGCATGCGATACTCTATAGAGCAGATTATAGATCCCCCATCCCCACTGCAAGTCGTACACTCACCGTCGACATCATAAAATTACCATTAACAGTACAGACAATACAAAAGTTTAGCATTGTGATGTGACGTTAGAAAATACAACTGAGATAACGTAAAAATATTCTGCGATTAACAAATGATCGTATGGTCATCGTAGTACCCTCGCTGGAGATCATACATTCACCAGCATCAGCACGACACCTTTATTAACTTATTCACTGCCATGAACGTTTGTATTCTTCGACTGGAATCCAATGGTTCACTGCCACCGACAAATATGTTCGTCAAGTGTGGTTTTCAACGGGCAGGCGTCTCGCCCATTTTGTCTGTGAAATTCAGGTTTGTAAACCACTGTAACGACTAGCAGATCCCTGTAAATGGCAGCATTACATTACATTGGATTTTAGATCACAGTTTTTGAGTAGAAGATAAAGATTAGGCGGTGAATCTCAGCTTGTCACATCGATTATGAGAGAAACGCCAACACGTTGGAAGTCGGACAGGTTTAAGCACCTAACACTCGAACAGTTATGTATTTTTATGGTGTTAAGGGAGTATGTGGCACAATAGGTAGTAGAAAGTGTGCCGTGATCCTGAGAAAAGATGAAGCAGTTGATTGTGTGAATGAGAACTTAGTGCCTTCGCCATTGACCCACTGACGTTCAACTCATTCATGCCGTTAGTCACCGTAACAGAAGAGCATGTACTCTTTCTTTAGGTACGTTGGTGCATATACTGTCACAGAACATAATATTTTTGAAGATTAAATGGTTGGCAATATGGAGAACTCTGCTTTGGAAAAAGCTGGCAGTGAATAAGTTAAATGTGCAGGCATTGTTTAAACTTCTAAAAAGAAGTTAACCACTGTAAAATAAAACTAAAATAAAGTAAAACTACTCACAATAATCTGGTCGAGTATTGCAAATCGTAAACACATTGCCCACGTGAAATGTATTGAATGTAATTAAATGTTTTGAATGTGTTAAATCAAGAAAATGTTAACTAACCACTGTACAACAATTCATTTACAGCCCCCTCCCCCCAAAATAAATTAAAGCTAAGCCATGAGTTTCATTTACCCAATGCCTAACGTGGCATACCTGTTCATAACACTTATTGTTATGTGTGTGCGCGCGTGATTAGTGAGCGGCAGAATGTGCCCCCCTGCGCTGACCTAATGCCCCCCTCCCGGATGTGCTCTGACGCCGACACTGAAACTACTCACAGTTTGATAACTTGGTTGATAGAGATTATCCCCACTGCGAACTGTACACTCACCGTCGTCGTCATAAAACCTCCATTAACAGTACAGGGAATGTTTTGAGTCCCGTTCTTAACTTGTAATTTAAGTATAAGGGTAGTTCATCTTTTCCACCCATTGTCAAACTACTCACCGTTTGATTAACATGCCACAATCTTTTCAATTTAGTCCTCACTCACCGTCCCTTGCATAAGCAGTTTTCTTAAAAATGTTGCATGTGTCTCTTCTTACAGTGCACTGTTTCCTTCAGAGTGGACCTGCCAAGCTGAGAACCCCACCGAACGGCAGCGAGACTCCTCGCCGTGGGCGCGACGATGACCGAGCTGGTCGCCAAGTGGGCCTGTGAATACTGCACCTACGAGAACTGGCCGTCGGCCATCAAGTGCACCATGTGCCGCGCGCAAAGGCCCAGCGCAGGCGCCATCATCACCGAGGAGCCCTTCAAGAGGGCTCCGGCGTTGGACCCCGCGGGCCTCAGCAACAGCCCCACCCAGGGGAGCTCCGCTCTGCTCATTTGCCCCGATTCCAGCGCGCGGCCCCGGGTCCGTACGGCGGATATCCCTGAGACCAGTAGCAAGTGGTCCTGTCACATGTGCACCTACCTGAACTGGCCCCGCGCCATCCGCTGCACTCAGTGCCTATGTCACAGGCAACATGCTCAACAGCACGCGAGCCATCAAGGACAGCAGCAGCCACGCAGCCCCACAGAGTCACCTCAAACCTCAGGCTCCGGATACCGCCCCGCGCCCTCCTCCACCGCCACGGACCCCTGTGAGGAATACAATGACCGCAATAGGCTCAACACACACGCACAGCACTGGACCTGCAACGCCTGCACTTACGAGAACTGGTCAAAGGCGCTCAAATGCGTTGTGTGCGACCACCCGCGGCCCAATCACAGCCTGCTAGCCGAACCAATTGAACTGGCCTCCGAGCCCGAGCGGCAACAGCCGTCGTCCAAGTTTATCGACGCCCACAGGGTGAACATGCGGGGCGTCGGGGGCATCGCGGGCGGCCAAGGAGTCGGCGTGGTGGGTTTGGTCGGGGGTTGCAGCACCAGCCAGAGGAGGTCACCGCCTTCCTCCAAACGCGAGTCGGAGGTGAACATGGACTTTCAGAGGATCGAGGTGGCGTCAGGGGCCGGGGTTGGGAGTAAAGAGGAGCTCGAGGTGGATTTCAAAAAACTGAAGCAGATTAAGAACAGAATGAGGAGGACGGATTGGCTGTTCCTTAACGCCTGTGTTGGTGAGTTTGAAGTATATAAGGCATCTCAATAAATTAGAATAGCGCAGAAAATGGAATTCATTTCACTCGTTCAATTTAAAAAGTGAAACTTGCGTATTGTATAGATCCACAGCACTCAGGGAAATATATTGGGATATTTCTCACAGCCAACCGCAACGTCATAAAACTTTTATTAACTGTACAGGCAACGTCTTAAGTAACATTTTAACCCTGGTTTAGTAGGCATAAAAACATTAAGAGTTAAGTTTTCTGTCCATTTTAAAAGTCCAAAGTGGGCATGAGCACTAAAGTTTTCCCTCCCCTGCTTTAGATGCTCACTGATCTAAAGTCTCCCGAGATTTGCTGCAATGTCATAATGTGACTTTTACACAACCTGTATACGGTGGGGCCTCGACATATGAACATGATTTGTTCTGCGGCCATGCACGTGTCTCAAAACATTCGTATCACAAATCCTCTTTCCCCATTGAAATGAATGGAATTGCCGTTAATCTGTCCCGAAGAACATCAGCAAAAATCTTTGGAACATGTTTTTAATAAGCTAGCTGTCTATTGTATTGTACTTTATAAAAATAGTTATAACAAAATTTAATAGAATAAATTTTTTTAAAAATGCATCATGATGATTCAATGGGCATTGTGCTGCTCATTCCGCTGTGCACACCTTGGCCATGCTATAATGCATACAGACATACTACACTTGATAAAACATACAAGACCATCTCAACTAAGCTTCGATAAAAGTTGTTTATCGCAGAGGGTTAAGAATATATAACTGCGTTTTGAGTATTGACATGTTCTGTCTGCATGTGTTCCCACCGCTTTTGTTCAAATATAAATTGTTAAAAAGCTTAGAATTACTCGATGCTAGTTTCATTAGCTCGTCTTTGGCGTTTTGCATTTTGTGGTAGCATAGAGCTAGCGACTTTCGTAAGACGTTAATGTGGTTTGTTAAATGCACAACGTGTAATTCTTTTAGATTTATGTTTTGTTGTACAGAAAACATCGGGAGTGTCAATAAAAAGCTTGAAAACAAGCATTCTTTTTCTAATAATTGTTGCTATTGCCAAACTGCTGGCTTGTTGTAAAGTTTGCTGCCACCTTAGTTGGCACTCATAACTGAAGTTTTTGCTTGCAACCCAAGACAAAAACATTGGCCGGGTGACGCAAAGCAAACCTCATAAGTTGGCTCACTCATAAGTCAGTGTCCCAAAATTACCTTATTATGCCTTTATTTTGTGAAAAAGTCAAATAAATGATGAGAAACATCTATGTTTGTTATACTCGGAGCAGCTGTTCCAACCTTGTTTACATAGAGCAGCTCACATAATAATAATTTGTCTTTTTGGATGCTGAACACTGCACTGTGTATGCCTACCAGCGAGTGAGTGACACTGGACTGCACAAGCAGCGAGTTTTCGGCCACCCACACTGTAGACTGGTGGGAGGATGAACATTCTAAGGAAAACAAGATTGTTTTTTTCCACCCTTTATCTCATAGGCCGCAAATACAGTGTTCTTCCGTGTTCGTCCATTGGTAGAAGTGATGGACGGTTTCAGGCCAAGGGCACAAAAACTTGGAACGGGGTCACAGCCCAATTGTGTTGTAGACAATCTGTCACATGACTTTGTGCTCTGTTGCTAGGGAGATTAACCGTGACACATGCACAATGTGCGTGTAACACCCTTCCAAATGGACCTGTCGCTTTAAAAATAGAGTGACAAGTAGAGCTGCGGTCAAAAATATATACGTCTTGAGCTACAGTCATGACTTTGAGCCTGCGTTATTGACCACCTGGCAGCGACTTGCCATCACTCACCGCATGAAAAACACATCATCCATCTTTAAGTGCTCGGTGATAAATTTGCGCTTTATCCTGGGCGTCAAAGTGTCACTTTGAAATATTTGGTGATTATTTTTTATTTTTTTTTTGCTGGTAGGGCATAAGAATTGAAGCAATTAAAAAAAAAAAAAAAAAAAGCATACATAAAAATTAATATGCATACATTTTCAGCTACTGCTCCCTCCACTTCTTGGTGTACTGGCTTGTCTCCTGGTGTCTTTTCCATGCTTTTCATATCACATGAAATGCCTTTGAAAGCTATCATTTTCTCGCCATTTTCAGTGTTGCCGTTATTGTATATATGACAGCAATTCATCCACCGAGAGCATCAATCTTCTCTTTCGGCTCAGATATGTCCATTGCCCATTTTATATTTCCTCTCAAAGCTGTTATGTTGGGGGGATTTGACAGACCAGGTAGCTTTTTGCCTTCAGAGCTAGTATTTGAACTAACAAAAGGGGGGCGACGTCAGGGCTGTGAAGTTTAAGATCCGACCCTTACTACTCCCGCTCCGTTTGTAGCTATCTGACAAATATTTTGATATATAGACTTGAAGCCGTCAATTTTCGAACTTTAGGGGTTCATGCAAAGCAGCACTAGTGCCTGGGCTGTGAAATATTGTTGTGTTGAAAACATTTGTCTGTCAAATAGCAGACACCGGCATTAATGTTGTATGTTTATGCATTATTGTATTATTATTTTTTTATGTTGAAATGTTTTCACAAAAACTATATTTTAAGTTTAAATGAGTTTAAGGCCTGTGGGAGGGGTAAAACGATAAAAAAAAAAAAAAAAAAAAGGTTTATTATTGTCTAGTTAACTGGCTAAACCGTTAGCCAGTCTGCGTGTTGACTGCCTGGGTGTCAGTTGTGGCTGTAGCAGCTGATCAATGCCTATCTTCTGTTTTAGTTTTTTGATTAGTGTTGGTTTAATAAAGCGATTGAAAGTGCACCGGCCGCTGTGTCTATCCTTGACCACTTGTGGGGGCATTACAATATGTTCCAACTAGGTGGTGTACCGTACATGTATTATAAATTAGCTAATATTGATACCTTGTTTGGTGTTCATGGACGTGCTGTTGTGTTTGTTACCTTAGTTAGTAGTTGCAGTGGACAAATTTGCACATCCTGTCTTTTACTCACTCTTTCCTCCTGGCTTGCCACCATCCTGTCCATTTATTTCCACATGGAGTGGAACGTGAGTCTGCAGTAACATTTTAGTCCGTGTGGAAATATGATCACTGCGAAGCTTCGAGGCAGAGATTTTACTTCAACTTATTTTTTTTGGGGGGGGAGGTAACCGCATTAATCAAGTCATTCGATTAATCGTTTCAGTCCTAGCTTTTTGCATTGCGGATTTTCACCGATTGCTGGTGGGTGGGTCTGGAACATATCTTCCGTGATAAGCACTGTACCGGCCAATCTACAGGTTTCTTGAAACTGTGCAAGGAGACACATTCCCCTTTTATACTGGCTTAACAAGCCAGCACCTACATTATACCTGATGGGAGCAACCTGGCAAATTGTTTTACCAAGCTCCTTTCGACTGGTGTGACTGACTCATGTCTTTGTGCTGACAGGATTGTCAATGACAGAAGCAAGTAAGTGTCCTTAGGTGAGCGTATTGTCTTACAGGATGTGGGAGCGCAGGGCTGGCGGCGGGGCCACGGGCACGCCCACGCCACTGCTGTTTTGTGATCCCCTCCTGTCACACTGCGCTTCTTTTGTGGAGCTTTTTCCTCCCTCTTGTCTCCTCATCGCTGGCAGCGGCAGTCCAGCTCTACATGGTACGGCGAGTCCTTCCACCCACTCCGTGTCCCGCACACTCACACAAACCCTTGTGTGCGGCCGAGCATTGTTGTGTGTTGAGGACAAAAAAGCTCCGCAGTGTTTATAGTACTGTCAAGGGGTTGCTATAGTTGTTGTATGGCTGCCGTATACATCATTTAAACTTCTGAGTTGTGCTTTTATTTCATTCTGAAATGACTCACTTGCCTTAACAGTTTATTACAGCTGTGATTAGTGCAGATTAAACTCCAGAGCCATGCACGATCTAATTAAATTTTGATTGTTTTGATTGGAACTGTCAGAGAGGTTTTGATTGAACTCGCATATCATAGTGATTGTAGTTTTCAGTGGTCTACAACTGCGCTGCATTATACTGAGCGAAATACACCCCCAGTTTTATACAAAGCTTATATTTGGTTTCATTACATTGGGCCGCTGTATCCAAGGAACTTTAACTAGCCAGCTCCGCCAATCATCCCGTTTACTCATTTCATTTAACCTTGCTGTAGTGCTTTAGTCATACTTTAACTACTCAGCACACACACACACACACACGTCATCATCATTTTACCACACTTACTTTAGTGTACAGTGGCTCAAGTGACACAATTCTGCTTTTTTTTTAAAATAAATTCTCAAGTGGCACATTTGTATCAATGTGGCGTTTAAAAAAATTAATAAATAAATAAAAATCATGGAATGAGACATCCACAGCTGGGGATCAGGCCTCCAATGTGGGTAAAAATGTAATACATATCAGATATCAATGCAAGTGCAGCGTAAATGTACCAGTCAGATATACTCTGCCAGTGTGAGTGTCTGCCCAAACAACACAAATAAACATAAAAAAGAAAAAAACAAACACCCACTGTAAGTCTTAACTACAGCAAAACTGTAGATAATTCAATGTGGTCTAAATTAGTTACATTAGTGGTTATTAAATAAGGAAAGTGATTGCCGACGGCGGCCAGTGGACCAGTGGTGGTTTTTGATATGGACGACAAGGGCAGTTGCTCAGGGTGGCATTTTCTGTGGGGTTGGGGGGCGGGAGGCATTTGTTTCGCCACAAAACACAACAATGCAAAGCGCCGAAAATGCATCTACTCCCATTGCTAACATGCTAACACAGGGGCTAAATTGAGTAGTCAAGCGTTGTTCCCCTTGATTTTAAAGACATAGAAGTCCTCCAGCTCTTGGAGCTGCCACAGCGATTACATATATTCTGAGCTGAACTTTTTTGGGGTGGTTGAACACAGAATACACTGTCCTCTGACGTGTGTGTGTGTGAGTGTGAGTGTCACTTTAGTGTGTTTAAACATAGGGACTGAGCCCTGCCTTTTTAGTACAATATAGTTGCATTGTATGTATTTAGGTACACTTTTTCTTGATTTGTTTTATTTTTATTTTTTTTAATGTGCAATCATTATTTAAGTACAGGTTTATTTAATATACTTTTAGGAATAAAGGCTGTCTCATTTTTGATGACCATGTGCTTTTGTATTTTAATGTTGGTTATGATATACAAGTAAATTGTATTATGAGCTTGGTCACACAACGAATGCATGCCACTTTAAGTTCCTTTTGTCTTTCCAAACAGGCGTGGTGGAGGGCGACCTGGCGGCTGTAGAGGCCTACAAGACGTCGGGGGGCGACATCGCGAGGCAGCTGTCGTCCGACGAGGTGCACCTGCTCAACCGTCCGTCGGCGTTCGACGTGGGCTTCACGCTCGTGCACCTTGCCATCCGCTTCCAGAGGCAGGACATGCTGGCCGTGCTGCTCACCGAGGTCAGCGGAGAAGAGAGTGACGCCTGTTGTGTGTCACAAATGCGCTGAGAAAGCCGCGCGTGTGTGTGTCTTTGTGTGTTCGTGCCTGAGGCGCACATAGCAGTTTGCTTTCTGACGGCAACGTTATCCCAGATTATCTGTCAGCGCACACCTCGCCTCCCGCGCTCGCTCGCTGGCCCAATTTGCTCTCAGAGCGGTCAGCGACCGAGTGAAGAGTGAGACGTCGGAGTATGCCTGCAAAAATATTTGAAAGCCTCCAGTGGCCTGAACATTTCTCAAATGCTTTCCTCTTCTTGTCCTCACTGGCTCTCAGATAAGTAACATTCGCAGGAAACACTGAATCACAGTTGTTTTAGACTCCCAAAAATGCTGGGAAAATATTTTCACACCTATTTCAACAAACATTCACTGGCTACTTAATTGGGTACACAAGCTGTATCATTTCAAAATGAATAAGAAAGATAAAGTGCAACGTGCGCCACAACAGCATGTCTACGACCACCAACACAGGTGGTGGTAGATGGTCAAGGATAGGCACAGTTGCCGGTGCACTTTTAATCGCTTTAGCAAACAAACTGAAGAAAATGCAAACTGCCTAACGATTTAGCCAGTTAACAGCCAGCCAACTCTACACTCTCATTCACTGACACCCATGTGACGCACCAGGCCAGCTCCAGCATTTTAAAGCCATGTACACTCAAAGTTACAGATACTACAGTAGAACATAAGGATTGCGACACCTGTGGTCTCAAAGCTTTCTGTCTTCATGTGCGCCCCCTGCAGGTGTCCCAACAGGCCGCCAAGTGCATCCCGGCCATGGTGTGTCCCGAGCTGACGGAGCAGATCCGCCGCGAGGTGGCCGCTTCCCTCCACCAGCGCAAGGGGGACTTCACCTGCTACTTCCTCACTGACCTGGTCACCTTCACGTTGCCCGCAGGTCTGCCACCACCATTACCACAGCATGCTAACAGGCGCTAGCAGGCATTTAGCTACAACAACGACAACAGGCTGTGTAATTTGTGCCTTTCTGTCTGTTCTGCTTGTTATGAACGCTGTCCACAAGACCTAGTTCACCTCTGGCTTACTGTCTGGAGTATTGTTCTTGTACAGTATACACTCAGCATACAAACTATTCAAAAATCTATATTTAGTGTCTTTATATCAAGCCTCTTTTCAACTCGCAGCGTCTGGTTTAGTGTGCTCGCCTGGGCCAAGGATTGGTCGTGCAGTGTGTGCGGGACAATGGCGACCTTGGCTTGCGGCCACGAGCAGAGATTTGCTCTGTTTTGGCCGCACACAGTCAATGCATTCATTTCTCTTTTAGTGGAAGAATTGGCTACTGTGTTGACAAGAGCCGCCCGAGCATTGACAGAAAGCCAGCGGTTATTGTGACGGCAACAAAAACATGATGGTTCGCCTTCAAAAGCATTTCAGTCATGATATAGGAGACAGCCATCCATGCATTAGTTTTCCATTCCGCTTATCCTCATTAGTGTTGCGGGTGAGCCGAGCCTAGGGTTAAGAATCACTCTCTGCAGTTGACGGGACTTAAACATGCATTCATTGTGCTTGTGAGGGGAGCGACACGGAGGACCAGCCAACAGCAGGGACTATCACAGAAAGGCCGCAGCCGGATTTGAACCCTGTGGCAGTTGTGCTACCCGCTACATCGCCCTACTCGTCTTTTTTTTCCGCAATTTCAAACAGTTCCAAAGGAATCCAGTGTCAGGCTCTGTGCTGCTTTTCTAAAAATACGCCAATTATCAAGAATTACACATCCTATTTCTTGTCTCGCTGAACTCATGGTATACAATGACAATAAAGGCTCGCCCTTTCCGTGTTTTGTCAAAAATAATAAAAATAGAACAGAAAAATAGCTTTGTATACAAGCAATTAAAACGTACAATTTCCATATTATGTCCCTTTTAAAATAACCATTAAAAATCTTTTTTGCTGCTTTTGTTTCAGATATTGAGGATTTGCCACCAGCCGTTCAGGAAAAGCTTTTTGATGAGGTTTTGGACCGGGATGTGCAAAAAGGTAAAATATAAACTTACAGTGGTGTTACAACAGTGATTGCATGCACAAATTGCTGTTTGAGGGAGATAAACCAGATCCGAGTTGACGGTGGTCCCCTACACGCGCACACGCGCGCGCGCACACACACACACGCACAAATAGGAAGCACGCCAAGTATTTGCAGTGGTTTATTACTCGCACTTCCTCTCTTGCCAAAACTGGGCTCTGTCTCCTTGATCGCTCCCATGCCAGCCACTCTTTTCTTGAGTCCCTGCTCAGCCAAATTGTTTCAACAATTTCTGAAGGCTTTTTACCTTCTATCAGACACTCACACATAAACATTAGCATGCTCATAAAAGGCTTTACTTCACATGCGTTGTGTCCCTAGGATGATATAAAGATCAGATGACAAGCATTTGCAATGTCAGTTTTGACTGAAATTTGGGCAGAAAGGACCACAGTGCTAACCCCCCTTTTTTATTTTATTTTTTAGATTAATGGATTAAGATTTAAATCTGATCACGTGGGCTTGTAAACCGCTTGACGACTTTCTGTGCTCTGCAGCAAAACCAACCCCTCTCAGTAATAAGTTTCACTATGATGCACAAAATGCAGCTTCCTATTAGGTTGTTGCTACAATGACGCACTGAGAAGGTCAGCTATTAAATAAATTAAACTCGCTATGCATCAAAGAGAGCACATTAACACAAGGGGCCTGTGTTCTTCCCACCAGGTCGCTCGCATGTTCCGCCCTATACCAAAGACAAGTATCATCCAATATCTGGTGTCATTTGAAACTGGATTCACTTTGTTTTGCTACACAAAAAGAAAAAAGGGGCTTGTACAGTTAAGCCCACAATGATTCATACCCTGGCCAAAAAATGAGTTCAAGTGGATTTGGATCTAATCCAATTTAAAAATATGCAAATAAAATAAAATATTAAAATATTCCTTTAACAAAATGCAGAAAAATCCACACTGCTATGAAAAAACAAGAAACAAACAAAATACAAATGTAAAACAATGGAAAAAATGTCTGAAAAATTTTGAAAAAATAAAAAGCAATGCAATCACAAAAAAATGAAATGAATGTTTTTGTTTTTTTTGTTTTTTTAAAACTACCATTTAAAATGATGGCGAAAAAAACATACAATAAAAAACAATAAAAATATTAAAGAAAAAGCAGAAACAAATATTCAGAAAACTATAAAAATAATGCAATAGAAATGTAGAAATAATACCATGTAAAAGTTTCAACAATTATGTAACAATACAATTAAAAAGTAACATAAGGCTACACTATGACATACTCATGTTTATTTTTTGTCGTTAAAGACATCAAGAAATTGTTCACATTTTATCAGACAATTTTGAGGAACAGCATTCTTTTCTTCCATACTAAATTGTCCTGGCAACTTCTCAATTTTGAGCTTTCTAATCGACTATAAATGTAGTGAACTGGATAGGGCTGTATGACTGTATTCTTTTGTCACTAATTTGTATCATATCCAGCTAAAATATATCCATTCAACAAATTGAAGGAAAAAAAAAAAAATTAATTAAATATTTGGCTAGTGTATAATTTGGGGATGGGATTGGATTTGGTCAAGCTATCACCATGGCAACAGCATCACTTGGCAGTCCCGTTTTCTCTACAGTATGTGTGACCAAAGCAGTCGAAATCTCAGCAGTTACATTGCTCTCAATTGTGTTTCCACTGTGATATCTAGAGCTGGAGGAGGAGTCTCCCATCATCAACTGGTCCCTGGAGCTCGGGACCAGGCTGGACAGCCGGCTGTACGCCTTGTGGAACCGCACGGCCGGGGACTGCCTGCTGGACTCGGTGCTACAAGCCACGTGGGGCATCTACGACAAGGACTCGGTCCTACGCAAGACGCTCCACGACAGCCTGCACGACTGCTCGCACTGGTGAGCCACTCAATATGTTTGCTGTATGTACACTCCATGGACAAAAAGCATCAGTGTTTTCTTCCAACATTGTGGGAATAATTAGGACAAGGCCCTTTTCTCAATAGGGTCCATAAAGGCATTTTTGGTTGAATTTAGGTGTGGAAGAACTTGCAAGGCCTGACCTTGAGGTAAAAATGTTCTTCAATATAAAAAGAAGCAAGTTGCTGGCAAGCCTCAGGATTCCCAGGGCAACCCACCCCCAAAAAAAGAGAGAAAAAAAACACTGCTATAATTTTCTCTTGGCTGTGGTCCAAGAATCTCAAGGTGGACCAACGAGTCCTTCCCTGGCTGCGAACCAAGCACATCGCCAACCGCAGCTGGTGTGAAGGCCCCCTCGGTGGTGCCTTCAAGGACAGCAGCAGCTGAAACGTGACATGCGGCCACATCACGTTGCTGCTTGTGCTTGACACTTCCAACAGGACGATTGGGTTTGAAAAATGTGCCGCACGGCCCCCTGCTGACTGGCACATTGATCCAAATGGAAAACGGCTGCTGGAGCTGTACAACCAATTTCAGTAGCATGTTGAGCTTAAAGGAGTCACGCAGTTGTTTTCATAATTTGAAGAAAGGTATGATAGCAGATTTTGTCAAAATACCCCAAGGATCAAGAATTCTATTTCTTGTCTTGTTGAAATCAGTCCGTTTTGAGAGGATGCACGTGTTTTGCCCTGAATACTGTCGGCCCAGTGGAGAGTACGGCTTTTGTTACCGTGACGACCGGGACGTAGCTAGAGGGTTACGGGGAGGTGAACTTGCTACTACTTGTGGGGGGGAAAAAATTGTGCACTCACATAAGATTCCCTGTTTCCTCAGCTCGCCATATTTGCCTCTGCCAATCATAAAACGAGAGATATTCTCTCTTCTCTTTTGCTGTTTTGGATTATTAGTATTCCCCCCCCCCAAACGCCACAACTAATTACATTTTGTGGGGATGTGAAGCTTAATCAGCCCTTTTTAAGGAGGCCGCACTGTCTTATACAGGTGGCACGTGGGGCGGTCATAAGCTGTTGGGCAAATGAGTGTGCGTTTCGTTACCATGACAACAGGGGTGGAGCTAGGTAGTTGCGACGATGCGAGCGGAGGGGACTTGGGAAGGACAAGGCCAAGATTAAAAAAATGAAAAATTAAATAAAAAAAAAAGTGTCATCTGCTAGCTTAATGCTAACATACAATGGGAACCGCTGTGGACAGGCTAACAGAAGGTAGCATCATTTTAAACCAGCAAACAACAGTTACTTTAACATAAACGAGATAAGACACAAAATAGAACATCCACCAATACTCACCGGCACATATTCTCTTTGTAGAAAGTGCTGGAGTTTTTTTTTTTTGTTTTTAGTGTGGGTGTGCCTTATGTACTGGTTACCTCAATAGACTGAATTTTATGGAATTTGGCGGTTTCATTTCACACTTGATGAAAGCAGGCACACCATAGACCCAACTTTGTTTTATAGGAGCCATTCAAAAGTCAGCGTTCCATGATGCGGCCCCTTTAAAAGAAGGCGTGTTTCTTGTCCCAGGTTCTACGCGCGCTGGAAGGAGTGGGAGTCGTGGTATTCCCAAAGCTTCGGCCTGCACTTTTCCCTGCGGGAGGAGCAGTGGCAGGAAGACTGGGCCTTCATCCTGTCGCTGGCCAGTCAGGTACGTGCGGCCGCAAAGCGACTCATAACCGCGACAAATTGTCAATTGTGCGAGGAGCCGATCAGTTCGTGCCTTTGCGAGTGTTTTCCCGTCTTGCAATCAATCAGCAGAAGTCGGCTCCCTGGCTAAGTTATTGCGTGTGTTGCTGTGTAAGGAACCGGGCATCTTTTGTGTTGTCCTTTCCTCCCTAGCCGGGATCCAGCTTGGAGCAGACCCACATTTTCGTCCTTGCTCACATACTTCGGAGGCCCATCATCGTCTACGGAGTCAAGTACTACAAAAGCTTCCGTGGGGAAACGCTTGGGTTCACTCGCTTTCAAGGTGAGCACGTGCGCTTCTCGAAGCGTGGGATGCGTTCCACCAATTTGCGCGAGCAGCTCCCTCGAGCGCTACTGTGCGGTATGTGGCAAAGTTCTGCGCAACGAATGCAGGAAACCATCGCATTTCAAACGCCATTTTACGGCACTTACGGACCAACCAGCGGAAACTTTCCGTTGTATTAAGTACAATACATTTGCACTCAACCTTGAATAACTGTTTGTAACTAAACACAGGGTTTATTTCACTTTTATGTGCAATGCGTTTTAATTGAATCATTGTTTTGTATATTGAAGCACAGTGTTAATGTTAAAAGTGCATAATGTTACACTGACTTACAATAAATATTTCATATGCTATTTAGAAATTAAACCACTGGTCTATAGTAGGACCCAGTATACATGAGGTATTGTTAAAACTAACATTTTGGTTGTGGGTTTTTGACTTCACGGAAGTCTGTTTTAAGTCACTTAAAACGGACTTTTTGGAAAACCGATTTGCCAAACTTACATTTTCAGCAATGAATTTGAAAACTCAGTTGTATGACATAACCGTGTTTTCCCCCAGTTTTGCTTTTTGTTTTGTCCAAATCATCTCAAAATCGCACTAACATAAGATTCCCATTGTTCACCATTGTCTTGTTTTCCATTTTTGGTTATAAGTTAGCAGTATTACACAAAAACCGCATAACTAAAATCCCAATTTGATTGTGGGCCCCTCAAACTTTGTGTTACAGTCCCACTCAAATCAGTTGAACCTTGACAGAGGTCTTCCTAATAATTATTGTGCCTTTTCCTGAAAGGACTTTCTTCAGGCTTCTGATTGACTCCAATGGAATTACAGTGTCACCTGTTACTTGGCAGCTTTCAAACAGCTGTCCCCCGCCCCCTCCCCCCGTCACTAGCATGACATGTTTATTTTTATTCCAGAGCGGGACGATGAAAGAAAAAAAAAATGTGAGCCATGTTGGTGTGCGTCCTTTGTGAGCGCCTCATCGCTGACATAGCTGAGATGCCCCTCCGCACGACACGCAAGCGCTTGAGCTATTTGAACATGTTGGAAGGCTTCTGTGGGAAAGCATTGTGAAGGATCTCTCACACACACACACACACACCCACCCAAGCGACAGTCGCTGGGTGTGTGCGTGTGTTTGAGATGAAATGAAAGTGTGTCTGATGTAAATAAAATGTGCAAATGTGTTCAAAATCCGTAATGTGAAATCAAGTTGAATCCAGTTCAGTTGAAGTCAGAAAATCTTGTTTAACACGTTCAGACGCTTCCATGTTGACTTGTGGCGCGTGTTGCCCAATGATGTGTTTAATGTGTGTGTTGTTAGGAGTGTACTTGCCTCTGCTGTGGGAGCAGAGCTTCTGCTGGAAGAGTCCCATCGCGCTGGGCTACACGCGCGGCCACTTCTCCGCCCTGGTGGCCATGGAGAACGACGGCTTCGACAATCGCGGCGCCGGCGCCAACCTCAACACGGACGACGACGTCACCGTCACCTTCCTGCCGCTCGTCGACAGCGACCGCAAGCTGCTGCACATCCATTTCCTGTCGGCGCAGGAAGTAAGTACCGCGGACTACGGAATTCGAGACCAATTTCCTCCAAAGTGGACGTGACGCTACTTCTACATAGAAAATATTCTGGTCCCAAGTCAAACTGACACCTAGAAACCCCGCAGCGGACACACAATTAGCCTAACGAACCGTACCGTTCCGCTGTGTGACTAAACGACCTTCTGACGGGGGTCGTCCATTTTGTGCGTTTCCTCAGATGGGCAACGAGGAGCAGCAGGAGAAGCTCCTGCGCTCGTGGCTGGACTGCTGCGTGACGGACGGCGGCGTGCTGGTGGCGCTGCAGAAGAGCTCGCGCAGGCGCAACCACCCGCTCGTCACGCAGATGGTGGAGAAGTGGCTCGACGGCTACCGGCAGATACGCGCCTGCGCCGCGCTCTCCGACGGGGAGGAGGAGGACGACGACGACGACGAGTGACCGACGGTCTGTCGGGACTTTGGGACAAACTGTGACGCGTGCGGAGAATAAAAAGGTTTACAAATTCAAAAACAACTTTTTGATTTGTTTCTCCAATGTGACGACAGAATTCCGACATGGAAATGCACGTATGGAAAAGCCCTTTGAGAATTTAGTCATCATTTCCTTGATATCCATCTTAAGGTCCTTGTACTAGTATGCTCATTGTCCTCACTAGTAAGACAAATCAGCACACTTATAGAATGACTAAGGTGCTATTACTAGTAAGACGGTCGTTCAACACTGGGAAAAAACAAAACAAAAAAAAAGTCCTTTGAATTTAAGTAATTTGAACGTGTCCATTGGTTGCACATGATTAAAATGTTTATTTTCGAGGAGTTGAGGGGGAAATTATGTCTGTTCACCACATTTTACTTGTGCGTCTGAAAATGTTTTTTTTCCACAGTGTACTAGAGCGTCGAATTGCCTTATTAGTGAGTAGAAAGTGCGTACTAGTACAAGTACCTTAAGATGCATATCTAGGCTACGGAATAAATGCGCAAACATCTTTCCATAATTATGCACGTGGTTGTTTAAAAAACTAAACAAAAATACAAGTACGTATATCCTAATATGAACTCTTACCAGCATCGATGTGTTCAGTACAAAAACAAGCACATAATTGACTGTGGATTTTGGAAAATAACAAAAAATGGACAAAGCCATTCTTGTGTTTTCAAAGTTCTACTGAAGCACTGCACATTTATGACAACATTTCTACGTGAATACTCGCTTGAACGAGGTCAAGGAAGCTCTTGAAAAAAGGGAGACGTTCCCTTTAATAAGTGGACTCACTATATTGCTTTTGTTTTTAGTTGACATATTTATTATGATTGTATTTGAACGCTTATAATCTGTATATTTTTCAGCTTTTTTGTTTTTGTTTTTGAGGTTCATCTTGAAGAAACGACATCACAATGACGTCGAGTTTACCGGTGATTTTTTTTTTTTTGTAGTACTTCAAGGGGATGTCTACAACTTGGTGCTTGTTTTTCTCGTTTTTCATTTCCCGTTGCATCACTTCAGCTCTTTAGCCTCTCCGGTTCACCCTCACGCACCTCATTTGTCGTAAAATGTCTCGTCACAGCAATGACATCAAAACCAAAGCAGACGGGTAATTAACATGTTGTTACCGTTTACTCAACTTTCTTTTTCCTCGGTTTGGAGCCTCCACCTGTGGTGTGTTGCTTGGTATTGATGTAATATTTGGTTTGTGGATTATTATTTTTTTTTTCGGCATCACGTCACCCTACATACATGCAAGAGTGTAACACACACAAAAACAAAAATATGAGCAAAAAAACAACAACCAGAAAAATAAAAACATTTTCCAATGTTTTAACTGGTGACTTCTTTTGTCATACAATTTCTCACTTTGGAAAATATGTTTTGCGCCCTCTTGTGGAGGTTGCATGTACTGCTGGAAATTAAGCAACGTTTCAGGTTATGAAAACAGGAAGAATCTATTACTAACAATAGTTGTTTTAATAAATTAGTATTTTTGCAAAACTTTTTAATAAATACTTTGTTACTATTGTAATAAAAAAATTAAAAAAAACGTGCTAATTGTATTTCAAATCCTTGGTTTGTTTCTATAAATGTTTTAATTACTAAAAAAATTCAATTAAGAATTGTATGATTCTAAAACGTTTATGTGATTATGTATGGGTTCACCATTAAAATTGTGACTAATTAATTACAATTTATCCTAATTATAAAATTTTGTTCGAAATAACTCAGCCATAAATCAACTTAATGGGGAAAGAGTTTAATGAAAATATATTTTTAAAATATTCTTTACTATTTTGTAAATAAAAATACTATTAGGTACTAATTATGTGATTTAAAATCCTTGTTACACTTCACTTAATTAAAACGTTATTTAAAAGATGCAATTAATAAATACAAATTACATCAGCAAAAGTGTTTTGTTTATATTTTTGTTCCGCATAGCATAGTAGAAGAGCTGTATGAGAAATTCTGTCTTCATAATTGGGATTTCTATAACAATCATAATTATTAAATAATATTTGACATATCCCTCAGTATGATGGGAGCGCAGCTCTGCCCCACAGCAAACTACAACCTAAACAATAAACATTGTTAAAATAATACTCGGGAGATTTTTATCTTTATATGTAATGTGACCGGAAAGCTAATATTTCAATAAATGTTCCACAAAAACACATTCCATCAACTCTTCTCAATCAGAACAGCATGTATTTTTTTTACATTTTTTTTTTTTATTGGTGGTTTCCAGCTGCACTTCATGTAATGTTATACCGTATGTTCACCTTGTACAAGAACAAACACAGTCACGCTAAAAAAAAGAAAAAAAAATAGGAGTGGTCACATGATTTAAGAACATTTAACAACCAAACTGCACATCAACTAAATGAAAAAAAAAGGAAGAAAAGAAACAATGCAGATCGGTGTCTATTCAGATATGACTTGAGAATGGCTTGAATTTAATTGTTGCTTTTGTTTTTATTCCTTTTCTAGTTCATGATGATGCAAATATAATTTACTGAATGGATGATTTGGTCTTAAAAATGTTTTGTTTTTTTTCCCTTAAAGACGACGACTCCGGCTAAAAATCACACGTGGTAACACTTGCAGAAACAGAACAACACTTGCAACACAACATTGAAAGAAGAAGGAACAAATCAAAAACGACACCAGACGCGTTTGCTGCTGGAATGAAGGAAAACCTTGAAGGAGGGCGAGAGGAGGGAGAGGAAAATGGGAATTCCATCCTGCAAGTCCAGGAGGAATGTGACAGTCTCATCTGCGCGTCCTCCGTCGGATCCTCCAGGATAAGTGGGGGCGGGGGCCACACGTTGCCCGGCGGGCATCCGTCCGTGCTTGTGGCACTTGAGCGGGTCGGGGCGGTGGCGCTTGGTCACGGCTCGCTCATGTGCTCTCTGCTGGGGTCGCCGTGTTTGGAGGGCTGGTTGGGGGAGGTGGCCTGGGACGCGTGGGTACCGGGGGGCAGGGTGTGGGCGATGGGCACTCCGCCGGGCAGCAGCCCCTCCAAAGGCCGGGGGATCCCGCCGGGCGCCACGCCCCCCACCACGCCCGGAGGGAACCTGCCGAGACAGAAACCCTCTAAGCACTCGTAGAAAAAGAAGACTTCTTCTCTATGCGTGGCCCTTAGTGTCAAAGTTGAGCATCAGTCACTACAGTGGAAAGCTGCCCAAAAGCGCGCTCTTAAAGTTGTATATCAGTCACTACAGAAAAGAGCTGCACACATGCTGCTTTCTTCTCAATGTACAATTCTTGCTGTTGAAGTTGTGCATCAGTCACTACAGTGCACAGTTGTACAAAAGCTGCCTTTCTTAATATTTAGAAATCAGTCACTACAGTGGACAACGGTTTAAAAGCTGATTTTTTTTCATGTTTAGAAATCAGTCACTGCAGCGGACAGCTGTTCACAAGTGTACGTCTCAATGTCAAAGATGACAGTGGACGGCTATTCAAAACTTCTATACGCACAATTCTTGTTATGAAAGTTGTGCGGCAATTGCAACAGTGGTGAGCCATTCAAAAGCAGTTTTCGTCTACATATACATTTGATGTTTGATGTTGAAGCGTCGTCACTTCCTGTAGGTGTAATGGGCATTTGTCGTAATACTTTTGTCCACATAGTTACAAATTTGGGGAAAACCAAAGGTGAATTTAAGGGGAGTCATACAGTGAATAGAGGGTCAGTATGGAAGCTGGGGAGGGACAATACACAGTACGGGTGAATGTAACACACACTAAGGCTTATTGGGAAGTTTGGGATTGTTTTTTTTTCTTTCTCCATCACCATGATTGATTTACCTGCTTTGACAATTAGGAATATAATTTGTCCTGCATTCCCCCCGTTGCTATGGCGTGTACCATGGTTTGGTTCACTCGGCTGTGTGCGAGAGAAGCAGTTCAGTCCTGTTCAAGCCATACGTTACGTTAGTCACGCTGGAACCTCCAAAGTCTTCTCATTTCAAAGCACATTTTTGGTCATCATGTCAAGTCTAATTTCTCGAAATGATGAAGTAAAGATGAATTTGTTTCAGGGTCAAAGTGTTGCTATACTAAAGTCACACTATTCACCCTGTAAAGACGCCTAAAAAAACACTGTTGTGTAATCATTTCATTTGCATTGATTAAAAAAATGTTAATAAATGTATTTTTTTTAATTTGTTCATTTACTGTCATGGTCTGTGTTTGGGTTTGGGTTGTGTTTAGTTTTGTTCCATGTTTGTTGTGTGCTCATTTGGTTGTTTGGTGTCCACCTGCTCTCGTCAACCAATCAGCTCTCTCCAGCCGCTCGTGTCTTGTCCAGGTGTTCAAATCTGTTTGGATTTAGTTCCCTGGTTTCTTTCAGTTCTTGTCGGTTCATTGCCGTTGTCTGGTGTCTGTGTCACGTCATAGTTGCCAGTCGTGTCGTTCAGTTATTTGTTTCTTGTTTTGGGTTTACTCAAGTGTTTCTTTGTTACTTTGTGTTTAGATTTTGGACTTTGTTAATTCAGCATTTACACTTTTCCATGATCCTTGTTTTCTGTATTAAATATTTGGTTTTTTTTATATACTCCTGCATTATTGCGTTGCCTCCCTGCACTTGGGTCCTCCACGTTTTGGCCTTCCTCGCCTTCGACCAAACCCCAAATGTGACATTTACATGAAATTACAAAATGTATGTACTTATTTATTTAGTTCATCTGGATGGATAAATTAAATTGTACAATTACATTAAATAATGTATCATTTTGTCAATTCATTTTAATCAAATTACACAAATAAATTATTTTTTTTATTCAGTTCATTTAAAATCAATTACTCAATTAAATTAATTCATTGATTTACATAATTTAAATATAGTTATTCAATTACATGAAATTATGTATTTAATTTGTTTAATTCATTTTGTTGTTGATTAAATTTAATTAACTTAATATTTAGTTGAAGTTAATTGCCAACTTAAATTAAAAAAAACATTTAATATTTAGTTCATTTAAATTAAATCAATTTAAGAATAATCAATTATTTTGTTCATTTACACTAAATGATGTAAAATATTGTTATATTTGAATTAAACTACACATGCTGGCGTAGAATTTTTAAAAATTATTTACGATGAATAATGAAATAAATAGCAAATAGATACATTTTAACTAACCCATTATAGGAGGGAAAATGGCAAAATTAAAGCAAGAAATATTGCGGTGAGCAAAAGTCTCGCGGGATTTGCTGAGATCTCGCGCGATGGTGGTTTGAAGTCCAGATTTTTGTTTGTACTTCTTGGGGTGGTCCACTTTGGAGGTTCCAGTGTGTTTGGCCCTCGGTTGTAAAACGTGGCCCCTTCCCGCCAACGCGCACTTTGTCGCGCCAACGCGCGCTCTCGTCTTCCCACCTGTAGGCGGCGCCGTTGATCTCCGGGTGAGGTTGCGGCTGCTCCATCACTCCCCAGGGCGCCGAGGTGATGAAGAACTCTTTGTTGACGCAGTTTCGCAGGCTGTCGGGGATTCGGCCTGAATACACGTGACAATGAGCACTATGCAAATTCATAAAAAGAGGGAAAATATTTTGTGTTTTTTTTTTTTCTTTTTTTAAAAAGGTATTGTACCGTGTATAAATTGATGGTAAAAATTCTATTACTTTTTACTTTTGTTCTTAAGTACTAGTATTGTCACAACGCCAAAATTCTGACTTCACTACTACATGTACAGTCCCTTGGTATAGACTTGAAACGATACCAAGGCAAAAACCCGAAACATCGGAAAAAGCTATTTTCCGTGTCAATTTTCCAGTAAACGGCTTGAAGCGTGCACGTTTTCAATCTTATTTGGAAAATTGTTGTATTATATCTGTCGAACTGCACACATCACCTTCAGGGAGTCACTCTTAAAAGTACCGGAACCGAAAAGATGTGGTATCGTATCGTTTTTGGCAGTGAGGTATCGCCATACTTTTTTTTTTTTTTTTTTTTTAGTAACGGTACACCACGCAACCCTACTAAGTCCATTTCAGACGTTGTACTTTAAAATCAGTTATCTCTTATAAATCAGTATTTCTACTTTTACCTGGGTATATTTCTACACAAATATCTGTACTTTAACTTACATACAGTGTGCAAGTACTTTTGCCACCCGCGTACGTGTGTTTGCGCGCGCTCGGTTGAGTCCGCTGTACCCGTGATGGCTCGGCGGATTTCCGTGGCGGCGGCCTCGCGCATCTCCAGCGACGCCTGCTCGCTGTACCAGGCGGTGTGCGGCGTGCAGATCAAGTTGGGGGCGTCCTTCAGGGGACCTTGAGCAAAGCTAAAAAGAGCAAAATTGGACACGTCAGAAAAAAATTAATAAGTAAACTAAAGCCTTTCAAACTACAAATGTGTAGGAAATGGTAAAAATGTGACTGATTGTGTCGTGACGCTGTGGGAATTTATCCTATTTTACTTTCACTACAAATAATGTTTATCTATGCCAGAGACGTGGAGTGACAGGAAATGAATGCTTTTCCACAATATAATTCAAATAATGTTAATCTATCTATGCCAGTGACGTATAGTGACAAGCAATAAATGATTTTCCACAATATAATTCACCTGTGTATTAACTTTTATTCGGTGGTGTGCCGCGAGATTTAGATTTCAAATATGTGCGTTGGGAAACACGGACCTAAATGGTTCCGACTCGTGGACGTCCAAGGCGGCGCCACGTATCCTGCCTTCTTTGAGGGCCTGCGCCAAGGCCTTCTCGTCCACCAGGCCCCCCCGCGCCGCGTTCACCAGGAACGCACCTTGACGCATCTGCAACAAAAACATTTGATTTGATTTTAACGTTAACATTTTGTGATGGAAAGGCATAACTAGCCCAAAAAGCGTTCAACAAACTTCATATTTACATGTACAGAGATGTCAGTAAAAAGCATTTGGACAAGTATCTCCAAATACTATGACGTTTTTTTGCATGCATCTCCAATTTGATTTCATTTTTTTTTTAATGCTGTGCGACAATAGAACACAGCATGTGTATATATATATAAAATCCTCCTAAGGAAGTGTGTTGTGTGTGCTTGTGTTTTGCGCGCGTCGTGCCTGCTTGATGGTGAAGTCGTTGATGAGGTGGTGGTTGTGCTCGTTCAGGTTGCAGTGCAGAGAGACGCAGTCGCTCTGGTAGAGGAGGTCCTGCAGCGTGTAGACGCGCTGCACGCCCAGCGAGCGCTCCAAGCCGTCCTGCAGGTACGGGTCGTAGAAGATCACGTTGAAGCCGAACGCCTTGGCCCGCATCGACACCGCCTGACCCGCGCGACCTGAAGGGAGCGCAGCGGAAGCTGTCACAAGTCTGACAGTTAAAGCTTTCCCACGCATGCGGTGGATGTCGCCACCTTCTGGCAATGTGCTGCCACCCGATTGGCTTGGAGTCTTTTTAGACCTCTGACATGGTTTGTACACTTACGTAATATCTTTTCAATATTTATTTCGAAAATATTAATTCATATTTTTTTTACTGATTTATTTATTGATTTTTAAAAGACACACACAATCCTTAAAGTTTGTGAACTTATTCATTTCATATAGCTCCCGAAAACATGTTTGAACAGTTCCAGAAAGCAAGGAGGGGGAAAAAAAAAAAAAAAGTTTAGCAAGCACATTAGTACTTTTTATTGATATTGTAAAATGATTTGAAAAATTACGCTACGAGGCTAATGATTTGTCATCAGTTCCATGAAAAGGACATAGCTCCACATTTTTCCCTTTTATTGAAAACGAAGAAAATGTGTTTTTGAAAAACATTTTAAGAAAAAAAAAAAAGGAAAATGATTGAAATACTATTCCATCAGATAGCCATTTGTGGTAAAAACAAATCAATAATGAATGCAAAATTGAAGCGCTTTTTCAAACATTAAAACTGCTCTCGTATTGCGTCTTATTTTAGATTATGCAGGTGTACCTAATGAACTGACCAGGGAGCGTACAGGCGGGGCCGGGATTTGAACCCCAGTCCCCAGAACAGTGAGGCAGATGTGCTAACCAGTCTCCCACCATGCCGGCAAGTAGTAGTAGTCGTAGAAAAATGATCCTCCACGAAAATCCTCCAGCAATTTGCCCCCCCAAAATGTTCAGAATCAAATATAGATGCCGCAAGTGGGGTAGGAAAGCACTCCTTGAGTCTATATTAAGCACCTCAACTCACTTCAACATAGTTCCTTGACACCGAGAGGCCACAAGATGGTGCCAAATTATTACTTGTATTGCTTTGGCGTGAGCACGAAAACAGCCAAGTTAAGTTTTATGCAAAGGATAAGTTGTTTGCCCAAACATTTCAAAGAAGCGCGAAGTAGTTAAGCTCACCGAATCCGATCAGGCCGAGCGTCTCTCCTCGGATCCTGGCCGCCCCCGACGCCACCTCTCGGATCTGCTCCACGCTCTGGACCCGCGTGCCCTCCCGGAGAGCCTGGTAGAGCCAGGTGTTCCTCCTGTACAGGTTGAGAATGTGACAGAGTGTCGAGTCCGCCGTCTCCTCCACGGCCGCCGAGGGAATGTTGCACACGGCGATACCTGCAGAAGGAATGATGAATTTCTTTTATAGCAACTCGCAAAAAGTGTAAGATGAATTTTGCGACCACTGAGACCGCCACTCACACAGTCATAGAAACCATAAATACTACAACAAAAACGCAACTGTGCCACGTACATCATCTGGAGAAGTTCAGAATCACACTGTATTTGATAACATGGCAAACGCATACAAAAAAAATTAATAAAATTAAATACATTGTAGTCACCAGATATGCTGACGATTAAATGTACGAATGTCCGCAGATTGCTACAGACGCGCTGCTAGTCAAAATAGGCAATAGCAAATATTGCTCAAACCAACCAATTAGAGGAGTGGGAAAATGCTGACATCATCGAGGGCCAGCGATCTGGCCCAGTGAGGGAGAATGTGAAATCTGATTGGTTAAAGACACAATCCCGTTGCAAAAATGGTTTAAGGTACATCGGTCAGCAACTCCGATTCTGAAGGCACCTGGGCAGATTACATTGGCATGGCAACACAGAGAGGCTGAAATCCGATTGGACAAAACCCAAAGTCCGCGTCTCACCGAGCTCTCCGGCCGCCTTGATGTCGATGTTGTCGTAGCCGCTGCCGATGCGGATGATGATGCGTAGCGCCTTGAACTTCTCCAGGTCCTCTCGGGTCAGCGTGATGGTGTGATACATCATGGCTCCCACCGCCTCGCTCAGCACCTGGGTATCATGCATTTTATATTTAATACAGAACGCCGCCTTGTTTCGTAATTCTCATTCAGTGTTTGTAGTTTATCTCTCTCGCCGCCGCTGTCACCCTTTTTTAAGCAATCGTTTTTGTATGGATTTTTACAGTCTTCCCTCGCATTTGGGAAAGGAGAGCCACGGTCGCCTTTTCAGCCATTTATTAAATGCCGGGACAACAGCTAACCTCGGGAACGCTCACGCAGGAGCTGATGTCAGCCACAGCTCACGCCCAGTCACTCCCACGCAAAGTTGAGCATCAGTCACGTCAGTGGAAATGTGAGGTGACCACACAAAAAAAAAAACAACAGCATTATTCTTAAGGTGTTCTCTAGGCTGGAAGTAAATTTCGGCTTGCCGTCATCTAAATGCAAATATCTCGTTGCATTTGTTGCATTTAAATAAAGACAAGCTGCCAAATCGGCTGTTTTTGTCGCATTCAAGTCGAGGTGGCGTCGCGAACGCTTCTGAAAATAACAGGCTTAAATTCACAAAACTAACCGCAAATGGAATTAACTTCACCGCAGAGGATTAGCATCGCACTAGGAATTTCCATATAAAACTTCTTTTTTGGTGTAATTTATTGGTTGCCGGAGGGGAGACGGACGCTTAAGCTAAGGTTAATAAAGCTCATCTTGTGCTTTTAATTCTGTTCCGGAGTCGAACGGTTGTTGTCATAAAACCTTTAGGCAATGTTTTAAGTAAGATGCTTAAATGTCATACAAGTGTTCAAGAAGTTAACCACTGTTTAGCAGAAGGCCAGTACAACACAGTCTTAACTGTGTCTTATGTACTAAAGTGAACCCATTTATTGCTGTGGACACATTCCAGACCCAACCGCAACAGGTGATAATCCGCAATCTATTTTTTTTTGTTATACGGCGTGGCGTGTGATGTTGGCGAGTCTGCGTGTGAGCGTCTGGCTGTGAGCCGTGGCTGACAGCCGATCTCGGGCGAACGTGCGCCTCCTCTCCTGCCAATTCAATGAACGGCTGAAAGGTGCATCGGCGACTGTGGCTCTCCTTTCCCCGCATGCGAGGGCATAACAGTAAGTCAGTATCCTGTAAAATAAAAACAGCGGTGTGAATTAAAAAAGCGCTATAGCAGGGGAACACTCTGTAAGCATTGGGAGACCGTATGATTCTTACTAGCGCCCTTTATACTGCCTGCACTTCCTTTTTCCAGGTCCGGCACAGAGTGGCCGTTCAGAGTTGCCCCGCCAATATGTCGCCTTCCGAAGTAGGATCAGCGGTGTAACAAACGCGGGATAGCGCTTGTGTGTAAGGGTATGCTGTAATATCGGGACAGAGGTGTGAAATTTAAAGGCCCGCCGGGACGGCAGCGCCCTGCTGCAAGCATGCCCATATTTGCAAGTGTGGTTCTCCTTGCCCACATGCGAGCTTAATTGCTCCATTTTGTTTTCCACTTAACACAACATGAGGCAACATCCTACTTTGCTCTAAGTGTAATTGTACCTTTTCGTGTATTTCCTGTGTGGACTGCGCGTCGCAGAAGGCCACGGTGGCCAGGTCCTTGAGGATGGGCATCTCCACCGTGCAGTCGCGCCCATCCAGCAGCGCCACCAGGGGACGCGGGTGCATGGGGCCGTTCATGATCTGCGGCCGGATACCTGCCGAGACATACCGGTTCAATTATTCATATGAGGCGCTCGTACGCTGAGGAGGAAGAGGAGGAGGGGAAATGAAAACAGGAAGTGTTCCCGTGCTTGGACTTGTATGACACACACACTAAAAAAACCGTTTCTCTAGCTGCTCTGTTACCCAGCAACAGGTCCTTTCATCCTATGAGGCCACCACCTCAATCATCCAATCAGGTCAGCTCATGTTTATAACCCAAAATAAAATCAAATGAAAATGAAAAAAAAATATCGAGGAAAGCTGTTGGGTGTCCACACATTATTCCCTGGTTGCCGCTGCCTGTTGTCATGGTGATTGGAACATTTGGGCAGGATAACGACATGAATTTTATTCAGTGGCTTCCTCGCCGATGGAGGGAATCTTCTTCACCATACATTGGCCAATTTGTTGGCGTGTGAGCATGTGAGCGCGTGTGTGCGTGAGAGAGAGTGCGAGAGCGCTTGATCATGTGACCTATATATTTTTTATATATATATATATATATGCAGCTTTAATGACTCTATAACAGTCATACGCAACCAGTGTGTCGTTACAGATCATTAGCTGTACAACAGGAAATTGTCCAATTTCACTAACTTGGTCCAAAAATCATTTATTTATTACTACTAATCTCTTTTTCTTCTCCTCTCCATGCCAGCTACGTATAATGACGAATGAATGAAAAAACCTCAAACGATATAATATGTTTTGTTGTAGTTATTCCAGGTTTACACTGTTCTAGACATTGAATGTTCCAGATTCAATTGCACTGGAAAAATATTGTTATGGATAGCCACAGTTCTTCCCACCAAGTGTAATTCACTACTATAGTATGTAAACCATGAGTTATACAACAAAGCAATCAGCTTATGCAGTGAATATGAAAAAGTCTACACACCCCTGTCCAAATGCCAAGCTTCTGTGAAAGTGCCTCTGATTGAAATTTTTGCTTTTCTTCTAGCATAAGCCTGAAGATTTTGTCCTGGCATTTGAGCAGCGGTGTGTAAACATTTTAGATCCGCTGTATTAAATTATAGTTGGAACGGCATTGAAATTATGAGGAAAGAAAATGGCATAGGATCATCAAAACTGAAGAAAGCGGTACAAACGTACAATTTAGGTCCAAGTCGACATCTAATAAAGCACTGCTACAAACACAGAAACAGATCCAATAATGTTCACAGATTCACATCCAAAAGCCCTCAATAGTTTACACTACGACTGAAAACTTTTTTTTTTTTTTTAAATTATGTTCTTCATCCTCGCTTCCCTTCCCGTTTTGCTTCATATCGATGCTTTGCTGTCATCACTCTCCCGGTCTCCTGCGCCGAACGATGTTTTTACGGCAGCCTTGTGACTCACTTTACAACTCCGCGGATAAAGAGATGATTTTCTTTTCTTTTTAACGACGCGTTTTTACATCACAGACCGTTAACAACATGACTGCGTGGCACTTCTAATAAAAGCGCTACTTCATCGAAGTGCCTGAGCGGGATATCATGATGACAAGTACTGTACGTACAACGAAAAAAAAAAAGATCATAAAAGGAATAATGAGTGACAAACGACCTTGAGACGTGGCTCTGTTTGCATTATTATTCACTAGAGCTACCACACACACACACACATAATACATGCGCGCACACATGCAGTTGTGCTGTGAGTATGCTAAAAAACCTTTAGGAACTAACTGTTGATTATTGGTGACTGAAAGCTTATCTCCAGCACATTAAGGCGGACCGTGCCGCCGCGGTAAACGCACGATGAAATCTGGAGATAATTAACCCCTTGACGGCGCTGTTAGTGCGCGTCTTAATAGCTTGGATATCAAAATAATCCGGGTAAGGAGCAAACTACAACCAATTAAGAGAATTGCATGCATCAACAACTTTGGAATGCGCGAAGCTCTTCGTGGGAAATGTTGGCAAAACATGAGTGAAAAATAGAAAGCGCAGTGAAAGACAAGAAGGTTAACTGCAAAACATTCCGTGGGAATACTAGACAGGCGTACCTTATGGCGGTAAAGTAATGGAAATCACCCCAAAAAAACCCAGTGGGAACATTCCACTAATAAATAGACAACCATATTCCCCTCAAATAGTTGCAGGGAGAGTTCCAGGCATATATGAGAAGGTGTTTACTAGAGACAAAGCCTTTATTTGTGTTTTGATATTTTTATTATTTTCCCCCCGAAGGTAAAATAAATAAATAAATAAATATTTGATAATATGCTGTACTTGTGAGCAGGTAGAGGTTTGAACGACTTCCGATTTTCTGTAGTCGACGCTAAAGTGATGACAGTGGAGTCGCCTATAGGTCATCGATGGCATTCATTTATATATTTTCAGTTGTCAACTCGCCGCATTTCAGATTAGCGTACATTTTCTTATATTTCATAGGATTGCATAGTTTGCAAGTAACTGTGCTACCAATCTGATTTTCGGTCAAATATTTCAGCAAGCTTGGGGGCAACGCTGCTAGTTTGCTGCTCGAACCCGCCACCTGATGATTTCAGCGAGGCGTCCACGTTGTTCGTGCCAAAGCACGCGATCGCAATAACCGTCACTGCAAAGCGGTACAGTCGACGTGGTGACTCGTCGGGTTCAGGGGACAGCAACGTGAGTGTGTTATAAGAGAAACAACGCCACTTCGACACAAAGCTGCAACAAAGTTAAAAGGTTTCAAAAGGTTTTAAGGAACGAACAAAATATGTTTACATTTTCCATTGGTCGCCGCAATAAACAAGATGATGAGAGGAAAAGAACAATGCGGGCTTTTGGCCAGGCAGAACTTGAAAAGTTTTACATCTGTTATGCAATGGGAGATTGTTTCTACTCAGAAGATTATGGGTAACTTTAAAAGCACCGCAAATATATATAGTGTAAGAGCAAATGGCAATGTCGAGGCAATCATTACATTTTTGGAGCCCTCCTATGATGACTCTTGCCGATGCCAACTGTTCAAACGACGCTTAGCATAAAAGCAACGGTCGTCTCGATTCACACGATGACACTTTGTCGGTTTATTAAATCCATATCTGCCCCACCCTAGGAACAAACCACAAACCCAGATGGCGAGAAAAACGAAACCAGAGCCCAAACTCTCCACTCCAAATCAGACACACTGTGAAAAAGTCTCGTCTCGCTTTTAAGTAAACATTTGCAAGCACATGTAACAACGTGACTGAAGATGGTTTACATTGCACGGCGGCATATTTAAGGCTGGTAATCTTTTGGATGGAATTACAAAGCGCTTGTGCCAAACCCCCATTAATGTACTAAAAGTGTTTTATCATTTCCCAACAGCCAGCCAGCGTTGTCTACAAGTGAGGCGCAAAAGCCCTCAGTTTAAACTGGCTTGAATGTAAATAACGCTTTATCTGACAGCAGGTCGGCCTCTTCACTGGAGGTCTGCGGGGATTTAATGTGCCGCTGCAAGCTCGAAGGCTTGATAGCGTCCTCCGGCCAACACTAATCGCAAACTCAATGATTCTCCAGGAGCTATGAAAACTATTTGCCAGCGCTGGCAAGCGAGATCTCCAGACCACAAATGGATTGCAGATGTTCCAATCTCAAAAGAAAAGAAAAAACACTTTTTGGGATTCTAATAAGAGACAAGGACAGGGGTGGGGGTTGGAAAAAGAGAAGAATAAGATATATCTGTCCTCAGTGTACCACCAAGCACAGTTGTTGATTTGGTGCTTTTCTTTCGCATTTCTATTGCCACGCCCTCCAACATTTTGGCCCTGTACCATTGGAGTCACAAATGGATACAATATACACGAATGTACTTCAATTAGGAATGCAACGATTCTACTTTGTCAGACTGAAGTACTTACATTTGCGTACCGCTATTTGATAATGCCAAGTTGTGGGATGAAAATGTGTTTTGTTTGAGTTAAATATTGTTCACACACGCAACCCTTTCTTGAAAATGGCATGAGTTTGAGTCAAAGAGAACCCTTTTTAAAGTAAAAGCCTGTCATTATTGACAGGAAATGGTCACATTCTTGGAGGAATGGCAATGGGAAGATGGCCAAACATGCCTGAAACAATCATGGAAGGAGCAGACAGGTGCCAAAAAAAAGGAAGAACACCAAAGGCTGGATGCCAATGTTGCCCTTTTATTGTACCTCGGAACATAATCCAAATAAGGGTTTACTGTTGAATTGAGCCGCCTGGTGGAAATGTGGCTTCATTTTCTTGTTTCAAGGGGTTACAATCTCATTTTATTTTCCGGTTTGGAAGAGCACTCCTTAAACAGAGCGTAAAACAGTCAATTTACTATCTGCTCGGGAAGCCCGTGTTCCAATTGGTATTCCTTCAAAAGAGATCTTTCTTCTGTATTTCACACCGGATTAATGGCTGCATTGATCTCCAATGTGAAATCCTAGCTTAGATTTACTGCCACACTTGGGGAGACACCAGAGTCAGGTGAAGTGACCAACATTATACAGAATATACAATGTAATCTTGAATATCTGGTAATGGACCTCCTGGACAGATCACCGACAGACGAGCGACTCACTTTAGGGACTCGTTTATGCCCCGCTGTGGTTTTCTACTCAACGGCGATGTCACTTCCACTGGTCGAGTTTCAAGCGTCCCATTGACGACTGGAGTGGGAAAGGTGCTGAAACGCTCCCCGCTGTAGTCAGCGTGGCGCGGTGCACGCCATGGACGCCCCCGCGCCGGGCCCCTCCATTAGTGGAACAATAAAAGTGCAAAAACAAAAGGAAGTGAGGAAGATTTTCCATGGCGCGATGATGTCAAGGCCACGGCGGCGGTCGTCGGGTTCACAGGAAAACTTTTCCGCGCTTGACCTCGAGCCAAGAGCGGCTCAGTGGGCTCAGGACCAACAGCTGGTTCAGGTTACCTAGCAACTCCCAAGCCGGGGGCCTCAGCGATGGAGAATGAGAGCGTGAGTAGGGCAGGGGGAGCTCGAGGTGGGGCGGAGGGCCTGGAACACAGTTGGGGTTCTTTGTGGCAAGTGCAGTGATATGAAAGTCTTCCCATACAAGGGTTTAGAGGACATGGATTGGTGACCAGAAGGTTTTGAGACCTGCTTTTGCATCTTTGAGCAAGGCACTCAAATTTTGGCTTGTATCATAAAGCATATCAAATAACTGATGTGCCCACCTTGGCCAATTGGGGGCAATATAAGACAGATCCATGAATATCTCAAATCCTCTCTCAGCTCACCAGTATGACACTAACAGTCATTCTTTGCGGAGGATAAAGCGTGTTGCTTAACACACATGCTATTTAGCGTTAGCATCAAGCTAGCTGACTGGAAGGCTAAGGTCTGTGGTTGTTTGAAATACACAAAGTGAATTCTCTTGGTTTTATGTTAAGTTTGACAGTAGACATCAACTGGGAGAAGCGATAAACATCTTAAGCCTCTTTTGAAGAACGAACTCTTCACTAATTGTATTTCTAATTGTGACGTGAGTTGAGTCACTGCCACCATACAGTGCCCGTATCTCAAGTCTGTGCTCGTAAGTCCAGAAGACATTTTCCCCTTTTGTTGTCTTTTTTCGCTCTTTTGAAATTTAAGTCAACTGTTCCATGCCCGCGATCAAAAAGGGTGCGTTCCTGCTGCGTGACATTATCCTCCAAAAAACAGGAACTAGCCTACTAACTGACAAACAAATGGACAACCACAAATAAGTCACTGCAATATATGACGCATGACAGAACCATTCCCCTTGTCCCATAATAAAAAAATGGTACATTCTGGTTATATTACCTCATCCTCCATGAACACGTCACTCAATACATAGAATACATTAAATACATAGAAATACATCACTCTGTAATTTTCGCTCTAGTTTTGCCTGTCTAGGCATGCTAGAACTGTTCCCACTTGGCGCATAATCAAATCAATCAATAATTACGCTATTTTACGTCACCATCCTTGAACCAGGAATTAGCCTGACAACTAATAAACACATAGACAAAAACAAAAAAAAGTCACTCTGCAATTTTTGCGCTACTATTTTTTACTTTTTTCCGTAATTCGCCACAAACCATGACATACTATGCTAACCACCAAACGAATGAACGAACACAAACGCTTTGCAATTATCCTTTTTTGTCATTAGAGTCATGATAAAACAATTTCCCTGTACTATAATAAAAAAGACATTCCCATTGTTTTACGTTGTCCTTCATAAACAAGGAAGTAGCTTGCTAGCTAAAAAGAAAAAAAACAGATAGACAAACAGACACAAATAAGACCCTCCGAGATTTGCCTACATTAGTGTAAGGATTTTTTGTTGCACTTTTATGTACACAGTGCGCGGCATGCATTTGTGACAATTAGTCATGTAAATTTACTACTGGGGATTCTATTACATACAGGGCTTCATAAACACACTCAAACCCATTCACAAACAAATGTTAACCAACGCTGACCAGTCATTTCCACTGGCGACAATACAAAACATTCACTTTTGTGCATACATACAGGCTACAATAGGGGGCCTGTGTTCCTGGCACTGTCTACTTTCTGGAGTGGCTTTTACGATCCCTTGGCATCGGGCGAAAAAAAGAGGAGGAGGAGAGGGGGTGCAATCTTTTTGTTGGCAGACTTGCCTCCTCTGAGGCAGCCCCCACCCCCCACCCAACCTCCCTTTGCCCCAGCTGGACCCTATCAGCGCCCAGTCTACACCAGCAGCCTATCTCATCTTCTACTATGTGGACACACAAAGACCTTGTTTGTCCTCCCGCTGGCCTCCTCCTCCTTCCTCCAAACTTAATACAAGACGCACAGTGGTGGAAAAAAAAAATAAGGGGGGGGGGGGGGGGGGAGGGTGGATATGGAAGGTGATATCAGTAACAAACACAGGAATGGAGTCAAACACTATCACTTGTGAGGCTGCGAGATACAAAACCATCTTTCAGTGCAGATGACACACACACAAACACACACATATAGAGCAGTTGAGTGCAAGTAAGGAACACACACATACTGTACACCTAAATTCTGGTAACAAACCACACACACACACACAAAATTCATCATTTTAAAGCATTTGAGCCTGTCTGACTAGCACTTCAATAAAAAATAAAATAAAACCTTATACACCCTGTAAAAGGAGCCAAAAAGAAACATTTGGTCCACAAATGCTCATAACAAACTTCAAAATATATGCTCATACATTTAGTAGGGCCAAAGGATCCAAGCTAAAATAATCAAACAATACAACAATTAAAAAGAAATAAGCCGTAATTGCTGATGTTTTTGCAAAACCAAACGCGCGCTGGGACGATGTTAAACCCAGTTTTCCGCCAAGATGATGCTTATTAACACACACACACTCACACACACATTTGTCTCTGGCCTGCAGATGATGACACATGACAACCTTTACTAACACCATCACCGTTCCCTCCCACCCTCCCCTTCCTTGTTGCAGCAGTGCAGCGCTCTCAAACACACACACACACACACGACACACACATGACACATTTCATTGCAAATACATTAAGGAGGCTCATTAGACACCACCGCCTCCTGCATTGGATCTACGAGATTTTGTATTTTTATCCACGCATGCACGCGCTTGCACAAAAGAGGCGTGCTTCTTGCCTGGGAAATGCTGTCGCCACATTCTTTCAATCAGGAGCTGCACATGGTCCCAAAAATGTGTTGGTGAGGGTATTAATTATAATAAAAAAAAAAAAAAAAAAAAAAAGAAGTGGACGTTTTAGGGGATTCTTTCACAGTTCACCCTGGGGTGCACTTCTCCTCCTCCTCTTCCTCCTTCCTCTCTCAGGTTCCCACAGCTTGTTTCCAAATGTGTCCTCCTCCTTGGTCACCTCACCCCCTGAAGAGCCATGTCTTTTATTTCCTCGAGGACAGGAAGGGAAGGGATGGAGAACGGATGGCTTAAAAAAAAAAAAAAAAAAAAAAAAAAAAAAAAAAAAAAAAACAGCACTCCTTTTAATCTCCACTGAAAGGGAACCCCCCCCCCCCCAAAAAAAAATGGATTTCTATTTGTCTTGAGCCAGCAGCGGCGAGCACTTCTCTGCCCGCTCCTCTTCTTCCTCTTCCTCGCCTCCTCCAGCTCACTTGCACCTCCCTCTACTCCCCCCACCCACCCACCACCATCTTGGAGGCGGCAGGTTTTTGGTCTTTTCACTCAGACGCCAGGCAGCCTTTTGTTGCCAGCCACAGAGCGAGAGAGAGAGAGAGAGAGATCGAGCAAAAGAGAGAGAGAGCAAGAGAGCGAGAGAAAGGAGTGTGGGGGGAGAGGATGGGATAGAAAAGCCCAAATAAAAGAGAAGGGAGGGAAAAAAAATGCTGGAGGAGGACCAGTCGCAGCGAGTGTCGCCTCTCCTTGTTCCCTTTCCCCCCCATTTTTTAAACTCCCTCCCTCCCATTTTTATTAGTGGTGATGTGGCCTTCAGGGTCCTTTAACAGTGCCAGACCTTTTTGTATACACAATCTCAAGTTGTTCGGCGTGATATCACTCTTTTTTTTTGCCTCTCAATGTTATTCAACAAAAATCCAGAATTAAAGCTACATACAAGGTTAGAATTAAACAAAAAGTGTATATATATATATATATTTATCATCAAATCATTATGTTCCTTCAACACCAACAGCACCTTGAGAAAAACCTCTCATAATCACAGAGTGTCAAGTGCATACCAAAACAACAGGTTGCGCTATAGTCATAACTGAATCATAACGTCATTCTAGCCATAGAAGAAGCCTGAAGAACGTTCCTTCTGGAGAAGGCACACCCACAACAACAATGAATTGAGGAAGAGGGGAATCAAACATGTGGACTGAAAGTCACACTTGGGTGTACAATACAGTGAAACTCCGTTTATCGTGGGGGATACGTTCCAGACTCACCCGTGACTGGTGAAAACCTGCCATTTAGAGACGCCATATGATATAAATACATATTTTTATAGTTTTATCCCTAACACACGCTTGAAATGCATTTGAACAGATTTAAATGTATTAAGACACACCAAAGTATTTCTTAGCCCCTGTGCTCACTCTCTCGCTGTTAAGAAATGGGAGAATATCATAACATCACTTGAAGGAAATGAAACGACTCTTGCTCGCAAATGCCTCCAAATAAGAGGCAAAGCGTGTTTTCTTCAAGCTGTTTGTCACGCCCAATTAAAGTTAAATGTAAAATAAAAGATAATTAAACACTATATATATATATAAACACGAACATTTTTAACCCAACCACATAAAGTTGTCCAATAAAAAGTCCCCTACATTAGTGCTAACATAATGCAAAAGGCCATAAACAGGCTAACAGAAATTAGCATAGATGTTACGGTAGTTAAAAATATAAAATAAAATCTTCAAGCAACTGCTACTTTAAACCAACACAGAGCATCAACACATACAAACAGAGCATACAACAGTATTGCGCCCTGCTGTGAAGGGATGACGACTATTACTAGAGCTCAGTTGGGGACCTTCTCTGCCTCTTCTTCTTGCTCTTATTGACAGTGCATCTCCATACAGCAGAGTTGCCCTGTATGTTGCGACACAACGTGGTACAACACTGACGGCCAACAACTCTAAATTGGCACGTTATACTGTAAAACAATATAAAAAATGATGAACTGCAAAATAGCGGGGTTTCACTGTAAACCAGAAGCAAAGCAAATTAAACCTCATCGTCAGACCTCCACCAAAGCGGGCAAAGCAATTCTGAATTTGCAACTTTATCTTGAGCCGAACCAAATTTTAAGTAAGGCTGACGTACAATTTGGAACCTACCTTGGTTAAGACAGTGTATTACTATTGCATTACTATTTCAAGTAGTTAACGTCTTTAATACGTCCCCCATGGGACGGGCATCTCAACATTTGCATTACGCCTTGTTTTAACGTTTTTAAGTTGTACCATTAACAATGGTAAGGCGTTGTACTTAGAATGCTAAAATGTTACTTGAAAAGGTGTCGCACATGTAATAAAGGTTCCATAATGGCAAACCTAAAACTGCTATCTATTTTCAATGAGTTCTTTATGAGAAAAAGTGTTTTGAAAGCTGGATAAATCAGAGGTGCAGTGTCTTATTTCCTACCACAACTAACAAGACACGTCTGGGCGGGCATAAAGCCAGTCCAGCTCGTCCACACTTGGGATTCGCGGTGACATTCACGGTCACATCAATACTTGTTGTTTGCCAAAAGATGTAGGCAGGAAAACACACGAAAGAGGATACACATTTGCAAACACACACACACACACACACACACACACTTGAGCAAGTAGGATATATGAAGACTAACGCCTTTAAATCCCTTGGATTCAAAGACTTTAGAAATGGGGAATAGTGAGTGACAGATTAACGTGGTTACTACCACTACTACGCTACTGTGATTGACACCTTTAATTGGATTGATCTAATGAAGGTTAATATGTTAGACCTCCAGCTGCACGCCATTCAGTAAATTAACAGGGAATTGAATACAACCCCTGCAGTACAAACTCCAATTCCAATTAAGTTGGAACGTTGTATAAAATACAAATACAATGATTTGCAAATCCCTTTTCAACCTATATTCAACTAAATACATGACAGAGACATGATATTTATTGTTTAAACTGATGTTAGTTTTTTTTGTTGGCAAATATTCGCTAATTTTAAATTTGATGCTTGCAACAAGTTACAAAGAGGCTGGCACATCACCTTTCCTTTTAACAACACTCAATAAGCAATTAGGAAATGAGGTGAGAAATTGTTAAAGCTTTGTAGGACAACTTCGGTTGTTCAACAGTCTGGGGTCTCTGTTGTCATATTTTGGGCTTGATTCACTATTGCATAGGCATTGGTCACTGGTTCCAATTTCATAAAATTGGGTTACGTCGCCACAGTAGGAACGCAGCTCTGTCGTAAACTGATCGCGCCTTTATTAAGATATTAATGCTCACTTATGATTAAAAATTCAGCATTGTAAAATATTAGGAACACCTCTTAGCACGCAAAAAACAAGCACGACAAGTAATGCTTCATACAAGCTGAAAAGGAGAGTCTAAGGTGTTTCATTGTGGATCTTTGGTTACAACATGCAACCAGAGTCCAACGCCGAGCTAGCCTGTAGTTAAGAAAAACAAGACCTCATTCATGACAAGGGAACAGCAGACAGAGAGAAAGGTCAACTGTATAATCCCACCCCAAAAATCCATCATCCCATCTGCCCCCCCCATCGAACGACTAAAGTACAAACACCATTCTGTCCAAGGGGACAAGAAGACGAGAGCAGCGGTGAAAAAAAGAAGGAATGAAAGAGAGATCGCACAGCTGCAAGGGAACGACAGATGTTCAAGTTGGGGGTGGGAGTTAGGAGGGGTCGATGTCAGCACATAAATTCTCATTCTCTTATTCATTACTCGTCTGTGTGACACCATCACTCTAGTTTTTCGTCTGTCAGCCAACTGCACTACTTTGCTGCAGAAAGGATGTGAGAAAGCAAGTTAGCAAGAGTGTGCGTGGATGAATATGCAGTAAATGAGGGACTGTGTTACTTATTGCACCCCTCATGAGTGCCTAAATAGTGAATTATGGACAAATATGCACACATGGAAAGACCCACATCTGCACAGTGAACACCTGTTTACTGTCAAACGTTCCAGAACCACTGCGATAGGTGAAAATTTCTGATACAGAGACCACATAATTTTTTTTAATATAGAGTTTTACCCCTCACACCCCTCTTTAAACACATTTAAACCTATTAGAACACAGTAAGTATTCCTTAGCGCCTGTTTTCACTCTCTTGTCTTCAATAACTGGGAAACGATCGTATTGCTTTGAGGCAACGAAGACCATGCACGCAGTTCTCCAAATAAGAGACAACGTGTGCTTGCTTCAAGCTGTTTATTTGTCACTCCCAGTTAAAGATGACTGTAAAACTGTAAAACAAAAGACAAGGAAACATTTTATATGTAAAAACCAACATTTTTAACCAAACATTATACTAATGAAAGTTGGATAGCTTACTGCTATCATATAATACAAATCGCCATAGACAGGATAACGGATATAAGCTTCAATGTTACGGTAATTATAAACCTAACAACAGATACTTTCAAATGCACCGAGCAGCAACGCATACAAACAGAGCACACAATAACACTCACATGCATATATTTTCTCTGCGCTCTCTTGCCTTGATCAGTACTGCTAAAAGACTATCCGGGAAAACCCTAAAAACGGAGGACACGCTGAAGTGTTCAATTTTGGTGTGCACTTGTCGGTCACAACTCAAATACAGTTACAATGGCGAAGCATTGTTGTATTGTTTGTTTAGCTTTTGTAACACGTCCAGCTACTGCATACTACAGCCCTTTTCAGCCATATTTTTTTTGTTTCCAAATTGGGCAGCACGGTGTCCAAGTGGTTAGCGAGACTGTCTCACAGTCGAGAGGTTCTGCGTTTGAATCTCAGCTCGGGCATTACTGTGTGGCGTTTGCATGTTCTCCCTGTACTTGCGTGGGTTTTCTCCGGGCATTCCGGCTTCCTCCCACATTCCAACGACATGCATGTTGAAGACTCGAAATTGTCCATAGATGTAAGCGTGAGTGTTTGTTTGTGTATACAGTATTTGCCCTGCGACTGACTGGCAACAGATCCAAGGTGTACCCTGCTTCTTTACTAAGCTGGGATGCCTCAAGCTCACCCGTGACCCTAGTGAGGGCAAGCGCTATAGAAAATGGATGGATGGATGTTTCACAATTGTTTACCATTTGTACAAGAAACTTTGCAACACCTTCCAAATTAAAAGCTTTTTTTTTGTTTGTTTGTTTTAATTGCGATTAACATATTTAAGCCACTTATGGGGGGACTGGCCAACTGGCAGTAGCTGAAGTGTATTTTGGGTATTGTATTATTTTCATTAAATGTCCATTTTTGAGTAACAAGAGTTACATTTTACAGAGGAAACATTTGTTTTTAACGTTAATTTGGAGGGCTGGGCGTTTCACACTCTGACAGCTGCCAGTTTGTACTGCAACATTGGTTTGGGCCTAACAAGAGGCAGCCAAAAAGTGGGGCAGTATGGATGAGTTACTGGTTAAACACAAAAACATGTGTACTGAATTGTACTTGGCGAAAATGTGGCTTTATAAAGTCTCTCATGTATGTTAAACCAGCCAATCAATCTGAAGCAGGCCCTTCTCCATTTTGCGGTCTTTTTAGCTTGAGTCGTCCTCATCTTCCAGCAGACAGACAGAGAAAAAAAACCACAGCAATGAATGTAAAGTATCTCGTCGGGTATGACGTTTGTTCGGAGACATATTTCTTTCATTACCCCTTAACCACCACACACTCATAGTGCAATGATTTCATGTTGAACAAAGATGGCCTGGGATCAGTTTCACCAAAAGAAGACAAGCAAGAGTGAGAAGGAGAAGTGGAGCGACGCATGGATGAAATCCTTGCGCACTTCATCCTTTCATTAGGGAAAGAGGAAATGATACTGCCTGATATCAAGGGGAACAGCTGGTGGGGGAGAGGACCTCTGTGCCACTTGCAAACACACGCACACGCAAACATCAGTCGACATGCAGGCTGGAGAGAGCCAAAGGAGAGGAGCCGTAGTTGCTTTCAACGTCTTCAGGTAACGACAGTGGGAAACTTCCACCCCAAAAGTATAGGCGGGATAATTAAAGCATGTTTGTTGTGGCCGGTATTTTAACTAGCAGCTTGCCCCATACGAGGCTGTTGGACAGAAGTTTAATATTACAGCTGTTAAATCATTACTACTATACGTCACACAAGCTCTGGCATGCATCGTCAATATTTTTTCAGTCATGCTTCCAATGGTTTTATGTCCATGTAAACCTTGAGGGTGTCTAAATTGTCAAACTCATTTATGTTGAAAGTTACCAGGTTTTAAACATGCAGTTATACTACTAAACTACAGCAATGTTGTATTGTTCGATGGGCACTTTTGCTCACTTTCAGGCAAATATTTACATTGTGTGAATGGATGGACTGATGTGTCATGTGACAAGCCAACAACGTGGTGCCAAATTATTTCAGTCTGTATGAATTTAACGACGCCATACAGCTGGTTTCTGCCATTTCTCATTTTTAAATGAGACTTATGAGGGCTCTGAAGACTCAAAAAGGTATTATTTTGAAAAAGCACTCCATTGTAAGAGTTGAATTTGTGGAGAAGCTGAGAGTTCTCAGTATGTAATTTCGAATAGTACCGGTATGTCCCACCATCCATTCATTTTCTATACCGCTTATCCACATACCAGTCATGGGTGAGTTGCTGCCCATCCCATCTGCGAGACGTTTTTGAACAGGTCGTCAGCCAATCGCTGGGCACATGACGTCTAACCAAACAAACATTAACACTCAAATTCACACCAAGGGGATAATTCAGATTCTTCAATGAACCCAAGATCATGCTTTTGGAATTTGGGAGGAAAATGGAGTACCTGTAGAAAACCCACACAAGCACAGAGAGAACATGCAGGAGAGAGATACCGCATAAATGTGGTAAGCACTCGTCCACGGTGGTGCCTGACTAAAATACTGTATGAGACACTAAAATTGGATTTACTTATTTAAAGTTAAACATTAGATAAATATCAACAATACATTACATTTAAGGCCTGTATAGCCAGTCTTTAGAAAGAACATTTCATCTCCTCTGTACCGTGATTCAAATTTTGTCTTGGCTACACCGATGGCTGTGAGCTGAAATCATGCAAATGTAATCCAGTGTCGGGGATCCTCTCAGGTCAAACGGAAGTAAATATGTATCGCAGTATGTGTGTGACAAATAGATGTACAACAAACACAATACTAAATGACTGTCAACCCAGATTCAGGCCAAGGTTTGCACAAAATCTAATAAATCTCTCTGCTTGTGTAGCGAGTCCAAGGTTGACTGACAGCTGTCAACGCCTCCTTCCCTCCCCCTGCCTGCAACTGTCAATCATCAGTCAGTAGCAGGACAATATCTGTCCCTGCCCCCCCTTCCCTTTCGTTGCCTAATCCCTCACTCAGCGCAACAACTGCCTGCAGCTTTGACCTGCTCCCCTGGTTAATACATAATCTGCCATCTCCAGAACTAATATTCACCGACCCTTCCCCCCCATCATCACGCTACAGGAAAGCACGGCTAGTGTGTCACGCAGAGCGGGACTGACCTGTGTTGGCATTGGACCGCCGAGCCTGACGGGAACCAGCACACTTCCGAGGGGTGGAAGTAAAGAAGTGGAAAGCCCACTGTATGAAATATGGCCAGCATGCGCGTGTGGGGGATGGGAAGCCAGTGCTGGTTAGTCATATGGAGGCGGGGTCTTGCTCAAGGGTATTCCACACAGCATCAGATAATGAGTGGGTTATTAGAGTTAATGTGGACTGTGTTGTTTTATGTTTTACTATTATAAAGGGTTACTATTAGGGGTTAACTCCCATTCACACTTGGATGACAATAAAGAATTAAAAAAATACTTACCGGTAAAAAAAAACTTAAAACTGCCTATATTAGTAGTTGAAATCAGTGATTCTCAAAGTGTGGTACTCGTACCACGAGGGGTACACGGGCTCCCTCTTGTGGTACGCGAAAGAGCCACGATGCAAGTACAGATCAGTTGCATTTAACTTTTTAGCATTATATTCTAAAGATACATTTTAATTGAATTAGTCAAGTACAGATTGTTTTGTTCTTATGTGTAGGTAGGTAGCTCATAGTGGCTTACAATAATATTAAATATACTGTTTAGGAATAAAATCTCTCTCTCGTTTTTGATGAACACCAAACTTGCCCAACTACACTACTGTATTTTCATGTTAGTCATGATGGTACTTTCAACGGTACTCGGAGAAAAAAAGTTTGAGAACCACCGGTTTAAACCATAAATATAACACAACCGATAATTCCAAAACCCCCGAACATAATTTCAAACTCATTTTTACAAATGACTTGAAGATTATTTAAAAAAAAAAATACATCAGAATTGCACGTGTAGATGCACATATAGCGAAATAGTGAAAACTCTCTGTATCTTCCACTAACAACCCAGATTAAATGTAGCTCCTCCCTAAAATGCAAAATCAACATACTTCCTTGACACGTTTCTATTTAGACAGGGCTTTTATAACCCCCAAAAGGTTTTTCAGCAAATAGCTGGGGATGGGTTCCACAGAAAAATAAAAAACATTAATTTGAATCCAAGAATGGTGAACCCCGAATATAACTGTGGGATAACTGTATTTCTATTTTCATTTCTTATGGGAAAAAAATGTTTGGCCTTAGATGTTCCGCTGTAGGTGTAAAAATGAGAAAATCCTCACAAGACGAAACAAGGATGACTGTGATCCATTAAGTTGTTCTTATATGAATTCAGCAATGCCTTTTGTTTGAAAAAGTCAAATAATGCAATTACCAAACCAGACGCAAATGTTGCCAATGTAGAACTGAACCTCCAAGTCCACTAACACGAAAAAAATGACCAAAACAACAAATATCTTCCACATGCAAACAAGCACTTGTTTGCTGATTATTATGTATGCATGTAAATCTGTGCTAATGACACCAGCATTTCATTGAACGAAGGTCCAGAGTCTCTTAATACCCTCTCTCTCTTACACTTTATAATCACAGAGACAATAAAATCTGCCTCATTAAGAAATCTGTTGCAGTGCCTCAATGTCAACCTCCTGGCTGTGTGCAGTCTGACAGAAGAGGACAGAATAACAGTATTTGTGGATTTGTGGATCAGTGCAACAGTGGAAATGGAGGATCCAAAAGGATTAAACCTACCCTCTGTCTTGTCAGTATGGCGTGCAGAGAGAAAATGACACAGTCACACGTCGGCCATCAGCACAGTAATTAGATTTTATTGGTGCAACGATGCTGCGAGACCAAGTCGTTATCGTTCATGACTAAAATATACTGATGTCGCAACCTAAACAAGCAACCTGGATATTAATATTGAATCTGATCAAGAAGAACGAGACACACCCAACATTACTCTATTAGAAGCATGTCAGTGTGCACCAAGTTGGCCAACTGTCGGTAGGTTGTTTAGCTCGTGGCCGGAAAGCCTTTCCAGGCTACTCTGAAGCATCTCATTATCATAATGGAATAAGACATGCATGTTTACAACAGCATGAGCTGGGGGGGGGGGGGGGGCACTTCTGCATTTAAAAGTGATACTACATCAGCAATTGTGCAATGTCCTCATTGCTGGAGCAGATTATACAGTACAGTTGTATAAAAGCAGCCTGTACTGTTCAGTTATTGACAATGTTACACACTAATGAGGGTGAAGTGAGAAATAAACCCTTGCTAGGAGTCTGTGGCAAACGAATGCAGACCATAACAAATGCAAATTAACAAACTAATGCCTCAAAGACCCAATGAATTAAAGATATCATCCAACATACTGGGCTGAAAATGCACACATGAATGAAGGAGTTCGTACAAAGAAAGTGAAATACTTACAAATGAGCCTTTTGCGAAACTAGTCAGACATCAGAAACACTTGAGGACCACAGACATTTATGTAAAAAATAGGCAAGGGAATAAACTGGCAACTCAAAGCAGAATCAAGACAAATAACTGAGGTTGGAAAATAGTGAATAAACATTTACTTGTGTCTGGAGATGCCATAGTGGACACGATGACTGGTGGACCGGTGCGGCGACTTAGCTTCTGGTTAGCAACCATAGCGCCTTGTCCTTGAATGGGGCCTCCCACGGGAACCAGGGCATTATCTGCTGCTGGTCCTCCACCCTTTCGTATCAGTTGAGCATTTGGGTGAGGGCTATGCATGGGAGAAAACGGCAACACGCTCCGGTCCCTCTTCATCAGCTCCATGGGCACCGTGTAATTGGTAGAGTATGCTTTCGGTACCTGCTGTGGCGGTTGAGGTAAAGCTGGCATGGAGACGGGCATCTGCTGGGGCATACCTGGCATGGGGTGAATGGAACCAGCTATAGCAGGCATCGATCCAGTCATCTGCTGTGACATGATCTGCATACCCTGCATAGGCAACCCTTGCATGGTCAACCCTGATGAATATGCAGACATTGGTCTTGACTGAACGGGCATCATGGCTCCTACATACGGCCCTGGGGAACGAGGTGGTTGGCCTGGGTAACCTCCAGAGGCTTCCAGGAGGTGCTGAGAGGGTGCGCTACTGGGCCTTCTGCCTATTACCTCCCCCATCCTTGGTGAGATGGTCTGCATGGCCCCAGGTGTCTGCGGGGGGATTAGGAGAGGGTCGACATTCAACGCCTGAGGCGGATGTAGAGGTTGGTGGTGGTGCTGCTGCTGGTGATAGACATCCGAGCGATGGCTGAAACTATTAGAACGCCCTCGCACGGGTGTCTGAGGCTGAGAGGGAGCCGGTGGAGCTTCAGCGGGCCGCTTGCAGTTTTGGACCACGCGAGAAAGTACACGCGCCTGCCCGAGGTTGGGCGCCACTGTGCGTACATCATTATCCTCCATGACAGCCAGCATGCTGGTGGAGTCAAATCCCTGCTGGATAAGTGAGGAGATGGTGCTCTCAGAGATGCCCTCATTTCGCAACAGGGCAAGAAACTCAGGATCGACTGTCCTCTTGGGATCCACAGGTAAAGGTGTCTGCGGGGCCGTGGGCGGAGGGGCGGGAAGAGGAACGGGAGGTTGAGGAATTGGAGGGGCCAGAGTTGGCGCTGCCTGCAAAGGAGCAGGTGCAACTTGGGCGACTGCGGTGGGCTGCACGGGGGCGGGCGAAGGAGGAGGAAGTGAAGCTGCCACGGGAAGTTTAGGCTCGGGGATGAGCATGGTGTTGGGAGGCGGCAAAGACTGTTGCAAGTGCTGTTGCAGCTGCTCCTGCTGAAGCTGCTGTTGCTGCTGCTGCTGGAGTTGTTGCTGCTGAAGTTGCTGTTGCTGCAGTTGTTGCTGTTGCAGGTGTTGCTGCTGCAGTTGCTGCTGTTGTATTTGTTGTTGCTGCTGCAATTGTTGCTGTTGCTGGATTGTATAGGGGGAGGCTGTCTCCTGCCTCATTATCATACCCTGATTGGGAGGATCTACTACTAGGCAAGTAGCAGCCTGCTGTTGCGGGTCCAGCGGACGACCGTTAACATCAGTATAGACAGACTGACCGGCCAGAGGTGGAGGCTCATTTGCATAGCGAGGAGATGCATGTTCCATGCTGTAGTGAGCAGGAGACGTATCCCTAGACGGTCTGCGCTGACTGTCAGGCATCATCTTGGTCACACCAGATTCTCTGTAAGCCCGATTCAGTTCTTGAGTCGGCGTAGACGGAGGAGGAGGTAAATTTGACGGCGGGGCTTGAGGTCCTCCTCTCCCGCCCTGAGCTTGATCCCACCCAGCACGAGCCACGGGTGCCAGGCCAAAATGAGAGCCTGACCTACTGAGCGGATGAGGGTGAGGTGGTGGAGCCTGGTGCTCAGGGCGATAAAAGCCCTCAGGTGCACGAGGAGTCATGGCCGGATCGTGAGGGTAGTAATCTTGGTGCGGAATGGATCCTCTGTGAGCCATGGCTGCTCGTTCGTAGGGGTTCAGGTCTGGCACAGAACCTTTCCTCAGACCCCCTGGGTAAACCTGTCTGTAGTCTTGGTAGGAATATGGGTCCCGCTTCAAATCCAGGTCAGGAGGACGCACCCCTGCGGCAGGCTCGTACCACCCTCCTCCCCCCTCACCGTATGACAGAGAGCTCCGCCGGCCAGCTACTCTTGCCTGCTGCTCATAGACACTCTCAATCCTGTCCCACTGACCCTCATTTCCACCTAAAGTATCCCAACTGTGGGAGCGACCGAGACTTAACTGTTTGTTGGTGACGAGCATTTGAGAAAAAAGATGAAAGACAGAAGAAGTGCCACATAAAAGCAAGGTATTCCACTTGTAGCAGTTCTCTTGTCTGGTTCAAGTCTTAGTGTGTATTAGCACCAAAAGACGCAACAGATTGAGGCAGTTAAGGAACCAGCAGGAAAGAAGACGAAGCAGAGTTTTGCAGTTCCACCTGATATCCACTTGTAATATTGTATGTCCGTGCTCCAGCTGATAGTCCTTGAATAATTAATCTCCGGGTATGCTGGTTTGGAAAGAGGACACCGCACATAAACACCACGAAACACACAAACACTGCACACAACCTACAAGTCTACGCTGAGACAGGGTGCATGATTGAGCCACCAAATGTCGATTAAAAAAAAAAAAAAAAAACAAGAAAGGAGGAGCTAGGTTGGGTTAGATGTAGGGACGGGTTTGTACTAATCCAATAGGATTTATCCCTGCCTTCTTTGGTACATTTTACTCGCTCTGCCGATTGCTACGAAGGATTACGACAAAAAAGCCTGTTTAATTCCTCTTTGCACTGTGACGTCACGTGAACCAGAAACGACTGTACGTGGTGACTGCGACGGCAACTGATGGGGCCAATAATCCAGAGTCCAACCGCCTCAGAGACCCCTCGCCCACCTCTGAAATGTCACCTACCTGACGCTGATGATGTGCCTCCAACAGGTTTCAGCAGTCTGCTTTCCCAGCGGAGGGAGGGCGCTCACTTACGGCGTTATCGAATGAAATACGGTTCCCTCCGCTAAATCCCATGCGCTGTCAGTAAATGTCAAATCCACACTGATTGGACACTAATCCTCCGGGCCTCATGCTAGCTGTAAAGACTTCACGCAACTGCTGCCCGTCCGGTCCGGAAGCAACCCCAGTGTCTCTGTAGCTCATGTTCACTGCTTTACTATGAGTTATTTAGGGCTCGCCTGTGCATAAGAAATGGGTTAAACGGTCGATGAAATGTACAAAAGGGCTGGCTAAATTCATAATCTGTGAGTATTACTGCTCATTAATAGAAGGATGCTACATTTGAATGCATGTATGTTGTAAATTGTATTTTGTGCATCTTTTGCACTTAGAGTTGCTCTATAATCTGCGTACAAAACTAAAACAAAGAGGCATTGCAGTGTATGGGGGGCAGGGTGCTCATGTGTTATAGCTGTTAATCCAAAGCACCAATAACCTCCGGCTTGGGGAAAAAAAACAAACAAACAATAGAGGCACGTTACAGTTTAAACATCCCATTGTGTCCATGATGCTGCAGCACCTGTCATGGCATTACATGGTACCATGGATTACAGTATTCTTTCATTATACTCTTCTAAATATTCTTATTATATGTGAGCGTCAAATCTTAACTCAGAGTGGCTATTAATGCATGAAAACATGAAAAGCGAGAAGAGACATTTGTCACCTATGTGACGAAAAAGAAAAGAAAAGCTAACATTTATTTTATTTAGCAGACAAGGTTGTGTTATTAGAGACTGTCCATGAACTCCATTTAGATTTATAAATAATGTGGACAGATTTAATCAATACAAATATATACAATATTAAAGACATTGCATTTAGTTTGAAACCTTTAACATCTCCTTATTGTTCGAGCCGCGGTTAAAGCCTCGGCCTTGGCGAGCCATGCATACATGAATAAAAATGACCTGCTGACTTAAAGCGAATACAATGCTGCCGGGGAAAGAAATACAAGTGTCTCCTATGCTGTCACGAAACAAAAGCATGCTCTGAATGTTAAACACTCATTTGACTTATGCAGCAGCGAGGGGCAGGAGCCACCAAATGGAAATGGGATGATAGTAACAGTGTTGACTGTGGAAAATAATGTCGTCAGCTGGATTGTAATACATATTTAACAGCATTAACTGCCATGTATGCGAGTCCCATGATACAGTAATTGTCTTTGAAAGCATCTGTATAGACGATAGAAAATGTGTGATTGAAGCTGGTGACAATCACACACTTGAATAGCGTAACAATATTCTATACCGCATTTGTCACAAAGCACCCTTCACACTCGGGTTGAGTGAGTTGTGGCCTAAACCAACTCTTTGCGAGCCTTCTCTCTGCATTTGTGTGCTTGACTGTGCCATTCAATAAACGGCTGAAAGTGCATCGGCGACTGTGGCTCTCCTTGCCCACATGCGAGGGCATTGCAGTACCTCAATAGCTCCATTCTTTTGCCCATTTCATTCGAGTGGCGATACATCTGAACCTTGCTCATAACTAAGACTTTGTCTAGCAACACAAACCAAAAAAAAATAAATCAACGAAACTTGGAAAACTTGTTAGTCAAGGTACATCCTTATTTACCTTCACTATGACTAATATCACCATGTGTTGCAGAAGATGTCTTTACCAAAACATACACTGCCGGAAAAGCAGATGTGGCAAGAAGTAGGATTCCATATAAATCAAAGCTATCATGATTTTTAGTGTACAGAAACATTGTAAGGGGTGAAAAAAAACTAGAGAGAGCAAGCTTTCAGCGGCGGATATAACAATAATAGTAATCATACCTTATGTGTAATCATACCTACATACAAATGCAGTTGTACAAATAAAGACCCATGAGAAATGCCTTATCCCTAATAGACGTCTGGTACCCTCTGCAGTTGAAGAGATTACATTGCAATGTATCATATTTTAAGTATCATTATTCATTTGTATAAAAATATATAAAATTAGAATAAAACTAATAATTTTTAAAAATTCAAATAAAGCCCTCCTAATAAATGCCTTAGGAAATTCCTGGTACTCTTTGCAGTTATGTATATATATTATTTAAACCCGATATTGAGAAAAACACAATCAAACTATTTGGCTTTTTTTATGTTATTATAAAAATGCATTTTTTCCTGTAAAAAAAAAAAATCCCTCTTTAAAAAACGTCTTACATCTAATAGACGCCTGCCTGTTCTCTCAGCAGTTGAGTGAATGAACACCACCCACAACTACTGTATTAGGATGTACAGTAATTGTGCCCTCTGCTGGTTGCTGCCCCCTATCGTGAACTCCAGGATGCCTTCGAGAGTGACAGTGACTGCAACATAACCCTATTAATATGAATGATCATTTTGCTAATGCAAATGCCCTTCCTGAATACACGCTCTTGCCAGGTTTCTAGTAAATAGTAAAGTTGTGGCGGTAACAGCAAAAGCGAATCGACTCTATATATTTTCCTTCAAGTCAGTTTTTCCACACATAATCCAGCTCCCCGGGGGGTATAGCCTCGAGCTCAACCCATCGAGGCAACAGGTCAATGTAATACTAAGGAGGTTATTTTGGAAAACTTAAGAAGATTTATGCAGGAACCTAAGCACAGAAGTGAAGCACACACCCAAATTAGCTGCACGATTGCGACACAACACTGTGTGTGTTTTCAGAGCTCCTCCCTGCTGTTTTACAAAGCAGGTTATGAAAAAAAGGAAGAAGGGGGGTGGGGTGAGGGGTGGAGAGTGGATTTTGGTCCAGAGCCTGGAAAAAGCCCGTGGGGGGGGGGGGGGGGGGGGTAGTGGTTGTGGTATCAGAACCAGATCTCGCTCTGGTGACCTCATAGCAGAGCTGGATGCCAATGTGAGGATGAGGAAGAGGGAGGAAGGATGGAGAAAAAAAAAAAAAAAAAAAAAAACTTATCCTCATTAGGGTCATGGGTGGGTTGGAGCCTATACCAGCTGACTTTGGGAGAGAGGTGATGTACACCATTGACGAGTCGACAGATAGTCTTTTTTACCCAATTTTCTTTCAAAATATTAAATAATTACTACCATATTTAGAGTGAATTTTCTTTTATAATCCATCCATTTACTATCCCACGTGTCCTTATCAGGCTCTCGGGCGCAGGGCATATACTGCGTAGACATTCAACCATTCACAGTCACATTCACACCTATCGACAATTTAGAGTCTTTATTGAAGCCGATGCCATCTTTCATTACATCAGATTACAATTTGTTGCCATTACTATATTACCTTATGTTATGTAGGTTTAACCCCAAAGAACAGTGCATCATATGATTGATGACGACACATTACGAGGTCTCATCGTCACTGTTGGACTTGCCAACTACAAAGTGTGGGAATCACAACGACAAACTCTCGCAGTTTTGTAAGTATGAAAATCAACGACCAGTCCCTTAGGTCTGGATAAATGCAATGGTGGGCAATGGTAGGCAGTGGCGCTGCGGCCAAAATGCATGCTGGGAAAACAGATGGAGCGGACATAAGGAGGGAGGAGGGAAGTGATGCTCATGACAGGTGTTTGCCACATTTCCCTTATTGCGGTCCGACTCTTCCTGGCATCTTATCAAAGGCACAACAGACGGAACACTTGTATGACACTAGGACTATAAAAGAGTTAAATATAACAATTACTTGTGAGTGTCTTCAATATGTACTGCTGTGAAATAATTACTGATTTGACAGCTATTTGCATCTCAAATCATCTTTCCCCATTGAAATGAATGGAAATGCCTTTAATTCGTTACAGTTCCCCATAAAACACAAACAAAAATATTTGGGAACATGTTTAAAATAAGAAATATAGCATTCTGCAGTATAGTAATTTATTTTTAAAAACATACAGTAGTGAAATAAAATAGAATGTAAAGAATGAAACAGTTTATGCATCAGGATTTCATTTAATTCATTGTGCAGCACCTTCTGGTGTGTGCCAATGAGCATACTTCAAGGTTTTTAGGATGCTGTATATGTACCATAACTGTTGTTCCGATGTATTCCTCTGGTGGCATACCATTGGAAAGCAAGAAAAGGAAGAGCGGAGAAAAAAAAAAGGTTAAAATCTTTCTCACCCTCACAAATTTTGTCTAGTCGCTGGCGTTTCACTTTGTGTTTGTCGGTCAGAGCCATGCTTTTAATGTCTCGCGCTCTTCACCACCGTCACATCCAATGTTGTCCAATCCTCAGTCTTTTGGCTTAGTGATGTTCTGCACCTAAAAAAGGAAAACAATTAATGGTCAACGAAAGCGCTGTACACGCATAACAATCATCCATCCATCCATTTTCTTTACCGCTTATCCTCACTAGCCTTGCAACAAATTTGAAAATTCCCCCCGCCTCCCTTTCCAATCAAAGTCAACAAAAGCACGATTGTCAGATGTCTCAGAGTATAAATGATTATCCTGTGGTGTGGGGGTGTGTTAAGAATGACTTTTTCCCCCTCTGATCTGTTCGGAAAATTGGTGGGTTGATGATTGGAAATGTTAAACCTGTTCAATATTTATAACTGCAAATGTATGCTTTCAATAGCCACGGACTCTGTGACTGTCATTCAACCAGAATAAAAATGAGAAGGAGAAGAATTTGCACCTACAATGTGGGTTACCACATTCATTAAAAGCCAGCCTAGCGTCTTCTATTGCTTCTTCTCCTACTATTCTTTCTTCTTCTATTTTCTGGCAGTCTGGGCGCCATGTGGCACCTTGCTGCCTTTCAAAGGTCAGTCTTGGTACTACGCCAGACATCTACTGTAGTTTGGCGAGAGGAGACTCGCAACTGTCGGTCGTCAGATTTTTATGCGTGTGGTATGTTGTGTTGGTCATCTCAAATACACCACACACTAGAAGAGCAGTACGCACACAATTTCCGATTGTTTTCCTCATGTGTGGGGTCTCTCACATAAAAAAATAAAAATAAAATAAATGAATAAAAATTTGTTAAGATGTAAAAAAAATAAATAATAATAAATTGGTATGTATGTACCCCGCTGAAGTAACACTATGTGCCATTCGCCTTTGGCAACAGATTTGGAACTAGGAAGCACACTAATTCCTCGCGGCTCACGACTTGCCTATGATGACTACTGTACGTCAACAATGTCAACATGACCAAGCACACCGACGTGGCAAGTTTGGATAAAATGTGAAACTTTCAAAAAAAAATTATATATACACAACACCTTTGCACTGTACTAGACATTTTAGGCCATGAAAAAAACGACCCCCCCGTTCTATAGTGGTTCTACTGTATATAAAACTGACAAACATCTCTGAGTGGTGTCTTTCCATTAGAGGGAGTCTTAGAGAGCACTATTTTTGCGATTAAAAGAAAAATAAATGCCCCTAGTTCTGGAGCCACAGATTGAATGGAGAGCTCGAGGAAGCAGAGAGAAAATAATAGTGAGCGTGAGTGGTACGACAGAGTAAACGAGGCATTTTCCTGATAAATTACGTTCAATGAGTGATGGGCCTCTAAAGAGCAATCTTCTAATTGGTTCCCGCTGAGGCCTACGGGAGGCTTCGATGTCTTCAGGGGGGAAAAGGCAGATGGAGAGGAAAGCACACAAATACACACACAAACACACACACACACAAACAAAGACGGAATGTGGGTCAGTTAGTCAGCAGATAGGATGTGGTTGCATCAGCAGAATAAAGACATATAAAGGGTGGAAGAGGAAGGGAGTGAATAACACGGCAGGATGAGTAGAGTGTCGTTCTTCTTCCTCCTGCGTGTTTTTCTCCACGACTCATTTCCTGAAGGCTGTATTCTGGCTCACTACAACGCTATCATGACATCTTTAACCACTATTCTAATTGGGACGTTTAGTGGTGAGGCACAGCAAAGCAATATGATGGGATAGTAATGGAATTTTATGCGGCCAATTGCTGAGACATTATAGGAGAACGGCATTGCAGAAGTTATCCTGCATTCAGCACTGCGGTCATTTGCTTTGCCTGTCAGCTTTCTGTCAAAAAAGTGAAGTTAGTGACAGAGCAACTGAAATCAGAAGTCCATGTGTTCTGAGAAGTAGTGCTAAATCGTTTCAGGCCTAGTTACAGTAGGATGAACGATTTGTTTCCATTGATTATTATTCTGCACCCAACAAATTACACTACGTAAATCAATAAAGATTCATGTCAGTTTTTGACATCTCAGATGTGTGATTTAAGCGTTCCATTTATATCTTTTTTAAAAAGAAATGGCATAATATGATCTAATTTATCGCGGTTATATTTTTAATCCAATCCTAATGATTTGGGTTGCAATTAATCTTTATCCCATTACTTTGATCCCAACAACTTACATTATGTAATCGATAAAGATTAATATTTAATTCATTAAGACTTGTGATGAGTGATTGAAGTGTTTCCTTTGTGTATTTCTTTTCACAATGAGGAAACGCACTTTGCTTCAGACAGTCTGCCGCAGCATCTTTGCAAAACATCTTTGGTTAGATATTGTCCAATATCAGTAGGGTTCTTTCCCAGACAATGAGCAACATCAAATAAAGTGACGAGAAACATGTTGCAATTCGAGCTTTACATTTCAGGTTGTTTGTGGTTCTCACAACAATGATAACCTCACACTGACACTGACTTTATGTAGCGCATATATACTGTAGTGTGCTAATGATGAGCCTCAATCTCTCGGCAAAGTGTTGACACTCGGCAATTCATCATCTATGGCAGGGAGGTTACCCTAGTCAACGATTTTGCAAAAGAATAGTGCAGCAGCAGCATCACAGAGCGACTCCTTAAGAGTTGATGATTTATACATCAAAAAGTGCAATGTAGTAGAAAAAAGAGGAGGCGGTGAGGCGAGGCCGCTTTTACTTTGCTCGCTGCTCATTAAACGAGCGAGTTGGGGGGCTCCGAGGGGCCCGTAAAGCTGTCGTTCAAACGGATGATTTATACCTTCTTCCTTCTGCTTATTCTTCTTCCAGTCCTCTCTTATCTGCAGCTGACAATCGTAAGAGTTCGTCGTTGCAACATCTATCCGTTACATCACTTTCAGAACACCTCAGCTGTAACAATACAGCATTGAATTTCTTGTTTAACACATTCACTGCCATTGACGGCTTTAGAAGTTATTGAGTTTAGAATGAGTTAAATGGGCAAAATCCGGTAGAACAGATGTTTGATACAAAACAAGCTATGAAACTGCTTTTTCTGATCATTCACTTGCATCATCTTCCACAGAAATAATAGAAAGAAATGTGGTTTTTTTCCTTTACATATGATGTGAAAATAAGTGCTTCATCATGGAAAATTATTTTTGTCAAAACATGTAAACATGATCCTTAATAAATTGACATTTTAAATACTCAACAATTTGACATGATAAATTATAGTGTCAAACTACATGGCTTGGTTGTTGTGGAAAAGTAACGCTGCACTCCCTCCCTCTTTTCTCATGAAGAGTGGTGCAGGTGAGGCAAGCGACCTCGCCAAAATATTTGCAGCTTGGAAGCACAAACATCAGGTCAAACGTTTCCTGCGTAAATCACTGCTTTTCCAACTTATAAAATGGGCACCATCTCCTTGAAAATATTCAGCGGGATTGACTCTGTTATTGCTGGCTCCTTTCTTGTAACTACCGGTAGTTCCTCTCTGTTCACAGCCATGTTGTTAATAGAAGCAGCGCACGTCAGCAGGGACACGCTTTGAGATCGCTATAACTATTAAAAAAAAAGTGTCCTGACAAATACATTTCTTCTGCAGCCCATTTAGGCTTCAAGATATAGCGACAACACAACATGACCGCATTATGATCGATCACATCAACAAACAACAAACTTACGAGATCCTTTATGTCCCTCCTTCTGACTTTCTAGCCTACTCCGACTCCTCTTCACATCAACTCTAAACGGCTGTAGAATCCGCCACATTTAACTGCTGACTCGGGTTAATGCACATTTTACAATAATGCATAAGTCACAGACAAAACGCATAATGGCGACATTATCGCACGCTGCAGACAAACCCATCGAGGCTCATGGCCCTCCTTCTCCCCGTACAGCTCTTTACTTATAATGAACTCGAGCAAAGTCCTGCCATTAAAATCTCAACCGGAGTAATTGGCAATTTACTTTCTCCACAGCATCATTTAATAACACGGACTGACGAAGCCTTACGACACAACGCTATTTATTGGGATTAAATAAAAGGCAATATTGCAATATTTTAGAACTCAACACTGAGTTGTTGCTTGGGTTCAAAAAGCTGATGCGCTTGCATGGTTTGGCAATACGTGATGACCCAGTTAGTTAACATATGGCATTCGTATGAAGCTCTCTGCCAAAGCAACCAAGATTTTCCTGTATTGTCATGAGTCTGCTAAGAGAGGGGCAGGTCTGTCAGCACTAATCTCTGTCAATTTAAATAAAAACACGTGAATATAATAAAATATTTGATAAAAAATATATATATATATTGAACAGTCAATATCAATGTAAAAAGTAAGACCATTTTAAAATAAATATGTACATATAAGAATAATAAATAGAAGTATGTCTAAATAATAACTGAATTAGCCGGTGTTTAGCATTCTTGCTTGTCCTTATGTCCTTTTTCCATGTAAATGAAATACACCACACAGACAACAAAATTGACATATTGATTCATTCAACAGAAAAAAAATCATATTTTATTTTCACAATTTGTATTTTATTTTATTCCTGAGCTTACTAAGGTCATGGAGAGCATAATTTGTGCCAAAAATCCCAATGCCAAACACTACGTCACATGCCATTCATGCAAAATGCTTCCATATAAATACTCTACAGTAGAGCGATAGAAAGAATTAAACCAAAAGCTGAGAATAGAATCACCAAGCCAAAGTATCACAACAAGGTGTTTCACTATGAGGAATAAAAATACAGTTAATCTTCCAATAATGCATAATTAGACATGTTCAAAGTATTCTCTCTGAATAATTCCTGGCTGATTAGCTTGCCTTATTTTTGTGCAGAGAGGGTCGCGAGCGTCAATTTAAATCGTTGAACTTAATGATCTTTTCCGCCGAATTAGCGTGTGAGCACCTGATGCATATGCAACAATTATAAAAGCTCTTCAGCGGCAAATTAAGAGGTCACGATTAGAGGGGCTGGCGTTCATGTTGAATGAGTATCGGTTCACCAGTTGACATGTCTGGAGAGCCGAAAACATGATAGGGAAACTTAATTAACACTCAGAGAGCAATTTGTGTTTCAATGAATACAAATTCTGGTTTAGTTTCACCATGACACAACGGCAACATAACTGTTGATTTTACGAATGTGGACGAGCAGATAATTTGTGAGGGAAATGGGGATCGTGAGGGTTTCCCCCCCCCCCCCCCCACTAAATTTTCATGGAGAATCATTTCCAAGTGTCACATGCTTCACTTTTAACGACAACTGTAAGACAGAAACTCACTTGTATCTATGCTCTGAGAGGAAAAGCAGTTTAAGCAAAGAATTATGCGTCTATCAGACATACATCACTCTCCAAGGCCAGAGGCTTATATTCACCAGAGACCAAACAAAAGAAGCGTCCACATACGGCTAGGCCACCTGCGAATGAGACACAGACACAACACTGGGAAATTAAAGAGACAAGGGCAAAGACAGCTTAACTACAATTGAGAGAAAAATATGGCTGAGATAGAGTTTAGTAGCGGGCAAGAGAAAGGTCAGCGATGAGGCGTAAGCAATGGAGAAAAAAGAAGGAAAATAAATGTGTTCTGGGAGTTCTTTGAAACGTTCCGGTGGTTCAGACCTCGCCTTGGGCTTAGAGGACCTGAAAAGTTCAAGTTTATCATCATTTCACCTTGCAGTGCACAGTGAAGTAAAAACACTTTCTTATTCTTCCCCCTCTGGATAGTCTGACAACGTGAGATGCAAGAAAATGAGGCGGGAGTGTAAACGCCACCGACATGAAGTGAAGGATATCCGTCGGTGCCAAAATAGAGAGATGAAAGACTGTCGCTTGGTAAATAGATAATGCAGCTAGTAGGCATGGGCATGTTGCAAGTTTCACCGTATATTGTGGTTTCAAAAAGGCAAACTGACACATGAATAAATAGTATGAGCTGGTTATAACCAGGGGCGACGTAAATATGTCTGCGGCCCTCATGAATCCATCCCCACCCGAATAGTTTGGCCTCTTGAGTGCCTGCCCACCCATCAAATGTGAAATTAAACAACTAAATAAATCTTTTGGGAGTTGCCTATTTTTTTATTTTTGGGGAATTTGTCTGTGAGTGAGCCATTCAGAATGTTGCGAATTGTGTCATCACAATCCTGTTAATTTAAATAATAACACCCCCCCCCCCCCCACACACACCGAGTTAATCATCAGTCCTCCTCCTCCGACACCATCAAGCCACGGCCAGACCATACCATCATGTCGAAGCCAATAGGTAAGCAGAGCTGCTTTGAGTTTTGTTTGATGCACAACAGAAGCCGCTTGCCTCGTTCAGCCTCCAAGGTCCACCCCGGGTCATCATGGTAACAAAAGCCGTACTCACTGTTGGCGCCGCAATAGTTTTCATGTGACAGGACCGCCCTCTCAAAACGTGGGAGGCTTGAAAATGAGTTGTAAAGTGTTCTATAATTCTTGATCCTTTGGGTATTTTGACAAAAGCCACATTGGAACTGTTCTGCATAAGCCATGGGCCTCATTGAGTCAGATAAAAATCAACACTGTTCTTACTTTGACAATAGAATATAATTACGTGTTTGGAGATTCTAGAGCAGTAGTGAGCCAGAGAAAACCTATACCATCCCATTCCTGCACTTGTACTGAAACAAATCCTATTAAGATGATTAATTAAAATAATATTACCCATGAGTCAGCTGCAAATCAAAGAACAGCAAGCACAACTTACTGTCTGAAAACTATATTTTGTTCCCCCCCAGACGACAGTGAGCGGAAGGCTTCTCCTGGGATCAGTGCAACATTAACCCACCCAAATCCTTTTTGTTCAGGACCAGGGATCAAACATCTTCAAACGTCTGCAAAATCAAACGCGTCTTTGTGCGAACACGCTGACGAGCTGAAAACGACGACCGTCCCGCTGTGATGGTAATGAGAATCAAAGAATGAAGCCTACCGCCAATACGCACATTCATAACGCAGATAGCTAAGGCGATAAAACATCATCAAATAAAATCATCGGGCCGTCGCCCACTTTGTCAACAAAAATGAGATGATTGTGCTGTTTAATATCATTCTATTCGTGATGAGTGATAGGAAATGTATGCACGCAGTCGTGTACTGTACCATGTTCAGTCCCTAAATGTCATTTCAATCAACCGTGGACCTAACAGTGTAGTTCAGGAGTCAAACACTTCCTTGGACGTCTGCCATCTTTCCTTGTTGGACGCGTGCCAGCGTTTATGCAAAGCAAAGAGGCCCTTGGACTACATATTTTTAAAAAAAAAAAAGACTGCTAAGGAGAGAGACTCAAGTTGACCGCAAGGATGAACTGTGGCATTTTAAAAAGGGAAAGTTGCGGTGATGACAGCTGAATTCGAAGAACCTCTGAATGCACCGACCTCACTTTCTAGTACTGCCTCAAATACAAGCCATCCATCCATTTGCTGTTCTGCTTGTCCTCAAATGGGTCACTTCACGGGTGCGCTGACGCCTATCCCAGCTGACCTTGGGGAACACCCAGGACTGGTTGCCAGCCAATCGCTGCGTACGTATAGACAAACAACTTCACACCTATGGACAATTTAGAGTCTTCAATGAACCTAGCACTGGTCAAAAACTCACTCAAGGACAATTGAGACAAGACCATTATTAAATGGAGAAAATTGTGTAGTTTTGGGCATTCGTTTATATGACAACAGTGTTTCGGATCCTGAAAATATTTTTAAATTTCACGTTTTAAACTGAAAGCTCACGGCCAAAACAACAACGGCGGACCACTGTACCTTTTTATAACGCATAGCGGGGTTTACAGAGTCAGGACTGAGTCCTGCCACAAATAGTGAAAAACGTTTTTAGAGACACAGGCCATCGTTCGACTGTTTTTTTGTTAGGACTTGCGATATGAGCACTTCATGGCGCCAGTGACTCAACTCACTTCACAACAAGCAGCAGTTTGTCAGATACAATGAGAGAACAATTATTCAAAAACGAGTCTTCAAGCTGCTTAACTGCCACTCCCAGTTAAACTTTACTCTAAAACTAAGCATAAAACCAAGGTAATTACTCCTTGTGTATTTAAAACCACCACACAGTTTAGCCTTTCAGACCGCTAGCTCAATGCTAACGCTAAATAGTGTATATGTTGCAATTTCAAGCAATGGATTGAAAACAAACAGTGCAACAACCAATAACATTACTCAGTCATATATTTATTTCATGCGTAGGACTAATAATTAGTCCCGTATTGATATGCAGAGAGTGACTTTGAGACGTCTCAATGAGCAGTATACCTATCTGTCAATCTTGCACTGCCCCCTGGTGGCCAAGGTGGACACAAAAGGAGCAGCACAATGCCAATTCAATTGATGCAGTGTGACAAAAACGGTTGAATTATTTTTAATTCTATGTAATGATGTCATTATTGTATGTTTTATGAATTACAGTATTACTGTGTGCTATTTTTCTTTTCATTAAAATACACATTAAAACAGTTTTTGTTTCTTTTTGGGGAAGGCTGTAACAGATTAGAGGGATTTCAAGTGCTCTGAGTTACCATTGTGGTCATGGAATGAATTAAACTCATATTTCAAGGCACCACTGAAATTAACAAATATTAAATCAACGGCTTACAGATGAATGCATGTACATGCAGCAAAGACTTTCCGTAACTTCTACTAACAACCCAGGTTAAACAGACCTCCTTTAGTCCCTCAGTAAAGATGTACCACTTTCACACTAAATATTACTTTCCTATTAGTCATGGCTATGGGGCCATCTTGTGACATCTTAGAGAATTATTGAAAGAGCGAAAAACTAAACAAAAAAGAAATGAGTTTTTCAGCCAACAGCTGAGGATAGGTTTTACAGAGTAAAAAAAAGAACGGGGTGAATTCATGAAGTGATAGACGATGGCACGTTCCGAATTACATACAAATTTGGGTTACATCGTTGCCGTGGGAACGGAACTCCGTCGTGAACTGAGGATTCCCTGTATAAAAAAATTTAAGCGGCTACAGTGTCTCTGTCAATGCCATGGCAATGTCAGATCTAAGACTTTACGGCATATTGGATGTCGTGTTAAAGTTACCAATAAAATTACATTTATTGCTACCATAGACAAGTTTTGTTAATTTAACATGGAAATCAAATGGCTTGGTTTGTTACTGCTTGAAATATGTAAAAACTTCAGCTCCAAATGCCATTTGTAATTTTTATTTTTTTAAATACTTTTCAAAGATCTTTTCAAATACTGGGACTAGATGAGCAGTCTTAAGTTTATTCATGTTGTCAGAGAGTTTAAGTGGCTGCTCTCTCAGGGAAATAATTATAAGCGGGAGCGAAAGTGCTTGAGTTGTCGGGGATGTCTGAAAATATGTTATGCTTACTTTTGATCACCTCAACCGTGTTCAAATGTCAGTATCACCCCACGTCAAAAAAACACTTTCTCTCCATCAGCAATATAAAGCAGAGCGAGTGAATGAAGTGATGCTCGTGCAGCCGAGAGGCAAACAGAGGCCGGGCCTTGCTTCAGCTTCTTCGACATCTCTTTCAGTTTACAGCTTCCCTTAGCATCAGCAGGATGCATCCGCCTGACACAAGTACATGTCAGCCGTGCTGAAATAGAAACTCTTGCCGAGACAATGAGAGCCTTCCTCCTCTTCTTCCTCCACCTCCTCATGCCACCTCTCTCCTGAGAGGCTCAGACGCGAGAGAGTGGGCAGGAAGGAAGGAACAAAACACATAACAAGGGAGTGAATTAAACAATATGTATGCAAATGCTTTCACCACTCACTGGCCACCCACACAACCTATGTTATTTGTGCCTTAACAAAAAGTATATGCATAAAATAATGCTCAAATTGGACACAGAGTAATCAGTGGTATTTTAAAAGCGGGCTAGCAACCACGACATACTGGGATTCAGTTGTATGTATTTCTCTTTGACTTGCAATGTTGGGGATTGTGCAAAGAACAATAAATGCTTGAACTTCCCAAAATGCAACATACATGAACAGAATTGCTTTATTCTTTTTCCTTTTGATGCCACATGTACAGCACGTTCCACCACCTGTTACTAGAGGTGGGCAGAGTAGCCAAAAATTGTACTCAAGTAAGAGTACTGCTCCTTCAGAATAATATGACTTAAGTAAAAATTAGTCCTTAAAATAATTAAGTATTCAGTGAGACCAAAATGGATCGATCGCGCAAGCAATAACAGATTAAGAAGAAGAAATGTAGCAAGGGTTATGTAGCTCCATGTAATGGAGTAAAAGTAGCGTTGACAAACTCTTGTAAAAGTTAAACATTTATTGCATAAAAACTACTCTGACAAGGACAGTTTAACCAAAAAAATGACAAAAGTAAATGTAACGGAGTAAATGTAGCGCCCTTCTATGCACCTTCGCTTGTTGCTAGGCAATGAAACCTTAATATTTTGGTTACTTATAGTGGTTAGCATATCCGCCTCACAGTCGAGAGGTTCCGGGTTCAAATTTTAGATCAGGCTCTCCTGTGTTAAATTTGCGTATTCCCCCTGTGCTAGCATGGATTTTCCTCCCACATTTCAAAAACAGGCTTGTTTGTTGGGTTCATTTATGACTTAAATTGTCCATAGATGTGAATGGAAGTGTGAGTGGTTGTTCGTCGCTCAAAGTCAGACAGAATCCAGCTCACCCACAGCCCAAATGAGGACAAGCACAATAGAAATTGAATGCATGGACAGATATTTAGATACATTCTCGGTGTATGAGGAAAAAAAACCTTATAGGATGATGCAGTGTAGTAGAGCAACCACAATAAAAGATATCTTGTTAAATTGATCAAAACTGACCTTTGTACTGTAATGTCATTAGATTCTGTAGGTGAATCTAAAAAAAAAAAAAAAAAAAAGTGTGCTGTGCTCTTCGGAAGCATTTAGCCTACGATATAGTTAGCCTCCATGTGTCTGACTCCTCCAGTAGGAAACATTCATCCCCGAGTACATTATGAGCTGTCAGCATTAACGGTTTCCTCACAACGCTCAGAATGCCTCTCCCCTCACTCAGTAAGAGCGCGAGCTGCATTCAGGTGGAGCGTCCCTTCGTTTCCATCTCGTCCGCGGCCGGCCTCAATGTTAATGCAAGCCATTAGCAGCACTTTAGAGGGAAATGGCTCGTCGTTAACGAGGAGCGCGTGGGAGGTTATTAAGTGGTTTGAGCAAACTCCTACTGTCATAAATACCAGGAAGAGTAAATATCCACACCCCATCACCACAAGTCCATGTGCAGAAATGTTTATTCACAAGTTCGCTATTAGTTGCTGTTAGACTGAGAGTGATCAAAAATCTTGAGCCTTTATGGAGGCAATTATGCTTCAGTGATTCTAAATGAAAACAGAAAACTGCCGGTGTCTTGAAGCCTGTAAATGCAAATTTTGGGAAATGGCTCTCAAAGGGACACTGAACACGACACAGTTATTGCTTCCGTGTAATGCCGCATTCCAGAAAACCGGAAAGTAGGACCTTTAATGGGTAAAAGTGATCACAATGGCATGAATGTAAAAGATAAATTAAAAGATTATATATATACACCACATTTATCAGTTTTAGTGGTTATTATACTACACATCACTAATGTGGTTTTCAGTACAATGTACCTCTAATGCGTACACCTAAATGGTGTACGCACATACCAAGTGATTTTTCTTCCCCGATTTGCTCGGATAACAGTCGGGCCAACAATCGTAAATGTTAAACCTGTTCGATGTTTTCGATTGCAAATCTTTATTTGTGCGGTCGACACCATGTCCGGCAAAGCCATGGACTCTGTGATTGTGATGTGATACGACACAATAGACAATTCAGAAACGACCAGAACCTTGCGCTGTGTTGAGTGTTTGTGTAAAGTGTCTCTCAAGTCATTCACCACAATAAAAACCACCACAAATAAGAGCTTGCAACCACAATGTAGTTACCAGATAAGACAGTTAGCCTTTTCACTATGCATGAAATTTTGTGGAATTCTGAAATGCAGCGAGCTTCAGCTGTCGACAAAATGGCTTCACTTAGCCAGGATGAATATTTTCCCTTGAATATTTTGGCTCATACACGCCGACAGAGACTGCCGGCGCCCACAAAGACGTGAGGATCACAGCATCCTGTGTCTTTTATCATTGAAGAGAATCAAACACCTGCTGCTGGCCACATCCATCCAGCCCAAACTTCACAGCCAGGAAAACGAGATTTTTTTTTAAAAAAAAGACAGCCGCTGAGCATTTGTCAAGCGCGCCAAATCCATTCAGCACACAGAAATGTTTGAAGTGTCTTACGCTTGAAATGTGAAGATAGCGCGGCGGCTCAGAGGTGTAAAAGTGTGCACAGTACAGCTATTGAGACGACAAAGCTCACAGTGAAATCCTCTTCTAACTGCTAAAGCATTGAGAATGTCGTTAAATGGTCCGTGTCACTCGGAACAGGCTTTACTGGATGAATGGCTGCAATATTACAAATGAAAGCAGAGACATTTGACAGCTCCAAACAACCCTAATTTGAATGAGCACCAAGGAATTTGGATCACGATTAAAAGTTGATCAATTTGTCCTCAGATCATATCAAATACCATCTGTTGTCAACTTTTTGAGTTATGTTGGTAACAAACATCCAGTCGTAGGTGAAAACTTAACCTTCTTCATTGGTAACTACAACAATCTCCAGGAAGGACGAGCATCCCCAATTTGGATCAGCCCCGGGAATCTGGATCACGATTAAATGTTGATCAATTTGTGGTTGGATCATACAAAATGCCATCCAAATTTGTTGTCAACTTTTTTAGTTATGTTGGTAACAAACAAACATCCAGCCTTAGATGAAAACATAACCTTCTCCACTGGTAAAAGAAACTACAACAATCTCCACCATGGACAAACAATTCGAATTTGGATCAGCAGTAGGATACAGGATCTGTATCATGATCAAAAGTGAATCCATTCATCCTTGGATCATGCATTCGTTTTCAATACTGTTTATCTTGTTCATGGTCATGGACAGACAACTTTCACAACATCATTGACAGAGAACTAAACCCATGCTGCTTGGAAGGGAGTCAGGCAACTGAACCACTAGACTATCAGTGACCATCCTTGGATTAGCCAAAGCTACACACTAGTTTACATCATCTCTACACTAGCATCAAAGGTCAAGGATTATCTTTCAAACATGTTTTATGGGGTTGAGGTCAGGGTTCTGTGCGCTTGCACAACAAACTGATCCAAGCGTTCCTTTATAGACCTTTCATGTACAGTCCACTGAGGCATTTTCAAAACAAAGTTGGATGCATAAGATCTTCCTAAATCGTAGGACTGATGGGAGAACTTAAGTTGTCTTGATCACCGCCCGATTGATTAATTAATCAAGAGGCCTTTCACAGTACTGTTGTCCATAAAGCACTCTTTGATTTTGCATTTTCCCATGGTGTTATCCTTCCTTTGATACATCAAAAGGCTTGACAGGAGCCACCACATCCATTGTGAAGTGGCATGTGATGTGTTTGCAGCTTTCATATCGGAACACAAGTACACCGCGGGGACGCCAGAGGAAGTTCAACTCCCGCCGGAGTGGAGGACGGCAGATGAGGGGAAGGGATCGGTGCTGCAAGCCGGACTGAAGACGGCTGGGAAAATCCCAGTGAGCGGTGGCGAATTAGATATGTGACAGCAGAGGGGAGAGAACATTGTTCAATATTGTGGTTTTTTTCCTGTTTGATCGTGCAGTTACATCCTCATAAAAACCTAGTAAACCTGGTGAAGACTTTCCAAACTGCTATTTCTTTTATTTTGGTACGTTCCTACTTTGTATAATGTCACCGTGTGCATTGCTGCCCTAAAACCAATGTTTTTATTGTTATTTTAACTGTACATCAACAGAATTACACTCCACTGTCATATACTACGATTTCCTGTTTCCTCAGTTAACCACTGTTGTTATTGTACCATTTCTTTCTGATTGGCTAGAAATGACGTCATGATTACGGGTTATATCGCCACCTGTAGAATTGGAGAGCACTTGACAGCCTCCAAATGCGTTTTCATGTGCAGCAATGCCACTAGTCTACACAGTAATTTTGCCCAGGAAAATTAGGTTTAAAGGTTAGTGAGAATAAGTGGGAAAGAAGATGGATGGATGGATGGTTAGGAGGCTTGTAGTGTACATCAACATTGATAACAGTGTGGAGCGATCGTTTGTCAATATATCGGAAGGCTAATCACTGTTGAAGACGCCTTTGCCACATAACATATGATCATCTTCAATAATGCGCAGGGATCTCTTTTACAACCTGCCGTAAGACTTTATGATTGTTTACGTGCTGTTCTGGTTAGCAATGGAGTTCAATTGGAGCTCTAGAGTTCAGGCTGTGTATGAACAACTACATTTGCTACCTGTTTCAGTCCTTGAAAAGGGAGGCCTTATGCGTCAGAAGCTTTCATTTTCAACAAATCCTCTCTTAATCTGAAGTGGACAATAGTTGTACTAAAATATGTGCTCGCGCACTATTTTCCATGACTTCAAATTTCAAATTCAATTTGTAGTAGAAAATATATCTAATAACAACCAAAAGCACAGGCAGTTATGTTACAGCAGATGATTTTTGCGAGTCATCAGGGTTTACTGAATCGTAATCCCCTGATATCTGTGGCAGATAGGGTCTGAGCCCTGCCACGAATAGAAAAAAAAAGTGACAATAGCAACAACCAAAAAAAGTATATTTCTCCAAATGCATATAATTGCCAATTGCCCATTTTTACCCTAAATATACTACAAACTAGATCCCGAAAAACACTGATATCATTTCAAGCTCATGTTACAACATTACCCTTAAAAATAAATGGCTTACAAAAGATTAGATTTTGAAAATATGCACTGGAAGTGCACGTGTTCATTCACTTTCAGCGAAGACTCCTTCGTAACGTCTTCCGCTAACAACCCATGCTAAATTTAGCACTATTTTACTACTTTCCTATATAGACAGGTTTGAAGGCATTTTGTGGGCGTTTCAGAGCATAAAAAAAACAAGAATTTTGAGTTTTTCAGCAAATAGCACAGGATAAGTCCAACAGAAAAAAATTTGACTAGGTGAAATTGTGAATAGTCAACTGCAAATATGCTTCCCAGACCGCAGGATAGGGACAGAGTCCTGCTGCGAATAGTGAAAAACTGTGAATATCTGACACCCCCCACCCAAAAAAAAGGTTCATAATAGCTTATAAATGGAACAAAGCACGACTGGTATTTAAATGAAGCTCCTCAACTCACTTTAACATCGTTCCTTGGCACCAAGGTGGCACAAGATGGCAGCAAAGCAATACTTTCATTTAAACGAAACTCCTCAAATCACTTCAACATAGTTTCTTGGCACCAAGAGGCTGCCAAAGCAATAATTTTATATATTCTACTACTACCCATTATACTTTTATACCCTAAAATAATTTACAAAATCGGTGAATCCGTGAGTTGTGAATCACAAATATGCAGGGGACCACTGTATAGAGTTTTGTTATTTTTGCAGGTCAGTCTGAAACAAAGTCATTGTCTGTGCGTGACCCCCCCCCCCCCCCAAAAAAAAACTTTTACATTTTGACTTTCTCATGCGAACATATGCGCTAAATTCCAGCCGTCTTGTAACAATGCCCAGAAGGGGAGACAGCAGATGTCCTTTGCCAGCAGCACATCTGCATGCAGCCTCAATCTCCTCCCCTCTAAGTGTCCAGACAATAGCACAGCCTCCCTCCTCCTCTTCCTCTTCCTCCTGCACTTGAAGCTTTCTTCCACTGGAACCTCCAAAATGCAGCAATAAAAATAAGAATGCAAAGAGTTGCCCAGTTACAACCACTAGAAATGTAGGGATTATCTTCTTTATAGATCCATGTGCAGGTGCTCATATGCATGATTGAGTCGCTCATTAGTTTCACGGTAGCTGTGGGAACATTAAGTTCCAGCTAACTTTTACTTGCGTGTGTGTTTTAAACCCACTTGTGACAACATTCCGTGTCACGCTGACAACATGCCGTGCCACGCTGGTGAGGAAGTGAACGCCACACGGAGTAGTTGGGCATATCCTCGCCGTATTTCGACACGGCGGTGGTAAATACGTACACATATGGTAGCCATATTAACATGTTTGTTCGCTCTAATCACAATGTATCAACACAATTCCTACCTCGCGGTGAATGCCGAGTGACAGCGAAAGCGTCGTATTCGGAAGCAGCATCGCAGGTTCCAAGCATTTCAAATCAAATCGCCTCGGATTTGGATCATAATCCACTTTTTTTTTTTCTTCTTCTTTTTTTTTGAAGGAATGTCAACACAAACTTAATCCCGATTCCCACCGCCGTTGTTGGCGCTTCAACGCAGCCTGGAATGTGTCCCGTTGTTGACTTAAATGCAACGTAAACACTATCCTGCCCTTCTTCTTCTTCTTCTTCTTCCGTCCCTCCTGCCAGGATTGAGAGGTGCGTATCACTTTCCTTTTTTTTTTTTGCCCCCCCTCCTTCGTCCTCCTCCTCCTCCTCCGTCGCTTTGTGAATGAGGCGGAGCCATTTGCTCACTAGTAAAACACACGCACGCACACATTCAAACACACTTTTCTTTTTCTATAGTATTGTACAGTCAATTGCCGGTCATGTAATTATTCGCCAACTAGCATAAAAACTAGCAAACGCTTAAAGTACGAACGCTGTGCGGTAGCAGTCAACTAAATTCAACTCAGTTTGGCAAATAGTGAACAATTAGTCTAAAAAAAGAGACTTCAAGTTGTTTACTGTTACACTAAACATAAAAACAAAGACAATTACACGTGTTGTATTTAATAGGTATGTTACTAAAGCCAGAAAACCGGCCGCCATTTTGTTGTGCCGGATTTCCGGAGGTCGGCACAAATCGCGTCGTCTCATTCTTTCGTGCGAGATAATTCTTGTTTTTTTCCGATGACATTGTTGGAAAATCCCTTTACCACCTTGTTTTTGAAATGTTTAATTCAGATGAGCTTTTCTGTGGTTTTGTCAAAGATGAAAATGTTCCTCGATTACGGCGTCGAAAATCACACGTTCATAGGATTCGGAGGCGATTGAAAACTAAATGTATGCAAAGTTTCGCTACACTCTGTCAACATTTTGTTGTTGTTGTTTTCATGGTGAAGCAGCCAGCAGTTCGAAGCCACAACTCTTATCTCTTCTCACACACTGAACGAAGAAAACACCACATGATCTTTTTGTAGACGTGCTGGATGATCGTCTGACGGAAAACTCCAAATTTGTAGTTTGGGTTTGAAATATATCTTTTGTGACACCAGTCCTGAAACCTTCCCGACACACCTTGTATCGGTACAAGGTTTGGTACCTGTGCCTTCATTTGGGACTTCAGACGAAATCCACCTCCTAATACCTGCACTCTCATATCACTATTCTAAAAACCAACAATACTATACAAAATACAATGTAACAACACACAACTCTGCCACATACTGTACATCGTGTTGAGCGGTTCAGAATCAATATTTATCGAATAAAATGACCAACAAAACAACAACATTGAAAATATAATAAAATTGATCATACTCAACAGAGATGCTGATTATTAAATGTATTCGCTACAGATGTGTTTTGCTAGTCGAACTTAATTTGCAGAGGACGGAAAAATCATGACGTTATCATTGGCCAGCTCTCTGGCTCTGTGAGGACAAATTTGTACATCTAAATGATTGAAGAAACAGTCCCATTGCTAGTATAGTTTAAGTTACATCGGCCAGCACTACAGATTTTGAAGGCCCTGGGCAGATTAAATTGACATGGCAGCATAAAGAGGTTGAAATTTGATTGGACAAAATAATCGCACTGCGAAATAAAACTAAAATGAAGAAAAACTACCAAGCCTTTGAAAACACCTGACAAAACAAATAAATAATATTTTGTAACAGCTATGTGCATTTTAATCCAAATGACAAGATACCAGATACCTTGCGCTCTTTTGCAAAATTCTAAACCAACACACACTTTCTCACATATTTATCTGGTTGTCATTACTCTGATGGTGTGAGCACACAGGAGATTAGCGATGTGCAAACATTTACGGCATTTCTGCAGCAATAGATGTTCATTCTCCTCTCTCAATTTCTCCTGGTGTTTGACCTTTTTAAAATGCAACACAATTCTTGGACTTCAGAGTGTAAGATCATGATGTGTGCTGCTAAATCTGAGGCACTTGAACGCACACCGGCAGAGAGCCGCATGCTCGCCGCCTGCTAATGCTGCACCTTGCTTATGGGGGGCCGAGGGTTATGTTAATTTCTGAAGACGGGTTGTTGTTATGGTGCACTCTGCTTTAAGCAAGTCTCCCAAACTTTAAATGACCTTTTGGTTTAAGCTAAAATGTTTTTCATGCCAGTAATGAGGTATTGACAAAAAAACAGAGATTGAAAGGTTAGCTCTCAATTCATTTTGTTTTAGTTTTTAGCTGAAAAAGGCAAAAAGTACATTAATCAACACGATAATGTATACATTATTTAAATTATATAAATATTTATTTTTTTTTGTATATTATTTTTTTTACAGGATATCAAATACTAATTTGTATTGCAATCACTATTGCTATGATTCTGTATGTACTACATAATGTTTTTTTATTAATATTATTCACTATTTTCTATTTTAATTATATTATTGTTCTTATTTATTTTCATTGTCTTATTATTAGTTGTATTCTGTTTGTATGAGTATAATTAGTTGTTTTGTTATATTATTCTTGTTTTAGCATGGTCTTTATTATTGTCGTCATCAATATTGTTATTGTTTTAATTTTAGTTGATTTTTTTAACAATTTTTTTCAATGTGATTATTATTACTTTTGTGTTATCATTATCATTCATTTCTTATAAATATTTATATTTTTCATTAATCAAACGTAAAAGCACTTATACGAAAACCTGTTTTTCATTTATTAATTCAGAGCGAGTAAGGAATAAATTGTTAAATATTTATACCTTGTAATATATACTGCAATGTTATATCATAGATAATATCGACTAAAGTTACACAAGAAGCTAACTTTTTTCATTAATTGAGAGCAAGTAATGAATAAATACTTATCCAGTACCATATTATATATACTGCTGTTATTTCATAGTTATCAACTAACAGATTTTCATTTATTATTAGCGTCAGATTATATAATATTAATATGCTAATTATTTAATACCAAATTAAACTACTTGATGAATCGGTTGTATGTAATTTAGAAGCTTCAAACTGAATTTATATGAGTTAATTTCTTTCAACTATGCATGACAAGTGCATCCATCCTTCAAACTCTCAGGTGGCATTCTTGATAGAGTGCAGCTTGTATAGTCTTTGTTTATAACGGGCCTAATGTAATTATGGCTGCCACCTACACACTAATTAGCATACAGCACACCGAGTTGGGATGTTAGAAAACAAAACACAATGAGCCAAGTATGCGAGTCATTGCAAGGGTCGGCCTTTCGGAGGCTCGTCGAAGGTCTTTTGAGATTTTCAGGCGACGACGAACGAGAAAGAGTCAAGGCGTGGAGTGGCGGCATGTTGTCGGGAAGTTATCTTGTTCGTTGGGAATAAAATCGTCACATTCTTAGATTTGGAATATCACTGGAACAAGGGTGCAACACCTCGCACTTGTCACCTCAATATATGTACCGCATAGAAAAAGTGACATTAGGCAATTTTTAGACGGGAAAACATCCAAGTATAGTTGTACCTTGACTTAAGAGGTTAATTTGTTGTGTGACCAAGCTCGTAACCTGTTTTTAAAGTGCTCTATAAATAAAATTTAATTGAGTTGTACATACTGTAATATTCGTGTGTTGGATGTATGCCTTTAAGGGGCTTGGCCTCGTGTGTGACGACGTCACAAGTTGGATCCGGTTTCGTGTTAGCATCGAGTCGTGTCCTGCAGCAGCTCCTTGCGAGTGTTCTCATTTTGTAGTTGTGTGTTGACTGTTTGTATCGTTCAATAAACGGGTGAAAGTGCATCAACCCACCGACGGCTGGTCATTCAAAAAACTTGTACATTGGGGTACTCAAGGTGTCAATGTTTATGGTTATTGAAGGGAAAAAATGTAAAAAAAAATATGCCTGAAAAGTTTGTCTATTGAAGGCTACAATTTGACGAGGGAATTAGTATTGTTATTATTATTTTAAAGGTCGGTCGGCATTCCGGTGGTATGGAAAAATTGAGTTTATGCTGTTAACGTAAGTATTCTTCTTTGCTCTGACTGTCTGCTGTTGAAGTATCCTTGGGCAAGACACTGAACCCTACATTGCCTCCAGGTCGGCATCGTAAACCAGAAACTGTTCTCAATTGCCTTACCTGGTTGAACAAAGGAAATTAAATAATTAGTTCATATCATCATACAGTGGCATCTCCATAATGTAGACAAAAGGTAGCTTTGGCCTTCTCTTCTTTTCTTCTAGCTTATAATGCAAATCCACCTCTTGCTATTTTGCCTCTCCTCCTCCCCAAACAGGTGCAAAATCTCTCCGCTCAACACATCAAAGACACACACACACACACACACACACACTTGCAAATAAATCACACCGAACGCTAAGAATGGAGAGAGCGAAGAGTGTGTGGATTTAGAGCCCGGTCTCCTTTCATATTCATGAGGTGCAAAGCTTTAGTGCTCCCCATGCTTGTTTACCGGCTTGTACAGCCTCGTGTCCTTGGGAGGAGGTTTGATATTCAACAAGGCAAACGTGTTGACATAAGCTTGCCATTTTGCCTCTTGACATCATGCACGGCACACACACACGCACACTCATAATCTCATGTGCTCTCCTATGACACCTTGTTAGGTATTAAAAGCCCTCCTTTCGTGATGTTTGCAGCTTGCGTTGAGGATTTTAGAATGTTTTGGCTGCCTTATTTAGTTGTGTGAAAGGGGCAAAATATTAGACGGCTCTCAGTGATGCGCTGGAGATTTCTATATCACTGCAAACGATAATAAGAGGTGGCAAAAGTACACACGCTCTTTACCAGGGCTGGGCTTACCATTTGGCAAACACCAAATTGCCTGAGGCCCTGAGATTTTCAGGGGGCCTCAAACACCTCATAAAAAACTGATTTTCAAAGTTTTGTTTTGATTTAAAGTAATTAATGATCATTTTGTCTTAATTGGCAAGCTTAAAAGGCATCAAAATGTTTTGTTTTGAGAGCTCCCCCTTCCCTTCTCATGCAATGGGCTACTCCATCCTATAGCGCATATGCAGACATGATTCAGGAGGCGGCAGTAAAACGAACTTGTTGGCGTGTTGCGCGGAAAAGAAAGCGGACCTTTCAGTGGAGACACCGAATGTGCGTAACCGACAACAGCAAGAGCCAGACACTCTTGCCAGTAGCAGTAGCACTGCCGTTAGCCCTTGTGGGCAAGCAATACACGGCAAAACTTAATAGGAAGAAAATGAGGGTGGTATTAGTTAATTTAAGTGATCTGCCAAAAACAGTAAAATTTGACTGAAGAAATTAAGGTCGACTGGTTAGAGCGTCTGCCTCACAGTTCTGAGGACCGGGGTTCAATCCCCGGCCCTCGCCTGTGTGGAGTTTGCATGTTCTCTCCGTGCCTGCGTGGGTTTTCCCTGGGCACTCTGGTTTCCTCCCACATCCCAAAAATATCCATGGTAGGTTGATTGAAGACTCTAAATTGCCCGTAGGTGTGAATGTGAGTGCAAATGGTTGTTTGTTTATATGTGCCCCGCGATTGGCTGGCAACCAGTTCAGGGTGGACCCCGCCTCCTGCCCGAAGATATCTGGGATAGGCTCCAGCACTCCCGCAACCCTCGTGAGGATAAGTGGCTCAGAAAATGGATGGATGGATGTTTGAAACAAATAAACATAGCCAGCCTCAAAAGCCCATTCCAGCCCGCCTGTGTGTACTACCTAAACCTATAGGACTATGGTAATTCTTATTTTTAGCTAAACTTACTCATATCCAGTAATAACATCTCACGAACAACTTATCAAAGATTATTAAGCGTTTTAAATATTTGTTTTTTGCATTGATTTATTTAATTTATGAAGCGACTGCTGTCTTTTTAGTTGTATGATAGGTTACAGTTGAAATCTCATCTTGCTGAATTAAGACAATGTGAGTCCCATTTTTTGCAAACGTAAAACCACAGCTAATTAATTCTTGCAAGCGTCTCCTCAACGAAGACTTGAGTAGTAGCAGCTGCTCTGACAGCACTCCGAAGGGAAAAACCTCAGCTTTTGGTGTGGGAGTGTGAGTACTTCTCTTCCATTCGACCCCACTCGCCTCCTCTATGGAAATAGCTTTGTTCATGTCACGTGCTCTGATTTGTATTGATGAAGAGGACATTGACTACCTGGCTTTCTCTTACTAAAAAAAACCCCAATTAGTCATTTGAAACAAGTCTATCAGAGCTCTGACACTGAGCTGACACCCTCTGCTGGTGAGTATTTGAACTGCTTCGGGATGGGTGCATGTTCTTGATTTTGTTAAATGCATGGATATGTGCAAAAAAAAAAAAACGTTAACTGTGATTCAGTGTGTGCATGCATAATGTTTCAAAATCTTAATTTATATTATGCAGAGGTGTAGAACTACACTGCATCATATTGAGAGCTTTCTATATCTGATTTTGCCCCTTTCATGTAGCTAAATAAGGTCATTAAAATATTTGAAACACCCCTCAGTACAATGCACTGTACTGAACTACTGACCATAAATGAGCAATACACGTCAAGGAATCCTGGATTGATGCAATTTAGCAATTTTACAACTAAATTACCACTGTGCCGCCTGTCACATTGAACATTTTAAAATAATAATAATAAAAATGTTAAATGTTGAAAAAAACTTATTTTTGCTCTTTTCTATTTCTTATACATTTATTCCATTTTTTTGGAAAACACTTCACCATACACTATATATATACAATATTTGTACTATTATATACATATATTGACCCAGCAGCCACACAAGGGAATAAAATGGGGGCAGAAATGTCCATTTCTTTCTTTGCGAATGTTACTCATACCCACAGATTTTTATTATTCAGTTCTTTATAGGTTGTTGACCTTGTGTAATGTGCAAAATGCCCCTGGTACATTTAATGGAAGCCCCCCCCCCCCCCCCCCCCCCCCGTGACCCTGAAGCATCTTACCAGTGGCGGTTGGTCAGGGCCGGCAAGGCTTAAACACTATCACAAGCACTGACCTACATTTACAACCTCCATTCTAATATTTGTTCCATGAAGATGTATTAATTCATCCCCAACAGTCTTATTCTTTTCATTTCATACTATGCCTCATGGGCTGCACTGCTTCCAGTATGTGAATGTGGAGATTTTGTTTTTGTCTAATCATGAATCAGCTTTTATGTCCTGCCGTGTCAGTCTTATCTGCCTAGGGCCTTCATAATCAATAATGCTGCCTAAATAACAAACTATACTAGCAAATGGACTGTTTCTTTAATCAATGAAATTTCAAATTAATCTTCATGGGGTCAGAGTGCTAGTCCTTTATGAAAGCATTTTTTTCTTCCTCTGATTGGTTGGACAGAGCAAAAATTGTTACAGCCAATTTCGACTAGCAAAACACATCCGGAGCGATCTGCACACAATACAGTAAACCTGGCATTCAGAAATTTACAGTCACAAATTTTTTTTAACCTATGCTCTGTAATTCGCTGAAAAACTCACCTATTTGCCATTTTTGTGCTCAGACCAAAGGAATTCACATTTTTGCTGCTGTTTTGTTGCATCTGGTGCCAAGCAATGATGTTGAAGTGAGTTAAGGACTTTCACTTGGACAAAAGTAGAGTTTTGCCACCATCTTGTGACATCTAAAGGCAATTATAAACTAAAATTATTTTTGGGAGGGCTTGGACCCACACCCCGTGAAAATAGTAGGGTTTCACTGTACATTTAATAATGAACATCTCTGGTGACTCATGATGTTCTGTGTTTTATTTACATTGTAATGTTATTTGATATTGATTCTGAACTGCTTTAGGTGATGTACAGTATGTGTCACAGTTTCGAATTATGTTGCATTATTCTATATTATTGGTTTCGAAATTGTGACATGATAGTGGTGGTATTAAGTGGTGGATTAAGTCTTGTTAGTCCCCACTGAAGGCCCAGGTTACCAAATTACAGAGGCCTGGAAGCCGCATTGAGATTGGCGAAGCCCAGCACTTCCATGCTGTCGACGTCATCGTAGCTGTCTTGTCCAAACCACATGAAGTCTCCTCCGTCCAGAGTCGCCTCCGCGCACTTCCTCCGGTGGTCACGCGTGAAGCGCCGGAACCTGGGGGGTTCCACAGTGGGTTGCGTTGCGAAGTCAGCCCCGTAGACCGAGCTACTCTCAGTGGTGCGTTTGATCCCGTGGTGGCACAGGCAGAAATGAGACTTGTGCTGATTGATCTCCAAGGGACATTTTTTGCGGCCTGCGCCCTGATGTAATGAAACACGAAGTTTGATCGCAAGGAGAAAAGTCTTGACGAAACATGATTTCATAGATCGAGGTGTGGATGGATAGATACTCACGTCGTCAAAGACAATGATATTGTCTTTGAAGGATAGTTTGTTGTCATGCTGCGAGACTGGATACGTCCTGGATTTCTGTAAAACAGGAAGACAGTCAAACACACAAATACGAAATGAAAACGCGCTCGTGGAGCTGCTGAAGGCCACATCTCACACCCAGATGCTCACAGTGAACTAACCGGCCAACTTCTGTCATCACTCATTAGGCCACACCCCCTAAAGGCACACATCCAAAACACAAATACCACACTAGTACGCACATAATCATACTATATAAAACCAGCTCTTTTAGTATGTTTTATTGTGTTTTTATGCAAAACGATGCTATTCTTCTTCAAAACACAAAACAACATCCTAAACCTTCTTCCCGCTCACAGGATTTGAAGCAATGACTAGATGAGGTTGGATTGTTCCTGATGCACATACAGTACCTGGTCCGTTCTCATCTTGGTAAAGCGTTCAAAGTCAAAAGCTTGCGGCAACTGCGCTGGAACCTGAGTCAGCGTCCTCCCGGTGCTCGTGGACAACTCCCGGTCCCTCCCCTCGTTGCGCTGGGCGTCTGGATGTGGAAACTGAGGAATTACCACACGCCGCAACATTAGGTACACCTGCACCATCTAATTATTTTGCAACAAATACAGCAACAATATTAGTGCTCGGTTTTTACGTAAATAAAGATAATACTTTAGTCTTCTTTCATCCCATGAGGGAAATTTCATGTTGTCACAGCAGCATATACACTAGCAGCAAAAAAAAAAAAAAAAAAAAAAAAGCACAAACAAAAAAACTAAAAAAGCATCTTGGATGGATTTAAAGAAATGTATATCACTGCTTATCACCTATCGCAGCACCGCTAAATTGCAGAATTTTCTATTAAACATTTAAATTTGATCTTTTGAAAAACATTTACAATGTATTTCAAAAAATTAGTGCGTGTCGGAGACTTATTTAAAGGCTTCAACTATAAAATATATTTTTTTAAATGCCATTATGTATTTTTAATACATTTTAATTTCTTTTTGGGTTCAACTGTGTTTACATTGTGTTTAAATGGCATGTTAATGTGTGTTTACAGCATGTGGTAGGGTATTTAAAGGCTCAAACTATTTTCAAAAAATGATATGGTCTCTCTAGCTCTTGGATTTCACCTATTGTCGTGTCTGAAACGTATCCCCCACGATAAATAGGAGTTCACTGTATTTCACACGGATTATTATGCAGGATAAAAAGTGTAAGGCAACAGAACGAGGTAAGGTAAAATGCTAGGTACAAAACTCTCATTATGGATGTAACTCCAGCAATGCACAAGTATAAAAAGTTTATTAATTATAATGCACCCCGAAACCTCTATTGATAAATGTTCTTTTACATAATGAAACTTGAAATTATAGATGCTAAAATAATGAAATGTATATGCTCGTTTTATAGTCATAAGTCTAAATTCACATTTTAACAATGATTTTCAGTAGCTGTTGTACAACACCTTTCAGTAAAATGCATACTATTATAAATTTTTGTATCCAATTGGATCACGCAGGTAAGTGTCTTATGAGCTTACAAGGTATAATTTTAAATAAGTTATCTTACCCATTTGCCATCATTGCTCATGGGTTTATAACACTTGCCACCTTTTACCATGCTGGCGCAGTTGGAAAGAGTAGTTTCACTGCAAAAGGGCACAGGTGCACACGCGTACACCAACTTAACAGCTCGTGAAAACACTGGTGACTATGGAAACTGTATTCAACAACCAACGTGATGTGTGCTCTCAGTTGGCCACCGAGGTAAGGAACTGGAATGCAAAAGGGGGGAAAAAAATTAAGACTACAAATCACTACTTTGTGTTTTTTCAAAAGATATAAAGTGATTAGAAGAATTGCAATGAACTGAGATATGACTTAACAGACACTAGACAAGACAGAATAACATTAAATTAGCAAATTAGTGGCTTTATTTCTACAATTATCCAAACAGTATCTTATTATATCTTACACAAACATTGAGAAGTTTATTAGCAAATGTTTTTAAAACATGTTTAAAAGTTAATTTTCTTTACAGATACATTACAACCAAGGGATTAAAAATAATATTTTCTCAGTCACTTTAAGCAAGTTAAAAGGTGATAAATCATGTTACTCAAATTATATTAGCCTGTGGTAAATCAATAAATGGCACAAATGACAGATTACCTGGAAAATAGCATTGTGATTAAAAAAAAAAAATCATAATAACAGCGAGACCCTTGCAAAATAGGCTGATTGTGGGTAATATACTGTGACATCATCACGTGTAATAAGGTGAAACAAGGCACTTAGATGAGGTAGGACTTCTTACTGAATCATCAGTGCGGTCAAAGCCATAGACTGTTATACCCGTCTGATATAAGTTGTTGATCTGACTTGAACTCCTTCATAAGCCTAAATGAGGAGTCTTCTATGAACCTAACTTGCATGTGGAGAACATGCAAACTCCAAACTGGAAGGCCCGAGGTGAGATTCAAACCAGGGACCTCTCGACTGTGAGCCAGACCATGCTGCTGTCAACCATTATGAGCATGCAAAATACATTTTAATGTCACTCTTAGGAGCTGCTCACGATGGGCTCACTGTCTTTCTTCCTGTATAGGTGCTTCCTCAGGTGCCTGGCCACACGCTGCCACCTGGAGAAAAACATCCGATGAGTCTGAGAAACAGTCTGAATGACTACTTTGCTTGTGTACCTCTCCTGTGCGTCGTTGTACTTATTCAGCCTGTCTGCCTCTTCCTTCTTCTCCTCCATCCACCGCCGCAGGAGATCCTCCTTCTCGCTCCAAGCCTGTGACAGCGCCTCCTTCAGGCTTCTCTGCTCCAGGTGCAGGGCGGCCAGCTCTTTAGTCTGACGCTCAATGGTGTACTCATGTTGGTTAATGGTTGCCTTTAGGTCATTTCTTGCTTTAGCCAGAGTGAGAGCCTCTTGGCGGTGGTGGGACACACTGAATTGGAACGATAAAGAATTGGTGATTAGGCTTACTTTAAACATAAGGGCAGAACCATCTAAAATCCACAGGTGGTGTTCCGCAGAGGTCTGGTTTGGGACCGCAGCTGATTTTATTAAAAAGGTACCCAAAGCATTTAAAAGTTTAAACCCTACCTGAAAAGTAAGATGTTGAAAAGTTACAACCAATAAACAGGAAGTTGCATGCTGCCAAACTCAACAAACACAATTTCACATGTTAGACCATTTTAAAAATTACAGGGGTCTTAAGGTATGCAAGGGTCTTAGATGTTTAAACTGTACTTCTACTTAGATACTGTAGGAAGTTGAAACATTAGAACCAGTACATGGGAAGTTGTACACTAGCAAACTCAACAAATACAGCTTCCTGTGGGTGCCACAAGGGACAAACACAACTTCCCATACACAACTTCCATAAAGTCAGAATCATCAAATAATTACATGCATGGTAATACGTGAGTCTTCTGGGACCACAACTATTTTTCGGATTTTATTGAGACGGCATATGAAATAAAAATGTTTAACCCATACTTGCAAGGAAGTCAAATCACTACACGGGAAGTTGCACACTATCAAACTCAACAAGCAACCATTATTAAATTACACGTGAGGTATCACAGGAATCTGTTTTGCAACTGCAACTAATAACGTATCCAATGAAGTTAAATATTTAATCCATAGATGCAGGGAGTTGAAAGGTTACAACCAGGACATAGTGAGTTACACACCATCAAACGCCACAATTTCCCTGGCTGAGGTCATTCTTACCGTGACTCCCAGTGCTGCAGCTCAGCATCTTTCAGATACAGGACAGTGGACAAGTCGGAGACTGTCTGCGACAGCTGAGGAGACGCAAAACCCAAGGAATGACCATGAAGACACTCCAGAAGTTCAAAAGTTTATTCTCTTCTTACCTTTTCAGCAAGATGCTCACTTTCTCGAAGGCTGAGTTGAAGTAATCTGACGTTCTCAACTTTAACTCCACCTTCTGAGCTGTAGTAAGGTAATTTTGACATTTTATTTGTCCAACAATTCGGGTAAATATTAATGACCATCAAAATAATAGTTGACGTTTCTAACCTTGTTGCCTGGACTAAAAACTGCTGGCGAACTTCAAAGCGTTCTTCCAACTGAGACACTAAAACAATTGACAATTGTGACTTAAGGCAAGTAGATGGATAGAATACTTCAAATGTAAAAAAGAAGAATCGTACAGCTTGTATAGACGCCTTGGTAAGGAAGTTTCTCTGCTTGGTCTCTGAGTTGCAGTCGAGCACGCACATGACTCTTCCAGCGCTCCATGGCAGTTCACAAAAACATCGCATCTCCCTTTCTGGCTCACTAAATGGAGTTTTTTTCTTCTTTTTTTCTTAATCTTCCACGCCCGATTGTGTGGCGGACGGTCAAACAACAGCTGATTGTTTAAATGCTGCTGTCAGCTGATGAATGCCACGCCCACAACTGGTACCGCGTTATCCCCCCCCCTTCAGCCAATCAGCAACTGACTAAAATAATCGTTTAATAATGATTTTATCATTTTAGTATTTTAACACTGTAATCCTACATAGAATGTCGTTATATAATATTTCACGGCATCAAGTTTGTTGTAAGCGGTAGAAAATGGATGGATGGAGGTTTGTTGTATTTTGCGTGTGTGATTTTTTTTTTATGTGCATGTTGAAGAGAAAACGGATGTTATTTTCTCCTTCCGTTGGCCAGCAGTGGTAGAAGAATAATTTAATACATCGTGTGATAAGGCATGGTTTTAAACTGTAAGTAAAATAAAAATATAATGACAAAATGACATATCTTCCACCCAGTTCTTTCCAGAAGTATGGAGAATATTCTTAACCTTGCTAGAAGGAGGGCTAATGAAGTACTTCCGGGTTCACTTACTCGTGTTGAACAATTGTATTAATATTTAACGTCCCATAAAATATTATTTACTAACATATAATTTCATTTTTCATTGTTATAAGTGTTTTAAATTTCGAAAACGTACGTGAAAGAACATTTTGGGAGAAAGCGGAAGTCGTGTGTTGTCATGAGACGCGACACCGACTGGTCGCTTAGGGGGAGGAGGAGGAGGAGGAGGAGGAGAAGTCCAACAGTTCATAATGTGGCGACTGCACTTTCGTAAGTTTGACAGCGTGAAACGAAATAGTTTTCATCAGCGTTAACCTTGTTCCCGTGGTCTCGTCTGTCGCTTTACAACCAGTCTGGTCCCGAGTGGCAGTGGAGGAGCTCAGCATGCTAAGCTAAGAGACATGACCAACTTTAGCAACATCGATTAAAGTGTGTTGGCAGCTCCGTTGAAAAACCTGTCTAGGTTTTCTTTTGTGTCTACTATGAGCGCGTCAGATGAGTACAGAGAACCAGGGGACCATGCCCAGGAAGAAAACATCTCCACAGGAGACGACAAGCATGTAAGTAGAAAATGTCTGCTATGGATGGAATCATTCACTCACGACATAGGACTAAAGATAGACTATATAGATACACTATGAATAGTTTTCGAACACTAGACGGACATAAAGCATCACAGTCAGTTGTGGACCTCCGGTAATAAATATTGAACAAATAAATACACTGTAGTAACATTGTTTTAAGAAGAGTGTATTTCGCAAAATTAATACAAACAAACCCCTTTATGCCTTGTGATGTGTAACACCAGGACTGTGGCAGTTTGGTCTAAAACACAGAAGAGGGAGTTTATTTTAAAATAATAAATCAATCATTTTTGTTCAATCTTTATTATGTACAGCACTTTGTTACAGCAGTTTTTTTAAAGTGCTCTTAGAAATAAAGTTTAGTTGAAATGTGTTTGATTGTCTCTGTTAGCCATTTTTCCTTGGCTTTTCTGTATCAGTGCAATGCATCATGGGATTTATTGCTTCTCTAGTTACCATCGGTTGGTCACTTCTTTTCTAAATGGGTTGTGGGGTACATTGAGAGCCCTATGTAGTGTTTCGGGAGTGATTCTGAACACATTGTATGTGTTTGACATGGCTTAATTCAACACACACACTTTCTTGATGCTTGTGAAGGACTCGGCCATGTGCTCAGGCAGCAGCAGCGAAATCAAGAGCCGTGCTGTGGTCAAGTACTGCGCCGCCCCACCTCCCAGCACGTATGCCCTGCTACAGGAGAAGACCGACCTCAAGCTACCCCCTGCCAACTGGCTGAGAGAGAACTCCCAGCTGGGCACCGCTGGCACCACCGTGTTGGGCTCCAGCAGCAAGGGCAAGCCGTTTTCAAGGTATCAAATGTCTTTATGGTGGACTAGAGGTTAGCTTGCTGCCTCACACCTGACAGGTACCAGAATCTCGGCCTTCACACCGAGATTCGAACCACAAACCTCAAAACTGTGATGGGCTGCCACTAGAAATGAATTTTAAGAAATGTGTTTATTTACTACAAATAATGTATCTTTAGTCAATAATCTACAGTAGTGACATATAGTGACAGGCAGAACAATTAAATGCTCTTCCACTAGATGGCATAAGTTACAAAATTAAGTGTGTGGCCACTTGTGACATTTTTGTTTGGTCATGTAAAATATGTGACTGAAATGCTTTTTTGCAGTTTTGGGATGGCGTATGAATTTATCGACTGCATCGGCGATGACGTCGACGTCGTATCAGACTCAGAGGTTTGTGGAACAGACCACGCATTTTTGTACGCGTCTCTTTAAACGTGCCGCTAATACTGACAGTCCTATCTGACAGAACATCAAGAAACTGTTGAAAATCCCCTACAGCAAGTCGCACGTCAGCATGGCCGTTCACCGCGTGGGTCGTACCCTCCTTTTGGACGATCTGGACATCCAAGAGCTCTTCATGAGATCCTCTCAGGTGCCACAAACAAACAAACAAACAAACAGTATGGGTAATTGGCAGTCAATTAGTGAATAAATGTATTTTGGACACCCTGTTTCATTTGTGTCTACGTTGCAGACGGGAGATTGGACATGGTTAAAGGACTTTTACCAGCGGCTCATGGATCAGAAGTGGCAGAGAAAAAAGAAAAGCAAAGAGCAATGGTATCAGAAAGCCATCCTGTCCAAGTTCCTCTACTACAGGCAAGTTCTTCTAATCACTCCCAAAAAATAATTTCCATCTCATTCTGCGGTTCATTTTATACTCAAATTTTTGTGTTCCTTGTAGTATTAATGGGGACTGCGCCGCCGAACCCGTTGCGGACAACCTGAACGACGACGAGCAGTGTGGGGCGCAGGAATTCGGCTCGTCATGGCCCACCACCTTCACCGGCTCTGATGCTGACGAGACGGCTGCTTGTAAACAGGTCGCTTAGCGATGATTGACATTACTAAATTGGGTTTCTTCGTTGGTGCGATACATTGCTCGGGACTGAACCCTGCTGAATAAAAATGTGCTAACAACTGATGCCCCCCAAAAAGGTTTATGATTGCCTATAGATGTCACAAAATGGTGTCAACGCACTACATGAAGCTTCTCAACTCACCTCAACATAGTTCCTTGGCACCAAGCTGCCACAAGATGGTGGCAAAGCACTACATGAAGCTCCTCAACTCACCTTTAACATAGGTCCTTGGAGCCAAGATGCCACAAGATGGTGGCAAAACACCAAGTGAAGCTCCTCAGCTCACTTTAACACAGTTCCTTTGCACCAAGATGCCAGAAAATGGCAACAAAGCAATACTTTTATGTTAGACATGGTTTTGGCCTGCACACAAAAACATGGACAGTACAGACACAACAATAGTTACATTTTCTATACACTTTTCTTGAAATTATTTTTTGTGTGTGTGTTAAAATGTGTTTACAGTGTGGTTAAAGTGTGTGTAAAGTTTGTGGGAGGAGTTACAGTGTAAAAATATTTTTAACAGATATTCACTTATTGCGCGTGGGGAATGTATCCCCTGCGATAAACGGGGGTAAGCCAGAACAAAAGGTGACTTTTAAACGACTAAAAACCCTTTTAGGAACGTGTGCCCATGGACAGCAAATTCGCTCTAGGCCAGGTGACATCGGTGCCCCAAGAGCAAAACCTCCTAGCGCTCTTTAATGAAGGAGAAAATAGTCAGGTAAGTTCATTCTGTCTCAGCAGGTTTGATTTAAATCATCAGTTTAACTTCTTTATTGTACTTCACAGGGTCTAAGGAACGACTTTGTGCGAAACATCATGTGGACCTTTGAGGACATCCATATGTTGGTTGGCTCCAACATGCCGATCTTTGGAGGGGGCCGCTACCCGGCAGTCAGCCTCAAACTCAGGTTGGAATTTTGGAATGTTGGTCAAAGTGCAGCACGACGGAGTAGTGTTTAGCTGTTCTGAGGTCAGGGGCTCGAACATCAGCACTGAAAAGTGTACTGTAATTCTTGATCCTTGGGGAATTTTGACAAAAGCATCTCAAGACTTTAAATGGTTTTAAATTAAAAAATCCTTAATATAGCTCCATTATACACACTAACACACCAATCTGTACAATAACTTCAGCTAACAAGAGTCTTTTATTACAAGCCAGTGTGCCATCAAATTCATGTTGAAGCTGTTTCTACATGTCTTAATGTCACGCTTCTGTTATTCTTTTTTTTCCAGGGACAACAATAAACCCATAAATATCCTGACGGGTATCGACTACTGGCTCGACAATCTGATGTGTAACGTTCCCGAACTGGTCATGTGCTTTCACGTCAACGGTATTGTTCAGGTAAACATCTGAATTTGTGTCTCTTTGACATCCTGCCCTTGTTACATTTTCAACCCGCACGCTGCAGAAATACGAGATGATAAAAACAGAGGACATCCCCCATCTGGAGAACTCGACTTTTTCCACCAGGGTGGTGAAAGACATCGCTCAGAACATCCTCTCTTTTCTCAAGTCTAACTGCACCAAAGAGGGTCACACCTACTGGCTTTTCAAAGGTAGCACAGCAGAGACTTACATTTAAAATGTTCTCACGTTTTTAACAATCTCCTGTCATGTGTCATTAGCTAGCGGGAGTGACATTGTGAAGCTTTATGATCTTACGACACTGTGCGAGGAGGCCGAAGAGGAGAAAAGCCACAATCCCTTCACGCTTCCTGTGGCCGTGTTGCTTTACAAGTAGGAAAATGTCTTCCATTGTTAAATAGACAAAGGCAAAAAAATGGCGCTAACTGGTTTGTTTTGTGCTTCAGAGTGGCATGCAACCTGATGATCAAGGCCAGAGAAAACAGAAAGCACTACGGCACAATACGAACTCTGCTTTTAAACTGCATCAAACTTCTGGACCAGGACAGGCATCCCCAGGTACGGTTTCTTTCTATCATATGTTGTGGCAACGTGTTACAAGTGCCCCCAACTTTAGATACATAGCCATTTCAGTGAATTCTAATACCCTTTTATTTCACTACCTTCTCATTTATTATGTTTTATACAAAGCAGTGCTATTTGTTAAAGAATTTTTGGGGGGTGCTGTATTGGATTTATAGTTTTTCAATTCATTCTGTTGGGAAAAATAGATTTGCCTTTACATACAAGTTTAATTGGTTTCGTGACCACACTTGTAACTAAAATACTTGCAACTCAAATCATCTTTCCGCATTGAAATAAGTGGAAATGCCATTAATCTGTCCCTCCCCCAAAAGAAAAAAAAATATCATTCTATAATATTGTACATTATAAAAACATACATTGATGACATTATTGTGTCAAGGACAAACAAAGCTTATAAAATTGTATTTTTAAAAAGTAGTTTCAATGTAGGCTACTGTAGATGTAATGCATATTTTTGGGTCCAGAACAATGTGTTTGAACTTTTCTCGCTGTTTTAATGATTTTTTTTTTTTTTCAACAATATTTTTAACTTTTATCTACTGCGTGCTTTTCTTGGTGGTGCTGAGGATGTCTAAAGTGTATCTACACTGACAATATCATCTTTGTTGGGAGAGTTAGGTTCAAGCTTGACTGGGGGATGTACTGAGTGTGGTGTGAAATTCAAGATTTCCTCAATGGGACTTTTCCTGTCCCTGGGCTTTTTCTGATCTTTCCTCCACTGTCGCCTGAGTTTTTCCTTTTCTTCTTGAGACAGTTGGCTGATGAGGGGCTTCACAATTTTTCCCCTCTCTCTCCCTTCTCTGATAACTGTAAAACACAAGAAATCGTAAAATGACAAATTCCCATTTAAGAATGTGAACATTATAATATAATAACTGGAAAATGAATTGTTGTGTTGTGTTGAGATGAATTACCTCTCTTTTCTTTTTGCAAGGTATCAGAATCAGAATCATCTTTCTTTGCCAGATAGTAGTTGGAACCGCTCTAGTACGACAGCAGACAGTCAATTGACAGAGAACACTTTTGAGACATAAAGACATTGAGAAAAAAGTCACTGAGCAATAACGGGTTGCTAGTTATCTGGTAATGGCGGTACAATTAAAAAAAGAAATAAAAATTGTAATTTGATTGATTTATTTTTTTGGGACAATTGTGCAAAAATATGCAGAGTCCTCTAGCACTTAGAGCAGTTTGAATGACTAATCTCACAATAGTCCGGTGCAATGACCATTGTGCAAAGGGTGCCGAGACTTCAAGGAGTGTATGCACTTTAAAGTGACGAGTAGCGCGATAATCTGGGACAATGTTGATTGTGAAAATGTAGCAGATACTCCTCAGTCAGTGTGCAAATGGGGCAGATGCTACAAATATGATATGCAAATAGTGTAGTTCTAGTTTTACTTTGGTTGTACCACCTGACACAGAAAGTGTACCAGCCTACATATAAGTTGAAAGTGCAGTAGTTATTTTTAATCGGTATTTGACAGAGATCTACAAACCTTTCAGGTTTGGTCCAAAGAGGCCACTTGGCGTCCTCTGGCCAATTGTTTATGGCTGCACCACCCTCACATTTAGGAAATGGAAATTGCTGGACATTTTTTTTTCCTTTACAATTATTTTAACAGCTTTAAAAGTTTGGATATCAGGGGGAAAAAACATGATCTAAAAGACTAAAAATGTAAAATAATGCCAGAGTGTTTTATTTGGACTTCACGATAAAAATAAGATTTTAATAGTTTTCTTAGTCTGCTCACTTGCAGTTGCACCACCAAACTTCTGCTTGCGGTGAAATGAGTTTAGTTCACTGCCACCATATAGCGCTTTAGCTCAAAACTTTGCTCGAAAGTCAAGGCAAAAAAAAATCCTCCGGACGGCGGCTTGTACCTCGAAAAATTCATAAGTCGGGTCACTTGTATCTCAAGCCACCACTGTACGAGCAGAACAAATTCAACTTACAGGTCACGCAACCGCTTTCTTTCCCTCGGTTTCAAGTCCACAAGTCAGTCCTGATCTCCCCCTCTCCACACACGCAGATCATCGCCTCGGCCCACTACATGCTGTCAGAGCTTTTCCAGCTAGATGAGCCTCAGGAGGACGACGACGACGGAGGGGAGTCGTTCCGGGCGTGCGGCTCAGAGGACAGCTACAGTAACGATGACCGCGAAGAGGATGACGAGGACCTGGAGGTGGAGGAGGAGAGCGACGACAGCAGTTCAGACAGTAACAGCCGCACACGGGACGACAGCAAAGCTGTGGCTGTCATCCGCTCTGTGGGAGAGCTGTCTGTCCCGGAGAAATACAAATCCACTCAGCTGATCCGAGTGGGTGTTTTATTTTATTTTTATTTTTTTAAATTAAATGTATTTATTTTGTTTGTGTGTGTGTTTGCGTTTTCATTACCTGTTAGTTAAATGTTTTTTTGTTTTGTTTTTTGTCTCTGCAGCCAGGTTGTGCTTTCCCTGTCTCACAAGACAAAGAGGAGCGATGCAGACATGTCCTCAACTACGTATTAAAGGCAAGTCTGTGGGATATTTACATTTTCTTTAACGTGATTACTTTAGGGATGCAGTGCCTCAATGAATTTGAGCGTCTCAATTAATTTGAGGCACTGTGTCGGGCTCGCGAATGGCGTAACTGTGCGGATAATTGCACTGTAAAAAGAAATTTTAAAACCAAAGTTCTTGAACAAATAGGGATATACCGCCAGTAAGCGTTTTCAGGGTTGCACCCCCCTCAATGTATGTGTGTGTGTGTGTGTGCGTATGCTCCCCACATAACACACACACGTACAGGAAAGTTAACTCTTTCCAAACCATAAGCACATCGGCATACGTTCTCAATATTCAGGCAGTAGTTGACTTCAGCGAGGCCATTTTCCGCGTCATTTGATTGACAGGTGAAGGCCTCACATCACAGTCCAGCAGCTCGAGCGCAGGCCATTTCTTAAATTTCATCCTATATTTAACCAGGTAAAAGCTTAGTGAGAGATAAAATCTCTCTTTCAAAAGGCAAGAGGCAGCAGAAATTATATAGTACATAATATGACATTCCATCCATCCATCCATTTTCTGAGCCGCTTCTCCTCACTCGGGTCGCGGGCATGCTGGAGCCTCTCCCAGCTATCATCGGGCAGGAGGCGGGGTCCACCCTAAACTGGTTGCCAGCCAATCGCAGCACGATGACATTTATACAATAAATTAAAAACGAAGACTAAAAAATAACAGTGATATTAAGATGTATGGCATCTGATTTAAAAACAGTGACAAAGCCCAAAAGCTTCCGAGTACATACATGGTGTTTTTATTTATTTATTTAATTTTTATAAATGATTATACATTCATATTTGCCAGGCTTTAAGACATTTTTTGGGTCTCTTTAGTGGGTTAATGACTCTATACCTATGTGCTAAATGTTTAATATTTGTTTAAGTGCAGTTTTTGCGAACAGAGCCTCATTCTGATTTATTTATATTGTTTATTTATGTCAGATATTTTATTTATAGTTCTACATTACATTGCCAATGGTCGATGTTCTTTAGAATTGAAAGTTAATTGTTCTTAAAAAGGATGTACTTGAATTATTATGCACTATAATATCGTTATATCAGTTCCATTTAAAAAAATAAAAATACATCAACGATACTATTGTTTATCATGAAAGCTTGTGGGAAACGATATCGTAATATATTGGGAGAGAGCAAGAGGGAATGATAACACAAAAATATTGTACAAACAAAAATCTGCAATACAGCAGGACCGCGAAGCAACAACCGTCATATAGCGGAAGATTACTGTATATGTTCTCCGGATGATAAGCTGCAGGGACTTATTGTTCCAGGGCTGGGACTCATTGTTTCCAGGCATGTATCCTGGGACTCACGTAGTGTCAAGTGTAAAAACGATCGATTTATACATAATAACATTGAGAATGTTGAAGTATTTGAGGGAAATTGGTGTGTTTTTATGACTGTCTGTTTTAAATGGCTGTGTGACTCTGCACAGGGGCTGAAGGCAGTAGATAGCAGCATCAAGAAGGAGAGTGACCTCCCAGCCGTGGACCCCAATACACCCATCCCTCTCAAGTACGAAGACGGGAGCGCTGGCAGAAGCTGCGCCGCGGAGAAAGGCATCTCTCCTCTCCTTGAAAGAGGTCACCATCTTATCTGGAATTGCCACAGTAAAGCTGCAGAGCTCATCGAAACTTAAGATTCTAACGTTGTCTGTCTCAGTGGGGCCCTTGCAGGCGGACCAGAAGCATCCGACGCGCTCGGGCATGATTCCCGGCACGTGGCAGCACCAGATGAAGCTGCAGCTTTTCCTCAAGGCCTCCAAGGCGTACTACGTGCTGTCCGACGCCGCCACCAACCTGCTGAAATACGGCCGAGCTTTGCGCTATATCAAACTGTCTCTGCAAAGCTACGGTAAGATTGTTAACCAAACTCCAGAAGTCGATTGCCATCATTTTGCTATCCTTTCTCCTTCCTCTTTTCCGTCCAGGTGCCTATTGTTCCATTGGCGGCGCGCTACACCCGCAGGTGCTGCTGTTCCACAGCCACGGCCTTTCTCTGTGCGGGGACATCCAGCTGATGTTGGCCCAGAATTCCAACAACAGGGCTGCATACCAGGAGGAGTACAGCTACCAGACCAAAGAGGACCAGGAGATCTTACACAGCCTGCATAGGGAGAGCAGCTGCCAAGGTCGGCAACAAAATCACAATCTAATGTGTTGCCAGACTAGTACAATAAAAATATTAGTAATTGGCTCACCTAAAAAAAAAATATAATTGCGTATTTTATCAGTTTAAACCATAGTTATACCCCACACTATGACCCCCACTACACTTTAATATAATTTCAAACTCATCTTACAACATTTCCCTTCAAAATAAATGGCTTACTAATGATTAGATTAAACAAAAAAAGCGCCGTAAGTTTACCTTCGCAACCTGTAAAAATAGCATTTGTCAAGCAATAACGAGACCTCCGTCATTTGTTCGTACCTGCTTGGCAGAGCACAAACATGCTGCAAAGACGCTTTGTAACATCTGCAACAACAACAACCCGGGCTAAACGTGGCTCCTCCCCGACATACAAAGATCGTCTCTCAGTCGAGATGTGTAACTTCAACATACATCATTGATACAAATTGTAGTGAACCCTATTGTCGTTTTGCATGGATGTGTTCCAGACCCACCCGCAAAAAGGAAAAAAAAAAAAACCTCCATCATGATTTAAACACATTTATTAACTCATTAAAAAAAAAAACTTTTTAAACACATGAACTGTGAAATAGTGCGGGAGCATTGGAATACTTTCCTGTTTTTCAGGGCCTAGGCACAATGTTGTGGCATCTTGCGGCGTTACAGAAAAAGCACAAAAACACACCACAAATAGCTGAGGATAAGCGCCACGGAAAAAAGCGCAAATAGGTGAATTTGTGACTAGCCAACGGCAGCTATTCAGGACTCACAGTTACACTTGTAACCCCTTAGCCTTCAACATGGCGACCGACCTGGCCACGGACCCCGAGTACCAGCTGTTTGTGAGCAGCAAGTGTTACGAGGCCGCCTACGAGCTGCTCGTCTCCCACGCCTTGAAGGAGGAGGCGCCGGATCAGCTGGCTCAACTGCTCAAACGGCTGGGGAACATCCGCAACGAGATGGGCGTCTACTACATGAACCAAGCGGCAGCCATGCAGACGGAGCAAGGTAAGACTTAAAATTAACCGGAAACAAAGTTGCCGCATCGAATCGGCGGTCGTCTCTACTCTCGCAGAGAAGACGTCGGTGTCCGTCGCCGAGCAGGAGATGTGGAAAAAGAGCTTTGCCTTTTTCGAGAAGGGCATGAAGGACTTTGAAGCCATCGGGGACAGCACCAACAAAGCGCTGCTGCTGTGCAACATGGGAAAACTGATGAGGATCTGCGCCCAGGGCCACTCTGGCGTCGTCTCCGTGGACGACAGCAGAGGGGAGTTCTCCCCCGAGGAGGCTCTCTACTACCACAAGGTGACGCTGAACTCCTGCGCTGTGTCTACCCCGCTTGAAATGCATTTCTGCATATCCGTCGTCTTTTTTCAAATACCAGGCAATAGACTACTACCTGCGTGCGATGAGGTCATTGTCATGCCGAGAGAATCACCAGCCAGTGTGGGACAGTGTTAACTGGGAGCTGTCCACTACATATTTCACACTGGCAACACTTCTGCAAGACTATGCGCCGCTGTCCAGGAAGGCTCCAGAACAGGTATCATCTAACTATCGTTCATCTATGATTCAGACGGCCAGCCGTATAGTTCTAATAAGATAACATTTCTAGATCGAGCGGGAGGTGACTGAGGCCATGATGAAGTCGCTCAAGTATTGCGACCTGCACACAGAGTCTGCCCGCCAGCCGCTGTACCAGTACAGAGCGGCCACCATCCACCACCGCCTGGCCTCCATGTACCACAGCTGCTTCCGCAACCAGGTGGGAAACGGTGGCAACGACTTCCCTCAACCAAATACTGTATGGGCATTACTAACAAATACAGTTAATACAAATATAAACCATTAAGGTCCATCCATCCTTTTTTTAATGGGGCTTTTCCTCATTTGGGTTGTGCTGTTGCTTATTAAGAGCTAACCATCAATGTAGTACATTTCTGGTTGATGCCCATAAATTGCTGTCAATTCCCCATGGAAAGTTTCCCACTTTGAACGTGCGTAAACGTGTACCAGGTGGGGGATGAGCGCTTGAGGAAGCACCACCGGAGCCTGGCGGAACTCCACTACAGCAAGGCCGTGTATTTGTTCCTCAGTCTCAAAGATGCGCCGTGCGAGCTGCTCCGCGCATTACTGGAGAGGGTGGCCTTCGCAGAGTTCACCATGGCAGGTGCGCTCCACTGCGGCCTGCAGTCTTGCCGCCGGATCGTGCTATTGTAAATAACTTCATCATGTTTTGTCTCGCCGCAGCTCAGAACAGCAGCGCGGCCAAGCAGAAGAGCCTGACTGCAGCTCTGGAGATCATGGCGGAGACTCGCTGTGCCTTCCAGATTATTCACAAAGAGTTGCTGGAGGAGCAGATAGAGGTGTGTAGGTGTTTCCACTGGCTTGCTTACTGATGATCCGGTGGCATATTCTAAAAATAGAATTATACACAGCCAGCACAGAACACTAAAGGAAACATATTATGCAGTTTTTTCCCCCACTTTTTGAAACAGTTTCCAGGTGTCTTAATAACATGTCTGTGAGATGTCAAATTACCCCACGGATCAAGAATAATATCCCAGCCTGTTACTTGCCAAGTGAGCTAGCCCTCACCTTGCCTCATATTCTGCAGAACTAAGAGCAAGTATGGTTGTCGCAATGAGACAAGCGACAATGCTTTGTGTTGCGAGCCAAAATTTCAATTCCAGTTGAGTGGAGTGAAAAGAAAACTTGAACACACATAGAACACACAAATACTACATATGAAACAAGTTTATTTATTTACATTCTCTTTTATGTTTTTAACACCGTTCTATAGTTCTTCATTGAAATTTCAATGAACAAACAATTTTTTTTTTTTTTTGGGGAGGGCTGGAACAGATTAATGGCATTTCTATTAATTTAAATGGGGAACATTTATTTGGTATGTGAAAATGGAGTTGGTCTCTGAACAACTTAAACTCATAAGTCAGGGTAACGCTCTATTTGAATATAGTCTGTTAAAAATGAAAATGTCCATTATGTGTCCACTTTGGACACTAGGTGGTGCTGCTAACCTCTCTCTTCTGTCTCTTGTGATTTTTCAGAGAAGCGACGCAGCTCTTCCGGCATTTTCGGGCTGCCTCGCGTCAGGAGGACTCAACCTCCAGGAGGTGACCAAACTGACCGCTCTGTTCGAGTCGCGCTTCTCCGACCTGCTCCTGCAGCTCATCAAACTCATGCTGAAAACCAAACGCAAACCCAGGTGAGGACCCCGGGAAAACAAAACAAAAACCTATTACACACGCAGAGAGCCTCACAATTTCTTGATGTGCAGCAAAAAGGACGAAGAGCTGCTGCAAAGCTACAAGAACGTTTACTCCAAGCTGCTGCGCTGCGACAAGAACACGCCTTTGCTCGCCCGCGTTCACCTCTACGCCGAGCTACTACAGCAGCTTACGCCCAACGCAGAAGACTACGGCACTGACATGGTATCATGACGGCACTTTATAAGGTATTACGAAACATAGACTGAAGAGCTACTTTCACCTCTTGCACCTTTTTGAAGATGGTAGACTTGTGTTTCAAGTTTCTACATGTATGGTGGTTATGCACAACTCCCAAAAACGTTAGCCATATTCAGCTTTCAGGATAAAATTCAAATCAGATCTCATACCGTTTTGTGAATTTTGACATTTAGCTCCTTGTTGTGCAAAAAGTTCTAATACATTGAACAGTTGGGCATGTGCATTCAAAAGTTTACAAAAGGTCAAATTAAGTTCACCTGTAAAGTTCCCAGTTCGGCACCTGCGGATTCACCTATTTGTGGATATTTTCCATTTTCTTTTAAATTTGTTTAGTTTATTTTTGGGAGGGAGGGGGGTGTAATCCCCAAAACACTTAGTAATGTAATATATTTTGGTTTCACAAGTAGTACAGTGGTGCCTTAAGATACGAGGTTAATTTGTCCCGTGACCACGATCGTAACTCAAACCAGTCATCTTTTCCCATTGAAATGAATGGAAAACCGTTCATCCGGTCCAGCATCACGCCCCAAAACAACAAAAATGGTCATTTATATTTTAATAAGGAAAAATAGAATGCCCTATGATTGTACTTTATAAAAACATAGAGATATTTACAATTCAAGAGAATTAAATGTTTTTGTCACACTGCATCAATTAAATGCTGCGCCCGTTCGTCTTGGCCACCTGGGAGCAGACGGCCATACTGTTCATTAAGGTGTTATTAGGAATCCCACTGTTGTAGGCAGCCCTTATCGCTATGCAGCAAGGTGTGTCCTACCTAGACCTCAAGTGGGATTCATAACTTCTGAACGCCTCTCTGAGCTCGTCAATACTGCACTAATATTAGTCATTCAATTTAGAAGACAAAGAGTATATGACTGAGAAGGCCTACTGTTATATTGTCTGATTACATGATGTTGCTGAACCATTTTTGTGCAATCCAGGGCTTAAAGGGTTAAAACACCACAACATAGATGCTCCTTAGCGTTAGCAGTGAGCTAGCACGGCCCTTACTTTAGGCGGTTGTTTGGGTGTTTTAAATACACAAGGTGTTATTCACTTTGTTTAGTTTAACAGTAAGCTTCGTCGGGTGGCATTAAATAGCTTGAAGCCTCTCTTTTGAACAATTGTTCAGACTTTTCCAAATTGCTGCTTATTGTAAAGTGTGTCGAGTTCACTGCCACCATACAGTGCTCTTATCTCAAGTATATGCTCGCAAGTCAAAGCAAAAAAAAAAAAAGGGTCAAACGACGGTTAGTATCTCGACTCGTAGGTGGAGTCACTCTTATCGCAAGGCACCACTGTACAGAAATAGCTCAAAAACACAACAAGTACATGACTAACAGTGGGTGGTACCGATTTATAGGTGTCATTGCCTGCCAGACTGATTTTGTGCATCGGAGCCATAAGAAGAGCTGTTGACTTTCACACAGAGCCCAGCGAAGGTGTGATATTGCGGGCATCCCGCAGTCGGATAAATTACATGCATGACATCAGTGTGATGTAAACAGTACTTTTTAGGGAAAATGACATTCGACACAACACGGTGCTAACTCCCAAAGGTGGAATATCACTTAATTGGTGCCGTTTTATACGGAACAAGCAGTGTAAAAGGGGCTATTGAGGCCTTCAGTGCTCAATCAATAATGACTTTGCTTATTTTTGATAGCCAAACTTTGTTGCTGAGTACATTTTTTTCATGTTGCTTTCTCAAAACCAAAACACTGCAACTGTGTACAAATGTGTTGATATTGGGCATGTTTGCTGTGCTATGGAAATAAACATGTTTGAACTGTCTACGACCCCATATCTAATGAAGTTGGGACGTTGTGTTAAACACAAATAAAAACAGAATACAATGATTTGCAAATCGTGTTCAACCTATATTTAATTGAATACACTACAAAGACAAGATATTTAATGTTCAAACTGATAAACTTCATTGGAATTGGGGTTGTACTGCTACTAGTGACCATCAAGGACATTGTGGCTTCCTGTTTTATTTAAATCCATCAATAACATGTACATTTCAGTCTTTATATTAGTTTGCAACTGTAAAAGTAATCTAATATTTAGAATGACACTATAGTGACAGGACAGCTATTTTTTGTTTTTGTTTTCATGTACAAGAACACATGGGAGTTTTAAAATCACTCAAAAAAAGACCACCAGTCACTGAACAAGGCAGCGGTCATGTGTGGTCGCTTGCTGGGAGTTGGTTGCTTTCTTGTCACCGCAGCGAGATGCTGAACTGTCCAGAATATTCTGCAGGAGAACTTTGCTCTCACTCTGGGGCAGATTGGAGAAGAAATACTGTGGCACCATCTGAATGAACCTAAAAAGACAGAGGATAGACATTTGTAGTTTTACGAGTTATTACCATTCACTTTAACTCTAAATTAGTCTCCTCCCTGTATAGGCTCTGCTCCCGCAAATCCAAGCCACTTGCTTGCCTCTTCAATAGCGCTACACCCAGTCGTCATAGTGACGAAAGCCATACTTGTCATTGTCATACAGCCAAAGAAAAACCACATAGTCTGATTACTTGTAAGCCCCCCAAAATAGGACAAATTAGTCTTTGTGATAACTTAAAAAATGTAACATCTGCCACAACACAAAGAACAATAGATTTTTTTCCCCCATGGTTACGACACACTTGTTACTAGGCAGATGTGCTGCATTAGCACATCAGACATGCAAACAAGACATTCTTAAATCTTATCTTGATACGCATCTCTTCTCCTTGGCTATTGAAACCCATTGACATGTTGACTTAATGCATTCTTTAAAAAATATGTTTTTATTCCTATTGATTTTATGGCTCCTTTTTATGACTGACATTAGTGTCTTTTCATTTTATTTATTTACCTACCTTTGTGTTTTTATATGAACTTTGCTTTTGATATCACGGCCCTTTGGTGCAAGGTGCTTGCTTTTAAAGTGCTTTCACAAATAAATAATTGGATTGGGATGGAATTTGACCCCACATTCTTAGTAAAAATCTCACTCATCTGTATTAAATGTAAAAAAAAAAAGAAGTTTCTCTTTTTTGCGCCCACAAATAAATTCATTTAAAAACAGGTTCTGCTGCCACACACTGCAGCGAAAGGACAGGGAGAACCGGCTCAATCACTCACTCTTCTGGTGCGATTGGTGTGACTATGCGGAGACAGTTGTCCAGTGAGAAGGAGTGCTCGTGGAACAGCAGCCACTCCACGGACTCCGCCGTCGGACTCTTGGCGCAGTAACCCGATGGCCGGTGGATCTGCGCCACATGCTTGTTGGTCAGAATCAAGAAGTTGCCCGAGCCGTCCACATCACGCGCCACCTGGTGGGAAAATTTGATTCATTAATTAATACATTCACACCTATGGAGAATTTATAGTGTACAATCAACCTGACGAGATTGTTTTTGCAACGTGGGGGAAGCTGGAAGTCCTCAAAGAAAATCTGCGCAAGCGCAGTGAGAACATGCAAAGTCCAAACAGGAAGTCCCGAGCAGAGATTCAAAGCAGGACCAAAATGGATACAAAATTGAAATCAATTTTGATGTCATATAATGTAATTCATTATGATAGTACAGATTTTTAAATGACCCATGAATACTGGCTGAGTAACAATAACATTAACACCACATGAGGTTTAATTGACTGTAATTTGTTTATATCAACATTTGGTTTTTGTAATGTTTTGGTTTTAATTTTATTCATTGATTGTGTTCCTGTAGATTTTTTGATGTTGAAATTTTAATTTACATTTTAGGTTTAATTTTTTTGTTGACTTGTTATAATTTTAATTGTATATTTCAGGTAATTTTATCTGTTTGTTTTTGTTGTAATTTTGGTGTTACTTTGTTTTGTTTAATTTGGTTTTTATTTATTTTTTTGTTTTTTTAATTAGTTTTTGGGAATTATATTTCTTATTGAATGGTTATTTTCCCATTTTTATGGATTTAAAATTTTTATTTTATTGTTTTTCTGTATATTTTTGGTTTAATTAACTTTTTTGTTTCATTTTGTTATTGTAATTTGTTCTCATTTACATTGTTTTCATCTACTTTTTTTTATCATTTCATTAATATTTTTCCATGTAAGAGTAAGCTCTTATTTGTTGTGATTTTGATTTGGTTTTCCATTTTTTGTTGTAATTTCATTTTAATAAAATGTTTCTTTTCATGTAATTTAAATGTTTGTTACTATTATTTTGTTTTTTAATTTAACTTTTCTTTTTTAAATTAAAGTTTGGTTGTAATCAAATATGGTTTTACTTTTGTTTATATTTAAATTTGATTACAAACACCAATTGACTGCTGCTTCCTCAAGCAACACCACATACAACATACAGTTGAAGAATAACCACATGCTGCTTCACCTTGAGACAACTGCAAGATTATTTGATCCATTTTCTTTCGTCGTCTATCTAACCTGCATGAAGAAGCCGGCCAGCAGAGCTCTCCTGACGTTGACGCTGTTAGCCCGTGAGCTGAAGGCGGGCGCCGACACGGGCAGCTCGATCCTCGCCAGCGTGTCGGCCATGTCGACGTGAAGGATGTCTGCCGCCATTAAAGCCCCACGGTCCAGGTGGAAGTCGCTACACCACTTGTCCACGTCGTAACCTGACCGCAAGAAAGAAAACCATTCCGTAAGCCATTCACAGTATAACCCTTGCTGATTGGCTCTCTCTCCTGTCGATCCCGCTTCAACTGGGATAAGCATCTTTCCAGTTACAGTACACAATTTCTAAATAGTATCTATCCATCCATTTTCTATCGCATTTGTTCTCAATAGCCGGCCAATGACGGTCTTATTTTTTACTTTTTGGTCAATGTATCAAATCGTTATCGGCGTACAGCAGTACCTTGACTTCCAAGTTTAATTCGTTCTGTGATAACTCAGTTTTCCCATCTAATAAATCCAATTTCCCATAGAAATGAATTGAAACGACATGAATCTGTGGCACTTTTTCATGAACTCAAGGTTGAACCGTAGGGTGGAAACTCATCACAAATCAGACAACACAGAAGCAAAACAACTTTAACCATTGTTAATAGTGTTCCTGCTCATCTTAAAATACATAAACATATTTCAAAATAATTCTTTTTAATAGAATTTGTATTTAATGTCCTTTTAGTGAGTGGTAGGGCAGCGCCCTAGCGCCCTCTGTTGGCCAGCCACCAATGCCTACTACAGCAGTGTGAAGAAATGTGACAGTAGTGGAAAAGAACGGGTTGATTATGTCAGTTATTATGCTGTAATACACAATCGATTGAGCGAGTCTACTGAACTCACGCGGGTCCTGTCGACAACGTTTGAACGCCGTGAAAATGTTGATGAGGGTAAAGTGATCTCCTTCGGGGTGGTGGAACTTAGCGTGACGTCGAGACACGTCCGCCTTTAAGTCATCCGCAGGAAGCTTGAAGCATGTTGGAGCTGTAAGTGGGAGGAATTATTTTTTATTTTTATTTTTATTTTTAAAAAGCATTGTTATTTAGAAAGATATGCTGATAAAGCAACTATTTCACCTGTGAGCATGGCGGCGATGACGAGCAGCTCGCTGACGCAGTCGAACTCGCAGGAGGCCAGCAGTGCTTTGGCCAGCTGAGGCTGCACAGGGAACTCCGACATGATGATGCCGATCTCAGACAGGTTGCCGTCGTCATCCAGGGCGGCCAGGTAGTCCAGTTCCTCCAAGGCCTGCATCAGACCCTCAGGATCTGGGACAAAGAGAGCTTATGGATGTATTCGTCCATATATCCTTCCGTCCGTCCATCAAATGTAATTGAAAGTTAGATTTTCCTGCAGAGTCTGCCTGTCCTTTCTCTGCTGTGTGGGAAAGTGCTCGCTTACTTATGACTTCATCATTTGAGGGGGGGGGGGGGAAATAATTAAGTTAAAATAAATACGTTTTTTTGGAGGAGCGTTTTTGTTTGCTTTTCATGCTGACTCGCTGTCTTTTGTCTGTTGTGTGGGGCAGGTTGTCAAGAATAGCAGATGCAATTGGCACCAGAATTTTTATATATCACATCATCTAGAATAATCACAAATGATTTGCCTTTGCAGTTCAGTTTAACAGAAGTAAAAATATGCGTATCAGATAGCAGTTCTGTACTGTTTTCTTGCCATGTAAACTCCCCAAGTGGTTGTTTTTTTCCCCATAAAAGTACACAACAATTGCCTGTGATTATCCTGCTTTTTTAGGATGTTCACACTGTAATCCTCAGTGGTGACCCACTGTGGCAATTCTTTACTGGTGGAGACACAAAAAAAGGCAGCTGCAGATTTAGATTTTATAATCCTGGACTACATCTGGCACACATCACGACTCAACATTTCATTTGCTATGATTAAAAAAAAAAAAAAAAAGAGCTTTTCTAATCCGTTCGTATTGTAAACATGTTTGCCACGAGACAGTTTTACCTTGGATGCTCTCATGTGCGCTAGCATGCAGTGATCAGCTAATGGGAGGCTCAGTGTTGTTGTTGTGAGGGTGTGTGTGTGTTTGGGGGTCGCTGCTTAATAAATCTATGACACAAAAGCTGGCCAACACTAGCAGGCAGCTGCCAGGGAGAAGGCTGTCAAGTCACCTGATGCACCTAATGGGTTGGAATGTACAGGGAACTTTTCTGTCCTCCTTTGTGTCATCTTGCCTGGCTTGTCGATGAAATCACATTGGCCCAAGCCGGCGATCTCCATCCTTTTCAAAAAGAGCACCGTGGAGGTCACGTCGGACTCCACGATGTGCGGGCGAATGTCGTCCGGAAGCTGTCTGTCCTCGGGATAAATGCAGAAACACTTCCCTACAAGGAAAAAAAACAACAAACCTACATTCAGACATGTTTGCAGCTTCTTAACTACTGTATTTACTCATATAGTGGCCTGGGGTGTGACACCATCACAGGGGAGGTCGTTGTGAGAATGCATCTTTTGATAATAGTAAACAACTTTATTGATACAGTAGGTTGCACTAATACCCATCTCATGAACACACTTTAATTAATCTGAAAAACTGTTTGCATGCGTCAGTACTGCTGTTTTGGTTAGCAAACAGTTCAAATGGGCTCAGCAGTTTTTAATGCGTGTGAACAATAACGGCGTATAATCTGAGATAGTCAGCAATACTAACCTTATTTTTCCTGAAGGGGAAAAAATCTATTCAGAGGAGCCATTTCTTTTGTCTGTTAAAGTGGGGGCCACTATGTGAGGAAATACCGTAACTTTGTCGACTTCTCACCTGTTGGACCAACAAGCTGTTTGCGGCTCCTCGCTTGACTGGCGCTGATCGGCTGAATTGTGACTGTGTTTGTTCGGATCCTCGGGTTGTAAACCTGCAACGTTACACTTTGAGGCATAGTAAGGAAGATTTTTTTGTTGGCTCCCAGGCTTCCCCATACAGTAATTTAAAAAAAATGGCTTAGATAACTAGTGTGAAAAAGGCTAAAGACGTGACTTGTGCCCCAATTAAAATGCAAACTAAAGCCAAGGATCAAGACGATGCGCCCAGTACACGCAAAACCGAAAAACAAAATGTTCAATCCATTTAGTTTGCTTGTGGAATTAACTTGCAGGTGTTTTAAACTCAGCTTTCACTTACACAACTTTAAAACTCAATTCCCAAAATTCATTGCATTGGCGATGGGACATTCCAGAGCTTTATATTGATTCCAGGTCCAAAACTCTACAGCATTCATGCCCCAAAATGCTGTGGTTGACCATACTGCACACTCGGATCACTTCTGTGTTCCACTTAATTTGAGTGGGTGGATAATTTGGATGAAGATTGTTTGCGCCTCTAGAAAATTTGCTCCCAACTTACGTTTCTTTTCTCCAAGCCCACATCGATGACAAAGTTAACTGAGTTGACAGCCCAAAAGAAGTCCTCATTTGGGCTGGCGGTGAGAAAAACCCTTCGTGTCCGACTTGGGTCATTCTCGCCCAGGGTGGTGAGGGATCCAGACTGGTCAGGGTGCACGGCGATGGGCAGGAATCGTCCCAGGTTAGGGGGGAAGCTGAGGCTTTCATGATGCAGGATGTCAAGAGCCAGTTCTATCTCCTGGTAGCGAGGAAATTAGATTTGTTCAAGAGCAGTGGTTCTGAAACTTTTTACACCATGGGCCAGCTCCAAAAATTATTAGCTCTCCCAGTAAGACCATAAAAAAAAATAAATAAAAAAAAAACACTTTTAGAGTCACTTTTCTAGAGTGATGAGAATTGATGGCATGATTTTACCTGACTGGTGACCAGAAATACGACCACGTCTCCATCCTCCTCAGAGCGGTGGATTTCCAGGACCAGACGCAGCGCTGAGCAGAAGTAGCTTTCGCCTGTATCGCTGTAGACCACCTCCCCTGCGGTCTGACTGTCCAGGTGGATCACGGGTGGTGGCCCCGTGGTTCCGGAGAAGAGAGACAGATGTTTGGGACTGAGCCTCGTCGCGGTGAGGAGGACCACGCGGAGGTCCGGCCTCTGCAGGGTTATGTTTTTCAGCAGGCCCTGGAGAATGTCAGTGGCCACAGTCCTCTGGTGCACCTGGTCCACCACCACCACAGCGTAGCGCTCCAGCAGAGGGTCTGACATCATCTCTCTCAGGAGGGTGTCATCTGTACAGTACCTACCATGATTGAACCAGCAGAAGAGTCAGTTATTGGTCTTGGCCTGAGAATTAGACGGTAGTAGGTTCAAAACCTGCTGCTGGCTAAAGATTCGAATCTAGGGAAGAGACCTGTCGAGTTCCTGAGCTATGTTCAGGTTTCCTTGAGCAAGGTATAAAGTCACCCTAAATGAGGAAATCCTAATCCTAGTGTTCCAGTAAAGGGTCTGACAGCATTCAAAAACCTGCTGCTGGCTAAAGATTTGAATCTAGGGAAGAGACATGTCTGTTTTGCGCCTTGCTCAAGTGCACCATGGCCATGCCTGGAAGCAAAGCTGCCAGTTCCCATTGTCCATATTTCAGTCTGTCCTGGGTCGTCTGGTTTTACTCTGCAGATGGTCTCAACCCTACAACCATCTGATCCCCAAGCAAAATCCTTAGAGACGAGACCACAAGCGGGCTGCCGGGTTCCTGAAAACTGGCGCCTGAAGCCTGTTTTCCGCCAACATTTCTCTGGTTAGATGGAACTGTGGACGACTAGATTTGCAGACTAGATTTGATAACCCACGACCAGTGTCGGAATATTCTAGTGCAAATAACAAATGCCCCACCTTGGACCCACTCCTCCACTGTGCCCCTACAGGATGGCTTGAAGGCACAAGTAAGATCTCATGAGGTGATTGGTTCAGTGTGGTCTCGCCTAATGTTTCTGTTCCCCCCGCGATGGCGGTCTTTATTCGCGCCCACCTGAGGACGGTGTCGTCGGCGCAGCACGTCTGCAGGGGGATGCTGTAGCCGACCTCGTGACCAATGTTGACGTCCATCTCGTCGGCCACCCTCAAGGCCAAGTCCACTGCCTGCTGCGCTTGCGTCTGACTGCACGCCACCGTGCCGTGCCGGAACTGGAGCGACAGGCAGAATTCGGTACACCACTCGGGAATCTGGAAGACAGCGCAGATAACGCCACAATACTTTAAACCGGCGTTTATCATGGAGGTTACGCTCCAGATCCACCACAATCTGTGATGTGGAGAGACTATATGAAAATCTTGTTTTATTTTTATTTGGAATACGTATTCCCTAGTGCCTGGTTTTACTCTCTCAAGATGTCTTATTTGTCACTCCCAGTTGAAGTTTACTGTAAAACTAGCTGCTAAAACACAAGAGAAGTTCCAAGTTTTGCTAACGAAAGCCTGCTAGATTAATGCTAACATATAATCCAAAACGCCTTAGACGAGCTAATGCAAATGAGCATAAATGATACTGTAATTAGAATCATGGAGCATGAGAGTTGTAGCACGTGGTAAGCTACGACACTGAAGGTGTGGAACTCTAAATTCGGACGTGATATATCACTTTGAAATTTGCGATATAGCGGGACACAAACGATTAATCGGGGGGTTCACTGTCGAAGTGGTAGTGTTGACCTCAGCAATCTGCTAAGTACTCACTTGAGAACTCCTTCCAGTTGCAGTAGCAGCTGCGACAATGACGACTTGTTCTTTGACCAACGCGTCCATGAAGTCACTCTTGATGTTCCAGATGGGAAGATTTTTCCTTTCCTTCAGCAGCGTGTAAAATCTGGACGAGTACGGCAGTCCGTCGAACTGGTTCAGCTCCAAAACGCCGTCATATTCTTCCAAGGAGTCCTGTACGCTCAAAGTGTCCAGCGCCATCGGACCGACCGCTTCGGATCTCATCGACGCACCAGTGGAAAACTGTACAGCTATGGAAAGAAAGACTAACCGGGCGACTGGCCCAGTGTTGTCATGCGGCCACTAATCCCATACAAGTGTCGTCATCAACAAATGACACACACGCTAGTGTAACAACACAATGAGACTCAGAGGGTGGGGGTGGTGGATATTTACAAAACAAAATTCTGTATCAACTGTTAATTGGTGTGACTTCACAGACCCAAGCCTTCACATTCTGTTGTGTTAATTGTGTCGACACGGAGAGACAAGCACACACTCGTGCCATTACATTATACGTTTTTCTTCCAGTTGTTATTATTCTCATGTATGTTTGTCGATGTAAGTCAACGTATAAAGAGGTTGCCCTTGTAATATAGGAACGAAGAGGGACTATCTACATTTTGTATAATTGTACAGTAGTCGTTGATATTGTGGTGGGCCTTGAATTTGGTAGCTGGGCCTTCAGTGGGGACTTATCAGACTTACTCCAACATTTAATACCACCACTATCACATAATTCTATAAACCATCAATAGTATACAATATTCAAGCGCCGGCGACGAGTAGTTGTGGCCACCCCCACCACTCATGGACGAATGCCCCTTCGGCCAATTTCTGGAGGTGCCCCTGCAAAAAATGTTGACGTCGCTGGCACTCGATGACGAAGTTGAAATTTGATTGGTTAAAGAAACAGTCCCGTTGCTTCCATCGTTTAAGAGGTCAGCACGACTGCTTCTCAAAGACTTGAAGACATGGCGACACAGAGGCTGAAACCTGAATGGACTGAAAAAAAACCAAAAACCAAAAACACTATGAAATGAAGAGACTTGATTGTTGTAAATACGTAATTTCATTGTGCAAATTTGAGAATGTAAGCTAGTGTTTCTAATCGTGTTTAAACCAGCAGAGAAGGCCAGGCCGAGCACAAGCACCCACCACTGGTTGATATAGAAATGCACTGTATGTTGTCCTTACATAAACAGTATCTTTTACAAAAACTTGTTATATATCATAGCATGATTTTCTGTTTATTCTACAATGTTTTGAGTGTGTTTATACAATAGTATTACAATATATGGTTATGTTGGTAATAAAACAATCACTTCAATGATAATAGAAATTAAAAGGACATGCAACTTGCAATTGCTAGTTTTTTTTTTGGGGGGGGGGGGGATACTTTTATAGATGTAATTGTTGTGTACATGTGTCATTTAACCAAATAGAAATGTCATTATGTGAGATTTCTGTCATTTGTCATGTCATTTCATATACTCCTCATGATCACGCATTCAAACATTAATGATGGCTATTTTTTAAATGTGATGAGATTTGTAATAACTCACTTTTTGCAGAAGGTGGCAGTGTGGGATAGAATGCTAATGTTCCTCAGACTACAAAGGCTTTCTATAGAACTTGCACACGCACACCATAGTCAGTATAGAAATGGCATTTGCACCATGTGACTTCAAGTCAATCACAAAGGAGAGGTGATGATCATGTATAACTTGTCCTTGCTGATTGGCTGGACGTAGTCACGTGCTTCTCTTTGCCTTATAGCGAGGCATGTAGCACCCATTTGAACTGACCAAAGATGGCTGAGTTGCCACATGGCAAATAAATACCACGCATTAAAAAAACAAACCTAGCTCAGAGTTCTTTTTCCCCCCTACTAGAAAAACACAAGCTAAACACTTAACCAGTGGTGCTTACATGGCTTTTGTTGCCTTTATGCAAAGAAAACAATACATTTAGAATGTACAAACGGCATCAAGACAAAAGTTGCACAAGTATTCCGCACTGTGACCTTGCCTACTCGCACGTGTCACTGAACACGCTGATGGAATAAGCAAAAGGGAGGCTAAGGAGAAAACACATTGTGGTAAAGCACAAGAGCGACATGTTCGCAATAACTCAGAACGACATTGTACAAAAATCCAAAGCGCAATGCTCCAGACACGAAACCAACAGTTCGCTGGACAGAAAAATGTGCTGATGACATCATCACGCGTGGCTGTAAACTCCAAAATAATTGGTGTCATTATGTATTGATAAGTTTGTGACTAAGAAGAAATTCAACATGAAGATTATCCAATATCTTCATTTTTTTTTTTAAAACCAACTAGTCCATGAATGTCCACGTTGTTGTTTTTTGCTGAATTTACACAGAACAAACAGATTTTGTTCAATTAAGGAGGACAAACTCACTTGGTTCCCTTTTGTCCTTGCATCTTGATGTTATAAAACACATACATTTTGCTTCCTAAATGTATAAAACACCTTCTCCATAAACGTCCAACCTTCCTGGTTTCGGAAGAGCGTGCACAAATAAAATAATAAATAGTCCATTGGTACCTGAGCGAGGACAAGATAGAGCACCTTTAAGTTAGAAAGCACCACCGACGTGACGCCAGTGTTAATTTTTTTTTGGTTTTTTTTGTGTTTTGCTTTCAAATGTCCAAAAAAGTGTCACAAGCAAACGTTCCGCCGCTCTTTTTACGTACTTGGTGTCCAGTCTAGGGCCTAACGACCAGTCCAGCTGAGCCTTAGTGATGAATTAGTGCAAATAAAAGAAAGCGAGAGAGAGAGAGAGAGAGAGAGAGAGAGAGAGAGAGAGCGAAAGAGACTCCCTCGGTCTGGGAGATGTGCTCAGCAGTCTTTGGGGGTCTTTGGTGGTCTGTAGGGCAACACTGGTGCGGGTCTGAAACCGACAACACAAATCAAGTCTTCATTAGTTAGGAAATAATGGAAAAAATAAAGAAAATAATAAGATCATTTACACAATATAACAATATATATATATATGAGAAATAATAAAGATGTAAAATATAGATAATATTAGTAAAAAAAGATAAAACTCAAAAATATTTTCCCAATTGCGTTGTGCAGGTTATAGGCCACATTAAAAACACTTTTTTTAACCTGGCATTTGAACAGGGGTGTGTAGACTTATCATGACCACTATAAATGTTCAAAACAAGAGGCGGGGGGAGCGCCGCCTCTTGTCTAATGGTTTGATATCAAACATTTATGTAGGTACAATTTTCATATCATTTATGCGCAAAAACTTTTCATTGAATCACTATTTAAGTACAGCTTTTCATTTTCCTATATTGACTTGCCGTGTTAAATATGAATTTTTTGAAGAGGCACTTTGAGTGAAAATTCAAGAACCACCGACATAATGAATGATGGCGTCAAATCAAAATTGAGTGATGAGGTCCGGACCGACCTGACGGGGAACGGGATGGCGGGCGGCGGCTTGGGCACAGTGGGGATCGGGATGGGCAGCGGTCCTCTCCCGGGGACGTGAAGGCCCGACACGGAGGCCCCGTGACCCAGGCGGGCTTTTCGGCCCAGCGGGTCGGCGGGAAGCGGCTTCTGGGGGGGACTCGGCTTGTCGAAGTCCTGCGGGTGACCAAGAAGTTTGGTTAAGATGTGACCTTGCGGAGTTGAGTTGGCGAGTCCGTGCCAGAATCTGGCCGCACACAATGATGAAAACTCAAATTATTTTTAATGAAGTCTAGGATATGAGGTTCAAATTTGGTAGCAGTAAAATACACTCTCGAGGAAGCATGGAAATGACCCTGGAATGGCCGCCTTGAATCAAAATGGCTGATTTCCTGCTTCTATTCGGGCATAAGACTTTTTTGTGGGTCGACTCATGATAAACATGCCTACCAAAATTTGTGTTGCTCAGGGAAACTGATATTTGAAAGTTTTGTCTATTATTGGGAGTTATCAGATTTTGCTGCCACGCTCCACCCTCACACGGTAATGAAAAGGCAAATTCCTCGCAATTGAGTGTCTAAAATACGTGGTAGAAATTTGGGAGTAATTGGACAAAATCAATTTTCTATTTTTGAAGTAACTCTGGAAATGCAAGGGTTAAGCGATAATTTTTTATTTTTATTTTTTTTAAATGGATTTTTACATTATGATTTCTGGAAAACTAAAACCAAAACACAATGAGCATGCTGCTGTGTACCACCGCTCACGCCCAGATACATGCCGATGCAGATATATCCCCCGTAATAAACAGCCCTTCATTGTTTTTTTCATTTCAGTGAAGCCCCGCTACTAATAGTGTATATCTGCCAGTAATTGATAACCCCACAAAAGGTTTATACTTTACTGCAATTGCCTTAAGATGCCAAAAGGTGATGACAAAGGACAACTTTTGTCTCCTCACCTCACCTCAGCACCAAAATGGCACCAAATGGCACTAAAACAGTGAATAGAAGAGATTTTCAGTGAATAATGGAGAACAGGTTAAAAAAAAAGGGAAAATAATATATATATATATATATATATATATATATATAAAACTAATGGATATTTCATTTGATTTGAAATTGTGTACGAGTAGAAGATCGATATGCAAATGAACACCCACAAAGCCCCTGGCAGGTTGGAGTGGTGGTGGTCTTAATTCAGCGTGAAGGATGGTGGCGTGGCGCGGCGCGGGCGACATGATCAAGACGTATGAGCTCTGTTGTAAAAGTGACAAATGGTGCAGCCTTTCGGACACAATGAGCTAATGTTGGCAAAGAGGTGACACTTCCCAGAGGGCTGCTCTTCACTCACCAGCGTGGCTGATGAAGAGCCCGAGAGCGAGCGGCGGCGGCGGCGGCGGCGGCAGCTCACCTGCTTTACAACAAACACTCGCTCGCCCACACTGTCGCAAAAAAATGTGTGGTCTGCGGCGCACTGCTGTCACAAAGAATACCGATCACTACAAAGAAAAGCGATTGAAGAAACCTCATCCCGATGTGATTTAGCAGCCCGAAGCAAGAGCGGCCACGTTGACTACACGGCTCCCTGGAGAGCAGAGCGCCATCCAACAACAACATCAACGATGAGGCTTTAAAAGTTGCCTTGAATGTGGAAAATTGAAAGCGAAAAGAAAACATCAGAGGGACTGCATCATATTTTACCACGATTAATTGACATCCCTCGTAAAGTCAGTATATCGTAATGCTAAAAAACATTCTTTTTCCTTTGTGAAAAATGAATATTATTGCAGCTTAGTGAGTCAGTTGTGTAACTGTTCTTCGTGTGACTGTCTGTATTATACTGCCCCCAGGTGGCCAAGACGCACACACCATAGGGAGCAGCACAATGTCCACTGAATTGAAGCAAAAAAAATGTGGCAAATACTGTTTAATTATTTTTATATTCTATTTCATTATGTCATCACTGTATGTTTTCATGAAGTACAATATTACAGTGCTATTGTTATTTAAAAAAAATTTTTTTTTTGAGGCTAAAAGCCTAGTCTAGAAAATGTTCTTCTTTTTTCCGGTGTGGATGCAATACGTTGCTGTTACACCAACAGAACGTGCTGTTCTGCACAAAGACGTGATTGGCCTTTAAAGAAGCCTTTCCGAATCCAAAATATTAGCAGTGACAGCGGCGGCGTCACATCTCACAATAAGCGGCTAAACACATTTTCCTTTGAGGGTTGCCGCTCGGGTTCGCCCTCGCTGCCCTTTTTATTGAATTTCTTATCGAATGTGTGACACGTCGTCTCTCTGCTTGATTAGAATCCGACCAATCTGCGACCTGCGCCTTGTTTTGACACGGCATTCTTTCTTAGGGGGCAGACAGCCGCCTTTCAGATGGCTTAAATGCGCATTTAGTCGGCTCGCCTCGCTGCGGTGCGTCTTGGGAAATCATCATCAAACGCTCGAGAGCATAGGTTTCACATCATCACTGTGCTCGCGATACAAAAGTCCTAAACTTGACACACTAAGTGAATTACACTTTGGGACAACGACTGAAGCAGACGGCGGTGATTTAATCTCTCTGCTGCTTCCAATATGGCTGATTCGGCAAACCTGGTGAGGAGGGGGAGGAAGGGGTCGAGGGGTTGTTGGGCAAGCACGCAGAATGCAGAGCAGCAATGCGCACTTTCTGGGTTCCTGCATTCTTTAATTTGATTGATTTCCTTGGTCTCCATCTAGAATTGGCAACGGAGGAGTTGAGTCACATTCAAAGGAGAACTTAAAGGGGACTGGAAAATAGTGTTGTGTAATGTACCTTTGTGCCAAATACACACAGCGTAGAGTTTGAACTGCTGCCTCCACGGGTTTTTGTGCTTTTAACTGTCTTTACGGGCACTCGCTTTTCCTCCCTCAGTGTTTCCATATCAGGACATACTGTGTTATGAAAAATTGTGTTTGGTCACGTCCATGCATATTGACTTTGTTGTGGTGTACTGATTTAAAACAGAAAAATGAGAATTAATAAAAGGTCGGAGTGAATCTTTTATGTCTCTGTGGTCTGTTTTGAATCATCCTCACATTTCACACGTCCCCAAATGCAGCATCAAAAGAGCTCTTCCTGTTTTTCCCCCCATGCAGCTAAAATGCAACCCGGACACAAATAACAGCATTTTTCTCGAGGGATCCTCTGCCGAATTGGCAACTATGGCCTAAACAATTGGAAATAAAAAGTCTAATTTGGAACAGTCACATTTTTAGGCTCTTCCGAAGACATGATTTGAATGTTGCCTTCCAGTAAATCATCACTCATACTGTATAAAATATGCACAAAGTTTTCGGCATACAGTGAACACGTGTTTCTGGAGCGGAATTACGTCCCAGAGTCACTCACAATAAATACAATTCCATGATATAGCGATAGACCATATAATTCAAAAAATAAATAATGTTGTATCACTTCCACACTTTAAACACATCTAAACTTGTTAAACACACTTAAAACACATTGTAAAAGTATTTGTACATTCATTTGGATATAAAAAGTCAGGAAAATGGATAGAAAATACCATACGTATTATTATGTCTGTGTATGCATAAGCCTTTAAGAGGCGGGGCCTGGTGGGGTGGTATGTGACATCTGCAAGTCTGCGTGTGAGTGCCTGGGCGTGAGCTGTGGCCATCACTGTGATCACCGTGTTTTACTGTTCTCCCTGCATTCAAACAGCGCCTGTGCCTCTTCTTTCCCACATGCGAGGGTATTACAGTGAGTAACTATACGATAAAAAGCATTAAAAAAATGATTGGTAAAAAAAAAAAAAAAATACAAATATAGGAGGGATACAAGCAATGCAATACGGCAGATGGGGATGACGTTCTTGTCAACATACCTGGCCCAGTCGGTAGGACCCGGGCTGGCGGGGCAGACTGAGGAAAGGCGGCACGCCGGGCGGCGACGGAGTGCTGTCATGGCGCTGGGCCGGAGGCAGCCTGTGTCGGGCGGGCAGAGGAGGCAGGGTGGGCTGGCCTACGCTGAGCGACACGGGCATGGGCTGGCTGATGTGCAGCGGCTGGTAGAGCGGCAGGCGGCGCAGGCTGTGCGAGTGGAACTTGTGCGCCGGGAGCAGGGGCTCGGCACTCAGGAGGGACGGCTAGGCAGAGAAACGTAACATCAGTTTTGTGATTGACAATCATATTTTGAAACTAAAGATCCTTTTTTGCTGTGCATGGGATGGAAACTGCTTTAAATCTAAAGCATCAACTATTAATTGCTGCTTACTTCTACATGTGGAAGCAGAGCCCAGAATGTGGGCATCTGAAGTTCTTCACATCTGACCCCTCACCAGTTACAATAGGTGTGCCGCAGGGCTCCGTCCCGGGGCTCCGGCTCTGCATCATAAACACCGCCACCCCCTCTGCCTCATGTTTCCTAAATTAAATATTCATCTCCATTGCTTTGCAGATGACACCCGGCTCTCCCTTTCGTGCAAACCAAACAACTTATTTCCACTCTCCTCCCTCATCACATGCTTGTCCGAATCAAACTCACCGCAAACTCTCTTAAACTGAACAGTGATAAAACAGAAGTTCTCATTGGCACCAAATGCACACTAAAATCTAAACTCGACAGTTTCTCCTACGATAGCTCCTATGTTTTCCCCTCCCTTCAGGTTAACAGTCTGGGTGCCATTCACTCATATTGAAATTCCTATCATTCCATTCTCATAGGCGGCACGGTGGGCGCCTGGTTAGAGCGTCTGCCTTATAGTTCTGTGGACTGGGGTTCAATCCCCGGCCCCGCCTGTGTGGAGTTTGCATGTTCTTCCCGTGCCTGCGTGGGCACTCCGGGTTCCTCCCACATCCCAAAAACATGCATGGTAGGTTCATTGAAGTCTCTAAATTGCCCCTAGGTGCGAATGTGAGTGCGAATAGTTGTTTGTTTATGTGTGCCACAGTCAAAACGTGTGTGTGTGTGTTGTGGTACTTTGATACTGATGCTAAAAATGTCAGATCCTCATTTGGGCTTTCGTGTAAAATTTACAGTACATCACCACGGCAACTTGGAGATGAAAGAACTGGACTGCAATTGGATGTATTTATTTAAAAAAAAAAAAAAAAGTTCCAGCTTGTCTTCAAAAGTCAAATGATCTAAGATGACATCATGAAGTTGGGTACACACAACTCCACTTATGTGAACTAGTGCATGTCATAAAAGTTTACAACATTCAAGGTGACTTTCGAAAAAGTTGCAGCTCGGTTCCAGAACACACCAATGAACACACACACACATCAGCTAACACATCCCAGAGCCGTCCATAACAAATTCTGCGTGTCGTTATCAAAACGTGTTTTCATTGTCTGCTGCCAACATCCATCACCTCTGGTGGCTCACAATTAAAGAAGCTTTTAGGAGCTCATCTTAATGGAATGTGTCTCTGTCAACTTCATTATTATTTCTTTTTAAGGGAGGCTGAATCAATGAAACGCTTCCACGTCAGCGTGTCAACAAAGCGCACGATCCGAAATGGATCGGATGAGAAAGACTCACCTTGTAAATGCTGGCTCCACAGGGTTTAGGAGGAGGTTTACGTTGTGGTAGTGGTCTGCACATGGACTGGGTCCTGGCTGGGCTGGTGGGTCTCTTGGCCTCGATGGATCTGTAAGTGCAGCAAAAGGTCATGAAATATGATCAACATACTTTATACTATGTTATGAATGCAACTCTATTGTGGGAAATACAGCATTTTTATGATTAAAGCAACAGTAGGTTAGAATTTTCTTTCTTTTTTTTTTTTTTAGCTTCAGGACTCCCTTAACAATTGTGAAATGGAATTATTTCAGTCTTGAAAGAAACTAACTCGTGCAGATAAGCTACTACAAGTAACTTTAATAAGACAAAGTAAATCAATTATTAATAATAACTTCAGTGTCATTATATTTTATTTATGAAATGTAATTCATTCAAATGTTTTTCAAATTAGCACGGGCACTAACAACTGTGTATTTTTATTATTGTTGTTAAACATGTATTTTTATTTGAATGTTATGCGTAAAACATTAAATTCTGTAAAATTTGTATAAAACCCTTTCGTCTGATCTAGGTATTATCAATATTGAAATTATTTATTAAATTATATGTAACAAAAAATATATAGAATATATTTACTTAAGAAATGTTTATGTAATTATCGTTAAGTATTAATTAAACAAAAACTAAAATATTATGAAGTCTAGTGGTGCATTTGTAAAATTGTATATAAATATAAATATATATATATAACATCTTCTGTTTTATGTGCACATTACTACATTGTTAGCTTAATAGTATAGTCACATTTGAATGTTTTCAGAAAACAAGAAAAACCTTTAAGCAAGTATGTTGGTATTTTTTATTGAGTAAGTTAAAAATGACTTGCACACCTATGCTATTTGGCTAACAACATATGTAATATAATAAAATACATTAGGTGAATGTCTGTGTATTTTTATAGATGTAACATAATACTGTAAGTTATATACAGTCAAAGGAAAATATATTAGACCACCCTTGTTTCTTCAGTGTTTTGTTCATTTTTAGTGCCTGGTACAACTAAATATACATTTGTTTGGACAAATATAATAATGACAACAAAGGTAGAATTTAAGAGATGATATCCATTTTACATGTTTTTCTCGATAGTAACCAACATCACTTGGAATATAATAAAGCTTAAGCATGTCAAATAGGAAATAAAGCATTATGGAATCAGCTATATTTTGTCGTGTTCATTGTATTCTTCAGGTAATATACCTTTAATGGTACCAGACATTAAAATGAAATGAAATTGAAGAAAAAAGTGGTCTGACAATTTTTCTTCTGTGTTTGACTGTATATATATTACTATATAATTTAACAAAAGACATATTTACATTTATGTATTCATTATTAGATTTATCCATCCATCCATTTTCTGAGCCACTTATCCTCACAAGGCTCGCGGGAGTACTGGAACCTATCCCAGCTATCAATGGGCAGGAGGCGGGGTACACCCTGAACTGGTTGCCAGCCAATCGCAATGATTAGATTTAAATATTCTTAAAAATGCTGCAAAACTGCCAAAACCAAGAAAGCACAGTGGAGACAGACAACCTTCTCTCCTGTTTTGTTTTTATGGGCTCACCTGAGCTTCTCCAAGGTGCTCTTCCTGTGGGTGAAGAGCAGTCGCAGCAGCGTCTTCCTCTTGAGGAAGACGAGGCCGCTGGCCAGCAGCAGGCCACTCATGGTCACCAGGACGGCCACGATGAGCAGCACGCCGTCGGCTGACGCCACATACGACAACACACACATTAATGCACACACGTCTACGGCCACACAACGAAGAGAAGACATGCGCAGAGTGTTAAAAGCGGGTCGTTTTTTTCACTGTGAGTCATATTCTTTGGAAAGACTGCGCGGTGTAATTCACAGCCGAGGGCAATTGGGAGTTGTGTTATTCCAGGAAAATCATAGCGGAACAGCGAGGAAAAAGATGTAAAACATAACAGCTGCGGCCTAGAAATGGAATCATTGCATCAAGCTACCTGCCAATCTTGTCGGCCCGCTGTCGATGCTTCCGCCGAAGCCGGCCCCTTCGCAGAATGGGGGCGCCCAGTGTGCTTCGCAGTGGCAGTTCTTCTTGTTGTTGCACACCTGCAACGGTGGACATAACAATGTGTTACACATGTGAACCCCCGTTTATTGTGGGGGATGGGGAAAATCTGTGATATAAAGAGACATTATTTGCTTTTATACTTTGACCCCTCCCACATGCTTTAAACACATTTAAACTTATTAAAAACAAATAAAGGGTTTGCATCCCCCCCCCACTTCTGCTTGACAGATAAGTTTATCACCTCTTTTTGATTTTTAATTGATTATAAAATAAAACACCAACCTGATAACAATTAGCGTTATATTGACACTCCATTACAAATAGTTCATGCTACCAATGAAGCAGCTGTGGCTAACAGCAGCTTGTTTACAGTGCTAATGCTAGCTTAGTTTTCCTAGCGCTGCTATTTTGTTGAAGCCGGAAATGCGTTCTCTCTCACTATCACAACCACGCACAATTGTATGCAAGTATGAATGGCCATGTTTGAGGGATTAGTGAAGCGAGGCTACATTCAATCCATGCTAACATTAACACTGCAATTTTCCCCTTTATGGTTCCATGCAGTTGCCAAAATCAGGGTGCCAAAAAGTGGTATGACAGTTAATTATGTGTCATTCACAAAAATGTACAATTGAAAAAAACATAGCTTGGAGTGAACAAATGTGGCTGTAAGTCAAATAATAGAAAAAACATGTGCAAAAGGGAGTCCAGCCCTTGTAACCGAGAGGGGACTTCCCACCGATCCAAGAGGATTCCCGAGTGAGCTGTCATCGTGATGTTGGAAGGAGGAGCAGGGAGGTAACTGAGGGACTGAGGGGGAGTTGTGCAGCTGCACACTGGATGGATGCTGGATGTTGCTCCGGGTTAGCGAGGTTAAAATGCACAACGAGGGAGGTTTGATGAGCGGCAGCTTTATGTCTTGATGACCAGCGCCAATCTAAGCATGGCTCCTCCTACAGTTGTCGAGCGAATGCTAACAAGAATGTGACACGTGAGCATTAAGTCAAAATCTGCTCAAATATACAGTGGCACCTTGGCTTACAAAAACATTTATATTATTTTTTTAATAAAGAAAAATAGCACTGTAATACATAAAAACAATTAAATATCATGTTAAGAAACTGGTTTTATAAAACGGTTTTAAAAATGTTTTTGCTTTGACAAACTATCATGATTTAATTCCCTGAACCCATTCAAACAGGAAAAAGACGGAAAAAAAGGAGGGTATAAAGTTGGCTCAACATGCTTTTAATTTGCCCAGTAACCGCAAACTGATTAAACTGACAATTTGCTCAAGAGTCAGTCAGACTGTAAGACAGGCTGCGGCCCCAAATATTGAGTTTCCCGCTAGTTTGCACTCACCCCACGTCCGTTGCACTTTCCCGAGCACTCGTGCACGCCGAAGACGCTGACGTTCTGGCATTGGCGATTCAGACACACCTGTCAAGAGGGGGAACACAGATTGAAGCATTTTGGTTGAACCCCCGTTAAATTGCGGTTATTTTTCACAGAGAGCGCATATGCCCGGGAGTATTGTTGTATGCCGTTTGTATGTGTTGCTGCTCCTTGTGAGTCTTAAAGTAGCAGCTGTTTGAAGTTTTATAAGTACCGTAACATCGATACTCATTTCCGTTAGCCCGTCAATGGCATTTCACATCATATGTTAGCATTAAGCTAGTGGACATGCATTAGACGAAATTACATGGTTTGGTTGAACATTTTAGTGAATACATTCACAAAGTGTAATTCTATTTTGTTTAATGCGTCAGTTTTGGTTTAAACTTTAACTGTGAGTGACAAATAAACAACTTGAAGCAAGCACGCTTCGCCTCTGTGCGAGTGGGTCTTCATTTCCTCAAAGTGATGTTATACGATACGGCTCCTATTTCTTGACAATGGAGAGTGAGAACAGGTGCTTTAACACTTTAAAAAGTGTTTCAATAGGTTTAGTAGGTTTTAATTACTTTAAATGTGTTTAAAGTCTGTGGGGGGGGGGGGGGGGTTTCAACTATTGCGGGTGGGTCTGGAATGTATAATCAGGGGTTCACTGTACAATCTTTAGAATCAAAATCATTTGGAATACTTTTTTTGCATTTCATGCTAACTCACCCTCCCGTCTCCACATTTGGTGCCAGCCAGAACAAGACCGGGATCTGGCATGTCGTCTCCCAGGTAAACATGCGTTCCTCGACATAGGATGCGGCCCCCCTCCTGGAGTGGGATGTTGGTTTCGATGGAAACGGCGTTGGTGCCAATCACTGGCCGGTTGGCGCCGCCCTGGCACTGGATTTTACCACACTTTGCATCCCTGTATATGGCAAACACATAAGACAAAAACAAAACTACTATTTAGATGTGGATGTAGGGAAATACATCCTGTCCATCACAAACTGCTGAAAAACTGCTGAGATGCTGTGCTTTTTTACATTGGGGGTACCAACCTCCAAAACACTCATTGGTGGTTGATACCCACGTGGGCTTAAAAAAAATCCCCAAATACACACACACACACACACACTTATATTCCAATGCAATTATAATGGACATCAATTATCCTTGGATATTCGCTAGCGGCGGTCCACTGTACTTAGTTCCCTGGGAGCTGCGTTAATTCAGTATTTAGATTTTTTTCATGTGTCTTGCTTGCTTATTGTTTCTGGAAAACTACTGCCTTGCCTCCCTGCTTCCCTGTGCTGGGGTCCTCCACTTTTGCCAGCAACATCACCACACAACCCTGACCCCCACTTGTCTGTTTTCAAAATCAATGCGGCCCTTGAGCACAAAGATCGTTTGTCCAGCCCTGATCTAACCCCACCTGTGCAGCTGCAGAGCCCCCACCTTGCATCGCATTTGGCAAAGGAGCCTTTGGAATCCTTCCCACAGTTCCCGTAAGGATCCCCCGCGGAGTTGACTCGCTCAAAGCAGATCCCCGGGGCTGGCTTGGCTCCTGCACACAAGACGGCACGGGTTCAAAAATAACCGACATGAAGAGCAGTGTTCAAAGTCCGAAGTACAAAAAAATAAACCGACCTGGACCCCACAGGGTGATGCACTGCTGCTCGTGCGTCTGACAGATGCCGTTGTAGCAGTAGCCCTCCACGACGTGACAGGCGTGGCCGTCATGGAGATAAACGTTGGCCGGGCAGTGAGGGTCGGCGCCAGTGCAGAACTCTGGCAGGTCGCAGGAGTTGCCGGACTCGCGACACATGGTGCCTGCTGGTTTGAGCTGGAAAAATGAAACATGAGCGCTTTGGACATGAGACTTAGGAGGGCTGCAATTCGTTGTTCAGTCTTTCACATATATGGCATACTATGATTAAACAATGCTTAGCAAATGCAATAGACCGGTGTTTCCCCCACCTTTAAACAACCAACGATCATATTTTACATCAGAAAAATGTCACACACACACGTCAAACAAAAATGTCACAAAAAGTGTTACAATGTAAGGTTAATAAAAATCTTTTGTAATGCTTAATACGCCAATATTTAGAAGCTCTCCAAATTGATTTTTAATGCTGAAATATAATTATGAATTTCAAAATTTACCATTTCATACAAACACATGAACAATGACTAAAACACCATCTTGATTAATGTTATATTAGTTATTTACTTACATTTCATGTGTTGAAATTTGCTTTGAGAACCTAAACCCTCAAATTATATATATAAAAAAATCTGTATATGTGCACCCACTTTAGAGAGCAGCATTTGTCAATGTCAAGCTAGTGAGTTCAAGCGTAAACGTTACCTGGCAGTCTTCACAGCACTGTCCGTGGGCACAGACGGCATCTCCTTTCAGTGTGCACGTGGTGGCGTTGCAGCACGGATTCAAACATTCCTTAGGGGAGGAAGCGGAAAGACCACAAGCTGAAGGATAGCTGCATTTAAAAGACAATATCAGCAGTCCTACTTGTAATATCGGTTTTTGTCGCTGATACTTGATGAAGCACAAGAAGACCAATCACTCAGCGTTAAAAGACAAGCCTGGTTTAAAAACAAAAGTAGACTATCCAGAGAGTGGCAAAAAAAAAAAAAAGCACTTCATTTCTTGCTTCCATTTCCAACACCGCACCTTTGTGAAGCGACCAAAATAAAATTATAGCGTGGACTGGACATACAGTGGATATAAAAAGTCTACACACCCCTATTCAAATGCTAGGTTTTTATGATATAAAAATAGAGACCAAGATAAATCAATGTTTTGTTTTTTTTCTTTAAACAGGTCCATCAAAACATTATTTTTCGTGAAACTGGTCCAAAAACCTGAAGCCTGGACCTGATCTCCATACTGGAGGACCATCTCTTGTCACATTAAGAGGAAAGATGGCAATTTCTCAGGATCTGACCTTTACAACTACATGGGGTCTCATATGTTTTGTATTTGGGACTTGTGGAGCCCTTGTGGGGGTTGAAGAAGACCTAAATTGGGTGTAGCGGGCCTCCCTCTCTCTGGGGATCTTCAAGTATGATGTGACATAAACTGACTTGGTCTACGGTGGATGGGATTTTTCAAGGAAAAGATTCTCCACGGTGACACGACCAACCCACACTCCAAGGAGAACCCGAGAGGGGAGTAGTGCTGCTTTTTATCTTTTATTAGATGCCAAAACACATCAGCTTTATTTCTCCAAGTCATGCACTGCACCGTCACGCGAAAGAATTAACTCGATTTTTAGTGGTCTAAGTGTGGATGTTTGGTGGGTCTCGGAGGCAACGGAGAGAAGTGTTGCAGTCTGACAGCTGAAAGGAGGTAGACTGTTTTTCTCTCAGCCATGACAGAAGCCTTTTTGTTTAGAGAGGACATGAAAGGCGGCTTTCATCTCCTCGTGAGAGTTTTGTCTCCACATCAAAGAGGCAGTGACATGACGCACAAATTACACTTGACCATACTGTCGACAATTTGTCCCATTGGAAAAAGAGCAGATGAGTGTATGTCATTCCGTGACCAAGCTAGGAACTCAATTTACTCGGAGAGTGGAACCTCGGTTTACGAATGACCTGGTTTACGAACAATTTTTGAAAAGAAATATTACCTCGGGTTACACACTATTTCCAGTGCACGAACAGTCTTGGCATGACCTCGGATAGCTCAGAATCTTGTGCAAGATCTCTGCGATATCTTGTCAAATTCAAATATATTTACAATTTGAGATAAAAATCATGTTACACCTTTAAACTACACTTTTTTTTCCACATTAAAAAAATCTAAATAAAAAGTAAAAAAACAACAACAAACAGTGTGCCACCTTTGTGACTGGATGCTAAACCCAACAAAATTTGTGAAATACCCTCATAAGCCACATTAGCTATACAGTATCTGCACAAACGCATTACATCTGAAATTCTGCCTCTATGAAGATTATAATGCAATTTTTTTAATGGCATTGTCAAAAACCTTGATTAATGTGAACTGCACTATATCTCAATGGAGGTGTTTCTAATATTCCGGTTGCCTTATGCGAGTAGAGGAAGAATCCTCAAGGCATTTTTGGACACTCCATTTCTTGAGTGAATAATGCATGACCGCTAATGACCAGCAGCCGTGTGTCTTTGGAGGTGCGGATCTAAATTAGAACTGTTCGGCCTCGAGGGAGGTCTGCGCTTTACGGGCTAGTGGCAGTTCATTTTAAAAAAAACAAAAACGCGATGATGATCAATGATCGACTGAAGCCTTTGTCATATGTGCCCGAGACGCCGTCCTAAGAGACGAGCGGCTGCAGTCATACGTCGACTAGGTGGCCTGCAGTGTGTGTAAATCTGTGTGTGTGTGATGGATTCACGCATCAGCACGTGCTCGTGAGTTGCCGACAAAAGCCGAGGAAAGTTTATTTCAGCCCGGACCCGATCAAACATTTGCTTTTTGTCACACCACCGGAGAGCGACTTGATGAATGTTCCTGTGACTGGGAAATGACAACCCGCGCGATAGCCTGTCACACCATGGACTGAGCACCAGGCGGTGGGGCCCGCAGAAGCTGCGATGGAAGGAAACTACTTGGAAAAGACAAGTCGAGTGGCGAGCTGTGCTTTTAGATGTTTTTTTTTTAAATATATACATTAACATGGAGTCACAATGACAGTGTAAAAGTGAGGGGAAACTTTAAAAAGTTGACATTAAACAGTAAAAGTTTGAGATGATATATGACGTCGATGCTCATTTCCATTGGTCCGTCTGCGGCATTTCGCATTATAAATTAAATAGCATGAAACTAACGGTCTTTCGTGAGAGGAAATTATATGGCTTGTCTTTTTACTTGTATACAGTTAGGTCATTTGACTTATTGTTTTATTATAGAGAAGTAAACGTGACTTTATAATTGTATGGCAGGTAAGTAGTTTTACTTTTTTTATTTTTCAGAATTACCGTAACACCTATGCTATTTTCTGTTAGCCTGTCTATAGCGTTTAGCATTACATAATAACAGACTTTTTTTTAAAAATGTTGTCTTGTCTTTGTACTTGTATACAGTTGACCCATTTAACTTATTTTCGTTTTAGTATAAAATGGTTAACCTGTCTGTATACTTCTATGAAAGTTAAGTATTTTTACTTTCAGTTTTATTATACAGTGGTAAAGCTGATTTTATAATATATATGACAGCTCAGTTGTTTTACTTTTCTTGTTTGTTCAAGGTTTATAATTAGCGCGACGTTAGCCAGTCTATGGCATTCCATATTAAGCTACCAAAGTTAACTTTCGTTAGATGACATTATATGGTTTGGTTGACCATTTGGGCCTTTATTTTGTTTATATATAATAAATAAAAATGTTTATTTTTCTCTTGTTTCTGTATTCACTTTTCCAATCTTGAACTGGGAGTGACAAATAAACAGCTTGAAGCGAGCAGATTTGTACCTGTCGTGGGTGTGTCTGGAATGTATCCCCTCGCGATAAACGGGGGTTCACTGTCATACTTTACTGTCTCCCCGAATAAATATTGAAACTGGCACAGTGTTCGAACCTACCTCGAGCTCTCCGCAGTCACACTCCTCCCCTTCCTCTACGTAGCCGTTGCCGCACTTCTGGCCCCCGTAGAGCACCTTGACCTCTGGCATGTTGTACAGACACATGCCCACGCCTTTCTCCAGACTGGCTGCGAGGTCCTTCTTGCTGCACGTGCTGAACACCGTTGGGAACGGATATCTAGCAGGGGCGGGAGGAGTTGAGACAAGGTTGATGACCATTTAGGAAAGAGGAAGACTGATGATGCAGAATCCAATATGTTTTTACTATTCGTGTGAGCCGCAGTCCAATACAGCACATTTTCAATGTTCATGAATCCAAAACAGCCCATTCAATTTCCCTGTGAGCAATCTCTTTGTGCATTACACACAGTGTTGGATCGTTTGTTTTAGCGATGGAGTTTCTACATTATATAGTTAACTCCTATAAGTTAATGGCTCACCGTTTACAAATTTGCAGATTTTTGAGTCAGACCGACTTGCCAGTCATTGGATTTTCAAATCAAATCAAAATAGGGACAGCTGGAAATGTATTTTAAGCCAGTAGCTCACATAAAAAGGCAGACTCTACAGCACTGGTCAACCCACCGTTGCTCAAGAAATGGACCCTTCCGAAAAATGTATTCCAAGATGGCCTCGGTTTGGAGTGAATCCACATTGCACGTGTTTATTATGACAGCTGAGGCCACCAGGTAGAGAAAGTGAGCCAAGCAGAAAGTGTCGACTTCCTTGGATAATATTGGCTTGAAGCCCCGCAGCGTCTCCAGGTGTATAGTTTGTCGGAGCGGAACTAATTTGGCTGTGCACCACAATTCGGCGCGTTTTAATTAGCCAGCCCCCTTTTTTCAGTCAAAGTGAAAATAAAACACAGCTGAAGATAATATCTCACGCCTTAGGAAGGCTTGGCGGGGTAACGTTTCGGTGCTCCATCCTGCTCTCATTCGGCTTTATTGATCAAGATGTGAGGATTGCTTTGGAATGCTCATCAAGTGAGAAGAATAATGTTAATCAAATACCACTCTTGGAATTTTCAGTGAGTGGCTTTTGTTTACATGTCTGCTTGACTAGATGGATTTAGTCTGTGAAACATAAGGCAAGAACAAATGCTCTTTAAAATCATTAAAAGTCTTCTTTCAATGCACCAAATTCTGTTTTGATTGATTTATTATTTATTAATCTAATCATCGACATCAAAACAACAAAGAACCCTTACATAATGCTGGTGTGTTTTCTTCGACAAGCATTCAGACCAAACCTTGTTAAAAAAAAAGAACAAACAAACAAATGGTGGAAAATTAGTGAGCACATCCGCCTCACAGTTCTGAGGACCCGGGTTCAAATCCAGCCTCGCCTGTGTGGAGTTTGCATGTTCTCCCCGTGCCTGCGTGGGTTTTCTCCGGGTACTCGGGTTTCCTCCCACATTCCAAACCCATGCACGGTAGGTTAATTGAAGACTCTTAATTGCCCGTGGGTGTGAATGTGGGTGCCAATGGTTGTTTGTTTATATGTACTCTGTGATTGGCTGGCGACCAGTTCAGGGTGTACCCTGCCTCTCGCCCAGACTCAGCTGAGAAGGATCCTCACCACTGTGTTGGGGCTTCGACTCATACTATTTCAACTTCGGAGGAGATGAGATCAGAAGAAGTTATTACAGTGTGATGGTCAAAGCAAAGCCTGAACACCGCCGCCATGCCACACCTTGGAACAATCTCACGGCAGACCACCCCACAGTAGTGTAAGTACTGTACACAGAATAAAATGAAAAAATGAGAATCTCAAAAATGCACTCAGTGTAAAATCTTGGCTTGTGCAGTTGAATGCAAAGCTATTGTTCTGTTGTATGAATGGCCAGAGGTGGATACACAGGATAATTTACCTTTTGTCATCTTGTGGAAGAGCCTTTAATTGTTCTGCCTGTCACTATATACGTTTATGGCGTTTCCCATTTTGTCTTAACATTAACCGAGTAGATTTTCATTTGTTATGTTGTTTTAAATACACAATGTGTATGTATCTTTGTTTTATGTTTAGTTTTACAGTAACCTTCAACTGGGAATCGCAATGAACAGCTTGAAGAAAGCACTTGGCCTCTTTTTGGAAGAATTCGGTATATGCATAATCTACTTCCGCATGCGGCAAAACAGGTAAGAGCACTTTCTCTTCGCTCGGGTGAATGGTGAAGGAGACTTTAAACATCTACGTCTTTTATAAAAAAAAAAAAAGTGTTCCCACAGAGCCCCCAAAAGAGCTATTGTCATAGCTAATTTTTGGCTTTGTTGTGTTCACATAACATATTTGTATAAATAAATAATATACAGGCGGCACGTTAGACTGGCGACTGGTTAGAGCGTCAGCCTCACAGTTCTGAGGAGCGGGGTTCAATCCCCGGCCACGCCTGTGTGGAGTTTGCATGTTCTCCCCGTGCCTGCGTGGGTTTTCTCCGGGCACTCCGGTTTCCTCCCACATCCCAAAAACATGCATTAATTGGGGACTCTAAATTGCCCGTAAGTGTGACTGTGAGTGCGAATGGTTGTTTCTTTGTATGTGCCCTGCGATTGGCTGGCAACCAGTTCAGGGTGTACCCCGTCTCCTGCCCGATGATAGCTGCGATAGGCTCCAGCACGCCCGTGACCCTAGTGAGGAGAAGCGGTTCAGAAAATGGATGGATGGATGTCACTTGACTGACAGCTTCAGGCTTCACATGGATGAGAGTGAAAGTGTTTTTTTCCCGGTGACTGTGCTGCGGAGTGACAAATATTTAGTCTCAGCTAACAAGGGGAGACATGGCTGACCTTTTAGCAAATGTTATGCTACGACACCATTGGGGGGTTTCGGTGATTAAAAGAAAGGACACATTGTGCCAACACCAGGATGTCTTCGGGGAATTACATACATCATCTTGCTTAATCTCACTTTGACAGCTTTTTGCACAGTTCTACACAAGTACTGCAACTCTTGAAGTCTAATGAATGTCTGCTTTAGTCATTGCTTTCGTGAAGGCCTGTGATGAAGGAACACTCATTTGTTTCCTTTCTTTCTCCTTCACCACAGACTAAAGCGTGGTACACACATACCGATTTTTAGCAACTTAACCGATGTTTTACATTTGAAAGGCCCCACACATGACCACGAAAAATATCGGCAAGTGTGTTCTTACTGCTCTTATAGTGTGTGGTGTACTACAGATGACCAACACAGCACAGCACACATTAAACGACGTATGTTGCAGTAACAAGACTGACCTGTGAGAGGCAGCATAGTGCTACAGGGGATCCAAACTGCCGGAAAATACAAAGAAGAAATAATAGTGGCAGAAGAGGAAATAGAAGAAGCTATTGTCTCATCTGGTAACTACCAATCCATACATTGCAGTTTTATTATCATTTGTATTCTTGTGGATGACTTGAAGTTGTACTTATACAAACACTTAACACAACTAGTTTCTCTTTTATGTGTGTCTGGTAAAAGTGCGAGTTTAAGCTTCCTGATTGGCTATCTTTCTAGTTCACCTCACAATCAATGAGTATGTAAATCGTGTTGACCACACACAAAAGGATTTTCAGTCGTAAATATTGAACAGGTTTAACATTTGCAATTGTTGGCCCTGACTGTTTTCTGAGCTGATCTGTGATGACACACCACAACACAAGATTATTACTCGGCATAATCTTATAGAGACATCAGAAAATTGTACATTTGGTAACTTTGATCACAAGGAAGGGAAAATAACTCAATTCGACCCGACTGTCGGCATGTGTCTATGCCACTTCATTGGCTATCGTTCTGTTTCTCGTCACAACCAATCCCGGCCCAACTTGGTGTTGACCACACACACAAAGATTTGCAATTAAGTACTGAACAGATTTAACATTTATGATCATCAGCCCTAACGTTTTCTGAGCAGATCGGACAGGGGAGGAAAAAAAATAAATAAAAATCATTCAACACACCACTGGATTGTCCACTGGACAATCACCTAGAATAATCTTTCGGGACATCTGATAATCAGGCCTTTGAGGACTTTGCTCGCAAGGGCAATAAAACGCTCCAATTTGGTCTGATTATCAGTATGTGTGTACACTGCTTCAGAGATAAATACAAGCCTCGCTTCCACGTTTGGCTCGTCCGCTCTGTGTGCCGAGGCGTGAAAGCACCTCTCTGCAGATCTCCGCACGTCGCCGTCATCCTGATTGCAGCCGGCAGTGCCACGGATAATCACATCATTTAGATGCAAGACCGTCCTCTCTCCCGTGAGCAAGTTTAAAGTGAGAAAAAAAACAACAACACCACCCTGGTAGAAAATTGTAGCGGGAGCAAAACCAGACTGCAACATATACTGTATTACCTCATAGTCACAGATAAACTCTTTCGAAAATAGAATTTAGAGAGCTATGATTTCTTTGAATAATTTATCAGCAGTGTGACTCACGCTGCCGTGTTTAGATATTGTCATTTCCACCAAACGCCACGCATGACTTCACTTGTCCTGATGAAGTAGACATAAGTCCTGCTCAAATAGATATTTTAAGTTTATCTGTGGCAATTATTGTTCATCGTGACGTAAATTATATTTTGCGGCATTGTTCAATGATGTGCCCACAAGGCAACTAACTTTGTTTCGCAGGAACTGTGTTGTTGAAACTTAAAGAATGAACTCAATTGGTCTCACAAGACGGAAATAATCTGTTGCCAGCGTATTTCGTGCTAATGGGGCTAAAGTCTTGCCCAGAAAAAGAACAAAGAAACACAATTTTGTAAAAAGAATGTCACGCAGAACAGTGACTTTGACGCTAATATTTTGTCTTGGAGGTGAAAAGAGTATCAGATCGAGTGATGAGGCTGAAACTTGAAATTGAGGGTGTTATGTATAATGTGATTAGTGGCTATGCCCCACAGGTAGGATGTGACCTAGAGGTGAAAGAGAAATTCTGGAAGGAGCTAGACGAAGTAGTTCTGAGCATCCCAGACAGAGAGAGAGTCGTGATTGGTGCAGGTTGTAATGGACATGTTGGTGAAGGAAATAGGGGTCATGAAGAAGTGATGGGTAAGTACGGCATCCAGGAAAGGAACTTGGAGGGACAGATGGTGGTAGACTTTGCAAAAAGGATGCAAATGGCTGTAGTGAACACTTTTTTCCAGAAGAGGCAGGAACATAGGGTGACCTACAAGAGCGGAGGTAGAAGCACGCAGGTGGATTAGATCTTGTGCAGACGATGTAATCTGAAGGAGGTTACCGACTGTAAGGTTGTGGTAGGGGAGAGTGTGGCTAGACAGCATAGGATGGTGGTGTGTAAGATGACTCTGGTGGTGGGGAGGAAGATTAGGAAGACAAAGGCAGAGCAGAGAACCATGTGGTGGAAGCTGAGACAGGACGAATGTTGTGCAGCTTTTCGGGAAGAGGTGAGACAGGCTCTCGGTGGACAGGAGGAGCTTTCAGAAGACTGGACCACTGCAGCCAAGGTGATCAGCGAGGCAGGCGGGAGAGTACTTGGTGTATCTTCTGGCAGGAAAGGAGAGAAGGAGACTTGGTGGTGGAACCTCACAGTACAGGAAATCATACAAGGAAAAAGGTTAGCTAAGAAGAAGTGGGACACTGAGAGGACCGAGGAGAGGCGAAAGGGATACATTGAGATGCGACACAGGGCAAAGGTAGAGGTGGCAAAGGCCAAACAAGAGGCATATCTATGGCAGGTTGGACACTAAAGAAGGATAAAATGATCTGTACAGGCTGGCTAGACAGAGGGATAGAGATGGGAAGGATGTGCAGCAGGTTAGGGTGATAAGGATAGAGATGGAAATATGTTGACTGGTGCCAGCAGTGTGCTAGCTAGATGGAAAGTATACTTCGAGGAGTTGATGAATGAGGAAATTGAGAGAGAAGGGAGAGTAGAAGAGGAAAGTGTGGTGGACCAGGAAGTGGCAATGATTAGTAAGGGGGAAGTTAGAAAGGCATTAAAGAGGATGAAAAATGGAAAGGCAGGTGGTCCTGATGACATTCCTGTGGAGGTATGGAAGCATCTAGGAGAGGTGGCTGTGGAGTTTTTGACCAGCTTGTTCAATAGAATTCTAGCGCGTGAGAAGATGCCTGAGGAATGGAGGAAAAGTGGTGCCCATTTTTAAGAACAAGGCTGATGTGCAGAGCTTTGGGAACTATAGAGGAATAACGTTGATGAGCCACACAATGAAGTTATGGGAAAGACTAGTGGAGGCTAGACTCAGGACAGAAGTGAGTATTTGCAAGCAACAGTATGGTTTCATGCCTAGAAAGAGTACCACAGATGCATTATTTGCCTTGAGGATGTTGATGGAAAAGTACAGAGAAGGTCAGAAAGCGCTACATTGTGTCTTTGTAGATCTAGAGAAAGCCTATGACAGAGTATCAAGAGAGGAACTGTAATACTGCATGCGGAAGTCTGGAGTGGCAGAGAAGTATGTTAGAATAATACAGGACGAGGGCAGCACAACAGCGGTGAGGTGTGCTGTAGGTGTGACAGACGAATTTAAGGTGGAGGTGGGACTGCATCAGGGATCAGCCCTGAGCCCCTTCCTGTTTGCAGTGGTGATGGATAGGCTGACAAATGTGGTTAGAATGGAATCCCCGTGGACCATGATGTTTGCAGATGACATTGTGATCTGCAGTGAAAGCAGGGAGCAGGTGGAGGAACAGTTGGAAAGATGGAGGCATGCACTGAAAAGCAGAGGAATAAAGATTAGCCAAAGTAAGACAGAGTATATGTGCATGAATGAGTTGGGTGGTGGGGGAAGAGTGAGGCTACAGAGAGAAGAGATATCAAGGGTGGATTTTTTAAATACTTGGGGTCAACCGTCCAGAGCAATGGTGAGTGTGGTCAGGAAGTGAAGAAACGCGTCCAAGCAGGTTGGAACGGGTGGAGGAAGGTGTCAGGTGTGTTATGTTGCAGTCTCTGCTAGAGTCTCTGCTAGGATGAAGGGCAAAGTTTATAAAACAGTGGTGAGGTCAGCTATGATGTACGGATTAGAGACACGGGCACAGAAGAGACAACAGGAAGCAGAGCTGGATGGGGGCGGAAATGAAGATGTTGAGGTTCGCTCTCGGAGTGACCAGGTTGGATACAATTAGAAATGAGCTCATCAGAGGGACAGCTAAGGTTCGATTTTTTGGAGGCAAAGTTAGAGAGAGCAGACTTCCATGGTTTGGACACGTCCAGAGGAGAAATAGTGAGTATATTGGTAGAAGGATGATGAGGATGGAGCTGCTAGGCAAGAGAGCTAGAGGAAGACCAAAGAGAAGGGTGATGGATGTCGTGAGGGAAGACATGAGGGCAGTTGGTGTTCGAGAGGAGGATGCAGGAGACAGGCTTACATGGAAAAGGATGACGCGCTGTGGCGACCCCTAAAGGGACAAGCCGAAAGGAAAAGAAGAAGATATTCAATAGAGAATAACTATAGCTTTACATACAAAAACAATGTGAAATAAAGTATGGTAAAATACTTGATTATACTGCATGCTTTTTATTTTGGTTTATTTTAAGGTCTGACTTTTGACAGGATTGCATTGCATTGCGGAATCCGTCGAACGAAAACCAGAAAAAAATGTAGATGAAAAATAAAAAACGTCAAATAACCAAGTCATACAAAAACTAGAACATATGAAAACTGAAATTCCACTGTATTATAATATTTGCTCCAATAAAATCCAATGGATCCAGTGGATTCTCTGGCTCGTTTTGGCAGTGGAGTGGAATGCCGCCCGGGCAAAACTTCCATGCCCGGCATCAGAACGAGCGAGCGTGCGAGCGGAGAAAAAAATAAATAAATCTGTTCTTTGCGTCTGCACTCACCTTATCAGCTTTGCTGTTTACTAACATGAGAGTCCATCGCTCGCGGTCACATTGTTATCTCGACGACCCAGACCATGTGGGCGGAATACTGGAGCAGCTGCTTCTGTCTCAGGCCACAGTGTGTGTGTGTGTGTGTGTGTGTGTGTGCGCGTTGTGTCGTCCGTGTGTGTGTGTGTGTGTGTAAGTGTAGGTGTGTGTGTAGGTGTGTGTGCCCTGTGTGGCTGCCTCACGATAAGAGAAATTACAGAATGAATCTACAGCATCATTTACAAGTGAAAATGAGCTTGTCTGACTCCATATAGCTTGTTAAATGAGATATATTATGTATTTTTTTCCTCGAAAAATATAGCACAATTTATAAAGAGATTTTCTTGTCAAGCCGTTTTACGGGCCAAGCATCTCGTGCAAGTGATCCACCCATCATTTCGCCCCATTTTCCACAGGGCCAATTGCAAGTGTGCCTTTTGAGAGTATGATACCCATTAGGCTGGATTTTGTAACAGCGCCCCGGCCGGCTGCTCACTTCTACTTGCTGGAGCAGAGCCCAGAGTTTGGTCGGGGGGAAAAAAGTAAGTGCCCGTAATGAAAGTACTTTAAGGCGGGGAAGCAGCAGTTCATACACTATACTGTGTGTATGTGGCGCATGGACGCCTCATCAAAAACAAATATCTCCCGTGCTGTGCACTGCCTCGACAACTTCACTGAGCAATCAAGTGCCGCTCAACAGAAAATAATGCTGTTGGCTAACACTAATCTGTGCATCTGACACAACTCTATGCAGCTCTGCTTACCTTGAACTTGCTAATTTAACCATTTCCCCGCTACGTCATTTAAAAACAACAATATTTTCTTTGAGACAGAATGATATTGCTTAAAAAAAGGGGAATGGTTAAAAATTGAAGGCAACACGGTAGAACGAGTGGTTAGCATGTCTGCCTCACAGTTTTGAGGTTCTGGGTTCAAATCTTGGCCCTGTTTTTCCTCAGAATAACATTTAACCCACAAATGCTCGCAATATATAAAAATCAAAATTTGTATTTGAATTCAGTACGGCCCTCCTCGGAGGACCAAAATGGCCTGTCTCACCCCGTGGAGGGCGTCATGATGCAGCCGCCGCGGTCCACCGTCATCTTGCAGCCGCAGCCGCGCTCCGGCGTGTCGTGATTCATGCCGAAATTGTGGCCCAGCTCGTGAGCCAACGTCACGGCGGCACCCAGGGGGTTCTCCGAGTGATCCTACAACGGACGCAAAAACAAAAATGTATGATAAGAATACAGACTAAAGAATATCATACCCTTAATGTGACATATAACCTCTACAGTTCGACACAAAAAGAGAATGTGATTGTACAAATGCCCTCTTATAACTGGTTATGTGGCTGTGTTCGGAATTAACCAATCACATTCAAGCGCATGTTAAATCGGCGTCAGCCCACACCTGCCACCTTAAAGTACCTCTGATTAACCCCAAATGAAGTTCAGCTGGTCTAGTAGGTTTTTCTTGACATTTTTGTACTCTCATCTCAAAGCATAAGCCGTGGTCTGTAGTAAGCTTCCACAACATCAGAGGGATCACAATTGACCCCTGAGGCATTACTGGAAAAGTGATACTGTCCTGTGAATCTTGGCAGAGGTGTGTAGTCTATTTAGTGACATTCTACTTGCCGATTCAATTGTAAAGCCTTATAAAAATGCAGGTCGAGGGATTTACTTTTGTTGTTTTTTTTGTCACAATGGAACAATCTCCCCCTTGTCCAGAATGTAAATGGTACTATTCGAATGTATTTCTAACATGACACTACAGTTTTCCCTTACATATTCGCTAATTCATCTTTTTGCACTTTTTTCTTGGAACCTGTCGTCCATTAGGCACTGGAAAACTCACCTATTCACTATTTTGGTTCTCAGGTCAAAGCCCTGTATTGCTTTTGTGCAATCTTGTAGCATCTATAGGCAATTAGAAACCTTTTTTTAGGGAGTTGTCAATCACTAACAATTAATTACACACCAGCTCGTTCCCTATAGCCTGTCAATAGCGGCCGTAAACTGTACATGATTTCCCCCCATTTTTAATCACAATTGAACCCACCCCTCAGAATTAAATATGGTATTGTGCCATCAGGAAGTGCTAACACAGGGACAGATAAGTTTGACCCAAGTGGAGGTGGGCGTTCTACTCAATTACCTTTTAGTGGACTCTGAAATAAACCTTGAAAGAGTAAACAACATAGTAAAGCTCTGACATGCAATTTCAATGCACTAAACTAAAATTTACCCAATAACTGTGTTTTTTGGGGTTCAATGAGTATTTTTCCTCTCCTGTGATCAGCCACTGATGGCTTCGTAGCCTTTTAATCTTCACAGCAGCCATCTGCCACGAGTAAAGTAATGGGGACGGCAAACATCTGGAGAAGGCTCTGCCCGGAGAAGACACATCTATTAACGGGAGGGCAGGTCCATCTGGGCCGGTGCCTAATGGCATTGAGCAGATAACCACTTTGCGATCTGGCATGACTGTCTTGCGAGCGGACAGCCGGGACCACGCTGGCAGCTCATTTTTATACGAAGCTTGCGTAGAAAATATGTCATGATCGCAACGAGCGAGCTGGCACCGGCCATTTACCATAATTTTGTATTATTTTTTTTTGGGTGTAAAAACACCTCAGCACAAATTGAACGACCGCGCGACTGGCAAGGTCGTTACACTGGCCGGCCAGGAGCCTTTGACAAAATAACATCATTACATACGTCGCTGTGTCAGAATGTGCACGAACGCCCTCGCGGCGAAGAGTCAACACCTCTTTAGATGAACGCAATGCGACATAGAGGACGAGGAGGCGGTAAGGTGTCACGGCTCACCATGACGATGCCTCCAGACTGCTCGGCCGTGCACATGCTCATGATGGGCGCCATGCCAATGGTGGTGCCCTGGAAGTAGACCCCGCTGCAGAAGGACAGAAGGATTAAATCATCAATTATTTAAAAAGGGAGATTATAGCTTGAAGGATCTACAGGACTATTCCAGTGGTGCACACAAAGGCTTCATATGCGAGATTGCAGCAGCTTCTCTGTATGTGCGAACTTGTGTTTAAAGGCTTCGGATACAGCGGTGCCTTGAGAAATCAAATCGAATCATCTTTTCCCACTGACATGAATTGGAAATGCCACTGATCAGTTTCGGCCTTCCCCAAAAATGTACAAAAATTGTTGTCCAGTAATGTGTCTTAAATACGAAAAGTAGCACTCCATAATATTGTATGTTATAAAAACATACAGTAATGCCAGTACTAAGTTTTAGTCACACTGAATCAGTTAATTGCCATTGTGCTGCTCCTATAAGACACCCAGATCAACTGTTGATAGAAACATGTCAACTCCTCCCTGAGCTCATCTGTACAACACTATTACTAGTCATCCGTCGCAGAGGATAAAGAATACACAGTCATGGCTAAAAAAAATATTGACACCCCTGGGGTGCCAATATTTGACAAAATGACAAATCATCGTCCACCTTATGAGCTGAGCGTTGTCGTGAGGTTTCTTGGGAAGCAGCTTGACTTTGCGCCAGTCTAGGAACTCGTGAAGGGTGGTGAAGGGATCCTGCGTGATGGGACATTTGTCGTGGTCGCTCCACACCTCCAGACCGACCAAGGCCACACGGATGTTCAGCGCTCTGTAAAACTGAATGGAAGAAGCAAATTTTAAAAAATAAAAATAAAAGAGACACAAGAGTAGCTTTTAATCTTCGAGGCCATAACATAAAAGCCGTTGGTGGAGTTTATGCATGTAGTTAGTATGGCATCTGCTCATATTTCTGTTCTGTCTATGGAGTCTTTACCTTGTCCACATAATTAGCGATTTCTGCAAGTCTCTGTTTCACCCTCTCCACGTCACTCCCCTGTTTTTGAAACTAGACAAAAAAAGAGAGAACAAAAACACATTATTGATACGGAGAACTGGAAACTAAATGACCAAAAGAAAATGAAAAATAATGAAAAATATTTAAAAAAACAAATACATTCAATTAGTTCAATTCATTAAATTAAGTAGACTAATGGAAATAAATGTTTTAAAATTGAATTTGTTTTTACTTTGTATTACCCAAGTTATTTTCACTAACTAAATAGAAGGACCCTTTGGTAGGAAAAATAAACAAATCCAACATATACAGTATAGTACTGGGACACTTGTAACTCATATGTAGAGGAAGCGAAAAGTCAAATACAAAGTTGGTTACTCCTTTCCATTTGTACAAGACATCGGCGTGAATGCGTGGGAATTTTTGTCCATTCATCCGCCAGAGCATTTGCGAGGTCAGATGTCGCTATCTCTCTTCTAGTCTGTCCCGATTGTTGATGGTCTTGAGTCCTTTGGGCTTGCTGACATTAGCAGAAGCAGGAGGAAACCCAGCGTAGATCTTTTTCCTGTTTTCCTGTCTGCTCACTCCACTGGGGAGTCATTTCCTGTCAAGCCGCCGGCAGTAAAACACACAGCTTGTTGCACACTGACCTATATCTGCAGCTCTACCCTTAATATAACTAACCCCCCCCCACCCCCGCCAGCATCCACCCGTCACATCCCCCTTTTCCTACTCTCTTCATTGTGCCGTTGATGAATGGAAGCGAGGCGGGTGGCTTTACCTCTCGATTGTCTGCAACGATGATCAGCTCCACATATTTGGTGGTTTTCTGCGCGTCCCTTTTGTGCTGAGAAAGAATAAAAACAATTTTTTAAAAAAAGGTGGTTTAGAAATTAGCATAACATCTCATTTGAGTGTCAGGTCTTCATGTACAAGGTGTTTAGGTAGATCCAAACAGTAGAACACTTTATATAATCAACAAAAATCTATTCATTTGTCAGCCTTTATTTACACAAATACACCGTTATTATTGGTAGTAGTAGTAGTAGTATTGACATAATAATTACCATTACAATTCATATAAAAAATAAAGCTCGTATTATTTATTTTTACAAACATTTTAAATTCTTACAATATAAATGATGACAAACAAATAATATAGAATACATATGCATTATTAGACTGACTGATAAATAATATTACAGTTAATAAAAAATAAAAATAACAATAATAATGCTTACACGTCTACAAACGTCAAATTATTAAAAAAGAAATTACATTTGATTTTTAACATATGTACAACTATTGCTACTATTGTTAATTATTATATAAATCCCTATTGTTCATAATTGTTGTAGTATTCTTGTTATGCTCATCAATAATGAATATAAAAAATCACGACTAATTGATAATTGTAAAATAACAAAACTCATATTTTACAAACATGTAAAATTATTACAATAAGATGCATTACAACACAATATAATATGATAAACTAATATTTTTTATATTCTTATTCATCCTAATAGTATGCACAATAGTAGTATTCTTGCTGTTCACCCTTAAAAAAGAAATATGAAATTATGATTATTATTATTAATAATAATACCAATAATAATAAGAATAATTAAAAGTGTTTTTTTTTTACAAATACGTCAAATGATTAAAATAAAAAAAAAATACAATATTATAATAAAACATATACTAAAATGTATTATTCTATATTTTATTTTATTTATTAGCATGCCAAGACACCAGCTGTTTTGATGGTTTATCAGTATCATGAATGAAGGAATCCAAATTGGTACCTAAATTACTGGTCTTCTCTATTTGAAGTTGCTTCTCTAAGTGGATGACAAATTGAGTCATGCTGTCTAAGGAAATAGTGTCACTGCTTTTTTTGTTGCTGCTGCATTTGAACACATTCCACTTGGTGAGTAATAACTGTGTATTTAGTTTGTCGACAAAAAACTTGATGCTCTTGTAAAGTACAGGTATTGTATTATTACAACATCGTAGCATGTAAACTTGCACTGCCTGTTTGTAAATATTTGGGATCAAACGGACATATGGCCGCTGCACCTGCTCCATTGCACACCTTTGGCAAAAACTCTCTGCACGGGAGCTGCCATTTTGGACTCTGCTGACAAAGCCCCACATGACAACACTTTCTGGGAACGTCTCCAAAAGCCAGTTTGTACATCTTTGGTCGAACAACCATTCACACTGAGGTTAACATCAGCAAGGTCACCGCTGCATGGATGCACTTTTTGTCATCTCACCCTCAGGTGGAAGGCCTGGGCGGGGCTTTTCAGGTAGTTTTCCAGGGCCACGGAGGACATGTTGAAGCCGTGACCGCAGTCCCCCGGGGTCAGACGCAGTTCCTCCGCTCGGTAGATGAAGTGGACGTCCGGGCCTTTGCCGGACGCCGGCTCGATGACGAACGACTTGTTTTCAAGCACAATGAAGCCTCTGCGAAGATAAGCAGTGGAGATAGCAATAATAGAGCACAGTCTACTGGTACCATTTTGATTGTTCAGAATTTTTTTTATGGGTTCTTCCTTGGGACCCCCAACAAAGTTTCATGGATTTTCGGTTTGGATGTTTTGTGCATAATACCTGTATACGTTCTACTATTTATGTCAAAATGGTTGCTGTGAAAAAGCTCATTAAACACTGTAAATGGCTATTCACTTCACTATTAGCCAGACTAAATGTGAAATTCTTCTTGAAAGTGACATCCCATCTCAGCACAGAATAGTAACGCCTTTAACGATCTCATGGTCCATCATGGAAAAACGTGTTTAATTAAGTGGGGCGGTGCATACATTTCTGCTGAAGCTAAAAAATCGGGAATATTCATCATTAGCGAAATGGAGACGCCAATTAGGGCACAAATGAGCGGACAGTACCTCTGTGGAGAAACACAATGAGATGTGACATTTCCCTCTTGCTAAAGCAGCTTACAGCCAAAGTGAAATGAGTAAATATGTTTAACAGCTACTTTAGTTGTCTGTAATGTTGACGGACCAGCCAGGACACACATTGTCGAACACATTAACTTGAAATAAATGACCTGCACTATAGGAAGGAGCCCTGGAGCAAAACAATGACTCCCAATAGGTTCTTATTGTGACTTTCGGAAGCATTATCAACTCTACATTATATCATGATCACTTACTTTCTAAATTCTGTACTCTACTTTAATGGTTGAGTGAATTGACATCCAGCTGGCGACCAGCCAGATCACATCCTTACTTTATGTGTTAGTGATAGCGCAATTATTGTTGGTGTCAGTTATGATGTGCATTGAAGTAAACAACATCTCAGGAAAGGAGAAAAAAAAAACAAAAAAAAAACAAGTAGTTCCGTAATCTACTTTAATTGTTTGGACCAGCCAGGTCACTTCTTATTTAAGTGAGTGATTGCATTTGTGCGAATGCCATTCTAATCAGGAAAAAAAATGTTGTGCTTCCCATTCATGTTTCATTTTCACCACAGTGGCCTTAAATATTGTAAACAACACCCCATCCATCCATTTTCCGTACCGCTTTATCCTCACAAGGGTCGCGGGCGTGCTGGAGCCTATCCCAGCTATCTATGGGCGAGAGGCGGGGTACACCCTGAACTGCTTCAGGCACGCATGCGACCATAGCGAGGATAAGCAGTACAGAGAATGGATGGATGAATAAAGACCGCAATAGTTCTGTATGTTGCTTTATTGGTCTATGGTATCGATAGACCAGTCAGGTCACATCTTATTTATTTTAACACCCGATTGTGGTCTGTTTCAGTGATGCTGTTGCCTGACTGGGGCAGCCAAATCCACAACTTTACTCTTGAATAATGTGGAGGAGCAGCCACGTCACCTCTCAGACATTTTGCTGAGGCCCCGAATCAGGAATATTCCAACCACGGGTCATTATTAGCGACATCGAGATGGCAATTAGTGCACAAATGATGCCGGCCAATGCCTCTGTGGATAAACACAATAAACTGTGACATTTCCCCCATCCTACAGAGCTTAGTAATAGCTTAAGTATAAACAGTGAGGGGCAGCGCGGAATGCAAAAATCTTGATCACGTTTCTTACCGAAGGCCCGAGCAGGCGCTGAGGGTGACGTCAGAGTTGGGATGCGCCTGCACCTCCCCGTGATAGTAGCAGTTCTTCTAAAAATAAAAAATAAAATAAAAAGTTTTCTTGGGTCATTTCATATAATTTAATCAGTAGCGGTAAATACACAAAATTTAATTTTGCAATTTTTTTTTATGCCTTGGTTTTATATGGGTAAATTTCTCCCATGCTGAAATAGCCATGCCTAAAATCCTACTTTCCAAAGGTTATTGATTATTTTAAATTTCAGGCATTCATAGTAAAGGAAATCCTTACTGACAGAGCAAATGGTGGTGGCCCACTGAAATAGACTTCTTCCATAATGGTAAAGACAAAAGTCCATAACGGTAAAGACATAAAACGCTTTGTAAAAATTGTGAGTTGCACAAATTATGTGTTGCCCTTCAAACTGTGTGGCTACAAGTGCATAAATGATCCTAACTACTCATCACTCTTGTCTTTCTAAAATCGTAATAATAACAGTAAAGACATGCAATAGTCCTGACACTTTAACAAGTCCAGAAATATCTCAGAAATCACACCATTTATTTTGCTGTCTGCTAGAAAGACACTAAGATGAATTTGTGTTAGTTTTCATGGAAAAGCCATATTAAGCAAAAAAATCTGATGTATCCAAAAATGTAATTAGCATTGTCAGAAAACATGCTGCAAATCCCGAAACTTCATTTCGGACACATAACGGTAAAGACATTTTGGCATTCAAAGTTTGAAAATGATTACTTTACAATATTTTTTTTCTTAGAAACAATTATTACCATTTGAATGGTAACTACTGCCAGTAATTCAAATACTCATATCAGTAAAATTAATCGATTTTGAAAAGAAACTTCAGTGTGCCATGCCGTTACCGTTATTGAGCAAAATGACCCATATACACAAAGATATTAGCACACTTGCCATAGAAATATACAGTGTTGCTTTGACCAAAGAGTGTAATTCGTTGCATGACGACGCTTGCAACTCAATCTATATGTATATCAAATCAATTTTCCCGGTTGAAATAAACAAAATAAACTGGCTTTACGACCCTAGTGAGGGTAAGCGGTGTAGAAAATGGATGGATGGATGTGATGTGTAATTACTGTACCTACTGGACTCAACCAAGCACCCGTAATTTGGGGCACTTCTGTCAAATACCACTGGACTAAAATGTAATGTCGAGCTGAACGAGGATGCATTTTAGTCGCGTGCTGGTCTGTTTCAATCCAAAGCTATTAGTGAGGATGCTGCATATCATCATTGCATTGTGCAGCTAGTGGAGTAGCAGCAAGCCTTTCAAGACCCAGATGCTGAGGCAATGGCGTTTAATTACACGCCTTTATAAAAAATGGAATTCTCAGAGCTATGTGTGACCTACATTAGATCATCTTTGGCAAATATTTTTAAGTGGAAAAAACCAACCACGAAAACTAAAAATAATTAATAACTTATGTGAGAGTGTCTGCCCCTCACCCCCTCTGTTTACAGTACATTAATGGATTATAATTTACAGGATGTGTGCAAATCATTTATTCAGGGTTATAACTTTTACGAGGTCAAATTCAAAAAGTTTCAAGCAGTTTGCAGCTCTTGTCACACAAAATAACACATAATAACTCAACACTATCTAAGACATTCAAGGCAACCACATACATTTTATGTTTCAAAATGTGTCTCCTGTCACTTAATAGAAATTGCTTGCCTTGCTGAATTTATAAAAACTGCGACAGCTGTGTCTTGGCATCTTTTAAACCATTTAACCTCAAAAGGCAAGCCCATTCCTAGCCTTCAAAAATAACGTATGACATGTTCATGAGTTTCAAGCGCCAAAAGGAACCTTTAATCATATAATAATAATCTGATGTCATGACACTACTACACTGGAGCAGTCATTGATAAGTTTGTGAACAATGTATAAAGATTGTCCTAAGTAATTGATGCACTGGTTGCCAAATATTAAGCACACCTTTGCTATTTGGTGAGCAATAAATGATTAAATATTAATTACAATGTGAGAACCAGTTCGGCTATTGTCACTATTGATAGCATAGGGGTAACTGCAGGATAGATTTATTTATTTTTTTTAAATAAATAAATAATAAAAATAAGTGAAATAATTTGGTTACACAAGTATAGCTGACGTATACATATATACAGATGTGGCTGTGTTCAGAATTAACCGATCACATTCCAACTCAGGTGAAATGGGAGTTAGCGCACACCAGACACAGTTTAAAGTTCATTTGTTTGGCATATATATATATATACAGGCCTTACATAAACTATGGTCAAACATAGCATCACTTAGCAGAGGTCATGAAACTAACAGCTAGGAATGGGTCAGCTGTTAATAGGGGAGATTCCATAACAACACCCTGATGGCAACATTTGCTGAATTCAGAATGCAGAGGGGAAAAAAAACAGCTTATCAACAAGTAGGCCACTGGATAAATGGTACAGCCACACGCTCCCACGCACGTACGCACTGGGTCACTTTCCAGTGATAAAAAACATTCTGGGACAAACGACCCCCATTGAAATCTGATTGGGACGTCATTCAAGTGTTACACGTGTTTCGTGTTTGCAGGTTTGGCGTCGTACCGTCGAGTTGTGCGCACCGGTGACAACACGTCCATCGTTCTGGTAGTGCGTCTCTGTGTAATGGCTGGCGAAAAGACGCCTGTGAAAAGACAGGATGGGATTAGGAATGTGGAGAATTCATTCTTAGATGTTCAAGAGTAGATTCGGAGAGGATTTAAAGGATTAATGTGAATGTCTTCCATGATTAGAACAGCACCAATCTCTGTCGAGGTAATTATTTCGTGTGTGTGTTTTTTTTTTTTTTTTTTTACTCCATAAGGAGCCCCACCCTGAGTGTTGGACAACTTGTTCAACTGCCTCATGTGGATGTCAGGCGGGATGATCTCAGCGTGTTTGTGTGCGTGCGCGCGTGTGTGTCTGCAGTCGCGCATGATGTACGATGAAAATATATTGATTTCCCAAGGCGAGTTACACTATAAAAAGTCATTTGTCCAAAACTGCCATGGCAAAGCATGAAGAAAAAAAGCTTCAAACTATAAAAATGTGACTTTTGCACAGCAATCATGGGAGACGTGCAGAGAGGGGATTTCCGCAGCGTTCGCCTGAAATGACAGTCCGAGGGAATGAGTCCCATCATGCTGTCACCGACACAGCTTGCAAGGACGCTGCCAAAAATGTATTTTTTTCCCCCCCAGAAAATCCCTTTTCCTCAAAACGTTTGACTGCAGTAGAATTCAACATTTCGCATGCAATAAATACAATTTATGCTCTTATAACACGGAGTGATATTAAACCTTTAAATCCTCACACATCTGTCCCTAATGACCCGGAAATATTATGAATTCACATATTGTTCGACTTTGAATGAGTCAGTCTTTCAAAGGAGACATATTGTGATATTGTCACAATATAAAACAAACTCTTCCTTATAGTTCATATAAAATTAGCCTGTTTTGAGGGGGCGGTCTGGTCTCATGCAAATGAGCAAGTGGACACCACACCTCCCTCTACTGCCAGGCCAACGGCAGCAACTTGTGGTGTGGGGAGCGGTAATTTTTTAAATTAGCATCACTGTTATATTGCACTTGCCCCCCCCCCCCAAAAAAAAATGAAAATAAATTAAAAAATTCAGAAACGGGAAGATAACAAATTTACTTGGTTGTGTTCCAGATACCAACATATTTGTACACAAACAGTTTTTAGAAATTAAATTTAAAAAAAAAAAACAACTGAACTTTAAGTATGAAAAATGAATTACAGTGGTGCCTTGGGATCCATGTTTAATTTGTACTGACTCGTATCTCAAATCATCCTTCCTCATTGAAATGAATGGAAATGCCATTAATCTGTTTCAGCCTCCCCCCAAAACTTAGTGTTTTGTTTTTGTTTTTACAGTGGTTACCTTATTTTTACATTTATTTGACGGTTCAGAATTTTCAAAGTTACTTAAACATTATTTGTACAGTTTTGATTAAGGTAGTAGTTTGCGTCTGGAACAAGATTTATGTACAGTATTTGGTATACCATGTTCCCCCGCAATATTGTGTTTTTTTTTCAGCGATCATTTTTTAGAATGTAAAACCATGATGTTGTTGCCATGAGGGCAAGCGAGGATGTGCATTGCGCTCCATATTGGATTAGCGGCACGTGCACGGTAATTCCAAGCAAAAGCATGTTTGGGAAAGCCAGCTTAGATCCGAGTGGCATGACCATACATCGTGTATTAAAGCCACGGGTTTTGATCTTCTGGAAGCTGCCTGTAATCAACTACTTGGCAATAGCACGCCAGTTGATCTTTATCTGACCACAGTTTTTGACGAGTCAGAACGGTGGCGTAGTGGTTAGCACGTCTGCCTCACAGTACTCTTGTTTCCTCCTACAGTTAAAAAACATGCATGTTAAATTCACCGGAGAAATTATCCAAATTATCTGTAGTTGGGAAAGTGAGTGTGAACACTTGTTTGTCTAGTATCCAGCGAAAACCCACGCAAGCATGAGAAGGAACATGCAAACTCCACACAGGAAGGCCAGTGCCGAGGCTCAAACCCAGAACCTCAGAATTGAGAGGCAGACGAGCTACTGTATGTCTACACTCATAAAAATCTTCTGATACTGAGACGCTGGTACCGCTTTAATAGCCTGAGCTTACTATTCTGCTCTCCCTGAGCGTGTGGTGTGCAGTTCGGCGGATAGCAAATCATTCTTCAAAAAGAGGTCATGTGTTCTTGTTTCAAGCTGCTGATTGTCACTGACAGTTGAGGTTTACTGCAAAGCTAACACAAAATAATGAGAAGTGCATGTTGTGTATTTAACAAAACAAAACAAAAGTCTTCTATCTTAAAGCTAGTACAATGTGAAATGCGAAATTAGCATCCATCATGAATATACAAACACAATAGACAAAAATATATATATATTTTTCATTAAATTTACATTTTTGGAGAAGTCTAATATCAGAGTTATACTCATGCCATGTTCAATAAAAGTTTGGTGTTTTGAACAATACTTGATTAACATGAAACATTTTCATCACAATTGCAAGACATAATGGCATTATTATTAGTACGTGTACTCGGTCTGAAAAAAAAATTGTATCATCCAGTCACAAGTGTGTCGCCTCTCTAAAATGGCAATTTAAGGTGGTATGTTAGTACTTGTAGGTATTTCTTCGACAAAAATCCACCACCATCCTCCCTGGAAGGATCTCGTTTTTAATGGTCCCCATTGTGTTGACCACCTCGCTTCCAAAGCCAGCTCTAATAGGCTGCAGCACTTCTGCAAGTTGCAATCCTAATGAGGACACGCGCTAAAGAAAAATGGATGGATCTCGTTGAAGAATTTAGTGTCAGACTCAAATTATTTAATTTCTATTGTACATAAACATTGTGCACCTCCCCTGCTTATTGACTACCTCGACTTTACTTTTATGATCACTTTTGCCTTTGCAACGCTCCAGTAATTGCTCGAGCCGGAGCACATCGATTGAGTGCGAGCGTTGTGAATCTCCAGACATGGCGGCCTAATTAAGGATGCGCTAATGGTCGCGCAGGGTTAATTGTGATGAATGAGATGCTCTTAATAGCGAGGGAAACAAACACTTATTTTCCTTCAAAACGATCTCCTGTTTATGTAGAAACTCACAAACCATCGATCAAAATAAACTTAAGCGCCTCATAAAACTATATCCCGGATGATTTACGTCCATACAAACGTTGTTAGTCCACAAGAAAATGGCTATTTGAAGTAAAAGGTAGCACTATAACTCCCAATCATGAGGCCATTTTGCTTGTCAGAAGCCTGCAAAAGGTACAACAACAACAATGACGAATTGAGGAAAAAGGGAATAACCGGTGCTGAATGTTAGAAAGGTGGGTGTTTCTGGGTTCTGGGTTTGAATCTTGGCTCATGGGCCTTCCTGTGTTGAGTTTACATGTGCACCTTGTGTGGCGTGTGTTTTCTCTGGGTAGTCCGCCTTCTTCCCGCATTCCAAGAAGGTTAATTAAAGACTAAATTGTCCATAAAACAATTTGTTACAAAACTCACACTTGCTGTCATTTTTCAGGTTGTAAAAGATGAAATGAGTGTGTCAAAAAGGGATTGTACTTCCTTAATTTGGCAATTAAAGGTGATAAAGGAGGGATGTTGTCATAGAGGTTGTATTCATCAATCATGCTTGATATTTGCTAGTCGTTATATGAAGAGACTACCTCCTTGTTTGGCACCAGGTCTTGATTATCAGACTGTAGTTCAGGTTGTTCACTTCCAAAATGCACATTATGAAAAAAATCTATTATAAAAATAGCAGTGTTTGTGCAGACTAATATCTTGTCGACTAGTAAAGCTGCTTATCAACATCTCCCGAAGTGTCATGTCAATGTCACCCAGACCAACGCTGGAAAAATAAAAGCAATGTGGTGATTCTATTCCTGACCTTTCAACTTCCTAGCCACAGTATCTCTTTTAGATGTTCCTTTTCCCCATTTCTTGCCCATAATTCCTTGACAGTCAGAGTGTACGTCCAACGACGCTCTGCGTGAATGCCAGGCAGAGATATATGGACAATCCCAATGTGGGGGATCACGCTGACAAGGATGCAGCAGAAAACTCATTACACAGCACCATACAAAATAGTTCTTGCTTTGTGAGTCTCATGACCTTGTAACTTGCTATGTGTTGTATCTGAAATGACATCACGATTCATAAAAAGTCACCACGGATGTGATTATTTGCTTTGTTACAACTGTGTAAACACTTTTTGACATGATCACATTTCATACAGTCAGGGGTAGAAGGTAGTAGAGTACAAATACTGTTCTTAAGCACATATTTTTAGGTATCTGTACTTTCTACCCCTTACCTTGTCAAAATAGGCTTGTTACTTTTTTCAATCTCCGCGGATATGACGCGACATAAAGAAAGACGTAAATAGAGAGAGGTAAAGTGAAGCGCGCTTGAGATCTTGGTTGACCGAGACCTTGGGGTCTTACAAGCCGGAAAAAAAACAGGGACAGCAGAGATATGGAGGAACGTGAAAAAGGAAGCACAAAAAACGAGGGCAACAGATTCGGAGAAGCAAGAATGTCCCCATTCATGGCTTTATTTCTGAGAATTATTTGATGTTGTTAGCTCCAAAAATGACTGATGGGTAATGTGCTTGCAAAAAAATGCTCAAATATGACAAATATGCCATATTATATGATCCACGTGCATCTCTACATTAACTTAAGACACAGTGTTAGTACTTTTGCCACCTCTTCAAACAGTAGTGTTCAGTGTAGATCTTAGCCTCATTTACATACTGTACATGTGACTGTGTAATAATTCACCACCGCGTAAAGCCCCTCAAGTGTGAAACCATTGGCAAGAAGCGTGGCTCCTCGTGCACGCTTCCTTTGAAGACGAACTGCTAACTGCGGTGATTTTCTTTTAATCGCTTCCCCTCCACCACCAGTGCAACCCAAAGCCTTTCTATACTGTAGTAGCTGGAGGCCCCACTTGGAAGAAGACCACTATTACTACTGCTGCTACTACTACACAGGCAGAGAGAGGAAATGAAGAGGTGGGCTCAACAACGCTAATTCTATTTCCATATGCGGCCGCGTTCCAAATTGATTTACATACAGCTCAGCGTCTCCTCAATTTCTACTGGTGTACAAAGACACAGATGAAAAGAGCAAAATCCTCAGGACTGCAGTGCTTGACTTCTCTTCTTCTCTTGTCAGCTTTCTTCATTTGTGCCTCTCTTGGGTACAGTCACATGTAAACCGATGCTAATATTTTGTTCCCCTTTACCAACTACTGTATAGCCTCATAAAGTGGCCTGGTGCGTTTATTTATTCAACTGTATAGGCGACCAGACATTTACTTTGTAGGTTTAGGTGAACTGTAATTCATATGAGACTGTTAACATGCTTCATTGGGTGCTGCTGTTTTGGTTAGCAAAAAAGTTGTGCTGGGCTCAGCAGTTAAAAAGAGGAGAGCCGCGAATGGGTCTCAATTAAAGCGGCAGGCAGTGACAAAGGGGCCCTTTTACCCACTTTTACATGGTGAATCCTTGAAATGGTCAACAAACTTTGAGGCCAAGCTCCACCCACGTTAAACGGCGTAGACAAAGAAAACTTCGCCCATCTGTCTTGGATATATGTTTCCGAGTGGGGCTCACTTGGTTGAATTTCCAAGTGGGAGTTTGTCAAAGGTCAAGCCCTGGAATTTGCCTGAAATTGCTGCTTCAAACCAAAATGGCTGACTTACAATTTCAGGCATGGGCCCTGAGACTTTTTTATGCGTCCTGTTATGATGGTGACACTGGTGACAGAGGCCATTTTTTTCTACCTTTCCAGGGAGTGTTAACGAGTGAATTTCGGCTTAGAGTAAATACAGTGACCCAACCTATGAGTTTTTCGAGATACGAGGCGTCGTATGGACGTTTTTTTTTTTTTTGCTTTGACTTGCTAGCAAACGTTTGCGATGCAAGACCTACATGTGAACTCGACTCGCTTCACAACAAGCGACATTTTAGCAGATAGTAAACGATTAAAAAAAAGACTTCTCGCTGTTAATTGCCACTCCAAATTGAAGTATACTGTCAAACTAAACATAAAACAAGAGCATTACATGCTGTGTATTTAAAAAAGAAAAACATGTAGATTCCCATTCATCCAGGTCATAGTAATCTGCATAGGCGGAATCAGGGCAACTGGACACCTGTTTGTTGATTTTTTTGTGTTTTTACTTGTTTTCCAAAAACACTCAAAATTGACTTGGGCAATTATGCTATTAGCGAGCTAACAATATACAACACACTCCAGTTATTTTGTGTGTTGGTGGGGCATGGAAATAGCATATTGGCCACATTAGCTGCATATATATATATATATATATATATATATATATATATATATATATATATATATATATATATATAAACTCGCAACCTCACTTAGGCCATCGAGCGAATGTTGTGCCATGACCAAATTTCCACATACCCACTCAATCGACCATGGGACTGTTTGACATTACCACTGGCAGAGTTATACACAGATCAATGAGATAGTGGGCTAAAATTTGCCGATATAAATGCTCAAACGAACACACTGGCTGGAAGGCTGAACCCATTCACATAATGACCGACACAAGCTCCCTAATGATATCAAACTGGGTCTTAAAAGTCTCAAGAATAACAGCTTTTTCTTTTTCTAGATTAACTAGCAGAATCCAGTAAAAGAAAGTACATGTTTAAAGATATTATGAAAGACTAGGAATGCCACTTCACATTCAAATGCACCACATGACCCAAAACCTGTTTATGAGAGATTTTCTATTTTGCATTCAGAGTAAAAACACTTTCAGCACATTCACTCCAAGGCGATGGACTTCTTCACATAGTAAAACGAAAGGCCAGGCAAAGAAAATCTGTCTTTTTGTGCTAGAAAACTGACACAAACAATGACTCATGATCTGGTGACAATATCGTTTCAAAGTGAGCTTTGTATCTCTCCGCTTCAAACCTTCAAAAAACAAACTCAAAGGCGTTTTTAGAGTGGGTAGGAATAGCAAGAGCTAGTACAGTATTAACCTCACGGATGCTGCAACTGAATGGCCGAGATTGAGGCGTACTGTGCTTTGTAAAACATAAAAAGGAGCTATAGCCAACACTAGGGTGATCATAAAAAAGAGGATGCTCGTAGCGAGGGTCGTGGTGGATTTTATTATGTTTTTGTGTGGGAACTATCAAGCATGATGGATAAATACAACCTTTGACAACCTACCTACTGTAGCACCTTCATTTATCAAATTCAGGTGCGTTACTTTTCTTTTTTCTTCTATAGGGCTTGTGTTGATTAGTTTCACTGTTGAGCTGGAGCCAAGGAACAATTGTAATTTTTGTTGTGGGAGTATCCGAAACAAGACGACGCCTCACAGAAAATTTTCCACAGAGATTCAAACCCGGATCTCCTGTGAGGCAGATCTTGTAACCACTATAAAAACATGCTGACATTATTATTAAACCTCATATATATTTTTTTGGGGGGGACAATCAGCAAGCTCTTTTATTCTTTCAATTCTTTTTTATACCAGCTAAGAACTGACACACTAGTGTTAGTATGGCTACAAGCGCAAACAACAAGATTAAAAACTGTTTTATGTGTCCAATAAAAGTCCACTTGAGTTTGGACGCCAGCTAATTCCCGTGAAGTCGTGTACGTTACTAAGCCTGTTTTTAACAGCGGTGATCTTGCAGCTCAGCTGAACGAGAACGAGCCATAACCTGGCGTTAAAGCGTGGCGTGGGAATGAAAAGATTTTTCTATTGCTCAAAAGGAAATATGTCATACTACCAAAATGACCTTAAAAGGGAACAGTTTTGAGAAGGTGCTCACTTAAAAGAACCAAACTTTGTACTTGAATCCAGGTCATCCCTCATCATCATCCGTGTGTGGTGCTAAATTAGCCGCTGGCAATGGTATCTTATAGCCCTGAGGTTGTTTGTGGAGGGAATTACAGCTTTATGACTGCATAACGACAGTATTTATGGTATCCATAACACAATTTGACTGGAGAAATTCTTTCTGTGAACGCTAAAGAGCATTCACCCATTTGTTATTCTGCAACAAAATTATTTAGTTTTCTTATTTTTCCCAGCTATTTTTGATTTTTCTCTCTTTCCACATTTCTTAAATACAAATCCAATTCCAATGAAGTTGGGACATTGTGTTAAAAATAAATAAAAACAGAATACCATGATTTGCAAATCATCTTCAACCTATATTTAATTGAATACACTACAAAGAAAAGATATTTAATGCTCAAACTGATGAACTTGATTGTTTTTAGCAAATAATGTCGGTTTTTGATGCAGTGCCGCCTGAAGGATCGTAGGTCACGGTCATTCAATGTTGGTTTTCGGCCTTGTCGCTTACATGCAGTGATTTCTCCAGATTCTCTGAACCTTTTGATGATATTATGGGCTATAGATGATGAAATCCCTAAATTCCTTGCAATTGTATGTTGAGGAACATTGTCCTTAAACTGTTCGACTAATTTCTCACGCCCCATCTTTGCAGCTAGCTAAATGCTAAACGGTTAGCAATCGCGATTAGAATTAGCGCGCTACTGATTACCAATTTAGGTCAAAAAACGCTAACTACCATTCCGCTCACTCATAAATCATGTTATATGTTCATTCCACATCTAATAGTGTCTTAAAAATCCCTTACAGACACTCCGCTGTCATTTTTGGCAAAGTTAATCAGTGGCCTAACAACACTGCAATAAATGTCTGTGTGAAACAGTATTTCCGGTGGCGCAAACATGGTTCCAGGCGGAAATTTTTTTTTTTTTTTTGGCGGAGCTTCGACTGAGAACTTTTGTGTCGACCTATTTTTGAATCGACTAAGCCAAGTTTTTAGATTTCTTTCCGCAGCCCTACTTCCATTTCATGGCAGAAGATACATAATTGGCCTGTGTATCCACTTGTTTGGTGGTGTGCTGTGAGATTTTGCTCATGTAAAAATACCAGTATGAGCCTTGACTCAAAAGTTAGTAGTCCAAAACATTTGCATAATGATAATATGAACTCGTAGTACTTGGAGGCAACATTAAGAAAAACAAGTTGTGTTATTGTATTCTACAAAGAAATAAGTTGAACTGCTTTCATATGACTGCCCATCAGCTAACCCGTCCCAGAACACACAAAGTGTTCCTCCCCTCCTCTTAAAAGAGCGGACAAAAAAGAAAAAAAATACCTCGCACCATTAAACCCCGCTCTTAACACTTTCATGGACGCCGCGCGGAGTCTAATAGCATACAATCTGTCGCTTGTTCGCCTCATTAACACGCAAAGATGACGGCGATGAAAACTTTGCTTGGTGCTGATGTATCATTTTGACACGAGGATGCGGATGAACGATCTGTCGCCGATGCTAATGCGGTGGAACATGAGCCATAATGGCTGCCGGCTTATGAGGAGATAATGTCAATTATCAGATGAGCCACAGGTAAAATGTCTTCATGACATTACATTTGCAAATGTCTGGGATATTAGAGGGAAATGTCGTGCGATAACGTTTTATCGTCTTTAGACAAAGGGGCGCCAGGTTGCTGTATTGTGGTTTAAAACATTGGAGGATTTGTGTTGCTAGTTTGTACTGCGGACAAACAGTGAATCCCCTTGGAAGACAATAAATGACATTTTTGGCTACATTTATCCATATACAATTGCTATATTTGTTTGATTTATGCAATATTTTTTATATAATTTTAAATATGTTACATTATGTTTTAAAGTAAAAAAGTGTAATATTGTTGAAAAGCAAGTCTGCAAAGTTTTTAATCCAAAAGTAAAAAAATATATTTCCTTATTTTCCCATTTTTTGTTGATAAATTTGATATGAAATGATAAAACTATTGTATGTAAATATATAAGATTTATTTTATGTATTACTTTTGTATTATGTATTACTTTTCAAATCATAGTTAATTAATATTTGTTGTATAGATCATTGTAAATTTTTGCAACATTTATTCAATGTTAGATTTGACTCCTGTCTTTTTACATTTCAATCAGCAGACTTTTTGGGTTTTCTTAACCTAAAAATGAAAAATTATGCCTTGCCATAAAAACTCAACATTTTTGTAGATACACACAAAAACTTTATTTATATTTTGGTATATTATTAGAAATTTAAAGAAAGTCATAGTTGTAATGTATCATTATGTATTATACTATTTTGTCATATTTTATACATATTTATATTTTTACATTTTCTATCTATAACACTGTTTTAATTACATTTTAAAAACAGTCAACCCGATTTTGTATCCACACCATCAGTCTTTGATGGTTAAACAAGCTGCCATTAATTATCAGCAGTTATCAACTTCAGCAACCGACCCTGCGAGATCAAAAACGTCCTGTCTGTGATATCATGAAGCACACTTTCTCCCCACTTTTGTTTCCACGGCAACACAGATGGTCTCATTTTGAACACATGCTTCCTCTTACGTGCACGTAGCGCAGCGATACATGCGGGCCTCGTGTTGACTGATTAACCTCATCAAGCGGGGAGACTGCAGACTAATGTCAAGTTTGCGTATTATATCAGATGCTGGTCATGTGAATGAGTCTGAAACAGGAAACCACATTTATAAAACTGCAGGATGGACTGACAGAACGGCTTTTGGAATTAGTATGGCCAAAAAGTTCGTAGTTTCATTGGACCATAACACATTTCCCCACATGGTTTTGGGAGTGTGTTGTTTTTTTCTTCGTACGATAAGGCTTCCGTCTTGCCACCCTCCCCCATAAACCTAGACTTATGAAGAAGATGGGAGATTGTTGGACAAAACGGCCAGTACTTGCCAGAAATTCCTGCAGCATCCCAGACCAGTTTGCTTCTCGTCCTTTCATCAATTTTGGAGGGACGTCCAGTTCTTGGTTATGCCACTGTTGTGAGTTTGAATATGACTGGTTAATTCTGAACACAGCCACATCTCTGGATATAGCAGGGTATATGCACACTTTTTCAACCACATTATGTTTGTTGTTTATTTTTACTTCCCCTCTAAAAAAATATGTATTTTTGGGTGGCAACATTCTAAAAACATGCATTTTAGGTTCACTGAATACTAAACTGTCCAAAGGCGTGAGCAAAACCACTGCTGAGCAGGACTGCCAGAGTGGGAATATTTTTTATTTCTCATGAGAGCACCATATGTGCAAATATAAAATGTAAAAAAAAAAAAGAGAGAAGAGACTGTGTATCACACACAAAGCAATCTGTACATTGAGAGATATTACTTATTTGGGTTTATTAAAAGCCTTACACAACGTTTTGTAAGGGTACTTCAAGATGCTTCTCTGTCATCTCTCAAGACAGAAAGTACACTAATGGCTGGATCCTGTCACATAATAACTTATAAATGCACAACGCACATGTGCATTTTATTATCTTGAGAAATCTTTGTCTGCAGAAAAGGTAATATAATTTCTCATGTGCCTTGCTTGGCAGGATGTGTTCCTGTCTCGTGTCGATAAATGACACCAGGGATGATATTATGCACCATCAACATCTGAAGCCTCGCACTCCGCTGCCTCCAAAATACCACTGCGAATAATGGATTTTCTTCTCACCAGCACTCGCATCATGCTGAGTAAATCTCAAGTCAGGCGCCGGCGGCTTTTTAAGGACTTTCAAGCGAGGATGTGCCCCCATTTGCAGGTTCTTACAGGCTGTGATGTGAAAATCACTGTACACTGCTAATGTTCATGCTATTAAACAGGGCTTGGATGGCCAGTGTCAATGTAGAATACAACAGAATCTAAAAGGGTGAACAAAATCCATTCAGCAATGCCGGACAATTGCACATTTGATCGCATTTGGAATTCAGTGAACCCCTATTTATTGTGGGGTGATACGTTCCAGACCCAATAGGTGAAAAGCTATTATGTAGCGAGACTACATTGAAAATATGTTTTGATAGTTTTACCCCTCCCATACACCTTAACCATGTTTTAACTTACAACCCCAATTCCAATCAAGTTGGGACGTTGTGTTAAACGTACATATAAACAGAATACAATGATTTGCAAATCATGTTCAACCTATATTTAATTGAATACACTACAAAGGCAAGATATTTAATGTTCAAACTGATAATCAAAGAATCATTAACTTGGAATTTTATGGCTGCAACACATTCCAAAAAAGCTGGGACAGGTGGCAAAAAAGACTGAGAAAGTTGAGGAATGCTCATCAAACACCTGTTTGGAACATCCCACAGGTGAACAGGCTAATTGGGAACAGGTGGGTGCCATGATTGGTTATAAAAGGAGCTTTCCTGAATTGTTCAGTCATTCACAAGAAAAGATGGGGCGAGGTTCACCTCTTTGTGCAAAAGTGCGTGAGAAAATAGTCGAACAGTTTAAGGACAATGTTCCTCAACGTACAACTGCAAGGAATTTAGGGATTTCATCATCTACGGTCCATATCATCATCAAAAGGTTCAGAGAATCTGGAGAAATTACTGCATGTAAGCGGCAAGCTTACATCCGTAAGTGCAACTTGAAACTCTACTATGCGAAGCAAAAGCCAACACCCAGAAACCCCGCCGGCTTCTCTGGGCCCGAGCTCATCTAAGATGGACTGATGCAAAGTGGAAAAGTGTTCTGTGGTCCGACGAGTCCACATTTCAAATTGTTTTTGGAAATAGTGGACGTCGTGTCCTCCGAGCCAAAGAGGAAAAGAACCATCCGGACTGTTATGGACGCAAAGTTGAAAAGCCAGCATTTGTAACAATACTCTCAATTGCTGTCCTTTCTCCAGTTGTAAAAGAGAAAATGAAAGAACAGACGAGAGAAAATAGTACAATGAAGCCCCGCAAAGTCAGAATAATTGAGGCCCCCCAAAAGTAGTTTGCAATTGGATGTATAGATGCTACAAGATGGCGGCAAAGCCTTTAAAATGGAGAGAATCATAGAGCATCAACACCATGCTTCAAGCATGTACACCAATCATAAACGACTATTCAGTACAAAAATTATAGTCTATAGCGATATTTTACTGATCAGCCAGGACACAGATGCATGTTCTGCTTTTCCAGTGTCAGACTTCACACCAAATGAGTCACACAAAATGAGTCATCAAACAGTTCAGGATGTACCTCACCTCTCGCTCAAAGTCACCTGGGAATGGGTGCAGTTCACCCATGACCCAAGTAAGGAAAAGCGCTACAGAAAATAGGTGGATGGAGTATGATTTACGGAACTGTGGTTAAAAATTGTGCAACGAAATGAGATGATTTCCATAACGTCAAAAGGAACTGCGCACACCTGGCAAACCCACTTCCACCGAGTGACTCCCTATTCTTACCGCGGCCTGCAGTGACCGCAGGATCAGCTGTGAGTCATCCGTCACCAGCCCGAGGTCCTTGTGCACGCTGCCATTCCCATCCGCTCCGTTTGTCGCCAGGCCAGATGTGTCCTGTGATATCGCTCCATTGGTGCAGCCCACTCAGAACAGGTGGTCTCTGACCTCAGCCCGTCTTCAATGACAGCTATGGACACCCATTGTGAAATATTATGGTATTTTTAATCCTTGTCTTGATACTTTGCAGGAGTGTTTGCAAGGGCGGCGGTGTCTTGTATTTTTTTCCTCGTTGGCAGAGCTACAAAACAAAGCAACTGGACTGGCTGACACATTTTTGTCAGTATGAATATTTTTGCAGGTTATTCCACCGGCCTTATATATTAGTCTGCACTGCAAAACGTATGGATGTGACTTAATGCTGATCGACTACATCCTGGTAAAAAGAAATATATATGTATATATATATATATATATATATATATGTACAGTGGAACCTTTAAGGATTTCATGGACTAATAGGAGGGAGGAGTCGTTCGCTAAATCCAATTGTCATTTAAATTGAAGCACTTTTTTTCGTGGCCTAAAAACATCAACACAGCACAAAATTATTTTTACGTACTTTTTTCTTGGCCTAAAAACACCCAGTACAATACAAAATTATTGTAGATAAATATAATAAAGCTTTACAATGTATGAAAAGTTTTTTTCTACCAACGTCTGGGAGTGGGGAATTTTGAGTTCCAACTGGACACTATTTTCTGTCTGTTAAATCCAAAGTCCGTTAAATTGAGGTTCCTTTGTATTTTAGAGGTACCCAACATGACTCTTCTTCTGAAATTTCACTAATTAGTGCCTCCTTGAAAGAAGAAAAAGTGAGCCCCAGACACCAAGTTTCATCAATTGACACGGACGGGAGTGGGCATGTCTGTGTGTAACCAAAAAACATTGCCTTTAGAATGCAACGGTCCCATTGGTTGTTTAGCTACAAAGTGTTAAAAATACCTGCAGGACAACACGTCAAAAAGTGAAAACCGTTGACGAGTTTAATGTAGTTAATCCGTTTGCAACATTAAGCTAAAACGCACACCGTCATCAGCAGTCCTCTCCATCCTATTTTGTCCTTATTCCAACACACTTTTCTGCTTTAAACAAAAAGCTCAATACGTTTGTTGGTACTCTGATCAGCCTTGTGCAGAAACACCTAACTTCCCATTGACAACATTTCCTTTCATTCTTCTGCGGCAGGAAAGAGAAGAGGAAAAGGCCCGTTTGAAACACATGGCAACATGGCAACAACATCATTATATTGCTGACAGAACCCCCCCCATAGCAACATCCTCTGTGTGTTTTCAAAGGGAAAGAAGATGCACGGCCTATACAAAAACACTCAGCCGACAATGCCACCATCTCCCGGAGTGTGCTCAGAAATGTATTATTAGCAGTCTGCAGCAACATCATTGATTCAGAAATTGTCAATTGAGATAAACAGTGTGTAAACTGGTCTCTTTTTTTTTTTTTTTTTATAACAAAACAATAAACTGGTTCGTTCCTGTGATGTCTCAGTTTGTTGAGCAGTCCCATAAGTAGAACTCTTCTTCTGCTAACAATTGCAGCTTCCCGTGTACCTCCATGTTGAGTTGTTGTCTTTTCCTGTCACACGCTTGGCCTGCTTGTCTATCTATAGCCAGGTTTTCCTTATCTCTCACTGTTGCTTTTCAGATTTAGCCAAGCGCTCGCCAGACAACCTCACAAATCCAGCGTGCCGGGAATGTTGTGGGCCTTGATGGCTTCCGTTTTGGTGCCAACACACGGGTGTTGTTCCAAGTCTCTGTTGACTTTGCTGTGGATGCCAAGGCATTTTTGTTTGCCTGGCATAAGTCGGGGTTGAGGGGGAGAGAAAAGTATGTTTGACAATTCAAAACACAACGTAAAGTCAATTGCGAAAAATAGCGCAATATGTCACGAAGGGCGTCCACTTGGGGTTTGACCATTTTGCAACTTGACACTCAGCGTGATGACTGGGGCTTTTGGATGGCGTGATTGGTTTAGAGCCCCTCGTTGCTCGTTTTTGTGCCGTGGAAAAGCCCCACAACGGCCGGGTGGGATATACATAGGGTCGGGCATCGTTTGAATTTGAGCAATTCCGGTCCCGATTCTGGTTCCTCATTTCGATTCCGGTTCTAAATGATTCTCGATTCCAATTCTTTTAGGGGGATGGGTCAAAACGTTTTGCGTGGTTTATATAAAGGGTGTCCAAATCATGAACATCCATTCTCTTTACCTGCAGCACAAACTAAAATGAACATTTGACTCAGGGTTCTTTATAACCAGGATCAATATCAAACCTATAAACTAAAAGGCAATGTGTGTGGAACTAACCCAATTGACTTAATATTCATTAATTATTGTTTCAGCTAAAAGTTAAATATTGCATTGTTTAAATAGTTATTTGCCACTGTTTTATCACATCAAAATGTTTATAATTGTAAGTTTTAACTTGACTTCCTGTTTTAAGCATATAGACTTTCATTTTGAAGGGTTCGCACTGGAACTCAGCATTTTGGCACGAAAAATAACTTCACGCGACACCGATGAAAAGAAAAGTAAAACGAGACGCAAGAAAGAGAGTAATGAATGGAACCAAATGCTCTGTAAAACGTTGATTGCTTTACCTACCCACCGATGAGACACAAGGTTAGTGTTTGGCATACTGTGAGACGTTTTTGTGAACTTTGTCAATGTGATGTAAAGTTGCTGGTTTGACCTCAATGTTAAGCTTCTCATGCAACTGTTTGTACTTTCTTTCCAGTCTGGTAATTTATATTTTATTTTTGTGTCGGTCATCAGCTCTTACGTTGGTTTGAAGACTAAAATAAACGCTAAAAACCATCAGTGCAAGAGTGCAACCCACCGATTAATTTGTTATTTGGCTCAATGTTGGCATAGACGTATTTTATTGTTTCACTCACCCAATTGACTTCACTGAAGTTCCGCGCGGTGTAGGCTGTGGCCTCCTTTGCACAATATAATCTTAATCAAAGTTTTGCACTGAATTGACTGGTCACTTATTTTACCATACTTTTGTTGGCCACTGCCGTTGGGCACAAGCACGTCTTCGTACGCGTTCTTCACCACGTTCTTCTTCGGGGTTAGCGGACCGTAGGCATCAAAACTGGGAACCGAAATCTTTCCATTTGAAAGATTCCAGGAGAATCGGAATGTTAGTCCCACTTCCGATCGGTTCTCGAGTCTCGATGTCCAACCCTAGATATAAATACATTTGCCTTGCCTTGCCTTTTTGCCTGATTATACTTGCGTTAATTTTGGTAATCCAGAAAAGATTGAATCTGTTTTCACGTCAGAAAGTGAGAAAAGAAAAACTGTTTGTGTCTTTTTAAATAGTGTATGAACAATTCTGGTTTCAACTGTATTTACTTGACAATTTTATAAGCATTTTGCAGGGTTATTAACAACTCTTCTCTGGAGTGTGTTTATGTAAATTTAGAAGACATTCAATAAGGGTGTGGAACGTGCACCATTATGCTTGACCCTTTGGGGATACTGACCAGAGAATTTCACAAACATGTTATTACGACACCTGGGACCTGTTTTAAACGGTAAACCAAGACCAAATGTGTGAGGCAACAAAAGTTTTATAGTCAGAAGAACCAAATTACAAGTGTAAACACTAAAAGTATCAAATACGATGCCTCCACTCCCTTTGAATAAGAATCACTGGCGGAAACAAGGCATGAATCAATGAATGCATCATGCTAGAGAGACTGTAACTCTCCCCTGACATGAAACCTAGCCTTTGCACACTCTTGTCTCGCAGTTCCGCCGCCTCCCATACGCCTAACCCCCCGTGTTTATGTGTGCATCACCATATTTATGAACTCCACATGATCCCCGCCCCTCGCTTCACAGTCCACCGTTATTCTCGGCAGTCCGGAGGGGAGTGATGAGAACAGAGAGAGAGGCAAAGCAGAGGGAGAGCGAGAACAAGCTTGTCCTCAAGAGTTTCTCCTCCACCGCGTTCTTCATCGCCTTTCATCTCTTTTTTTGGCCCTTCAGAGAATGTGAACTTTGAAAAGGGCAAAAGGGGATATATTATTTCGTACCTCCTTGAATATACTCTATCATAGTCCAGACTTATATGACTTCTCTTCCATTCTTGCACAGAAAGAGAGTAGCTCATTCATCTTTTTATGATTAAAGATGTATGTGTCCTCTGTCCATGATGACCACTATGAATCGCATTAAAACTCACTCGTTTTTCTCCAGCAGTAGGACTAGCTGTTCACCTTCAGCTGGGACCAGCAGCCGGAGGGTCGCCGGATAACCCTGGAATGAGAATAAACGGGGGATAAGGGCAGTGAAGGTGGCAACCCGATCTCACCCATCCCGCCGGTCCAACGGCGCACGTGTCCGACTTCAACTCTCGTTGACACGCACACGCAAAGCAGGATGTGAAGAGGCACAATGGAGATGGAGGAAGAGAAAGACCGCTTCCACATCATCCACTTCCCACGAGGTTGGACAAAAGTATTGGAAAAGGAATTGAAAATAGAAGTATCTATGGAGTTGGTCCTTAATTTGAATTGATAAAACATTTGATTATGAGATATGTCCCAAGACTGTGATTGTCTGGCAACCAGTCCAGGATGTACCCCGCTTCCCACTCAAACTCAACTGGGATAGGTTCCAGCTCACCCTTGACCATAATCGGTGTCGGCGTCATTTTAAGGAAGTGATGGTTTAAACAAAATGGGTTCAAACCATCATGTCGTCAACGTGTAGTCCTGCTAGTTATCGCAGCGTACACGGGGAGTCCGCTATCTGGTTTCCGGGGTTGGTCACATGACGTTCGCAATGGAAGCATGAGAGACGTGACGTTAATTTCCATCGACAGCAGAGGGAGATATTGCCCAACGTGGCGGCCCTCTGAGATGGATGAAAATTGATGAATTAATCTGTTTCATTCTTATTCCACGAATGCAATATCAATCACAGGGGGCAACATACAACGTATTCTTGCAACCAAAAAAAATGAGGGTTTAGTATAGCTCCCCTTTCAGGGCTGTGGCCTAGTGAGTCACGTCAGGAGTTCAATAAACTGAAAGCGCACCAGCATTTGTGGCACTGCTTATTCCCCACTTTACTCGAGCAGTGGCCTATCACAAATTTTGGCGGTGTGGTGACTTTGGCGCTTTGGTAACTCGACAAATATGCCGTTTCTTTAATTTCCTGAATAGTAGTGATTTGGCGATGAGAGGATTCGGCCCGACAGAGACAAAATGTAGTTTATGTTTTTCAACTACTTGATGCTGAATCAATAGCGCCAACGCTGGTTGCAGCCAAGTAGTGCTCGCCTTCTGAGATAAGACAATCATTAGCTGCTTAATTGGAAAAAAGGTCAACTTCTCCCCTCTTAAAATGCGTCAGCAGTGGTTCAACCTATCTGATGTAATTAAAAAAAAAAACGAATGACTAATCAACCGCGTCAGGCTTTAAGTCGCATCTCCAATACGCTCCTCGTTCTATCTTTCCAGAGTGGCTGATAAGTGTGAGTAATTAACACTCGTGCCCTCCCTTCACTGACAGACTTTTTGCGAGGAACACGGAGCAGGAACAGGAAGTTCCCTGAAATAGGGAAAATGTTTAGGGAGTTGTCAACACCTACGCACACATGCTTCTAACTTTATTTAAGATGTGTTTGATAAGTACTTTTTGTTTTCCAGAGATCTGCAAGCATTCAAGTAAAGAGGGGCTGCTTGACAGGGCATATGGAAAGCATTTGTCAATTGTGGTCACGACTCAGCGAAGACATGACACAATGTGGCTTGCAACACTGACGATGCCTGCAGGCAAAAACTCATATCCAACTAGAATGACACTAGAAAGGCGAGGTAAGACCTTCTCAAGGGCCGAACGATCCAAATATGGATCATCACCGAAGGCTGGATTTACGCTGCATAATTCAAGTGAGGAGTCCATTTTTTGTGGCACAATTCTGGCAAATAGGAAATATTGTTGATAGAATATAGTGAAATATTTGTCCTTGTTTATTACATATGTGGTATTTGAAAGCTATTTCAACTGGATTTAAGGATTATGTGTCATTTTTAAGGTAATTAATTATCAAGACACATCTTCATTTTTTTTGGGGGGGGGGGGGGGAATCTAAGCCAAGACTTTGTAAGGATCCGCAGCCCCTCTGCTTTTGTGTATTCGTGCTTATAACCTCCTTGGCAGATGTAACCAATTATAGGGAAGAAACTGAAAACAAATAAAATGACAAAAACAATGGTTGTCGGTAGTTGCTTTATCTTTAAATAAAGTTTGTTGTCAAAATTGAGCAATGACTCATAACTGCTTTTCTGTCATTTTGAAAGCTCTAAATAGATGCACATGTATCCAAAAAACAAGCACTGCCACATTAAACAAGCAATAGAACACATGTTGGATTGTTGGTTTTTGTGGCGCGGCAGCGTGACTCAAACAAAATGCTGTGTTTTGAGCTCCAATTAAAAAAATCTATGGACACCCTGTTCTAGTATATTCTTGGCAGAGGTAACAGATTGGAAAGGAAAATGTTTTCATCTTTTTTTGTTTTTAGTTTGCAGGATCATATAAAAAGCGATCTGCACAGATGAATATTTTTAATAATTAGCATTCCAGGAGCGTATGGTAGACTCGAATTTTATGTTGGTCATGTTATTAGATAAATAGCGATTCTGAACTGCCTTGGGCCCAAAATGACTAAATACGCCCCTGCTGATTGGCCTTGATGGAAGTCCACCAAGTGTTGTTCTAGTTATTATTGGGTTCGTTGGGTCGAACTGGCCTTGCGAGTACATACCCCTGGCTCGAGTTGGCTGAGGGGTCTGCTGTGTCGGCCAGTAAGCAGCAGAGGTACAGTGGTCCCATAGCGTTCTGCTTGAGCTGGCTGCTCGACCTTGGCAGAGGCACTTCCTGTTAAACACAGAGTGACAACACATGACCTCGAAATGAGCGATGAATGTTAACCAAAGAGGGGGTTGTAACATATGGCAAGCCAAAATCCAGTGCCTCAAAACTCCTTGGATAATCACGCTACACACATGCCGATAATCGGGCCGATAATCGGGCCACATTGGAGCATTTACTCTCACCTGCGATCAAATTCAGAAAAGGCCCGATTTATCAGATGTCGGAGAAAGATTATTCTGACCGATCATCCTGCGGTGTGGGGTGATGAATATGATGCGATTATTATATAATTAGGGGATATTCCCGGTCATAATGGCCCTCTGAGGGAACCCATAACGAAGTGTACCTGAGGTCTTACAATTAGCATATCGAAAAAGATTTTGGGAAAAATATGTTTTTAAAGTTACACAAAAACTCAAGACTCGCGCAAGATGTCAACTAAGATGTTACAAACTTGGTTAGCAGTACAAATTGAACTCGTAAGGTGGGTATAGTGGTCAGAAATTGTACTCAAGTAAGAGTACCATTACTTTACATTAATCTGACTAAAGTAAAAAATAGTACTCCCATAAATTACTCCAGTACTGAGTAGCTGATAAGTGAGGTCTGATTTATTTTTATTTTTTTCCCAATCTAGAATGTCCAAATTAAGATTTTGCGAATAATATCACATTAACTAAAACAATACTAAATAAATTCACTATAAACTAAATTCAAATTAAGGCAAGTTTAGCCATAAGAAATGGTCTTACATTAGCTTTCTTTGTTTACACTCGCGAAACAGCACAAGTTCACAGTGGAGTTCTTGTAGGCTGAAATGTGGACATTTTTAGGCAGATAAATATGACAGCGCATGAAATAGCTGTTGTTTTTCGTGCGCAGGACGTAGCTGTTGTTTTTCGCGGTAAGGTAAACATAGGTTGAATGTGAGGCCAGGGGTGCGTCACGTCGAAAATTTTGTCACTTGAAAAACTTTGCAATTGCAGGGGGCGGGGCCGCGGAGGCTTTGTGTGCAGTTATATGACTGCCTGGCTCTGTTTGATTGCTCAAATGGACTCAAACGACGCCACCGGTTACATTGGATTGGTGAAACAGAAAAACGATAATACTGTACATAAAAACAAAACTAACGAACTGAATGTAGCTCAATGTAATGGGACTGAAAGAAGTTTTTCTTCTTAACATAATCACACAAAAGTATGTTGCATTAAATCCAAAAGGTTACTCAAGGAAAGGTAAGGTTTTACAACACACCTTTACATCAATGTACCACTGTATAGAAACCGGATGGATGAAATCCAGACATTTTGGGAGTTTGGACGTGCTTTTATCACGGATCGTGTTGGACCTTAGAGGCTCCACTGCATTATTAAATGAACACCTCTGTGCAAATTTCAATCAAAACTGAGGATTGCTATCTAACGCTTGCAGGTGAACCTTATGAAGTGTATATTGGAAACCTAAAGCCATCACGAATTGTGCTGGTTGAGTTCAGTGAGAAAGCGCTTTGAGGAGATGCACTGTATCCCAACAGAACTCGGCAATTGTAGCACAACTACATCGGCAATACATGCTCACACCATTTACTGTGTGAAAGACTTCAGCATTTAAGAAACAGCACACAGGATGGAAATTCCCCTTCCACATGATCAGATAGAAGGCTTTAAATGTGTTTTCCTCCCATTACTATTAATGAGGTTACATGAGCAAGTTGTAAATATAGCGAGCGTGTGATGAAACATATTAAGACAAATCAGTGTCTTCAAGCCAAATGTGGGAATCGTATTTCCTCCGCTGTCTCCGCCGAGTCTTCCAGCTCTCCTCCCACGGCGGTGGGATGTTCAAGGTTCCACAACAAAAAACGTCTCACGCTACGGCTTGTTTGACCCCCGGGATGCAAGCGTTAAGTGTTTGTGGGAATATGTGGCAACCATCATGCAAGCGGGGTGAAGAAGGCAGTTCAGTGGCCCACTCTTGCCTAGACATTTACAATGTTTACCATCCAACTCCTCCCCAGCGGTCATTTATTCATTTATAGCCAGGATAATGTCTGTAAATAAAGTCTGTCATCCTCTTTGAAGGCAAGTTGTAACTGCATTTCTATCAACTTCAAACGCATTAATCCATAAAACAAGTGCTCCTACATTAAAACTAGATTTGATGTGTTGGTTTGGAAATGCATCAGCGTGACTCAAATAAATGCTTTGGTTTGAAGGCTAATTAAACAAAAGGAGTTGTAAAAAGGCAAAGTCATGCAGGCTTGTTAATTAAACTTCTCATTCCTCATCGAGTAATCGAATTACAGTGGGACTTGCCTGTGCCCCTAAAGTCATGCAATTAATATCATAATAATAATAGTAATAATATAATTAAAATGTCAAAGCATACAGTTAAGTAGCTCTGACATTCAGTGTTGCACGTAAACAAAACAAACCTCTGAATGGATAAAAGCTTGCTTTAAAAGGAGAGTCACTATTAGTCATTGGGAACAAATAGAACACCTAATTATAAAAAAAAAAAAAGTTAGGCGAGGCCTAATAAGCAGTTAAAGATTTTACTAAAAGGGTTCCCTTGAATTGCTTTTAAGTCAATAGTAAACAAAAGACAATAATGGCGCTTTCTGATTACATCCACTCACTGATTTCTGAGAAAAAAATAATGAAGAGATTGACGAAAGAGCTCAAACAGGAAAGAAAAAACTTTTCACAATAGTATCACAACGTCAACTTTCTACAAATGACACTTTTGTACAAAATCCAACCAAATTCTCGACTACAAATAAATATTCAAGTCAAATCTTCAAATCAAATCAAGTTGTGTTTGCAGGAAAGACCTTTATTTAATAAGAGCCTTAGTACCTCCACCAGGGAAAAACATTAACGTGTGTCAGTATTTTCCCCTTGCTCACTTCATCTGTCATCGCTCTCCTATTTTATTTCCCAAGTGACAACACATCAGTGGAATTAGTGGATAAATTGAGAAGGTGCTAATCCACCCCTCTGTGGGACCCGCACCACCATCCCTTCCCTGAACCCTAGCAAACAGGAATAACCTTTAAGTTGGAACGACTCGCTGTAGGAGGTTTTATCAAGTGTCATCCAGAGGGAGCGACCGGTCGAGGAGTCAATTCTAGTCTTGTCTCACATAGATTTTGGCCGCATGGGAATTTAATGGGGGGATTTAGGGATTAGTGGGAATTTATTACACATGTTGTGTCACCTCCCAGTCAGTGATAAGGGGTTGACAACCTCCCCAATGTCATGTTTTTTTTTTCTTTGACTTGTTCTAAAAAGCATTAAAGTAGTGCATTTCATGATTTTCCTGCATATTTATAAATTTAAAAAAAGTACAAATATTTGTACATATTTACATCTCTTTAGATTTAGCAACACACACAGACATTGTAAACAAAAAGACAAAAAGGTCACAAAATGCTTCAAACAATGGAACCTTTATTCCCTTTTTAAGAATGACAATTGCACGTATGCACCGCTTACAAATCAATCTGGCCCTTTTTGTTTGTGTGTTTTCTACTCACACAACCTCACTAATGAACCGATTGAATGTAAAATGGGATGATGATGCTGGATAATCACCAAAGCAACAAAACATGAAATTTTGCAGATGATTCGGAATGCATGCTGGGAACAGGGACAGATTTTATGAATAAAGGAATGTTTGTGCTGCCTTATAATCCAATTGTCAACAGGCAGACTTGTATTTAGAATGTCTGAGCTTCACCGGAAGAAAAAGCCAATCAGAAAATGTAAAAACAAAACAAAAGAATTATCAGAGTCGAGCTGGAATGTGAAAAGATGTCAAGTGTTCCACTCCAGTCCTGTTGGTGGTGCTAATGGGCATGACAAAGTGTGTGACAACTGCCACACACAGCGAACTTTTGTTTTCTTGGTAGGCCACTGCACAACTCAATCAATCAATACAAATCAAAACATTCTTGATTGGCCCCGTGTGACACCACTGAACAAAGTTACTTGAAAATCGGTTTAGTAGTTTTTACATAACTCTGCTAACTAACTAGGTCATTAACCAACTCAACACCAGTGTTCAAGTTTCGTGAAAATCCTTGTGTAGTTTCTACATAATTCTGAAATTGATCTAACTTGCCAACTGATTAACTAACTGACTGATTAACAGCGATCAAAACAAACTACATCAGTCAATCAATCCTGTGCCCATGTGACACCAGTCGACAACTAACTAATTTACTAACTGACGGACTGACTTGCAAACTAACTACTTAATTGATCAAAACATTGTTCCAAAGTTTCCGTTTTGCTTTATTCTGCCATTAAACTAACTGCATTTAAAAACCTAACCTCTTGTTTTGTGCAATTCGTGCCTGGCTAGTTAATAAAGCATTACACAGCCGCTTGCATCTTTAGCCGTGAATTGAATCTCTTCTTTTCTCAGACATTGCCTGTTAAGTAGTTTTTGCGTAATCCTGCCAACATACAAACGAAAACCGTACCCGCTTGGGTGGAGGTAATTACGTACTTAATGGGGATTGGTAACTGCCTTTAGCACCTATTTGAAGCAGATCTAGAAAGTGTATCCACACACCCATCAATCAAACACTCCAGGGGGGCATGGTCTACTGTCTGTCTTCCAGATGCGTCAGTACTCATGACATGTGGAAAGCATCCTTCCAGATGGATCAACACGTATCGCACATCCAGGCTGACGTCTGGTAACATCAGCGTATCTGTGGCGTACCTTCCCGAGGCCAAGGAGGAAGACGCTGAATCGCACCGATGGCCGCGATGACCAATGATGCCTCAGAGAGGAAGACAAATCAATGCCAGCCTGTCCTCGAAATGTCAAGAGAGAAGCCACCCGGCAGGCTTTCAATGACAAACCACGGCGAGGTCATTTCCTAAATGACTTGAGCAGACGTCCCTTGTTTTAACCCGGATGGTAGCCATTCATCAGCGAGATGTGTGACTTACATCCCGGGTAGGGGGGGGGGAACAACACGCCGCTGAAAGGTGGGCTGCGCTCCCACGGGGAAGATGCAAGAAAAGGAGAGGGATGTCTCGCTCTCGTCGCCTTTGCTTTGTTTGGCCAACACAGACGCGCTAATCTTTCTAATGAATGCCGTCTGACGCGACAGCCGGGACCAGACCAGATCCACAAATCTAATCCAGGTCATTTGGTCGTCTCGCTAATTATTTATTGAGCTTTCCCGGCTCAAAAATTAGATCAGAACCCCCCCCCCCCCCCCCCAGACAAGCGGTTGATATGCACGAGGAGAGACATTCATCTGAGTTTAAAAATACAACTTGTAAAGTTATTTGCACTTTCTGTGCTGTTTTATTGTCGATGCCAAAACTCTGTTGGCTGATAAAACTTGATTTAAACACCCACAAATGTTTGTTTTATCTCCCTTTTTAATGAGTTCAACAGTCTAGTATCGAGTGTTGCATGAGTCTTTTTAATTCCACCAACACAGCACAATTGTTCTTTTTTTGTTTGTTTGTTTGTTGGGGGGGGGGCGCACTTATCTTGATTTAATCACGACAGTTTCATGGACGATACATTATTGCGCAAGAGTCTTAGGTCACCGTTAGATTTTGTTTTTTCAGCACTGTTTTAATGACCATATCCAACTTGAAAGTCACCCAATAGAGCGCAGACCTCCGCCAAGGCCCGACCGACTGTTAACTAAAGTGATACAAAAGTGATGCATTTGTGCTTGTTTTTCAGTTCCTGGTTCACAGTGGTCGACGGGCGGTGTCATTATGATTCTGGATGGTTCCATTGATGCCATATAGTGACTTGAACAATAGTTTTGTCTAGATACTGACCAAAATGTAATGTCCCCCCCCCCCCCCCCATTTAGTTTGCCATCTTAATGGACATGATTATTCTTCCATCCATCGCAAATAACAACTCTTCAATTAATTGATGGTTTTTTATTGTGTCTGGGGATGCAACACGAATAGAAAGCATAATATGGCAGCTTGGTAATGAAGTGCTGCGTCTATGAATGAAAAGCAATGCTTTTTTTTTTAACAGGCTTGTGTGCGCAATCACAGTTGGCGCTGGCTTTTTTCTGACTCGGGACTCAAGAGGTGGCAACGAGCCATACTGGGCATTGGCCCTCCAGTCGAGGGGACAGGGTCAGCAGTGGCTCTTTTGAGACGAATGCTTGATCTTTGGAGTATTTCTGACAAAAATCATGTCACTGGCAAGTTATTACCACCTGACAAAAATCCATATAGCTCTAACTGTGTAAAGGTGGCTTGGATTACTTTCACTTGTTTCAGATTTATTTTCCCTGGTGCTGGTTTCAGGGGGGGCAGCATAGAGTGGATAAGTGGTTAGCAGGTCTGCCTTACATACCTAAGGTTCTAGGTTCGAATCTGGGCGAGTTTGCATGTTCTCCCTGTGCTTTCGTGGGTTTTGTGTGGGTACTTCAGCTTCCTCTCACATTCCAAAACCAGGCATGGTAGGTTCACTGAAGTCTAAACACAATGTGCCCTGTGATTGGCTGGCGAACAGTCCAGGGTGTTCCCCACATCTTGCCCAAAGTCAACCAGCATGCGCTCCAAGCTCACCCGCAACCTTTTTGAGGACAACATATACAAAATGGATGTTTTCATCGCTAACTTAGGTTCTCAACTCGGTCCAGGTGGGTTTCCCATTTCAATGCACATTCTGATGTTTTCTTGACTAGATTTCAGGCGTTTGGCCATGTTTGGGTTGCTGAACTGCTAAACTGCACTCGGCCTGGATTTGGGCACGAATCAGTCAGCGCATGGCAACAGCCCAACACTGGCTCTCATCGCAAATCTGACTCGCTCGTCTGGCTCGTCTACATGGACATAGACCACTGAGTTCCTGTGTCAGCTTGTAAACGCACTTTTTTTTAGGTTTAGCTATACTGTCAAATAAGGTCAAAAAGTTACGATTGCATTGGAGCTCGTTAGTACCTAATGTTGTGGCTTAGGTGGAAATTGGAAGAAAGCCACGACAAACAATCCACACAGGCGGCGGAGTTGCTATCCCGCTGATATCAAAGAATCCTCGTGCTGCCCTACTTCACTCTTCACACTATTTTTACTTCTCACCGCATTCATACTTGGATTGACTCCTCCTGTGAGTGAAAGTTTTAACGACACCACTGAGATGATGATGCGAGCGTTAAACATCTGGATAGCATTCCCGATCATGTTGGAATGTAATATATATGCAATTAAATAATCAATATGGTTCCTACCAAAATGCAGCCAAAATATTAGAAACCGCTCTTAATAAGATCCATTGCATTTCTACACAACTGCAAACTGCAACTGTAACAATACAAAATATATATGCAGTATTGTGAATCAAAACGGAGGATTATTGTTTGTGTAAAGGCATCATTTTGGATACAGCTCTTGTATCGGATGTCATTTGATCAGTAATACCCAACGACTGTTATCCAATTGCACTTAATTGGGCGAAAAAAATTATTTATTTTCTACATACATAAAATCTACCTTTGGTCATATGCGACGACGTATAGTGACAGGCACAATTAAATGTGCTTCCACTAGATAGAAGAGCTGTTGGATAAGATCTGTGTGTGTCTATTTTTCAATTCCAGCTTTGGTGTTCAACTTAAACAGACCCAGATTCCACACTAAGCACATTTTTGAGTGAATCGAGATGAGATCATCATAATTTCATACTTTTTGTAAAAAATGTGTTGGCTCAGTGAGGGTTGGGAAATTGGCATTAGATTGTGTGCAGTTGAGTAGAGTAGTTTCCCATTTTGATCAATTGGGTTCATTTTTTCTTTTATTGATAATTCATATTTTAATGGGTTTTCCAAACATGAAAGTCTAATTCTGAACAATAGCAATCTTAATTCTGAACAATATCAATCTATCACACACCAACCTAACTTCCGCGTGAAACAACCACCATACAAATAAACAATCAATCAATAAATGGTAGCACAAAATGAATGAATGGCTCTGACAGGTATGCGGCTTTCACTTACCCTCCAGAGTGTTGTAAATCGCGGTGTCAACGTTAGCGATTGCCGAGGTCAGGCACCAGATGACAGCGAAGACGAGAAAGCCAGAGTTCTTCCTCCGCCGCCAGCTTCTCATGGTGAAAAAAGGGTGGAAACTCCCCGCTTGTGACTTGAGCCGACACAAAAGCGAGATTGGGGAAGCGTTCCAAGGTAAAAGTAGAAAGCGGGAACGTGAAAAGCTTCTTTAAACCAGCCAGACTCCCCAAAACGCGAAGCTGTCACCGAGCAGCGGAGGGGAAAGTTTTCCTGACCCCCGCCACACGAATGACGCGCTCAAGTCTGGTGGTGGGGAAACATGTGTTAGCTTAGTGTATCCGTGGGGGAGTGTTGCTGGAGCGCTGAAGACATGACAGCTGGAACGGCAGCGAACAGCAACAGCGAATGAAAGCCAGGATGTCGGTGAGGAGAATAGCGAAGCGGACGACTCGCCGGCAGACCGCAAACACAGCAAGCAGACTACGTTGAGCCATGTGCGCTGAGGAGCCCGCGGGGTCCTAGTGCCTGTCTTGTAATAAATTTAAAATTAGATTAAGATTTTTAAATCCAACATTAGAATAAATATAAAAGAATACAAATAATTGAAACATTACACTTAAATTGAAATAATAGTGAAAATATAAAACTAATGAGTAAATGATAAAATGTTCATTTAATAAATTACATTATTAATTATTATTATCGTTATTAGCACCATTAGATTTAAAATTACTATAACAGAATCAAATAATAAAATTACAGCTGACATTTATACTTAAAATTTGTATCTTAATAAAATTAAAATCTAATTGAAAATTACATAAAAAAATATCAAAATGTTATATTAAAACAGTAAAAATACAATTAGAAGTTCAATTATTATTATTATTATATTTAAAATCAGAATTAAAATTACTATAATAAAATTAAATCTGACACTTCCATCCATCCATCCATTTTCTGAGCCGCTTCTCCTCACTAGGGTCGCGGGCGTGCTGGAGCCTATCCCACCTATCATCGGGCAGGAGGCGGGGTACACCCTGCACTGGTCGCCAGCCAATCATCATCATAATTTCATACTTTTTGTAAAAAAATCTGTATCAACATTAAAACAGTAAAAATACAATTAAAAATACAATTTAAAATAAAACTTAAAACCCTAAAATGTAAATGTGAAAAATTAAATACAATTACAAATACAATTAGAATTAGTTAGAATATACAAATATTTAAAAAAAATAAAAAAAGTTCTGCAACAAAGCATTGCAGCTATTTATTTTTTAACAAAACAGGCCTACTTACATGTATTTAACTTTACTATTTGCACTCATTGTCTAAAAAAAATCGTACACTTTCAGTCTTGAGGCAACATAATGCATAAAGAATATAAAATGAGGCTTCATATTCGTGAAAAATCAAGCCATTCTCTCCACTCTCAAACGCTGTTGGCGTGTCTGCTCAACTGTCAAATGACAGTCAAATACCACTACTTCGACCTGAAAAAATGGAAGCGACTTCGTCTAGTATCTTTCTTATGACTACACATAACATCTTTGACCAGAGAAAATGTATCCGCTAAAAGCCTCTGATGGCTGGAATACATCCCGCCGGGTCGGCGCGGGGCTTTTCCACGCCGTGACAACGAGCCACTCCAAAGTGACAGCGTCAGTGCAAAACCCCCGTCCATACACTGGGTGTCAAGTTCAAGTTAAAAAGAAATCCTACCGGCTCACTCTTCCGTCTTTATCTGCATGACGTGTGGGCACACACCGCCTACAACATGGGTGTCAAACTCAAGGCCCGGGGCCAGATGCGGCCCGCCGCATCATTTTATGTGGCCCGCGAAAGCAAATCATCCTCCTCAACTTCCGTTATTTTTGCTAAAATCTGTACCCAAATTCCATCCATCCATCCATCCATCCATCCATTCTCTGAGCCAATTCTCCTCACTAGGGTCGCGGGCGTGCTGCAGCCTATCCCAGCTATCATCGGGCAGGAGGCGGGGTACACCCTGAACTGGTTGCCAGCCAATCGCAGGGCACATACAAACAAACAACCATTCGCACTCACATTCACACCTATGGGCAATTTAGAGTCTCCAATTCATGCATGTTTTTGGGATGTGGGAGGAAACCGGAGTGCCCGGAGAAAACCCACGCAGGCACGGGGAGAACATGCAAACTCCACACAGGCGGGGCCGGGGATTGAACCCCGGTCCTCAGAACTGTGAGGCTGACGTTCTAACCAGTCGTCCACCGTGCCGTACCCAAATTCCAAATTGTCATATTAATAAACAATGTTGAAATCTTGCATTTTTCTGTTACCAAACCCTTCTTCTACAGTAACTTAAACAATACTTGAACAAACTATTATCCTTGTCTTCTGATTTCAAAACTAGTTATCCTTCAAGTTTGTTGTGTAATGGTAAGAATATGATTTGGTGATTAAACATTTCACTGTTCTAATGGCCCTGTGAGAGAAATCATGACTACAATGCGCCCGAGACAAAAATGAGTTTGACACCCCTGGCCTACAACGAGGCGCTCTAAAGTGGCCACGCCTGCGTACTTTTCAGGGTGCCGGATAACCGTTGATGAATCGAAGGCACTCGGGTCCTTAAAAAAGTGGGGAAGGGGCAACTCATGTTAGGGCCCAAGTGCATCATTGGGCCTCGTTGTAGCCACGCCAAAACTGGTGAAATGGTGAAAAAACTGTTTTAACACTTTATCTCCACATTGAAAGAAGATGTTTGGACTCCCCTGGTTTACAGGCTGTAAACACGAAAGACACAGATGTGTGCACGAGTACTGTATCAGAATCAGAATCATCTTTATTTGCCAAGTATGTCCAAAAAACACACAAGGAATATGTCTCCGGTAGTTGGAGCTGCTCTAGTACGACAACAGTCAGTCAATTGACAGAACACTTTTGAGACAAATACATTGAGAAAAACAGTCACTGAGCAATAAAGGTTTGCTAGTTATCTGGTAATGCCGGTACAATTTTATTATTATTAGTTTTTTTTACAATTGTGCAAAAAGATGCAGAATCCTCTAGCACTTTGAGCAGTTTGAATGACTAATATAGCAATAGTCCGGTGCAATGACCATTGTGCAAAGGGCACCGAGACTTCAAGGAGTTTATGCAGTTTAAAGTGACTAGTGGCGCGATAATCTGGGACGATGTTGATTGTGCAAATGTTGCAGATACTCCTCAGTCAGTGTGCAAGAGGGGCACACGCTACCCTGGCACGAGTGGCCAGTATTGGTCAATAAGAGATATGCAAATAGTGCAGTGTGGCGAGAGTATGTATAATTGGCCCGACAGAAATGTGACAACAAAGTCAAGACAGAAAAAAAAACAAAAATTGCAGCATGTTGCAATGGAATTGTAGGTTAGCTGTTTAAGAAGTTGATTGCAAGAGGGAAGAAGGTGTTGGAATGTCTGCTTGTTCTAGTTTGCATTAATCAGTAGCGCCTACCTGAGGGAAGGAGCTGGTGACCGGGATGTGGAGGGTTTGAGAGAATTTTGCACGCTCTTGTCTTAGTTCTGGCAGCGTGCAAGTCCACAAGGGTGGGTAGGGGGGTGCCGAAAATCTTTTTCAGCAGTTTTGATTGTCCGTATTTGCCCACAGAGTCTGTAAATCCGCGTTTCATCACTTAGGCCCACTTCAAATGAGTTTTACACCACTGTATACTTTGCATGTGGTAAACAGAGTTGACTCTAATGGAGGTTGGGAGTGGGAGGGTGGGCGTTTGAGGTGGGGCATCAGTGTGCCACAGTATTCGCGAGGACAGATGTGGAGATGATAACGTAGGGGTGATAACGAGCAAACACTTTGCAATCAGCAGCTCGGCATGAATGTAATGGTCTGCGTTAGATCAGCCCCACCCCCCACTTCCCCTCTCGCCCAGCACTTCGGGCCATGTGTGTCAGCTGGAGAGCCAGTCAAGAGGCCTCAGTAGACAGCATCCACACGATGACGATGATATGAGGAGGAAGGTGCGTGACGCCACAGCCCGGCAGGCCTTCTTCTTGAGAACGATTGCGTGTCAGTTTGTGCTCATTATCTGGAAGCAACCGACATGGCGTCATTCCCCCTCCGCGATGCCCCAACCCCCCCCCACGCCGCAAACATCTGCCATGTCAGAGCACGGCGCGTGGCCGTTATGGCGAGCGCCCGGGGTCGTAATCAATCGTAAGCCTGAGAGAACACGGCGACCGGTCCCTCATTATGACACACTCCCAAGTCGCCGTATTTGCATGAGGAAACAAGAAGCCGCTCATCCATGCAACTTCTGTTCCGGTAGCTTTTATTTGAGCAGTGTTTCACAACCTTTTTTGAGCTAAAGGGAGTCATATTTTATTATTTGAAAAAACTCTCAGCACAGCACCAGACAAAAAATGTCACAAAAAGTATAAACAGGGGTATCTTGACTTTCATGACCAAGCCTGTTTTACTCGTATCAGTTTTAACTAGAGCTGTCACTATCGAATATTTTTTAGAATCGATTCTCCTATTGATTATTGATCGAATAATCAAATTATAACCCCTCCCCCAATATTTTTTTTATATATATACATACATTTTATTCTCATTTGTGAGGGATGGAATGCAGTTCTTAAATTGAATTTGTTGTTACTGTTGCATTTGTTGATACTGAGTGTATGGTATAAATTTGGTGTACAGAATTTGAGACCTTAAAATATTAATGCTAAACGGTTAGCAATCGCGATTAGCATTAGCGCGCTAGCAATTACCACTTTAGGTCAAAAACCGCTAACTACCATTCCGCTCACTCATACTTATCATGTTATAGGAACATTACACATCTAAGAGTCTTTAAAATCACTTACAGACGCTCCTTTGTCGTTTTTTGGCAAAATTCATCATTGGCCCTACGCTGCGTCCGTCTGCAATAAACGTCCGTGTAAAACATGGGTTCAGCGGCGCAAACATGGTTCCTGGAGGAACTTTCTTCTTTTTTTTTTCTTTCTTTTTGTGGCGCAAGCTTCGAGGCAGAAAATTTGTGTCAACCTATTTTCAACATGGTGGTGGCAGCATCGTGCTGTGGGGGTGTTTTTCAGCTGTAGGGACGGGGAGACTGGTTGCAATCGAAGATGAATGCGACCAAGGTCCACCATCAAAAAAGACAATGACCTACCGAAGGAGTGGCTTCAGAGCAACTCCGTGACTGTTTTTGAATGGTCCAGCCAGAGCACTGACTTAAACCCAATTGAGCATCTCTGGAAAGACCTGAAAATGGCTGCCCGCCCGTGTTCACCATCCAACCTGACAGAACTGGAGAGGATCTATATTAGTTCAAAAGGGTGCTTCTACTAAATACTGAGCAAAGGGTCTGAATACTTATGGCTGTGTGATATTTCACTTGTTCTTTTTTGATAAATCAGCAAAAATTTCAACAATTACGTTTTTTTCTGTCAACATGAGGTGCTCTGTGTATATTAATGTGGGGGAAAAAATTAGCGTAAATGATTTTAGCAAATGGCTGAATATAAAAAAAGAGTGAAAAATTTAAGAAGAATAATAATCCCCTTTTATTGTCATGAACATGCATGCATGTACATGAAATTTGTTCTCTGCATTTAACCCATCACAGTGAACACATACACATGTTAGTGGAACACACTGGAGCAGGGGGCAGCTGAAGCTCTATTATTCTATTTTCTACTGTAAATCTACAAAATTATAATATTAATCATTTCTAAATTATTACACTTGTTTACTTTGAAGTGAACATTTTGGTTTTAAAAAATGAAAAATTAAAGTTTGATTTAAAAGTGGAGTGAAAACAACTGTAAATTGAGTAAAATAGTTTCAATACATTTTAAACATAAGAATTTCTATTATGATAAAAATCTTGTGAGTAATTTCTGAATTATAACAATAGTTTAGATCGGATTAAAACAAATCTGAAAAATGTGATGATACTGTACATGCTTATTGTTGGCCAACGATGATATGTAAATCACCTTTTATTGTCGAGTAATATAGTTTAGTGTCTCGACTTTGGTATGCTTATTTTGCTTATTTCTTGGGGGTTTTTTCATATATTTGACATGACCTGACAAACTTAAAACTTAGTTCGACTAGATGCAATTACATTGATAATACTGAATGTATATGGATGAAATAAGAATAAGTATTTGCCCTTCCACGTCTCTCCTTCATCTTTGCAGGATCTGGTCCAGAAGTTTCTGCCAAAGAAGAAAAGCAACATTACTGATACATTTCCTCCCCTCCCAAAAACAATATCAGCACTGAAGACCATCATAATCTCCTTTGAGGAGCAGCTCGGCATCGTAGCAGCTAAATTGCTTTTTTACTCTATCAGCGTGTGTGTGTGCGTGTGTGTGTGTGTGTGCTGCTTTGACCCAGGCTCAGGTAGTGGCAACCACTTTACTTTGCTATCTGACTGTTCCGCCGGACAGCTGCCAGCTCATCCGCCCCCCCCCGGCACCCCCCTCCCAAAGAGCAAACCCAATTTTACCGACGAAGTGCCAATTTCGCTGTAGTTGAGCCCACGTAAGATTATTGTTTGAGAGTGTAAAAATAAGTTGAACACTGTTAATATTGAGACAGAAAAACAACAAAACACTACTTTAACTTAAAGGACAAAACACTTTTTTGACATTCTTAATCGTCACACAAGTGTAAAAATACATTACATCCAACGTGCTACGCAATTGTATTGGGACACCTTGAAAGCTTACAATACTTCAAATAAATTTGCTTGAGAGTTAATTTTTTTATTATTATTATTTTTTTATTTTTTATTTTTTTTTAAGAGCATCCAGCACCATTAAGGGCAAATGCAGAAAGCTCTCAGCATTAGACCCTTTTGAACAGGATTAAACAATTTCAAACTGGATTCACCTTTTTATAACAAATTTCAGTCTGTAAATAATTATATTTTAAGCTATCATCATCAAAATACAGTAGATGGAAAATTATGGGTTATTGAAAATAAAATAAAAAACTATTCAATTAAATAATAAAAAAACAAATATAATACTGTATGTATATAAACATGATAAAATAAACTAATATTGAATAACAATTACAAAGATACACGCATCAACAATTATAAAGAATACAACAAAACATAAATAAAATAAAATCTGCTCACCAAAGCATACTTTAAATAACTAGATTACGACGCACATAATACACATCGAGATTCATTTTAATTACCCCATGAAACACGATTAAGCCTAATTTGGTCCTATTACGCACCTATGATTTAACATCATAATCAATAAATAATTATGTGCTTTAGTAATTTTTGTAAAACAGTACACTTGAAAACTCAGATAAAAATAATGACTAATGTTTAGCATTAACCAATAAATAACCTAATTCCTAAAATACGTAAAAATACAAAAATATACTGAAATAATAAAAAAAATACTAATAATATGCAATAATTGTAAAAATAATAAAAGAGAATATGAATACAATTAAAATCTCTACATCTTAAATGAGAACAATAGTATTCCCCCCACACACACGCACGCAAACATACGCATGTATGCACACACACAAATACATTTTAACGACCCATAAAATACTAGTAAGAGTCCTTGTGTCCGCTGAAAGGCAGTACATAAATCAAAGTTAGTGTGGACAGCACTCAACACATTTATGAGGCCATCGAGCATTATGCAGTGCTTTAATGCCGACTCTTTTCAATTTCGCTCAGCTCTTACAGTATACTATTTAAAAACAGGAATGAACAACTTTAAAATATTAGAAATTTACCTTATACCCAAATTCGAGGAGTCAGAAATGAACCAAGTATTACATTTAAAAAGACAAAACGCAGTTTTCAAAGTGCTAGCAAAACTGTATGTAGCCACGTTTCAGTCCGTCTCTGCCCCCCCCCCCCCCCCCCCCCGCCCCCCCCCCCCCAAAAGAAAACACCACCTCACTCAACCTGGACAACAAAATATAAACCAGGAAGAGACCGGTTGGTCGCGCTCGCCTGGTTGCCTCCGAGTGCACCTCGTGGTTGGCAACGTTACACGAAATGTTACCGGTTTGATGTTGAATTTATGGGAATGTACAGTCAATTCAAAACATAAGAGGGGTGATCAATTTACCTGACGACTTGGTGAGAATGGTGATGTGGCGCATGCAGTGCTTTTCCCAGCTCTCAGCCATGCAGCGGTCCGCATGGAGGACACACGCCACCGTAATATATATTTATCTCTGATTTGAAGTAAACAGCTGTCCAATTCCTTCTTTTCAACTTTTGTTGCTGACCGGAGTTAAACAATCTGGCTAAGAAACTATTATTGTCTCCATTTGTGAGGGGCTACGTGTGTCCCCTCATGCATCCTTGTGCATGGTGGGCATGTGCAATTGATGACGGAGTATTCTTGTCCCGCCATGGCAAGTTTTAAAATAATAATAAAAATTATATTAGAGGCATTAGATGGGGCCAGATAGGGATGATATTTCAAAAGATCATTTAATAATATTCTACTGTCTAATCATAGAGTAAGTTTCAACATATATTATTAGTCTTTTTTCTGAAAACTGAAAATTGTACCTTACACCACTAAAACTCATTTTGAGTCAATAACTATAATTTGACATCTTAATTAACAAATAATAACATGCTTTACAATTTTTTTTTACCCCCTTTTCCAAGCACATTCAAAACCAGATGTACAGTATATGACTAATAATGATATTTTAGCTTTAAAAATATATTACTGATGTATTAATGGTTGCAGAAAAATACAGCGACTTAGGTAACTACCAGTGGTGTTGATTTAGGGCAGTTATGACAATATTTCTTACAGTGGGTGTTAAGAATGAAGATATTAGTGTGAACTCCAATTACGGATTTATTTACCTTTTTTTTGCCGTATTTAATAATGTCAATAGTGTGTACGGGACTGTAATTAGACCTATATTAAATGTGTTCTGACAGTGATTAAAATAGTACTGTAGGTGTAAAGGAAACGTGGCAAGAGAGGATTTGACTTTAGCAGGTAAACAGCGCCCTCTGCTGTATGACAGTACTCTGACCTTTGAGTGTTAAATACATTTTACAGAACTATTCCTTACATGTTTAAGAAAGTGTTGACTTTTAAGGACATATATTATTATGACAAGGTAATGAAAGGACAGTTGATATGAATAGCGTGTGACTAAACCTTGGTCACAATCATCAACTCTCCATTATGAAATGTTTTCGAAACCAGATTCACATTTAAAGGGCACTTAAAAAAACATTTTGTAACACCTAAAATGATTGTTGGTCATTCTGTTTCCACTTAACCTACGGAACCTTTTGAAAAATTGGAATGATTACTGTACCTAATTCATAATTGTCTTTCATTATATTTAATTACGGTGTGATAATTTGACATTATTCTTATTATCTTAGAGTAGGCGGTGAGGTCCACTTTGACACACTTTAGTTATAGTTACACCACAAAAGAATAGCTGTAAAATGATACAATTTAAATAATAAAAAATAAATAATTAAACAAATTAACATGACAACTATATAATAATACATTGTAATGAAAATGAAAAACATACAATTTAAAAAAAATCTAAAATCAAATAATTACAAATTTAATCGATGACGATTACAAATCAAATACAATAAAACCATATGAGTAAAATTCACACACATATATACTTCTTTAATTATCTCATGAAATACAGTTAGGCGTCCTTGGGTCCCTTGAAAAGGCGCGACATAGATCAGTTATTATCACTTTTCTAATTACTGCATTATTATATAGAATTCCCATCTGACAGTACCGTATTTTCACGACCATAAGGTGCACTTATAAGTCTTACATTTTCTCCAAAATGGACGGGGCGCCTTATAATGCGGCACGCCTTATGTGTGCGCCGAGTTCCAAAATCTGTAAACGTTCAAAGTGAAGTTGCGAGCGGCGTGGGAGCGACGGATGACAGATGGCGAACACAGCTTTGCTAAGACGAGGCGGCAGCGCCGGGCGAGTTACGCCACCATATGTGAGTGGATTGTGGATGCTTGGGCTAAGGTGTCTGCTTTGACTGTTGTCCCTCATTGCTGAACAGCCCCCCGGCAACGAGACTGACTCCGACAATGACGAGAGGGAACCCGGCGTGTTCAATGGAGAACTTGCCCCGCTGTTCATTTCGGAAACAGAAGATGAGGACTTTGATGGATATGTGGATGAGGATTGATCGAAAAATAACGTGAGTACATTGTTAAACACTTCAATAAAGTACAACCGAACTCAGTTTTGCTCCCGCTGCCTTTTTAAAAACATTGTCTCATGCATGCTACCGTATGTTTTAAGCTAGCATACGTTTCACCATGCCTGCGCCTTGTGTATGTGTTCAATACAGAAATAGACCCCGTAACTGAGACTGAGCCTTTTAATACGGTGCGCCTTATGGTCGGTATTTAAAAAAAAAGTGTTCACCTTCTTAAAGAGGGCTGCTCGTAGTCTATTGGCTTGTGACACAGCTCTCTTCTGCGCCTCCTGCTTCTTTTTTGCCACCTCTGGCAGCTTGTTGTACATACTACACACACACACACACACAGATTAGGGAATACTGCTACACGGGGAGTTATCTGCTGCTAAACCGGTTTTATGCACAAGACTCCCTTTACATTCCTTTACATGCCGCTGGCGGCGTGTTAGCAGATCCTGGCAGTCAGATATTGTCACCTTTGAAAATGTTACAATGGCTGGCCAGCATCTGATTGGAGGGGAGTGGAGTGGGGGCACGTTGCTGATAAGCAACATAAAAAGGAGACGATAAGGCGCGTGGAGGGCTGTCCATATCGCCTGTCAAGATGTCCAGACATCTAACATAGTGTCTCTCTCTGTGTATGGGTGCGTCTATGTGGATTTAAATAAGTCGTACAAGTCACACTGTATTTATATATGCCGCAATTAGCGAAAATCCGCGAGTAAAAGGTTCATAGATACCACAAGATATGATGCCCGCGCTTTGACTGTCAGACAATTTATTTGCATTTCCATTATTTCGTATGGGAAATTGATTCATAATACAAACAAAATGGAGATTGAATAGCTGTAAAAGCGTTACTGTAATACTGTAAGCGACATCATCGTGTGACGTTTGGGAAAAGAACTCACCTTCTGGACCTCTGCAGCATCTCTCTGCCTGATATTGACCTCGCTCTTGGCTTGAAAAGGTTATCTAGGACACACACACACACACACACACACACACACACACACACACACACACACATGAATTGCAAATAGGAATTAATAATGTATGTAAATTACTATAGAATATGCAAATGAACACTGCAATAGGGCAGTACATTATAGCTCCGTCCAAGCGCATTAGACTGTAGATCAAGAAGTCCTTGAATCGTTTTTTTTATTTGTTTGTTTAAAAAAAAAAAAAACAAATCTGGAGAAAAAAAGCTTTTCGGGAGAGAAATATACCTTTTCCTCACATTTCTCGAAAAAATAACATGGTTTATGTTCAAGAAAAAGCTGCATGTTTATTTATCTACATTTTTTAAAAGAAAATAGTTATAATAATCCAACAAAGTCGAATTGTATCTTCAAATCTTATCTTCAGTTTTTTATTACCCTTTTTCTCCCCAAAATGTTTTTCTTAAAACAAACGGTTTATGTTGTTCAAGCAAAAAAAAATAAAAAAATTTGACAAAAGTAATATTTATTTCTTTAATTTCATTTTTTTTATATTACTATAACTTCAAAAACATTTAAATGAAAAACTCAATAATGGCACTGAGCACCCAATGTGTGAACAAAATGAAACAAAAATCTATTTAAAAGAAACAGGTAAAATAAATTATTGAAAAATGGGGGGGGGGAGTGGGGATTTTAAAAAATATTTTTGAGAGGGGAAGTAAAAATAAACAACTGAGATAACGCAGTTGCCAAAGTGTGCACATCCACTTATAACTGGGCATGTGGCTGTTTTCAAAATGAACCCATCACATTCAAACTTACGTTCAATAGGAGTCAGCACAGACCTGCCACCATTTAAAGGCCTCAGAATATCCTCAAATCCATTTCAGATGTTCTAGTAGGCTTTTCTTGACATTTGTATTTGTATATCACAAAAACCTGGCATTTGTACAGCGGTGTGTAGACCTTTTATATATCCAATCTGTCTGTCTGTCATTTAGTATAAATACACCTGAAAGCTTACATTAGGCTCTCATTTAGTGTGCCTACTGTTAGCGTGTATTATTGGACCTTGTTTGTATAGAGCTGCAATGCTCAAAACTGCCAGAAGAGAGCAAAGTTGGATAAATGCCAATTGCGGGAACCCATGCTATAATAAACTATCACTGTAAGTCATTGGGCTTTGAAGTAGAAATATACTATCTGCATATTTAACCGTAATAATGTCCCCTCCAGTGGCTCTTAACTGCTTTCTTATAGAGTTTTCACAAGAGATCCCAAACCCTAATGTGTGTTATGTGTGCGTAACAAGTGTAACAAATGTGTAATAAATGAACAATTAAATGCGGACCTGGATGTTCCGGATCAGTGCTCACCGCTAAGCGGATCCGGTGTGGTGCACCTCCTCCCTCGCACGCCTCCGTCTCGCACCGCGTTGGAGCTCTTCTTCATCCCCCTTCTCCTCTTCCTCGCCTGCTCCATCCTCCTCACTCGACCCTGAGACCGGCTGATGAAGTCTGGCCTGAAGAGCTCCAGAGCCTCCTGGGACAGGAAAGAAGGGGCGAGGGGGAACAACCAGAGTGAGCCGCTTGCTTATTGGTGGGAAGAAGTTCAGCAGCTCCTTAACACTAATCCTGCAGGAAGATGGAGTTGGGGAAAAAAAAAGACTTTTGGCAGGGTTCAACCTGCTTGGAACATAATCTATTCCTTAACCGTGATAAATCCTCACCACGGCCTTGTAATAGTGAGCTGTAAACGTTATGCTCTGCTTTAGCGGGGATGAGAGCAAAGGGAGGAAATCACAATCCTTATGGGAACCTCCCTGGTTTCAGAGAAAAAGAGCAAAACCTATTAGAAATAATGATAGATTTTGATGATATTTTGTTACAACAATATTATTTTATTAATAGAAATAGTCATCGTTCGTTGGATATTTTGCAGTTTCAGTCCCCACGGAAAAGGTGACAAAATAACGAACCATAGGAAAAACGAAAAACGATTTTTCCGCATTTCTGAGTAGAATTGATTTTATTTTTCTCTCATATATGTGATAATTATGACCTCCATACCTGATTTGAGTACTTTTTTGTTGTTGTGAAAGTCGCAAACATACACAATGCACTAAATGGCAGTGATACTCAAAGTGTGGGACGACTGATAGTATACAGGCCTCCTCTCGTGGTACGAAAAAAGAATCACTGCCCGAGTAGAGTTCAGTTTTATTTAACTTTGAAGTTGCAAGTATTTGCAGTCAATCTTTACAAGCGATTTGTTTTTACACCGATGGGCTATTTAGAGTCTTCAATGAACCTACCGCGTTTTTTTTTTTTTTTGGGGGGGGGGGGGGGTGTGGTTGGAAACCAGATTACCCGGAGAAACCCCACAAAAGCTTTGAGGAGAATATGCTAACAGTAACTCCACAAAAGAAAGCAGGAGCCCAGATTCGAATCCAGAACCTCAGAACTGTGAGTCAAGTGTGCAAAGCACTAGTCCACTATGTTGCCAATATACTAACAAAAACCAAAATCATCCTACCTGTAGACTGAGGGATTTGGATGTGGCTTCCAGAGTGTTTGTCTTCAGGTAGAGATGACAATAATCCATCTCTCGTTCTCTTGTCAACTGTGCAGGACATTTTCGTGGCACTTCTGTCCGAGCTTGAGTTCCTTTTGCTGAGGAGAAAAAGCGCAATTGGTGAATGATGTTATTTAAAAAAAAAAAAATGAGAAGACATATTTGACATTACGCCCCCGCATCAGAACATGAGCGCTCACGGTTAATACTTTCGGCGTGCTTTTGAGGTCCATGGGAACTTTATGATGCGTGTAAACGAGAAGAAGACTAGGAAGAAGACACCTCAGAATGACCACCAGCCGCAGCCCATAAAGTGAAAAAGAGCCGTTGGCAACCTGAGTGTGGCCTATGAATAATGCAAAAGATGACAGTGCATCTATCCCGCTCCTGTAATCTCCTTCCTCCTGCTTTTATGGAACATCTCAGCTCAATTCCCTTCCAGGACCGAGACACCGAAGGCTGCCACGTTGTTTTCTGAGTCGTTTTTCGGCAAATAGTCCTGCTGTAAAATGTAGACAGACACATTTGGAAGCGTCAACGCGGGAGAGCCGTGGCTATAAATAATGACACAGATGATGGCTTGGTGACATGAAGTGTCACATGCGTTCGTGGGAAAATCATGTCCACACAGCCTCTTCTCACAAGATCATCTGGAGGTTTTCTTTTAAAGACTCTGTAACATTGTGGAGATATTGCATTTTCACCATTTCAGTATTCCAGATTTTTGGGGGGCGTGGCTAAAACTCACCCAATATATAAGAACTTGACCACCTTCGTTTACAACAGTGGTTATCAGGCGCAATTGTGACATCTAGTTAGCTAGCTAGCTTTGTCTACATTCAAAAAAATGCATCTTCTCTTTTGATACTCAGCTGGCGTTGCCACTTTAGAGCGCCTCGTTGCCCGCACGTCACATAAATAAAGACGTAAGAGCGAGGAGGGGGGGAATTATTTGTTTTTAAGTCTGACTTGACAGCCAGCTTTGGGCAGGCGTGGCCATTTTAGAGCGCCTTGTTGTCGGCTGTGAGTTCACGCATGTCACAGAGAGAAGTTGGAAGAACAAGGTAATAAAAAAGAAAACACCTGCCGTTGCCGCTTTGGAGCCAGTGGCGTGAAAAGCTCCGGTGCTGCCCGGGACGATGTGATATCATTGATCATTTACAGCAAATCGTCGACTGGGGGTGAAACATCATTGATGCCCCCGAAAACGGATCGTCAACTTTTGGGCCTGCGAAAAGGGGGCTTGTAGGGTCATTTTGGCCATTTCCCGTGGTCCTTCAAAGACAAGAGACATTTTCCTTTTGTGCTACTTTCATTTGCGCATAGAAAACTACAGATTGTCAAAAGGTATTCAAACCACTGTTACATTATACTACAGTGGAAACAGTTTGTAGGGTATGAAGCAAGAGAAAAATACATGAATGTGTTTTATTTTTGTTTTAAAGGGGAACCTTGTGGGATTTATCTGGAAGATGGTGAATGTGAAGCAGGATGAATGTGGTGTATGTTTGTAAGAGAGAGAGAGAGAGAGAGAGAGAGAGATGAGAAATCAAAATGTGAAAGGCAGAGTGTAGGGAAATGGGAAAGAATTTCCACCTCTTTTATGGCGACATCCAAATGTTCAATCCCTGCGACACTTTGGAAATGTGATCTTATCGACAATAACTGGTGAAAAAAGCGCCGATACAGATCCATTAATGTGGCTGCGTTAGATTTCCACCGTTTGCCCGCGGTGATGAAATTCAAGAACTGGTCTGCTTTTGAAAGTGTGATGGAAATGGTCGGAAACCTCTCATCTATTGTACATTCTGCTACCGCTTGTAGGACCTGGCCCGCCGAATGCCATTAACCTTGCTGCGGCGGCCTCGTTGGTAACCAGTTGTGGGGGACTCAAGTCACATGTTAAATCACAGTTTCAAAAGCGCTAAAACTTTCCGCCTGCAGTATGAGCTGTTTTTTGGGGCGTGGGGAGTTGTCAGCGCAGGCTCAGTGACACAATATCTGCTAGTAAGACATCCACATGTTACTAGTCGAGGCAAAACTGTGCACTAGTTGACAACTGTGTGCCCTGAGTAGGGACATTATACAATTCTGCTAAGTTAACATCTTCACTAGTGGGACTAGTAGCGTGCTCAGTTTTGCCTTGTCGTTCCCTCGCTATATTACAGTTGAACCTATTACTGATTCAGCGCATAGATGAAATTAAATACATTACTCAAACATCCTCACAGGCCCATATTGCTATATAATCCCTAAAAAACGGAAACATTGGGGATTTCGCCCTGGTATTTTCAGAGGTTGAAGTGGGCATTTGTAGAGATGTCCACATACATTTTGGTAACAATTGGGTGCAGTTTTGTGACATTTAGCATTTTTTTTTTACAATAAGCGAGGGACTGTCTCTACACGGGGATGATTTTTTATTATTTTTTTTAATTACATCAACGCATGCACGCTACTTCGCAGAATTCGGCTATTAAACGAGGAATTACTGTTGTTGTCCTGCTAGTATACCAAAGTTGTCCTACTAATGTGTAGAAATGTCATAGGTTAGTCGAAGGCAATAGTGCAAAGTCGTTCTTCTAGCAGGCTGAATTGTCTTACTCGGACAAAGTGTGTACTAGCACATGGATCTAAAATCAAGGATAACGAATAAATGCTTAAAACAGCTTTCCATAAAACTGTTTGACTTCACTAATGACTTGCTTTTAACTTTTAACTGATTGTTGCCGCAGTAACATTTTTCAAACGTGAAGGTTAAGACTTGAGACTTACATGCCGCTGTTCCACGCTGACCCCACCTCTTGCCATCTTGGTGTTGGTGACCCCAACTCTCGCCACCATCGTGTTGTTCGCCGCCCAACACGGTCGCCTTGGGGCCTCTGGATCCTTCTTTTGTGGTCGATGCGCACAAAAGAGAGAGACGAACAAACAAGGTGGACTTGTACCTAACGTTTTGCGCCGCTCCTCTCCAGTCTGGTGCCGCCAGGGATGCTGAAAATAGCTTGTCCAGAAACACAATGGAGCTGGTGCACCTCGGCGGCACCTCTCTGCGAATGCAGGTCCGGTAGGAGGGCGGCGGAGACGTCTGAATGATTGAGACATCTATCACAAAGCATGACTTGACATCCCCTTCCGCAATCTGAACCGTCCTATTCCCCGGACCGCTCAGCGTCAATCCATCAGCTGCTGAGTGGGCTTGTCTGCCCTCGTTAGGCCTCATCATTGCAGAATCCCATTGGCAAACATCCTGTCGGCCGTTGCAGACTCTCATGGCCTGAGTGATTCCAGCTCTGGAAGAGTCTGTAGCGTACTGGACTGCATTGGATCCAAAGCAGAACCCAAAAAGCAGTCAATTCATTCGCACAAACGGTAACAGAATGCACCAATGAAGAATCTTTGCACTTTCATCTCTAATGTTCCTTTGCTTCTTTGCGCCTTCATAAGATTCTTTAAAAAATAAAAAATAAAAAATGGGCCAAGCGATGACTCGTAACTTGAAAAGCTTGGAAGTTGGGACACTTGGAAGTCAATCTAACACCGTATCTTAAATGTCGTACAAATTGCCTTGTATTAAAAAAACAACAACATAAAAACATAAAAGAAGTTGACTACTGGTAAAATAATAATTAAAAAGCACATACTCAACTTTGTGGGTGACAGATTTATATTTGGGAAGTGCAGAAGGAGGCCAGTAAACGGATGCTTAAAAGCTGCCTGCATTTAACTTTTGGACATTCTTAGCTGTTTTTCAAGAGAAACATTAACCACTATCAAAAAAGGTAAAAAAAATGTTCAACTTTGGTGCTGAAGTAATCAAGTACACATAAATCAATGTGCGTTTTAAGTTTGGACATTGTTAACTGTCATAGAAGAGTAAAGAGAAATTAAATAATGTTGAAAAACAAACGCATTTTCAACATCAGGAGTGACATATAGGAATTAAAGAGAGTTAAAGCTTGTCACTGCTAGCATAAAAACTGAATGCGTTTTACTTTTTACACTTAACTCATTCTTAACATACAAGTCTATAGTATACTCGTATTTGGGTAGTTACCCCACATTAAAAACTGTCAAACTGCCTGTGTTTTCATTTTCTTAATTGAAACATTCTTGACTGTTATAGAAGTGTAAAACATTTGTGCACAAATTTTTTTGGGGGAAATTCTGGAAATGGAACCAGCATTTTAAAACTGTATGCATTTTACTTTTTGACATTCTTAACTGTCAAACTAGTGTTAAAAGAAATTGTGAAGAGTAAAAACAATAAATTGTGCACTCACCCTTTAACTTTGATGACACGGGCAGGACACGTGGTGCAAGGGGAGGTTACTGAAGCTAACTTTTTTATGTTACTCTATTTTATGCTATTGCTGCATTGTTATTCTTCTTCTCTATTAGTCACTTATTGTTGCTGTTGCCATATTGTACTGAGCAGCCAGGACAGAGACCATTTCTGTTTGTTTTCCTCTTTGCCATTGCTGGTACTCTTCTGTGGTGGTAAAACAGAAAAAAAAAATACAAATAACAAAATAAAACAGTAACAGATTTAAAGTATGTAATACACATCATATTATTTAAGAGGCAGCGTCATCATCCTTTACACTTGCTTTGTTGCGCGCCACATCGTTGCCATGACAACTTGATGTGAAATATACAAGTGTACAAATTTGACAGCGGCAAGAAAAAAAACCACACTCGACTCTGACTCCAGCTGTGAGGAGTCAAACCTTACATTGCGCATTTGATTTATGTCAGCGCGAGCTGTTTTTAACAACACACGGATGCCTCACTTTTTCTACTGTGTTTGAAGGGCTTCTGATATTCTTCCTCTTTTGAACTTAAAACATTTTTTTTTGTTTTTTTTTTGCACTGATTTCTGCTCGCTCTCCAAAACTCAAAGGAATTTAGAGGGGATCAATCCAATTCTTGTTGTGTTCATTTCAGCCAAAACACATGCACATTCAAATCTATGGATATTTTAGAGCTATTGAGAGAACTCAAGTGGGCTAACTCAATGTTTGTCATTTAGTTATGTCCAGAAATGAATGGAGAAAAGGCCTATCTTTATCATAGGTGGATATTCCGCCATAGTTTCAGCAAAGCTCCTGAAGCCCGAGGTAACAGGTCAGCATGAGGCTGCGGGGGACCTCGCTGGTCACGGCTTCTGTCTATGATTGGTTGTTTTGCCTGGGGCACGTTGTTTCTCAAACATAATCCACAGAGGGATGATTTCTCTCTTTCACAGATTATTTTACTAATGTAATACTTTAGAAATATGACGCTAAGTTTTTTTTTTTTTTTTAATTGCAAACTCCTTTTAATCGCAGCCATAAAACTTTAAATTACAATCCTGCAAAATGACAAACATGCAGTTAGCCCAGTCTCCTTCTCAGGTCCTCAATTTAAAGTCTTCAATTAACCCAACATGCACGTTTTCAGAATGTGGGCAGAGAAAAAACCCACACAAGCAGAGGAGAACATTCAAACTCCACAGAGCCGAGATTCGAACCCAGAAACTCTTGGCTGTGAGGCCGACATGCTAACCACTTTTCAATGTACCACCCCCAAATCCCTTTATCACCCAAATAACATAATAAAGGACATTCATCCATCCACTTTCTATAGCGTTTGTTATTTTTGCATTTGTACAACAGTCAACACACTTAAAACGTCACCTGTAACCTAATAAAGCTTTTACGATGGTAACAGATTTATTTCTATTGCCATTATTTCCTATGGACATCTGTACAGCGTTGTGTCTTGAAGGTACAGTACCCTTAGGGGAAGTGCAGCGGAGAAAAGAGAACTCAATTAACTTTACAGGTCACGTGACCTTAGGGGGAAATCAAGCAGGGAGATGTTTACCTCATTGACGTGAGCTGTCGATAGGCTTCCAGTTGTAGAAACCCACCTCGTTTCTTCTATTCCTGGTGGGAGTGCACAATACCAGAGAATGTGGCGGGCTTCCAGAGCGAAAACAATCACACTCACCAGTTCATCACATGTGAAAATAGCACTTCATTATCACATTCGCTACTCCATGCTTTTATCCCCATCCTGGAGCTATGTTCTAGCCTTCCTTCTGGCATGCAGACCTGATGCAAGATCATCTCTACTTTGAGCATATGATGACTCTCCTACATGTGCTTCCTTGCCTTGCACATTCCTGATTAGTCCCTAACACAGAACAATGGCCCACAGCGTGTTAAGGCACATTATAGCAGGGAGGCATAGGAGGGAGCTTATCTGTGTTTGCAGATGACATTGTGATCTGCAGTGGTAGCAGGGAGCAGGTGGAGGAACAGTTAGAAAGATGGAGGCATGCACTGGAAAGCAGAGGAATGAAGATTAGCCAAAGTAAGACAGAATATATGGGCATGAATGAGAGGGGTGGTGGGGGGAGAGTGAGGCTACAGGGAGAAGAGATAGCAAGGCTGGAGGACTTTAAATACTTGTGGTCAACCGTCCAGAGCAATGGTGAGTGTGGTCAGGAAGTGAAGAAACGGGTCCAAGCAGGTTGGAACGGGTGGAGGAAGGTGTCAGGTGTGTTATGTGACAGAAGAGTCTCTGCTAGGATGAAGGGCAAAGTTTATAAAACAGTGGTGAGGTCAGCCATGATGTACGGATTAGAGACACGGGCACTGAAGACAACAGGAAGCAGAGCTGGAGGGGGCGGAAATGAAGATGTTGAAGTTCGCTCTTGGAGTGACCAGGTTGGATCAAATTTGAAATGAGCTCATCAGAGGGACAGAAAAGGAGACAAAGTTAGAAAGAGCAGACTTCGATGGTTTGGACACGTCCAAAATTATTTTCCCCTGCCTTGTCGGAAATTGATTAAATTAAAAATAAGTCATTTTAAATACAGTAAACAAAAATTCTAATTAAATTGAAGTCATGAAAATTACAATAAAAAGCTAAAAATAATATTGATATAAATGACAAATTACAAACAAAATAATACCAAACCAAATTAAAATAAAAAAATCCCAATAAAATAAAATTGAAAATTCAAAATAACAACGGAACAATAAAATAACACGGATTTAAATTCAATATAACACAATGACAATAAAATAACAGAACGTCAAAAACAGCAAAAAGTTAAATTGTCTAAATTAAATGAAATATAACAAAATGACAGTAAATCATGCAAAATTAATAATTAAAAAAACCAAAACAACAAAATTACAATAAAATAATCGAAATAAATACATTCAAAATAACCAAATGACAAAAAGGCCAAAGTCAATTGTAATATTAAAAACATTATTTTGGCGCCAAGGAACTATCTTGGCGTTAGAGCAGGAGCTTCATTTAGTGAGGGCATAGCCTTTTCTATTAGAAGGAAGTATCTTGCCACCATCTTGTGGCATCTACAGTATAAGCAATTACAAACCATTTTGGGCAGGCATCAATATACTACATAATACTCACAGATTTTTGCCGTTTGCGGCAGGGCTCGGTCCCTATCTCCCACAAATAGTGTGGGTTAACTGCACTATATTTTGCATGCTGTATTTGATTTTAAACATCGACTGACAACACCCTAAATGCACTGCAGTCTATGTACTGTGCAGCCATCTTACCTTATCAAGTGTCAAGATGCCAGCAGTTGTTCGTCTCTTCGGAGAGGGTACACGATCCATCATTGGACAGTGCTGAAGCCAAGTACCCCCAATCAAGATAACAGAATGAATGATATCGGGTTATCAGATGGTCCACAAGGTCGTCTGTTGAAACTGGGAAAAAAGATGAAAGCTACTCTCTTTGGATGTGAAACACAAATCGTAAAATGTGAAACTTTAAGACATCTTCTGATAGACAAGTTTAGGTTGAGCTAGTTTGAATTTTTCTGTTGATACTTGAAGAGTTAAGACCTGCTGAAAGGCACCACCATAGAAGGCTCGCGTAGCACAGCGGGCAATTGACTCTCAGGTTGCCGGGCTTGCATGAGAGCTTCCAGTTGCACACTTGAATATTAATGAATTACCTGAAGAAGGAAATGCAAAGTCGTAAAGTAGGTATTTATGTATAGGCTTGGCGATGCATCTTTTCAAAAAGTGTTGGGCAATCTATGGTTTGTAAGGTTTTTTCCAAGACCTTTTTCAAATGCTGGATGCATTTCAACACCCACGTTACTAAAAAGGTCCAGAAATGATTTCCTGGTCTGCTAAAGCTACAATTTACTAAATTACATTTTTGCTACTATTAAACCTGCTATTTATCAGAAAGATCATTTAAGATCATTTTCCACTAGTGACCAGATGTGCTCGTGTACCGGGATCCGTGCACTTTTTAATTCCAGGCAGGACACCTCATGTGTTTTATAATAAGAAAGCGCTTTAATATTGTACATTCTAAAAACATACTAATGACATAATTAGAGCGAATGTAAAGAATGAAACAGTTTTCGCCACAATTTTTGCTTCAATTCGATGGACATCGTGCTGCTCACGGTGTGTGCGCCTTGGCAACCAGCATTAAACTTACTATATATCAGCATGTTAAGCTGTTTTTCCATTCGTGACTAGTGACTGTTTTGCTACAACAATATGGTAGTAAGTTGTGGTAGTGTGGTAGCACTAAATTCTGATTCAGATTCAGAAATCTTTATTATATCACATGCAGACATTTCTGGCTACTTTCTTTCTAAACTGGGTGAAGACGCTTTTTCTCCCACTCACTGGAAGTCAGTAAAGTCAATGAAGAATCTTACTAGTAGTCTTGATGAGCCTGAGTGTTTAAATGTGACTTTGCTCACAGGGCCCCGTATTGTGCTGCCGGAATCCCGCACCACTTGACAAACCATCTGTGGTTGGATTGATGATCTTGGGCCAACAAATAACGAGCGTCAGCGGGGGGAGAAAACTGGAATGGACACAATGTTGTGGCCCCCTGTCCCCCTGGTTAAATACTGATTAGGAACATTGTGTCACGCCGCCGCTGGAAGGCTCATTAGCACAATAGATACCTACCGTTAGTGTCAAGCTGCACTACGTTGTGCTGCGATGTAACCAAAAAATGTGTCAGGAATGCAGCAGAAGACACTCTTTAAGAACAACAAATAGTGTTTTCTCATAAAGTTGGCATCACGTTTCTTTCTTTCTGGTGTGTGTGACTCGGGCACCAGGTGGCTTTATAATACAGTCATGCAGACGCAAATAAAGAAGTTTCACCACGACTGTGAGTTCAATGATCTCGCTCAAGAATATAAGCCAGTGATTATTGTTATATTGAATGCCTACGTGTTGTTTCACCATTTGCGTTCAAACATCCGTTTTATCAGGCAAAGTTATGTGGTTGTTTTAACTACACTGCACTAATCCCTCGTTTATCACGCGGTTTAGGTTCCGGACCACATCGCAATAGGTGAAATCCATGAAGTTACAGCCACATACCAGTATTCTTTGGATTATTTATAATTATTTTAAAGATGTACAAACCTCCCCAAACTCTTACTACTTTTCGCCACATTCCTATTAACCTCTACCATACTCTTATTAATAATTTCTATACTCGTAAACACCTGTTTAGTTATTAAACATACAGTAAAGCATAGAAGTACTGTACACTATGTATATTTTATTCATTGTAAAATGTGTTTTAATGAATTTTTCTTTTGAAAAAAAATCTGCAGTGCCTTCAATCAGCAATAGGTGCACCGCGATATTGGGAACATTGTACATAATATGTCATTTTCTTTGTTTTATATTTAGTCTGACAGTATACTCCAACTGGGAGTGGCAATAAACACCCTGAAGCCTCTTTTTGTGTCGTCATGGCAACTCTTGTCCTCATATCTGGGTCATTGACGCTGAGGGGGGCACGCTTTGAGGGCCTCGCAGGGGAGGGACTGTAACATATGCACACACACGCGCACACACACACAGACACACACGCAGGTATAATGCACACATGTGCATAAAGATTAAAAAGTAGCATACTACACTAATTCAAATTCATAATCTATTTATCAATAATTGGTGGAGCAACAGCGGCACGGTGGCCGACAACAACATATTTAGACATTTAATATAACAGTACTAACAGTCGTATATTCCTTATCCTCTGCGATGAGCTGAGACGTCTATACTGTACAGATGTCGCCAAACAATCGGAGGGCACATTAACACCTATGGACGATTACAGTCTTCAATTAACATACATTTGCATACATATGTTTATAGAATGTGGGAGGAGCCATAGTACGCGCTGCCCGATGCAACCCAACCATTGCCAACCACTAGACCACTGGGCTACCAGTCCTTCTCCTTTACAATAATAATAATAATAATAATAATAATAATAACAACACAAGTTGTTGTGATGTTCAATGCACACAGTCGCTCATTTTAAAAGTGCGGCTTGGCCAAGCATGACAGTTCCCTGGCTCGGTAGATGAGACGGGCGAGAAAGCGGCACTCCTGGCAGCCAGTTCAACGAGGCGGCCATCTGCAGCCCACATGTCAGAAGAGAGCGGCGGCCAACGGCGAGGTACGAGGGGCCCAGGCAGCCACCTGATATCAATTAGAGACAGGCGGATTAAGCAAACGCTCATAAAAAAAACCCAAAAAAAAACACGAGTGGGCATATGTATGCTCGCTCATATAAAAAGAGATACACACATGTAGTGGAGTGTGTATAAGATCATTACCTGCTCCAGTCGTATACATTCTGGATTTGCAGACTGCGAAGGACTCGGAGGGTACCGTATTTTCACACACACAAGGCGCACCGCATTAAAGGGCGCAGTCTCAGTTACGGGGTCTATTTCTGTATTTAACACACACATAAGGCGCACCGTATTATTGGGCGCACGCATGGTAAAACATATGCTATCTTAAAACATACGGTAGCATGCATGCACGCTACAACAATGTTTTTAAAAAGGCAGCGGGAGCAAAACTGAGTTCGGTTGTACTTTATTGAAGTATTTAACAATGTACTCACGTTATTTTTTGATCAATCCTCATCCACATATCCATCAAAGTCCTCATCTTCTGTATCCGAAATGAACAGCTGGGCAAGTTCTCCATCAAACACGCCGGGCTCCCTCTCGTCATTGTCGGAGTCAGTCTCGTTATTTTTTTAGATGAAGTCATAATTTATGAGACTAGATATTTTTTAAAATGTATATTTGAGACAGCCATACATTTCCATTTTAAAGTAATAACTTTATGAGGACAATTTTGTATATTTTTAAGGAAAAAGCAATAAATTTTCAATACAAAAAGTTGTATGTATTCAAAATTATAGTCATGATTTTAATAAAATAAAGTGGCATATTTTCGAGAAAAAGTAAAACTTCCAGATTAAAATTGCAACTTTATTTATAATGAAATGAAATACTGCACTCAATAGTTTATCAACATCAGATTCGTATTTATGAAGGAGAATCAAGGTTACTAATAACTTTTGTTCACTTCCCCTCATAAAATTAATGAATATTGAAAATAAACTACTTTTTCCTTAAACGTAAACAACTATTTTATTGAAAATATATATTTTTTATAAGATTACGAGTCTAATCTCAAAATATATGAATTTTTAACTGAAACAAACAGTACATTACTTTGTTCCTTAAACCATTTTTTTCTTGAAAATATATGACTTTGTTCTCATAAAACAATAACTTTAATTTAAAACAAATTAACTACTTTTCCTCAAAAATATCTGCCTTGTAAGATTAATATTTTCATCTCAAAATATACAACTTCAATCTTGAAAATATGACTCAAAAACACACAACTGATTTCTGAAATGTACAGGACTTTAATCTCACAGTGTAATTTTCATGTCACTTATGTATTAAAGCAATACTTCAAAACTGAACAGGAACACTGGCACAATGTGGAGAAAATAATAGAGCAAAACAAATCTCCTCATTAAAGGTTAGGGTTGGTTTCCCGTCACACAAACATTACTTTTCAATTAAATAAAAGTCTGAAAATACCTTTTTGTTGTTGTCCGTATGCACCAACGCAATGTGATAGTGTCGTATACAAGAGCAATATGAAACTTTTTGCCTTTACAAAGAGAATAATACCCAGTTTTGATTGACACAAAGGTATTAATGTGGATATTGCTGTAGTGCTTCGGTATAAAACTGCAACTGCATCATGCTGGGAGCTGTTTCTAGTTACCTCATTTAGCTACTATTACCTCTGCATAGTACAACACCAATTAACATGAACCAGGCAGTAAACAACTCTCATTACACAGTGCAGGTGTACGCATTGTTTGTTTTGCACACGGTGAAACAATGTGGCTTACACTGCACACATCAAAACAGACACACTCATTTCATCTCAAGGTTACTTTCCCAATGCAGGAGGCGGACTGAATGACGGGCGGCGTGTCGGACCTGCCGTACGTCTCATTTGTTCTGGAATTAAAGGCGGAAAGGCAGCGTACAGACAATGTGCCTCCTTCCGCTACTTGTGTGGGCAAAATGATCGTTTGCTGCCTGCTGTCAACACAGGCGAAGCCAACGTCCTCTAGAAACGTATTTATGCAATCACGCTCCCTGTTGTCATCCCTGAAATGGATGCAATTACAAGTTATAGTAGATGTTTTCTAGTAAAGTTATTTTGATAGTTTAACATCTATAAATGGCCTCGTTTCTGTTACTCTTGTTGAAATACTCGGGGATTTTTACAATATATACACTGGTACCCTGATTTACGATTTAAATTTATTCTGTGACAAAGCATGTCACTCAATTTACTCGTTTAGTAGATCAAATCAATTTTCACCCATTCAAATGAATTGAAACACCCCCACCCCCAAAATCACTGTATTATAAAACATAACAAGGAAAATGTGAATGTTTAATAAAGTTTAAAGTGGCCTACATCAGGAGCTCTGACTTCAGCTCAGGATGGCCGTCTACCGCACGGTTACTTCAGTGTTAGCATCTCTTCCATGCTCCTTAAGAGTGTTTTCATTTTGTATTTGTGTGCTTGACTTTCGTCCCGTTCAATAAACGCCTGAAAGTGCGTCGGCGACGTTACTATATGAGATGCCGTTAGTCATGTGGTCAATTTGATCAGTAGACACTACAGTTCGGGCATGGACATTCAAGAGTTAACTGCTGAGCCCATTTGAACTCTTTAGCTAAGCAAAACGACAGTACAGTAGCACGTAAACCACACGTCAAACTCAAGGCCGGGTTGCCTTATACGGCCCTCCACAAAAAAAATTTGTATCAGTTTGTTTTTATATCAACTGTGTCTACTCTGTTTTTTACATGGATTTGTTCTTTTCATTTTGCGCAAAGAATTCAATGCAAATGACCATTTTCTTTACTTTTTACAGATATTATAAAGATGTTTTTCCCTCCCTACCAAATCCCTTCTTCTTCTTCTAAAGAAAACAACATTTTAGCAAGTTCGGCTTCAAACAGTTATGCAGTCATGCTCCTTAGCGTAGCATAGGCAGGAAGTCAGCTATTTCGTTTTCCATGTTTGGTCACGTGACGTTCCGCATCTAGCAGATTATAAAACTTTTTGGGTGGGCGGCAATTATTGTATCCCATTGGTTGTTATCTAAAGAGCATCAGATTGTCTGGGGACCTGATATTTAATGATGAAGTCATTTAAGATGCAAATGCAAAACCCCAGTCAACCACTCATCATTGGACGCTCTAGGCTCAGAGGCCTGCAGCCAATGGAGTCTGACTGTGTGTACATGTTTGTGTGTGTGTGTGTGTGCGAAACCAAGCTAACAGAGACAGACGGCGACAAGCACGATCGCTTGTGTTCGTCATCCGAAGCGTTTAGTCTTTGTTTCTGTCCCTCCGTTGACACATGCCATATGTTTGTCACATGAAGTCTCACTGAAACGATGGCGCACTCGTCGTATTTTTTGTCACCCCGCCAGAATGTCGCGTCCACCCCGTCGATTAAATCGGCTGTCAGGCTTTGTCGCGCCGCTCGTTGGTCAACGGCGTCTCACGAGTCATGCGGTAAGACGCCGTGACGCTTAACAGGACTCCTTTCCCCCCGCTCTCGTGCGAACTCGATAAAATATACGTTGAATTATTCAGCAAGGTTATTTGCGTTCAATGAATGTGTGCATGCCCGCGAGCCTTAAATGAGTTTCAAGAGTTAGTGTTTAAAAGCTTTACATTATTGATTGGAGTACACAAGCGAAAACAGGGATGGGGCGTATTAGCGCGGGGGCTTTATGTTTTATTCAGTCAAAAACAAAGCCGCTAACCTGGAATACATGATTATTAGTGCTTTTATTGTTGTTATTTCTTCATTATCGCCAAAAGTGTGCATTTCTTTTTAAACACAAACCAAATTTGTTTCAAATCCCATTGTGGTGCGTAATAAAGTAATTTTGCCGATGGGTACATGCTGACAGCCCTTTTGAACTCATTTGCCAACCAAAACAGCACCATCATTCCATGTGAGAAGTGCTTTTCTTCTAACATTCACGGAATATTAGCGTATATACTGAAATTGTGGCCTGTAAATGTAAATCGTAAATACAGTGGTGCCTTGAGATATGGGTTTAATTCATTCCCTACCATGCTCAAAACTCAAAACCCTTGCATCTTAAAACATCTTTGCCTATTGAAATGAATGGAAATTTCATAAATATGTACCAACCCCCCCCCCCCCCCAAAAAAAAAAACAACAAAAATAATTTTAAACTGTTTTTAAAATGATAAAAATAGCACTATAGAATATTGTACACTGGAGTTGGGCACCCATGGATTCAACTATTTGTAGATTTTTCTTTTTTTCAAATTTATTTTCAATTTTTGTTTCCTTTTTTTTTTTTCTTTTGTTGGGGGATAACCAACCCCACAAACACTTATTGGCGGTATATCCCCACTTATTCAAGAACATTTTGTGTTTAAAAAAAAATAGAGAAATTCCAATGCAATTTAATGGGTGAATTATCCGCTGAGTTTCGCTATTCACGTTTGGGCCCGATACTTATCTCTTATAAGTAGGCGTGGTCCATTGTACTTTATAAAAACATACAGGAATGACATAATTAAATAGAATGTAAAGAATTAAACAGTTTTTGCCACTTTCTTTTTTGCATCGATTCAATGGACATCGTGCTGCTCCTTCTGGTGTGTGAGCCTCGGCCACCTGGGGGCAGTATAATGCAGACCTACGGATATGCATGCAGACAGTCAAAACAAATTTTTGATTACAGTAATATTAGTCATTCTTTGCAGAGGATAAATAAGATGTCTTTGAGTATTGCTATATTATATGTCTGTTATATGTTGCGCCACCTTTTGTGTTAAAACTTTCATTGTTTCAAGGGTTATAACATCGCGATACATATGCTATTCATTATATTATACTATTCTATTATGTGCCATTTTCGCAAATTGTATTAGGATAAAACTAGAGGACTTCAAGGCAAAGTTGTGTGGTTGTTTTAAATACATGTTTAATTCTTTTTGTTTTATGTTCAGTTAGACAATAAACTTCAGCTGGGAGTGGCAATAAACAGCTTCCTCTTACAGGCCATCTGATGTTTTATCTTCATTGTAAAATATTTCTTTTAATTTCTTAACTTAAAGGGGGGAATTGGCCAATAACAGCAGTTAAGAAGAGAGGATTTCCAAAAGAAGAATTCCCGCTTTCTGCTTTGTTAATTCTTACTTTTCCACCAGCGTCTCCCTTATAAATTAGTTTTTTTTTTTTTTTTTTTTTTTTGTCACTGATTGATTAAACATTCATCCCATGACATGTAGGTCATGCTGCACGGCTGATGAAGTTACTGATTGCACCCTACATAAAAGCCACCTCACAGCCAGGAATCCAGCAGCAGGTCATTTTGTTCTTATTATCCGCCAGATGAGCCTTTTACAACATTATCTAGCTGCTGTGTGTGTGCTGAGTAATCTCCTATATTTGATCGAGTCCAGCAAAGTAGGCGAGCCTCTTCATGAAGTGATAATGAGCAGAGCTGCCGTCGTGCATGCAAATGGTTGACTTTGTGCTACCCGTATTTCCCCCTTTTAATCTTTAAAATCCACATCCCGGTACTCAATTTGTCACATTCTCGCCGAGTTAGCGGAGTGCAACGTCTTACGATTGGAATTTGATCACGACATAATTGATGAAGTCACACCAGACCTCGGTTTGATGGTGGGTTTCCAGTTTTCAAAGCGCTAGCAAGATTCGAATGTAGCCTCAAATCACGAGCGACTTATTCGCAATGGAGTTACTATAACACTGAACTAAACTAAATTATGGTAATCTATGGGTATTGTGGGTAATTTAATGGAAAGGTATCATATTCCAAAACCCGTACAAACTCAACATAGGAATGCCCGGAACTGATATTCCAACCCTGAACCTCATAACGGTGAGGCAGACATGCTAACCACTCATCCACAGTGCTGCCCTTTTACAAAATAATGTACAACGTGAATGTAGCAGGTCACAGATGTTGGTGACCTCCAAGGACCTCGCGAGTAGCCTGTCCTAAAAATAGCTTGGACATTGTGATTTCCTAGGAATGTTATAGAAGTGTTCATTTGAAAATGTAAACACTTTATTTGTAGAAACAGTGTTGCGTTTTGATATTTATCTGTTTCCTACCTCGTTAAATCATAATCATTATTGTTAGCAATCATGATCAGTGTCTTCACATAGACGAATCTTATAAATTATGAATAATAACAGAGGTATTTGTAAAACTGCTAGCCCCTCACATTAATCAGTACCAAGAGATTGTTCTCAGTTTCAAAACGTTTGGTGACCCCTGGTGTAGAATCTCAACGGAAAAGAAATTCAACCTTTCCAACCACAGGAACCCCTGAATGTCTAAAATACACACACAACAAAGTAAAGGTTTATAAAATTAGCAATAATTGTCCCAAATGAGAAATTTTTCCAAGTGCGACGCCTCAATTTGGCTCGACAGAAAATTAGCTTTTCTATTTGTTTACAAGTGAGGAAGAGACAGCAAGCGTGAGGAGCTAAACACGGTGAATTATGAGCTGTGGAATAAATAGATTAGGGGAACGCTGCAGGAATCAAATGACATGAGACAAAGAGAGAGAGAGTGAGCACAAGCGGCGGTAAAATAAAGGAGAAGAAAATCTGCTGAGCCTCAAGAATAATGAAAGAGACAGGCACGCCGCGGGGGGTACGATAAAGACAGGAGGATAGATGCCCACGAAGCAGTCACTCGGTTTGATGAGCTGGGACCCCCAACCTCTACAGTCCTCGCTTTTTTTTTTTCCGGTGACGGATAATCAAATGAAACGACGGAAAGAAGAAGACTCTAAAGTGGCGCTCCCGAGGCCCGGTCACGCTCCACAGCTTTGCACAAAAGAAGCCGACAACTGAAGTAGAAGTTGACGACTGAGGCTATTCTGTGGAAAAGTATTTCATTGAGATGTAGAAATAGCAGGGGGGGGGGGGGGGGGGGGGGGGGGGGGAAAGAACAATATTGCTCCATCGGCACAATTTGACCGGTTACATCTTCTACTTTTCGTTTCGGCTTGACCCGTCCGGGGTCGTCGCCGCGGCGCATCATCCTTTTCCATGTAAGCTCCTGCATCCTCCTCTCTAACACCAAATGCCATCACATCATGTCTTCCCTCACTACATCTATCAACCTTCTCTTAGGTCTTCCTCTTGCTCTCTTGCCTGGCAGTCCTCATCATCCTTCTACCGATATACTTACTATCGCTATATTACTATCTCGATCTCTATCTTTTAGAGCCGTTCGATAATCAGGCCTTTGCTGACTTTGATCAGAAAATGCTCAGAACATCTAGAGGTGTTCTCAAGCCATAAAATAGTATATATTTTTTTAAACACACAAATGTAACTATTAATGTTCTCCACTGTAGAGCCAAGAAATTCAGTCGAATGCCCATCCCTAGTACGTACCAATAATTTCGAAAAAAGACACTGAATCGGTGAGGAAAATATGTCGTACCGTTGTCAAACTTACCATTACCACTTACCATATTTGGCCAATGTTGAGATCTGACGTTCTGTTACAAACACAGAAAGGTTGAAGGCGATCTCCCCCCAAAAAGTGTTACATGTTCTGCGCACCAAAAATCTTGACGATTACAATTGCCAAATCTGTAGGGGGCGACACCGTAAGAGAATGTTGCGATGTCCACGTGGATGAAAACTCGAAGAATAACAGTCGATTCACATTCAAACATGTACTGTCATTTCGCAGCCCTGTTGTATGACGAGTTGATTTCTACTCACTGTTGCCTCTGGAGGAGGAAAGTGGCATTACAGTACAATATAGCCCGACACTAGTGTCCTCGGAAAAAGTGTACGTGCTTTGTAACAATAAACAATTCTCACAACAACAAAAAGGACTTTCAAAAACAACCTTTACTTTCCGCTGGGACTTCCAAAGCATCACATCATCCTAAAAATACAAATATGTATGCACGTGTTGTTAAAAATGTGAGCTCATCCAGAAAATACCATTTTAAAAAATTAAGGAGAGGCTCACTCATGCCTTGTTTCTGCCAAAATGTCATCATCTTTGCTATAAATATGTAGATTATAATATAAAGTATAGGCAGCGGCTGTATTTACGCGTTGTATATTCTGCAGGTTGATTTTACGGCTGGTCCAGTCGTACGTGTGCGACTATTTTTATAACCATAACTTAATAACCTCAACTGTACCTCATTGCATCTGAGCCATAAAACTACAAAATTCAAGCATATTTATCCATCATGTAGCCTCTCAGAGCCGAGCCTGCAGAAGATACTTTACGGTGCAGTAAAAACACCCAATGCGCAAAAATATACATACATTCTCAACTCCATGTATCATCCATTAAGGGGGGTGGGGGGTGGTGGGATAAACATTATATCTAAGGCGATGTTGGTTCGTTATTTGTACAAGGTGCTGAACTGAAAAAAGAAGGGATGGAAGAGGAAAAAGAGGCGGGCTGAGTAGGAAGTACTGTGCTGGACTTCAGTCCTTGACACGTGCGCCTCATAAATAAATAGTCAGTTGTTGTGCTTTGCCAGAGGTGGTGTCCATTCAAAGATAACACCTTCGCGAATGAAAGGCCCTTCACGTGGCACCTCTTCTTGTTGCCAAGCAGTATGCTGCAAAGATGAGAAAGAAGAAAAAAAGGGCATTGCATTAGAGTGGGATTTCAAAGTATCTAGATAATAATTATTTATTTCTTTTATCATATATTTTGTTGATTATAGCTTACAGCTTAATACCCACAATATACCACCACAAGAAATTTGAGCATTACATGAGAAACAGTCAGCGGATTATAGAAATTAGGTAGGATTTGGCCTTCCTTTGTTTATGACGCAATCTGTAAAATCAATGAGTTTCACTTTTTTTTCATTGAATTACTGAGATAAAATGAACCTTTCTATGACATACACCTGCACAATACATCTTGTGTAGGACAATGGAACCTTGGATGTTATTGAATGACACCACAATTTCCTGGTAAAATATGCAAGACTTTTGAGTCTGTTTTGCTTTTTTGTGACACTAACATGCCGTATGAGGGTATATGAGTAATAATGGAAGTTAATGGAAAGCAATAAACACGACTGTAGTACAATATGGCTACATCAATAATAAGATGGCATCATTCATAAAAGAAATAAAATAATGTACAGGTACAATTTAATGAATTCGAGTACAGCGGAACCTCGGGTTATGAATTTAATTTGTTCTGTGACCGCGTTTTAACAAAAGGTTTCCCATTGAAAGTGAATGGAAATGCAATTAATCTGTCCCACCCCCCAATTTAAATTGTATTTATCTTGTTTTTTTTCCATCAGTGCACGGTTAAAAACAAATACACTACAATATAGAAATAAGGGGAAACGCCATTGTAAAGAAATAACACACTAAACAAACATAGTAAACTGCTCTTTAATTTTAATTTAGGAGGGGAGAAGAAGGACTACAGTTTCTCCATTGAAGAGGAGTCTTCTTCCATAATAACACAGGATAATTTGGATTCACATTTCCCCCCCCCCCCCCCCCCCCTGAAAATTTCTCTGCTGGCCAGTTTCATTATTATTATTATTATTATTCATTTGCTGCACATTTATTTGACCATTTTTTTAGCATTTTTACCCTTAACAATCTCGCGTCGTCACAATTAAAAACTTGATGTGTGAGGTAGCCTTTGCTTTCCACAAACATGGTGAACTCAGCAAAAGAAGATTTCCACCGTAGCCTGTTTATTTAAACTTGCAGCCCAATTAGTAAGAGCCATTTTGATAGCTACTTGTGTGCAAAAGAATATAGAGTCGGTCTGGTGCGTAAAGAAGAACGGAAATAATATAAGGCTCTTCCTGGGCGTGCAGTACAATTGTACAATCTTCAATGGTGAGTGGCTTTATATTTTATTATATATATTATTATTTTTTTAAAGCATGAACTATTTCACTCAGTGTGTATAATGAGTTTCACTTTTTGTTATTGAATTACTGAAAGAAATCATTTTCCACGATGTTCTAACTTATTGACATGCACGTGTACAGCTGAGACAGTTACAGGTAAGCACACAAATCACTGTTTTACATTTGATCATACATTTTCATTTTACTAAGAAAAGTTTTGTGTAAGGGACAGTTTGACTCTGAAGCATATTGAATTATAATTTCCATTATTTTCTATGGAAGAATTTGATTTTAAATCCAAACAAGTTTGACTAATGTCTCGCAACTTTAGAGGTTCCATCCTATGTGCCATTTTAGTCATACTAATGGAATATTTGTGCAAAAATGTATCCCAGAGCTCACCTAGATTTGCAGGTGTTCATCCATCCTCTCCAGCTAACATGCCAGAAAAATGTTTGGCACAGTTTGAAAATATATATTTCTTTTTTTTGTTTTGTTTTCTCCCCGCTGACTTGACGTGCAAGTCTCAGCTCAGAACCCCAAAAATGAACGGTTCTCTACTGTACTGTTATCCATCCCCTTGGCTTGATTCGTCCGCCGGAATATTCTTTCATCCATTTTGAGACAAGCATGGGGTATTAGTGCGCCCAATAAAAGGATTCATGTTCCGTTCAAAGGAACCACAGTTTCCAGCGGGCGTGCTTCTTAGAGTCAGACTTGGATTTGCGTTTGGGAGTGGATGTGAAGACTTCGTTGGAGTAAGGCAGGGTGGGACATTGTTGGCTGTCCTGGGGGCAAAGTCTCTTCATCAGGGGCTGCAGCTTGTCCTCCTGCAGCTTGAAGTCCAGCTCCACACTAAAACACGAGCAGACCGTGAAAGCGATTAGATAGGGCAGAGTTTTAGATCAAGAACTACAGTACTTTCTCTGACCGGTTACATAATCACTTTCACAAAAACGAGACCGCTACATTTAAGCAACATCAACAGACAATTGACTGACACTTTACACATTCAGACAACAGCAGTAGAGAAGAAGGTTACCCTGTATTCTCAGTCACTTTGTTTTGCTCAACTTATTTTGTTTACGAGTGGTGCCATCGGAGAAAGTGTGACTTCATGGTGAACTGTCCGATGTCTGTCGCTAGTTTTCACTTGTTGCTAGGCAGAATTTGTGGTGTTCAATATGTTTTTCCTCAAGGGGCATGAAAGAAAATTGGTATGCGGCACTCTATTACTTTGACAATGTGATGTAGAGGGCTCCACTGCCCCACACAGCAGAGAAGGACAGGGAGGAGTCTGAAGTGGCAGGAACACACTCAGAAGAAATGTAACTTTTGCTCATTTAAACCAGTTTCTGAAGTGGTCACTTGTTGCTAGGCAGAATTCGTGGCGTAAGACATACTCGCTATGCCGTTTTCTGGCTCTCTAGCAAAAAACACTGGCAGAACCACAGTCAGAGAGGCACAAAAAATATTGAAAAAGTAGATATGTTCGTACAACAATTGAATTGAGGGACTATTTTTTTTTCTTAATAAAAAAGTATAGTTGTAGACTTGCAGTTTTACAGTCTAAATAGGATGTCAGTCGAGATGTGCATTCATTCTCGCATTTCCAAGCTTCCACCACTTGTCTTTTGTGTCGGTGTCACATGCATCACTTTGTGTTTTCTGGCTTGTTGCTTATGTTAATAAGTCACTGATCCACATGGAAGCTGGGAGGGAAGCACATATCTCTTGTGACACAATCCCCGAAAATTCGCGTGCATGCAATCAAAGGACTTCCTCCCTGCCCAGATTAAATTTCCATTTTTAAAAAAGAGCCGTCGTGTATGTTGGTGTGCGGTTTCACCCGACATCGGATGTCGACATCTGTCAGTCTAATCCCGGGCCGGTCATTGTGTGATGTTTTTGTAGCGGCACCGAACTTGAACTCTCTGGCCGATTAAATCCGCCTGGCCCGGGAGAAGTGTGGAGCTGAATTCCAACCAAATGCAAGCAGGCCATGATTAAGTGCCCGTATTCCAGCGTGGAATAAATCCACCAATAGACCGCGTTTTCTTTTGCCGTATTGCTATTGATTTGCTGTGTTCTGTTAATGTATTTATTCCAGGGCTATGCACTGTATTCCAAGACTGTCATAACAGCAATATGAAATAATGAATCTCTGGCAATTTTCCTTTTTAACATGCCAGCCTTCAGCGTAAACCTTACCTGGGAAGAAAAAGTACAGCTGTTTTGGGGTTTTAGGGGCCTCGCGCATTCATTTATTTTCCAAAGCCAACAACACAGAAGACAATATTAATAAGGCAGACTGGATTAAAGAAGCCAAGCAGCCAAAAGAGATGACGTGATGCATAAAGGTCAACCTTGTTGGCAGGCAGATACCCCGCGCGGTAGGCCTGATAGGCTAACTACTGCGATGGGCAGCACAATTAGCCCGTTGACAGATACGCAACAATCACAGAATCCTTGGAAATGTCCTCAGCTTGGAGATAAGTGTCATTTAAGAACAGAACGCTAATGGAATGATTGTGAGTTGCTTGGTAGTACAGTACTTTGCTAGAATGGAACTTCCTACAGCTTTAGTATACGGCGAACCCCACCAAAATGAAAATGTTTATGATAAATATCTGGGAAGTTTAATTTATCAGCAATAAGCACATATTGCTTAACTCAGCATGTTAGCCGGCTACTAAGCTGAAGCTATGGGCTGTGAATACATTAGTATCTGACATATGGGGAAAATTAATGAATTAGTCAACTTGCAAACATTCAAAAGGATGAGAGAATCTCTTTCCAAATGTGCTGAAGTACTATTTCCATGCCAGTGTTTCATCCTGATGTCATGCTCTCTAGTCAATTGTTATTACACTGGGACCCACATTTCCCTTTAATTGCAAAGTTGCAACTAACTTTTATACAAGTTAAGATCAATAAAGAACATTTACAATCGTTGTTTACAATAGTCCCTGAAAACGTACCGTATATTGTTTTTTGGAGACGCTGTTTCAAATGAGTTTGACGTTCTGCCAAAAGCATATTACTCGCCATGACGTTTATGTTTGACAGTTGCTAGAGCGTGCGGCAGGTACAGACAATGTTCCCCTGCTTTTTGTGGCCGAAAGTAACTGAGCCTTGCCGCGAATAGCGATAAAAAGGTATGTAAGTGCCGTGGATGGCACAAGTTGGCGCCAAAACGATACAGCGGTGCCTTAAGAGACAAGTGACCGGACGAGTGGGTTTTTCAAGAGTGCGCTGAGTGCAGACTTGCGATATGGTGGCAGTGAACTCAGCTTATTTGACAGTAAGCAGCACTTTGGCAAATAGTCCAAAATCCTTCAGAGGCTTCAAGCTGTTTATTGCAACTCCTTGTTGAAGTTTACTGTCAAACTAAGCAGCGAGCATGACACCTTGTGTGTGTAATTATAACAACCGCATAGCTTAGCCTTTCAGTCCGTTAACTTAATAATAAAGCCACTCGATGACGGTGTGAAAGTGTGTAAATAGTTCTGTGTCTCTGTGTCTGCCTTTTGTTTGTCTGAGATTGGCACCAGCTCCCCGTGGTTCTGAACAGGATAAGTGGTCGAGAAAATGGATGGATGGACAATCCCATTTTTTTTTTTCCAATGAACTGATTATAATATCCATCCCTAGTTAGCAGTAGAACTCTGCTTGCTTCTGGTGTTCTTTATGTACAGTGTATTTTACTATCACTGTGTGAATAGGCAGCACATCAGTATGGAGCAGCACCAAATAGCCCCAGCAATTATTAAGTAATGAATTACTTGGCTGATAACGGCAGTTAGGGGATACTGTGGACAAATGCCCGGGCAGACAACGCTGTTTATTGCAGGTGGTCTGTGGGGCGCAGGTGTTTGAGCAAACATAGGCACTTACTACATACAGTAAGAGCACCTTCACACAGCAGCTTTAGACACACAGGAGCTTTTCTAGGGCACTCAAAAGGGGAGATTAATCATTTGTTTAGCTATGCAGGGAACTGTTTGCTTGAACGGAACACTTTTTATGATTGTTTTTGTTTTTAATCATGAGATGTCTTTTTTTCCCCTGCTTCAGCGACATTCAACTAAAAGTCATACCTCCTGCGCTGACTTCCCCTTTGGTCATTTCACACTTGAAAGTCCTCCACTTGACAAGATGAGTGGTTCAGGCCCAACAGCGTGGTAGTATGCAGTGGATTAAATCACCAGAGTGGACGCTATTTCCTCTCATGACAGGTTGAAGCGTCAAAATAACTAAAATTCCCCACAGGCTATGTAAATGCTGTGGAGAAACGCTGCCTTTGTCATGTAAATCGCTAGCCAACGGTGTCTATTACATGCTCTGTGCTTCACAAACAGACAGGAAAAAGACAATCTCATTAATGAGAACAAAACAGGATGCACAAATTGTTCACCAGAACAGCCTCTGCTCCGCCACCGCAGCGTGGGACAGCGGAGCTAATGAGCTCCTTGCTCTCATCACAGTGCACCGCGGCTGCATTTCATTTCACTTGACTGTTTTTCCAAACTTATTGTCTGTTCCAAACTGGAAGCCTTACAGTGTGTACTTTTATGCACATGCTGTCTTTTTCTTGTTTTTGTTTTTAATTCAACAGCATGATAGCAGACGATACCTGTAATGATGTAATCAAGCACGTTTGTGGCGGACCCAGCTGTAGGCCACTCATAAAGTGGAACAACGCTCTTACAATGCTGTTGTAAATGTGCTTTAAGAACAAGTGTGAATTACATACCTCCATAGAGCCTCCCCTCCACTAATGTAATGGTACTCTGAATACACCATATGCACGGAAACTTACAATGGTAAGCAAGTATGACAGTACAGTGAACCCTTGCTATTCATGGGGGTTAGGGACCAAGCACCTAACCGAATAGCAAAAAGTAATGGATACCCGACTAAAATGTTCTATATTCATGGTTTAGTTTAAATCCTAAATATACCCCAAACTACGATCCCAAAACACATTATCATTTCAAACTCATCTTACAACATCACTCTAAAAAAAAAAAAAAAAAAAAAAAAAAAAGGTTTATACTGTAAATGCACGAAAAAAAGGACACGGGAAGTGCAAGGATTCCGGCGGGTATGTCGCTGTTTCACCACCTGTAAAAATATCAATTAATACTTTCCTCTTAGCCATTGAACTATGTTTTGGACTCAGTAATACATAGATGCCTTCGTTTTTTGCTTTTTAAAAATACATACAGCTTTGGAAAAAATGAAGAGACCACTGTGAAATTTTCTGTTTCTCTGACTTTGCTATGTTGGCGTAAAATGAACATTGTTTTTTTGAATCTGTAAATTACTGACAACGTAACTCCCAAATTCCAAATACAAATATCGTCATTTAGAACATTTATTTGCAGAAAATATTAAATGGTCTATTGCTTTTTTTTTTTTTTTTTTATTTACATGCAAACTAATCAAAGTCAACATAAAAAAAAAATGAAACAAATAAAGCTTGTTTTACTGTTTCAATTTTCTGTAGCAAGTTGGCCTGTTAGTCCACTTCATGTCAGGTCGTGTCACACTATTACGTCATTTAGCGGGTGCTCCACGACGAGCAAAAGTTACACAAAGTAGTCCGGAAATGCAAAATGAAGCCAGTTGACGTGACTGCTGTGCACCTGTGAGCGCCGTTAGCATGTTGGCAGAGTGTGCGCTCCTGTTTGTACATATTGTCAGTCATTGTGTCATTTAATCCCATGAGCACAACTGGAGGTTTGCGGTCACACCTCTGGGTTTCTCTACTTGCCCTCGCCCTCATCTGACGACCATTCATACTTTAAGTCAAATGTTATTTCCTGAAGTAGGAGTTATTAACAACCCACGGTAAGGTTGTTAATTTTGGTTAGTTAAGGTGGGTGTTAAGACATCCACTGACTGTTGATTTAGGCCTAAATAACAGTTTCGAACACCTGTGATAAATGAATTTACTTGGTCGGAACTAACTGAAGTGAATATTAATAACACCGAGATCTTAAAGTCTCAACAACACCGATTTCCAATGAAATTGCTATGCAGCAGAAACCAGTTTCTGATCTCCTCCATTGTATTGACAGAGGTAGCAGACAAATAACAGAAGCATCTCAATATCAAGCGAGGAAAGCGAAAAATTGGTATGAAATGACCTTTTCTTTCATTTCTCTCCCGCTTCGATGTAAAAATTAGAGCACACTGTTATTTTCCTGATTCATCATCCACGTTGAGCCTTTCTCCCTTCTTTTGTTTTGCCATATATACGCTCCATTTGTTGTGGTGATTTATGATAGTCTGCGGCATACGGGAGGATGGGGTAGCGGAGGTGATGGCGTAGGGGGGTGTCTGGCAGGCTAGAGCCGAGGTCTGGATAAGACCCAGTGACTCTGATTGAGCACCTTGGTTCGGCAGCTGCCGGAATCCGGATTTTATCGGACATGCACTCGAGAAGTTGTAGTGCTCTGAAATTAAAGGGATACATCTCAGGGGATTCTAATCTGTGGTATGGCTGCAACATGCGGTTGCTGCCTGTCCGACTTTGAGCAGTAATTGTTTTGTTTTTTTTGCTTTTTTTTTGTCCCCCCCTGGCTGCGGCCTGCTATTTTAAGTGTATGTCAGTCAGACTGTGTTCTCTTCACCGGCTGTCACCCGGTCAGCAATGTAACTCTCAAGTCTGTTCAACACAGAGATCTTGCAAAACCGCCGTATCGGAGTTCTAACAGAAGACCATTCATTTCTTTATGTGACTTGGTCTTTAAAAACAGAACGCAGCGAATCAGGCTTTGACACAGTAACGTAGCATCCTAATCCACCCAGGATTAGGATGATACGTTTCGAGGTCACAAATGGCGAGCGCTAGTTTGCGCTGTAAGGCACGGTCAGTTACCGCTGTACTTACTGTTCTTCACTTGAATATTTTTAGGGTTGGGCATCGAGAATCGAGAACAGATAGGAACCGGGACTAACGTTCCGGTTCTCCCGGAACCGTTCAAATAAAAACATTTCGGTTCCCAGTTTCGATGCCTAGTCCTCCAGCCGTGAAGTAAAAGTGGCGAAAAGCAACGAAGGAGCGGCGTAAACTAACGAAGAAGAACAGGCACCATGACGTGCTTGTGCCCAATGGCAGCGGCGGCGAACAAAAGTGTGTCTTAACTTTGTTAAAATGAATGACCAGTCGCCTCAGTGCAACACTTGGAATACGATTATATAGTGCAAAGGAGTTTTTCCCAATGTGTACTTTCGCACTGATGGTTTTTAGCGTTTATTTTAGTCTTCAAACCAACGTAAGCGCAGATGACAAAATAAATACAAAAGTAAATAAGCTTAACATTGTGCTGGATTACATGGTGGTTAGTTAGTAGTGGTTAGCACGTTTGCCTCACAGTTCTGAGGTTTGGGGGTTCCAATCTTGGCTCAGGCCTTTCTGTGAGGAGTTCGCATGTTCTCCCCCCGTGCTTGCTTACTTGGGCTTCCGCCCACAACACATGCATGTTAGGTTAACTAAAGACTAAATTGTCCATAGGTAGGGCTGCACGATAATTGGGGGAAAAAATGACGTTGTGATGTTTATTTTATTTGATTGTTTTAAACCCATGATATATGTTGCGATGGGAAATAATACGTGATCCGTGTTGGGAAAATTCATTTTGTACTCTAACTAGTTCAAAGTTGAGTTCATTGTTCTAAAAATGAACTAGTTGACGGGCTATTACCCTCAAAATACTGGCATTTCATTTGCACTTTGTTGCCACCCATTCAGTCCACACTAATTGCCAGCTGCAGCTTTCACCTTACACTCAAAAACTTGAATGAAACTCGCTTCAATGGTGTTTGTCAAGATGAGGAATTAAATCAGGCGGCACAGTGGCCGACTGGTTAGAGCGTCAGCCTCACAGTTCTGAGGACCCGGGTTCAATCCCCAGCCCCGCCTGTGTGGAGTTTGCATGTTCTCCCCGTGCCTGCGTGGATTTTCTCCGGGCCTTGCGATTATAATGTACCCATGCCTCTCATCCAAAGTCAGCTGGAATAGGCTACAGTTCACATGCTAATAAGGATAAGCAGCATGGAAAATAAAGGGATGGATATTTATGTTTTTAAGAAGTGTTTTTCATACAAATACAGTGTTTACTTGAATTATGACTTTACTACTGTATTCACGTAATCTTAGACTACGGCCTGTTCTGACTTGTTGTTGGCGCCACAGGAACAGAACTCATCGTAACCCGAGAACTCCCTGTAACCTAAATTGGTCGCCAGACAGGGCACGTACAGAGACAACCGCTCACCTGCACGCCTATGGACAGCAATTGATCAGCCATTTGTACCACAGCACTATCAGTGTCATCCTGTTATCTGACAATTTAATACGTGGCAGCACCAGCGTTTAACGTCTGGTGTGATGTATAAAATTACTTTCAGCATAACAAGGTAGGAGAAGTAAGTGCTGGGTTGTCCAACTTCGCACCTCTGTTGTGCCTTTCTGATATTCGTTCTCACATAACCCACTTTCCAACTGCGTTCCTGGTGAAATCAGAGGTGTAACAATAGCGCAGGGATTTATTTTCCCATCCCTTTCAAACAGAATGCATCGAAGCGGCACATTGTTGTGTCCGAAGTACGTGTCCACAGAGGTCCCGCGGAACGCCATCATTAGATAGGAGTGACGTCAATAAGACAGTTGCTTTCAACACAAAAGGCCTGGACAGTGAGTCTCGGGGGTTACATTTAGTATTCTTCTTACACACCAGCGGTGTTTTGCCTCGGAAGGTGACAAATGCACTGGTCGACTTTATCTCGCTCATCCAACATCGGGACTTTACAGTAGGGGTTCTCAAACTTATAGAGTCTGGAAATGTTCTTCTTATAATGTCATTGGCATTTTTTGATTTTTAAAGTTTCAACCTAAATATTCATGAACTGTCTAATAGAAAGGAACCCAAGTAAATTAAATAAAATTCAATATGTAATCATTATTGCTAGCTGACCTGCACTCCTTCCACTAACAACATTGTGGCAGACAGAGAGCTAGTTTAAAAAAGCACAGTCCGTGTTGCCAAATGAGAGATTTGGCTGTATACTTCTTTTCTGACTGTTCCAGCAGCTATTTTTCAAACAAGTGACTACTGAGTTGAATTCCTGCTAAGAAAGAGACAACAGGAGTGGAATCATTTTCACTTTGTGATCCGTGTGACAAGAAAGGAGCGATCAGAGTAACCAAAGATAGCAAAACTAACCGCTATGCTCTTCCACAACAAGCTTATTTTGGTGCTCTCAGACCCGCACAGACGTACGCAGACTGTGATGGCTTTTTGGCCGGACATTTTGCTGTTGCACGGAGCATTATAGTCTGGCAACGGTAGAAGACTGTCCTCTGTAAATTGGCTGATTGGACGATGGCATGCCAAGGCAAGGCATATTTATTTTCATAGCGCATTTCATACACAAGGTAACTCAATGTACTTTACATGATTAAAAGCTTTTAAAAACAAGGAACAAAATACATTTAAAAACAAGGTAAGGAAAAATAAAAGACATCTTACTGAAATTACTAAAATAACATACAGTGCAAGAAAGACTAAAAAAAGATGTAAATGCTCTAAAATGCTCAATTATAAGCGAGAGGGAAAAACGTTTTGATCCGGACTTAAAACTTGCACTCTTGGGTATGACTTCACTTCTTTTGGCAACTTATTCCATTTGTGTGCAGCATAACGGCTAAATACTGCTTCACCGAGTTTGCTTTGGACTCCACTATCTGACCTGAGTCTGCAGATCTCAGAGCCCGACTGGGTTTGTATTCAATTAGCATTCCTTGAATGTATTCAGGACCTAAACCATTTTAATTTATTTATCGACCAGTAGCAGTAACCAAAAACACGCGATTAGTGACTAGTCGACCTCAAGCATTAAACAATGCAGACCCGTCAACTAGCTGAGTAATCTGTTCGTCTCTTAGTAGGCATGCACTTCTGATATGATACAACATAATATTATTATTGATAATTATTTTGCAGACCCCAGTTTTAGAACCATGCCCTGCCTCACGCACAGGACAGCGAGACAATAACTAGTTGGCTTAAAGTTGGGTCGTGTTTAAGCGGCTAATGTTGGCGCCCATCCGCTGCTATGGCTCTGGTACTAACTACCAACTAAAGCGCAAAATGTCATAGTCGTCCCCTACTTTCCGCATGGGTGCTTATTACAGAGAATGGCAAAGAGTTTAGAAAGGGGCTACTTCTACTGAGGTTTTAGAATACCCTGCATACAGGATAGTCGTTGAATCAAGGGAAAAGATGAAGCGCAGCCCTTTGCTTCAAATGGGCCCATTAGCATCAGTCAGCCTTGAAAGGTTTGTGCTGAAGAGCACTAAACTGTTTGGAGATTTCACAGTGCCTCATCATGTTTTGGCAGAGATGGAGAGTGTGGTGGCAGATGGCCTGGCTTGCCAGCTCTGTTCAATGACTCTTAAAAAAAACAGTTGGACCATCTGAAATAGGCAACTATTTCATGATACACGCCGCATTAGAAATGATCAGCTCCCACGTGATTAGCATTTAGCTAATGCAGCGCAAACGTCATTGTGTTTTTATTACCACGCGGCATCATGTGGTTTAGTGGCAGTCAGCGTCATTTGTTCACTCGGTCAATTAAGTTGCTTCGGAGTTTGCACTCTTCCATCTCCTCATTAGAAATCTTACCCAGTGCTCCAGTAATATGCTCACAGAAAAAGCAGGCGACAGCAGCGCAGTCGAATGTGGACGTGAAAACACCCAAAAAGGCTCGTGTTTGCTTTTATAAAAGTGTTAGCAAGCCAAATTAATTCGGCATTACAGAAGCCATACGTACTGTAGAGGCACTTACAGTGAAAAGTTTACCAGGAAAGACAATATGCTGGGAACCATTAGCTTTGGCGGTGTCTGGTTTGTTGTAACCTGAAGCATTAACACAGTGGAACAGTGTTGAAACATAACATTAAAACTCCCCAAAAACATTGTTTTCTTTGCCATACTATTTGCACACTTAGGGCATACTATTTTAAATCTTTGTTTGGTTTCCATTGCTGGCTATTATTTTGGTTGTAAGTTCACTTTTATCCCCTGTACTACTCGTTGATTCAGTGGAAACGATGACAACCTAATCATTTTTACATGACATCAAATGTACCATTGGACATGTTTTTTTTAATCTGTAAATTCTATTGACTTTTTACTTTCCCTCTATTTAACATACTGTACATTTTAGACTTGACAGTCGGGCACCGTGCCACCCTAAAAACTGTTCCTAAAACTGCAAATGTAAAATAACAAATGCAAATGTAGTGTACTTAAACGTTGAATACAGTTGAATTGAACAAATGCCCTGTACTGTATTAAAGAACAGTTGAAGCCAATGTAACATGCAGTTGGAACACATAATATAGTGATTCTTTCACGTACCACTAGAGTGAGCCCATGTAGAAGTAGTGGTACATATTACCGCTCTCGGAGAATCACTACCCTATTATGTTTATTACAAATTAGACCACATGACTGATTATGTCAGGATGATGTTTTTGGACGTGTGATGTATTGTTGGTTATGTCCCGCAGTATTGTTCGGTCCATTTAAAGAGTAAGGATGACTGATGCAGACAGACCTCTGACTGTTCACTTGAAGAGGAGAGGCTTTTCTTCCCTTATCTCAATCCATCCATTGTTTTGGTTACCGTCGCAAATTATCATTACAGTGACAAAAATGTCTAACTAGAAAATCAACAATAAATGTATGAATACCTCTCTGTCCGCGTTAATCAAGCCCACTATTCAATGTCAGAGGCTTGGCTGCATAATAAACCCAGTTATTTTGTCATCCTCCTGAATGCGATATGAAATGCTAAATATTCATCTCTGTAGTTGAGCTGTGATCTTTTTTCTCTTTTGTGTTCCAAATAAACCCCAATCTAGGTCAACGAGAAACGCTGCGTTAGTCGACGGGGAGAGAGAAAGCACAAGAATAGGAGTTGATTCTTGCAACCCTTTTCTCTATTAAAACATCTTTTCACAGGTATGTATCCAATCGTGTAGCACCGACTGCACAAGGCCCGAAAGCATGAAAAAACATGCTTTGTATTGGATACCTTGACTTGGGACCTCCCTTCCCACACATTTTTCCGATTTTGCTTGAAAGCATTTTTCCCAAGAACTCTGACGTATCAGGAAAACCTAACAGCAGTGAGCCTCCCCAGTCGGTGATGATATAGTTACACGAAAGAAATGAGTGCTGACTGGGATTGGGCTCCCTTTTATCTTGTGCTTACGTTCCAGACCCACCCACAAAAGATGAAAATCGGCCATATTAAAACGGCCATTCTGACTCTCCTTTGCCACACGCAAAGAGGGCATTACAGTAAGTGTACAGTAAAAACCCATAAGAAAATGATTGCTTTTAAAATTGTGATAAAGCGGGTGAACGAAAATTATTTCCAAGAAAATACAAATAATGTATCTTTATCATGTATCTGTGGCAGTGATATGTAGCGACAGGCAGAACCATTAAATGTTCTTCCACTCGATGGTAGAAGGTGCATAAGTAACCGGTGTATCCACTTTTTGTGACATTTTTGTTTGGCGGTATGCCGTGAGATTTTTCTCATGTGAATTACGTGCCTTGGCTCAATCAAAGGTTAGGAAACACTGAATTACAGTGGTGTGAAAAAGGGTTTGCTCCCTTCCTGATTTCTTTTTTTGCATGCTTGTCACACTTAAATATTTCCCACACAAAATGCAAAATGAAGGGTTTTATTATTAAGGGAGGAAACACATCCAAACCTACATAGCCTTGTGTGGGAAAAGTGTTAAAACATAACTGTGGTTTGTCATACCACCGTTAAATTTCTCTAGCCTCACCCATTTTGCTTGATACTGCCACACCTGTTCACAATCAATCAAGAAATCACTTAAATAGGAGCTGCCTGACAAAGTGAAGTAAACCAGAAGATCCTCAAAAGCCAGACATGCTGAGATCTACAGAAATTCAGGGGAAAATGAAAAAGAAAGTAATTGAGATCTAACAGTGTGGAGGAGGTTGTGAAACCATTGCTAAAGCTTTGGGACTCCGAACCACACTGAGAGCCATTATCCACAAATGGCAAAAACAGAACAGTGGTGAACCTTCAAGGGAGTGACCGGCAGACCAAAATTACCCCGAGAGCGCAGCGACGATTCATCCAAAAGACCCCACAACAACATCCAAAGAACTGCAGGCCTCATTTGCCTCAGTTAGGATCAGTGTTCATGACTCCACCATAAGAAAGGGACTGGACAAAAATGCCCTGCATGGTAAAGTTCCAAGACGAAAACCACTGCTGAGCAAAAAGAACATTGCTTGTCTCAATTTTGCCAGAAGACATCTTGATGATCCCCAAGACTTTTTGGGAAAATACTCTGTGGTCTGACGAGACAAAAGTTGAACTTTTTTGAAGGTGTGTGTCCCATTCCATCTGGTGTAAAAGTAACACCACATTTCAGAAAAAAAAGCATCATACCAACAATAAATTATGGTGGCGGTAGTGTGAGGGTCTTGGGCTGTTTTGCTGCTTCAGGACCAGGAAGGCTTGCTGTCATAAATGGAACCATGAATTGTGCTGTCTACGAAAAATCGGTTCGAACTTGGGTTCTGCAGCAGGACAATGATCCAAAACACACTAGCAAGTCCACCTCTGAAAGGCTGAAGAAAAACAAAATGAAGACTTTGGAGTGGTCAAAAGTCCTGAGCTGAATCCTATTGAGATCCTGTGGCATGACTTTCAAAAGGCGTTTCATGCTCGAAAACCCTCCAATGTGGCTGAATTATAACAATTCTGCAAAGTTGAGTGGTCCAAAATTCCACCACAGCGCTGTAAGAGACTCATTGCCAGTTGTGGCAAACGCTTGTTTGCAGTTGTTGCTGCTAAGGGCGGCCCAACCAGTGATTAAGTTTAAGGGGCAATGACTTTTCCACACAGGGGTTGGTTTTGATTTTTTTTTCTTCTCCCTTAATAATAAAAAATAAAAAAAATAAAATTTAAAAACTGCATTTTGTGTCTACTTGTGTTGTCTTTGACTAACGTTTAAATTTGTTTGATGACGAGAAACATTTAAGTGTGACAAACGTGCAAAAAAAAAAATAATAATAATAAGGAAGGGGGCAAACACTTTTTCACACCACTGTATGGTAAGTGACGAAATCAATGTATTCTCAATTGTTTCAGTTGTGTGGAACCGATTTTGATGATTGAATAGCATCTTGCAAAATTGAATGCACGACTTGGCAGCAAAAGACCTGATGATTCAGTCTCAACTCGTTTGCTGTCTAAAGAAGCCGACATGACAACATTAGTATGCTCAATGCAAGACTGCCACAGAAACCCTTGCTGGCATTACGTTTAATTCTAATTCCAATTCCGCCATTTCTGCATGATTACATTGTCGTCTATAACTGAATACTGCATACAGTCCCCAGTATATTGCTTCCATTTCATTTAATTATTGATCCTCTCCCTGCTAATCCTTTTGCTACGAGCATCCCTCGCATACTGAACTGAATTGTCAGCGTGCAAAAACAGAACTAAATGCAGAATTAATGACACACACCTGCAGTGTCGGTACCAACCTGTAAATGATGCATGCACTGTTTCGACAAGTGTCACAGTTCGCTGTGTCTTGTCCTGTTCGGTAGGTGAGCCTGCAGAGGAAGAGGAAAAAGATAAGAGCATTAATATCTCCAGCCAGATTTGTTCAGGTGGTTCCGATACCCCAAGTTGTTTATTCCCATCAGAGGGGGTTCTGATCCCGAAGTCTGCTTAGAGTTCCTTAATCAACTGTGTAGACTTGCTGATTTTACATAATCAAATTACCTGCCCTGCTCCATGACATTGTTTGATAATGTTTGGCCTTTCCATCCCCGGCGACAGATGGTGAGTGACTCAATGCGACACGAATCACGTGTAATGACGACTAAGTGTATTCTTACAAATCTATGTGTGATTCATTCTTTCCATTTTCAATTGACAGTCGAAATTCTAAAAATGAAAAAGTGACTGCTTTAGCTGTTTATTTGTTTTTTTCAATATAACACAGTCATTCTCAAAGTGTGGTACACGTACCAGTATTCGTATTTGGGCTTCCTCTATTGATACATGAAAGAATCACTGAATGTCAAACTGTGCATACTGTTGCTGTGGCTATTTTCATTTAGTACAGTTCAGTTGTATTTAACTTTTCAGTACATTGCATTTGCATGTTTGTTTTAAATTTTTACTTAACTTTTATGTGCAAACAAGTTTTTATTAAATCATTATTTAAGTATAGTTTTTTGTTTTCTATATTTAACCTCAGTGTTAATGTTCAAACTGTGCATAATGTTCCACATGGATTGCTATTATATCAAATATATTTTTGGGGAATAAAACCTCTGCCTCGTTTTTAATGAACACTTGGGCAAGCTATTTTTTTTTAAAATGTTGGTCACTATGGTGGTACTTTTTGAGACTTTTTTTGTTTGACTTTTCTAGTTTGAGACCCAAACACCACAAAACATGAAAACATGTCTAATTTTTCACATTTTAATTTTAGGCTCAGATCAGAACTACAGAATGGAAAATTGGGCCAGCGGACTCAATTCGACTTGAATATTTAATTGGTCAGGTTTAAGTTAGTCAAGTTAGTAAAAGTCAGCTTGTTAACCATGCATTAAAGAAGATATGATTTCACCACGATTTGTCTGTCTGATCGCATTGTTTTCAACTCACGTCCACACGCAACATCACGTGAAATAGTAGACTCGGGCCCAATTATTTCAACAACCCAGATATTATCATTATTTTAAGCATTTTGCATTGATACATGAAGTGTGCCTGTATTGCAGTGATTTCCAACATGTGTGCTGTGAGAGATCACCAGCTGTGCTATGGAAAGTGTCCAATTACCGGTAGACATAATTGGTCAGAAAATGATTTATTCATTCACTACAAATAATGTATCCTTGTTTATCTTTGCCAGGCAGAACAATTAAATGCTCTTCCACAAGATGGCAATTAACCTGTGTATCTATTTTTTTGTGACAATTCTGTTTGGTGCCAATTAAATATTAAAATCAAACTCAGCCCTGCGGCAAGTTTCTCAATTTCATATTTTTGATCTGTGCCTAAAATTGAATCATGACAAATCGTTCATTTGTTTTGTTGTAATGTTACATTAAAAAAAAAACACTAATCTGTCACATTTTGATTGCTAATTGAAAATGGTAAGAGCAAATGATACAGATTCTTAAATACTGTGCATTACCATACACCCGTTTTTAGCCCTTATTCAACTCCAATTGCTGCAGACGCAAGACAATCAGCATGATAAATTCTAGCTCTTCTGTAGGGTAAGATCATCCCGAGGGTCCACTTATAGTCGTGTGTAAAAGCTGAGAGAACAGGGGACATTACAATCCTCATGACAGTTGTATTGCGCTGCATTAGGCCACCTAAAAAACTAGTGCACGCGTTGTGCTTTTTTTTTTTTTCTCCCCTCGGCGTCACAGTTTGCAGTGTGATAGGGACGGTGGGAAAGGGGTCGTGTCTCATGCACACGTGTAATTGCGTGCTGTCACGGTAGCCCCGTGCCCCTGACAGATGATACGCGGCGGGGCCGAACCGCGACGAGAGGTGACCTCAACCGAAGAGCGTGAATGGAGCCGAGTGCAGCTGCTGATAGGTGCTCAAGGTCACAGGGTTCATCCATCCCGGCCTGCTTGGCAAAAGAGGTGACGATAACTCACTTGAAGTGGACTCGCAAGCTGCCTTGTTATCTACTGTGTTGTAATTGAAGGAGATTTTCTCATATGATCAAAGCTCATGAACCTAAATTCATAATTACCGCATGCAAATATTACATGAATATACACGACGGTGTGGCGCGAGGCTGCTATTAAATCAGACACGACACAAAGCGAGAGAGAGAAAAGAGGGTGGCGAAGTCGAAGCTTCTCCTCTGAAAGTCATTCCCTAAGCTGACTGCCAGCCTAATTCCAATGCGGTTTGCCCATGTAATTGTTGACATACAAGTTGGTATGCAACCAAAATGGATGATAGATGAAAAAAATTGCGTTTCGGCATTTGCAAATTCACCCATTTACATGTATTTATTTATTTAAACCTACCCTCTGTTATTTGCAGAAAATTCCCCTGTTCACTATTTCTGTGCTTAGGCCAAAGGCAGAAAAGTATTATTTTAGTCTCATCTTGTGGCTACTTGGTACATTGAAGCAAGTTGAGCTGCTTCATACTGTGCTGCCAGCTTGTAGCATATTGGTACTAAGGAACTACACTGAAGTCAATTTAGGTGCTTCATTTAGATAAAATTATTGCTTTGCTGCCATCTTGTAGCAGCTTGGTACCAAGTAACTATGTTGAAGTGAGTTGAGGTGCTTCATTTAGACAAAACAATTGCTTTACTGCCATCTTGTGTCATCTTGGTACCAAGGAACTATGTTGAAGTGAGTAGTGCTTTGCCACTATGCTGTGGCATCTTAGTGCCAAGCAACGACTGTATGTTGAAGTAAGTTGAGGTGCTTCATTTAGACTGAAGTAGTGTTTTGCCACCATCTTGTGGCATCTTGGTGCCAAGGAAGTATGTTGAAGAGAGTTGAGGAGTTTCATTGAGACCAAAGCAGTTCTTTGCTGCCATCTTTGGCTTGTATAAGGGTTCTTCAACGACTCGCAGATTTCTTTCCTACTCGCAGCAGGGCCATCAACATCCATCCATTTTGATAGCACTTATTCTCATTAGGGTCATGGGTGACCTTTAGGTGAGAGGTGGGGTATATACCTGGACTGGTCGCCAGGCAATCACAGGGCACATTTAGACAAAGAGCCATTCATACTCACATTCCCACCGACAGACAATTTCTGCATGCAGGTTTTTGGAATGTGGGAGGTTGCCGCAGTATCTGGAAAAATCCACACAAACTCTACACAGGAACCCCGGAGTTGAGAGATTCAAACCCCGAACCGCAGAATTGTGAGGCAGATGTGCTAACCACAAGGGTGACTGTGCTGGGCAAAGCATGTGAGGAATACATGCTTACAATATAGTCCATAGACTTGTGGGATAGCGTTAAAACATAGTGAAAGTCTTGGCATCATAAAACATTTGTTTACTGTTTAGGCAATTCTTTACGTAACATTTTAACACTCTTTACGGCCAACAATGAATAAAAATGGGGTTGCCACTATAATAATCATATGGTAATACACACAAAAAAAAAGCTTTATAAAATTGCATATTTTATAAAAGTGGGTAAGGGTTAGTAAACAAGTTGTTGATGCTCACCACCTATCTCATGTAACATTCTAAACCTCCATACAAGAAGTTAACCACTGTAAAGGTTAAAACAATAAAACACTACTTTTAATGAGATGTTTTGGTATGATCTGTTTGGAATGATAGGTTGAATGTGTATATTTTTACGTTAGTTTTAAAAATATGATGTTTTCCATTCCCTGGCCACAATAATTTATCCAGCAAAACGTTTTGTATAAATTCCTACTCAATTTTAAGATTGCGTCACTTGAAGATTGATCAGGTTTGCTTTCTTTCATAATGTAACATTTGGGAAAGAGAATCATTCATTTTGCCTTCTTCTGGCAGGCCGCAAGATAGCACTTATAAGTCCGACCGACAATAAGCCACGCATAGTGAAATAACATCAAACTGCATTTTTATATTCCCTTGACATTGTCTTTGTTGAAAAGAGAGCGAGTTAAAGGTTACTTCCTCACGTGTGTTGTTACACCTGCATCCGAGTGGGACTATACACCACTCTAACCTTTCACAAAGTATCTAGGGTAAAAGGATTGCATTAAAAAAATATCACACCATTGTGTGTGTGTGTGTGTGTGTTTTTTTTTAAAGGTAAAGTAAAGGAGAGGCAGAGTGGAAAGTAAGGCTCTCTGTCTTACGATCTCTCTCATAACCCTGATGGAGGAGCTCAGTGAAGCAACTATAGCCGGCTCAAGTGTGTGGAGATGAAAGACATGGTGCTATGAGGCTGCACTAATTGGCCATTGAAAAGCCAGAGAACTGGGACAGGCGCGAGACGGGACCCGCTCGCTTGGACACTGAATATGGATTAGGCTTAAATGCAATTTACCTCGTGTTGCTATAGGTTTTAGAGATGGACCCTAATGATTCCTGTATTTGCTCCTGTGGTAACGCCTTGGCTGATACAGCTCGCAGACTTTATGAAGCACATTCTAATGCCTTATGACGTTTAAAATGGTCCATCTCCTAATGGAACCTGATGGTGATGTTAAAGAGGATGATTGCATGTACATTTGGTCTTATATCACGATTAAATAAGGTGATCACGGGGAAACGCACTGATTAGTACATCCCATTAGACCTTGAAGGTTTTTCTTGAGGTTTTCACTCAACAAAAGACACCGGCTGCTTGTCGAGGCAGCGCGTTGCATACTTTATGCCGCTTTTACGTGATGTGAATGGCTTCTAATGGATGCGAGACATCATCCAATTAGCTTGCACCATGCTTTCCCCCAAACTGTTTCTTTGAGTGCGAAACAAGTCATCTGGCATCTCAGTTTAGTCAGAAAATGTTCATCTAACACAATGTTGATTCATTGTTATGCCTTTCAACCCAAGTTTTGACCCCACTCGTGCCTTTCAACTGCCAAGTTAGATATTTCTTCATTGCCTACAGTAAATTGCCAAAATCAAGTAGAATCCTGGAGGTGAAAGGAAATGGAACAAGGCAGGACTCAGTGGGATTCCACAGTGTAGGCATTTGTGCACTGGATCAAAAGCCTGTTAGAGCCAGGATTTGTTCGCCATTTTTTCTGGTCTTTTATATGAACAGCGCGGACAGAGAATGGGGAAACAAGGCAGTCAAGGTAGTATCGGAGTCGTAAGAGAGTTGGGTCAACATGGTGTCACAGGATCAATTTCACTGCACGGTGTTCCCTCGCAAATTAAGTATTTGCTATTGGCGAATTCACCCATTTGTGGATGTAAGAAAAAAAAAAAGAAGCTATTCTCCGTTACTTGCGTTTTCATTTTTGTGCTCAGGCCAAAGCCCTGTCTAATATAAAGGTATAGGTTTGCGGCCATCTTGTGGCAGCTCGGTGCCAAGGAACTATGTTGAAATGAAGGAAGGAGCTTGTCAGGCCACAGCCGTGTATAATAGAAAGTAATAATTTGCTGCCATCTTGTGGCATTGTGTTTTTTACTTGGGCACTCATAATTCAAGGTACCACTGTACTATGGAAAAAGCAAAGGTGGCATATTGGCGGATATTCTGTTACGGTTCTGAAGCGACTGTTTTGAGGAATTTGTATAAAGTGAGGCTAGTTTGCACTGTAATCAATGTAAGTGAATTTCCCTTGTGGACAGTGGGAGTTTCTTGCATGTGCAGTATGTGCGGCGGCTGCACAGGGTGGCATTGGTGGGGTGGGCGTCAATGCGCCCCAAAATAACAATTCCTATGTTAAAACTTGTTCTAATGTATACTATTGTGTAATGTCAATCATTGGTGTTTGTATGGGGATGCCTTTTAAAATCAATCTCTCTCTCTTGCTCTCTCTCGCCATCCATCCATCCATCCATCCATCCATCTATCCATTCATCTAATGCCACTCACCCATCTCGCTGTGCTTCACCTTTCTCCAACTCCTGAATAACTCCAAGCAGGACCTTGATGGTCTCCTGGCTGGAGTTGATTAGCGTCTCCATCGCCTGGAGCTGTGCTTTGATATCCTTGTCGTCAGATAAGGGAATTATCTGCTGGCCGCTGCCCACGCCCGGCGCACCGGTATTTCCAGAGGGAAGGCCCTCAACCGTTCCTGGCGTGCCCTGCAGTTTGGAGGACGCCGACGCATGTTTTGTCCGACACGATCCTTGCGACTGCGCCGAGCATTTGGCACTGTGGGGAAGCGTCTGTGACTGCTGCTCGCTCAACTGCGGTCCTTTCTTTCTTTTACAAGCCTTGGAGGGACTTCCTAAAGACTCCACTTGGGTTAAAGAATTCCATGCAACCTTTGAGCGGTCCTGTACAAGCTCAGAGGTAGCCAGCTGACGCTTGGAGGAAGCACCAGCATCCGTATCTTCCCGGGCTAATCCTTTGTGTTCGGTCCTTGTCCCGCAATCCTGGTGCTCCGGTTCACTTTTGGAGGAAGGGTTGCTCAGACGGGATTCTTGCGAGAAATGTGAGTCTGGACAAGAGGGTCCATCCACACAGTTGGCGTCACAAATCAAATCCTCTGTATCACTGCTGTCATCAGTTTGATGAAGCAAAGCTTTAGTCTGTCCCACAATTTTACCCTGGCACTTAGAAGATACCCCGATGGGTTGCCCGTCCTCTCCGACTGCTTTTATATCACTCAAAAAGCCATTGTTTTGTCCTCTGTAATCTTCCACTAAAGCAGTGTGTTTAAATGTGTGTCCCTTTTTCCTCTCAAAGGGAAAAGTCTTGTATCGTTTAGTCAGCTCCGGCGATGTCTGTACACCCGTACTCCTTGTCACATTTGGGATGGATCGTCTGGCTGGCATGGTCAAGTACTGTCGATGTGTCACTTTACAAGAAATGGATCTGGTGTGTTTTCCTCGAAACTCATTCTGTGCTTCACAAATATCCTTAAAGCGCACCTGCAAGGCCTTGTTTTTCTTCTTCACCTGCTGTGCATCAAGGTTGTGTGCGAGGCCCGTGTCTGAATCGGAATCATCGAAGTCGGACGCGACCATACATTTGTTGTCCTCTTTACTCACCATATTTCCTAAAAACGGAAGACATAACATATGAGTATATTTCAGTACTATGGTGCAGTCAAATATTTTCATATGGTACCACAGATCCAGTGAAGGTTCAACCCAGTTGAGAAATTTAAAGAGCAGCATACAGCGCAATAACACACAGCCATCAATAATCAAAAGCCTAAATGATAAAAACAAGCGCAAAGAAAGCGCTTCATAGCAATTAGTGATAAACGTAAACAATAATTAAAATGTCATTTTATATAAAGTGCACTCACCTGCCTGTAGATAATGTAGATAAAATGGATGTTATTGCAATAAATCCTGCCTTCATAATGATTATATTCAATTTCTCAATACATCTTTGAGGCTTATGTAATGGATGGATTTTAGCAAATTGTCATTTCAGAGATTTAAGGTAGTTTATATGAACGCTTATCAAAGAAAATGACTCCAATAAAACAAAAGTGTATTGCGTAAGGATGACATCGAACCACTGCCTATTTGCGCTTTGCTGTTCAAATTCATCTATTCACGTTTTTTTTTCTCTGGAACTTTTCCTCAGCTCTTCACCGAAAACCTGCTTATATCCACTTTTGTGCTCTTTCCAGAACAACGATGGCACAAGATGGTGCCAAAACCTGGCTAATGGGAAAGTAGTACAGTGAAAGAAGCCACTAAATCCCGATTCGCGACGCCTTAATTTGTGGGGGGTACTTCTATCGTCCGTTATTTACTGAAGACCTCTCCTATTCCTATTCGTGTGCTCTTTCTGAAAACGCCCTAAAATGCCACAACAGGGTGGCAAAGCCCTGTCAAATAGAAAGTAGTGCTTTGGTCTCAAATATTTTATGAGTCATGTTGTATGATGAATTTGAAATGATACGAGTCTTTTGGGATCATAGTATGTGGTATGTTGATGGTTTAAATCCATAATCAACATTTTACATTTTCATTTTCTGGTCTGTGGTTTACAGTGACTTTTATTTTGAATCCCATATTGTATGTGACTTCAGAGTACAAAATGCTGAATTTGCATATTTCCTGTTCAAATACAAGGAAGAGAGACGAAGTGCTGCAGTGAGCAGCCTCACCTCAGATTACGCAATCCCTCACTAACTGAGGTGGCTTGTAATTGGCAAGAGACAGTATTCTGCTTCATAAAGGCAGATTTACCATTAGGCAAACACAGACAATTGCCTGAGCCCCCAGACGTCTCACAAAAATTGATTAATGCGATCGTATTCTGTTCTAAGTCTCGATTCACATGCTTAAAAACACATCGCCATGCTTAATCCATGATGATCGCTTTGACCACTCCCCCTCCACTCTCATGCAATGGGCTATTCCATCTTCTTACTGGGATGTGCAGGCTTGATTCGGGAAGAAAAAATAAACTTGTTGGTGCTTTGTGAGAGAAATTTAGTCTGTGCATTCTAAAATAGGGAAGATTATATATTGTAACCGTCAATATATTTCTCATGACTGGACTACCAATCAAAATGCATCTAATTAATATGGGAAGTTTAAGGCTGGAGATTAAAGATCCCTTTCAAACCGCAGATCAGAAAAGACCAGTTTTTAATGTCAGGCTACTAATTTACTGGCAAGTACGTGACTTTGTTGTTTCGTAAATTTATAAATCTGACTGTCAGTGCCTCACCAGCCACCATTCCAATGAAGTTGCGACGTTGTGTTAAACATAAATAAAAACAGAACACAATGATTTGCAAATCATGTTCAACCTATATTTAATTGAATACACTACAAAGACGAGATATATAATGTTTAACTGATAAACTTTATTGTTGTTAGCAAATAATCATTAACTTAGAATTTTATGGCTGCAACACGTTCCAAAAAAGATGGGACACGTGGCACAAAAGACTGAGAAAGTTGGGGAATGCTCATCAAACACCTGTTTGGAACATCCCACGGGTGAACAGGCTAATTGGGAACAGGTGGGTGCCATGATTGGGTAGAAAAGGAGCTTCCCTGAATTGCTCAGTCATTCACAAGCAAAGATGGGGCGAGGTTCACCTCTTTGTGAACAAGTGCGTGACAAAATAGTCGAACAGTTTAATGACAATGTTCCTCAACTGCAAGGAATTTAGGGATTTCATCATCTACGGTCCATAATATCATCAAAAGGTTCTTAGAATCTGGAGAAATCACTGCATGTAAGCGGCAAAGCCGAAAACCAACAGTGAATGCCCGTGCCCTTCGATCCCTCAGGCGGCACTGCATCAAAAACCCACATCAATGTTGAAAGGATATCACCACAAGGGCTCAGGAACACTTCAGAAAACCAATGTCAGTAAATACAGTTCGGCACCACATCCGTAAGTGCAACTTGAAACTCTACTATGCAAAGCAAAAGCCATTTATCAACAACACCCAGAAACGCCGCCGGCTTCTCTGGGCCCGAGCTCATCTAAGATGGACTGATGCAAAGTGGAAAAGTGTTCTGTGGTACGACGAGTCCACATTTCAAATTGTTTTTGGAAATTGTGGACGTCGTGTCCTCCGGGCCAAGGAGAAAAGAACCATCCGGACTGTTATGGATGCAAAGTTCAAAAGCCAGCATCTGTGATGGTATGGGGCTGTGTTGGTGCCAATGGCATGGGTAACTTACACATCTGTGAAGGCACCATTAATACTGAAAGGTACATACAGGTTTTGGAGAAACATATGCTGCCATCCAAGCAACGTCTTTTTCCTGGACACCCCTGCGTATTTCAGCAAGACAATGCCAAACCACATTCTGCACGTGTTACAACAGCGTGGCTTCGTAGTAAAAGAGTGTGGGTACTAGACTGGCCTGACTGCAGTCCAGACCTGTGTTCCATTGAAAATGTGTGCCGTATTATGAAGCGTAAAATACGACAACGGAGACCCCGGACTGTTGAACAGCTGAAGCTGTACATCAAGCAAGAATGGGAAAGAATTCCACCTACAAAGCTTCAACAATTAGTGTCCTCATTTCCCAACCGTTTATTGAATGGTGTTAAAAGAAAAGGTGATGTAACACAGTGGTAAACATGACCCTGTCCCACTTTTTTGGAACGTGTTGCAGCCATATAATTCTAAGTTAATGATTATTTGCTAAAAACAATAAAGTTGATCAGTTTTAACATTAAATATCTTGTCTTTGTAGTGTATTTAATTAAATGTAGGTTGAACATGATTTGCAAATCATTGTATTCTGTTTTGATTTATGTTTAACACAACGTCCCAACTTCATTGGTATTGGGGTTGTACATTCAGTATTAGTAGCCACTAAACTGTGAGAGTGAAATCTCGCACTATCTGGCATTCATCTTGGCGGCAGTCTGAACTCTCGGAGTGCTCTGATTGTTAATGTTCACGTGGTCCCTGTGTGCTTTGCTGCAAAGCAATTTTATTGCTCTCCACTAGACCTGCATGGGATTTTTTCCCCCCCTTATAAATGCAGTACTGCCGCAATGATAAAACACCAGCCCTCATATTTCGGTTTAGTGGGTGTTTAAAGCTCAGTTAGTATAGGGGGGAGTCGTCTTATGCTGCTCATACTCACGTTAACATTTGTTCGCACATAGTATTTTGAGCTGCTGAGTGTTAAAGAAATGCTCCAACTAAAGCTTTTTTTTATAGTTTGAGGTAATGTTTTTTATATCATATCTAAGGATGTGCTTCTATTATCTGTTGTACGCCATAGTAACAATAACATTCTGTATTAGCCACACTTTTATTAACCCTTTATCCTACGCTATTATACATTGGTGCGTTATTGCTAATGCAGGTCAACCAGTGGGGTTTTCCTCGCACGCATTTGGGATTAATTGATCGCTACATGCAGTGTATGTAAAATTATATTTTTATAGCAGGAAAGAGACCGTAGAGCAGTGGAGGCCTAAACACATCATATCTACGGTATGGTAGAATTGAGCTCCTCCGCTCGTGTCCACTTGTAGGCTCTGGAGTTCCCCGGGGCAACATTACTGTCATCATGCACATCTCCTGTCTTAGCAGTACTGAGCAAAGTGATCGACTGCAATGCCAAATATATATATATATATATGCTATTACAAATCTGTCCGGTCTGACCTTGAACTTGAATAGGCTACAGAGCACGTCCTGATCCTTTTTTAAAGCAGTCGAAGTAAATAATTTTATGCATGACTTGAAAGTAAATGAGAACACACTGTCATAGAATTTCAGAAATAGCTGTGAATAGAATCAGAGCCTATGTTTATACATCGATTTATCTCCCTCATATAAACATGGGGAATGTTTGTACTTTAACTTGTCATTGTTAGCAAAGTGTAATGAAGTACCCTGTCAAAGTAATCTAGTTTTGTCTTTGTGGTTACATGTAATGAACATTAAAATGCTTTGATCGACTTGACATTTGGATTCCAACCAAGCGTTGCCTGTTTACGGTCGTCACACATGCGTAGTTACACAATGAATTATGAGCCTCCTCATCAAATGTGAAGTACTACACATGGAACTTCGAGGGAATTTCATAACGGACCATGTGGTCGAAAGCTAGTTGAGAAGATGCCACTTGATGAACAAAGAGAGAGGACTAATTTACTGCCGTGCGAATCCAAGTAATTTGCCAGAAGCACCTGTGAGAATAGTCAAGTTTAATGATTGCGGGACAAGGTAAATCTGCCAATGTCTTCGGTGTGTTGGCGACTTTTATACTGGGCAGTGAAACATTTGTAGGGCAACAAAGAAGCCCACGTTGTAATGCTGTGACAACAAATGGGTATACCGTATTTACATTACATTCTTTGGACGCTATGTTTTTTTGCAGCTGTTGTGGTTTTACATGTGTGAAATTGACAAGCAACAGCCATCAATTTTCTACACCACTTGTCCTCGCTAGGGTAATGGGCACAGGAGTCTAGCTCAGCTGACTTTGGGCGGGAGGCGGGGCACACTGTGGACTGGTCGCCAGTCGCAGCGCATTGACAGGTAACATGTCAGATTTTTTTATTTTAAGGCTTTGTTAGATAATCAATTACACACTAACAGAAAGGTTTCTACACTGGGCAGAGGATGCTGGAGCAGTTTTAAAAATGGACCACTATATGTTCATCTTTGTTTTTATGTGTCCCCCCCTTCCCCCCCAAAAAAAAACAACTAGAGAGGTGCTACATTTTGTAATTTTAAGCTCCCTGAAAATAAAGTCTTCTAAATTTGAACACACCAGAAGAAAATAGAGTGTTGTTAACAATCCTGACAAATTTGGAGGCTTCAATTTTGAAGAAATCATGCCATTTTCTATGCTCTCAAATGCTGTGGGTGTGTCCGCCGAATGCGTGAAATAAAGAAAATACTTTCTTAAAGCCTCTGATGGCATAAATATATCCCATATATATTTATATATCTATATCTTTGACGAGAGGAGCTAGCGACCAGATAGCTCGCAAGCTAGCAGCCTTCGCGGGCTTCTCTCGTCCAACTTCTGGGGCTGCAGGCCTGTCCGCAGCATCATCTACTCGGTTGGGAATTTACAGAAAATAACAACACTTTGCTGTTCTGTATATTGTGGGATTTTCGGCGTGTAGTCATAGCTCGCTAGTTAACTACACGCTGTCGTGGTAGAATGGGCAGACTAATAAATGCTAAGTAACTTGCAGTTGTGCCCGATAACCACTGATGCAAACGGAGGCGCTCAAGTTCTTAAATAGTGGAGAAAGCTAGACTGAGAAGTGTGTCACTGAGTCAGCCACATCACCAAAATTTGGATAACTAAAATGGTGAAAAACTGTTTAATACTATAGCTTCACAATTCAGTACAATACAGGTATAATGTATTCAGAAACAAATATCTGAATTCACTTTACAGGGCCGTTCTAGATGATCAGATTATCTTTTACACCCTGACAGAAGGCTAATGGCTCCCCCAAAAAATGTCCAACGAACATTTCCATGCTGTGCATATGCCTAATTGATAATTCCCATTACTCAATTTAGATAATTGTTGAAAAGACTGCTGTTGATGGTTGTCTGAGTTTATCTGAGTGTATTTGTGTATCACTTTCATCTTAAGTGTGAGTACAGAGTCCTTGGGACCGTTGCCATGTGTTTCACCTTGTAGACTCTCCACTGTGACCTCACCTCGATTCGAACGGTGGAGAACAGGGAGTATATTTAGAGAGATCTGTGTTTCATCTTGTGCGCCTAAGTCACCGCAATGAATTTGGTGCCCGATGAGGATAATACCGCAGGACTACTTGCCCATCCTCATTATGCACAAACAATATACTTCGCTGTCTTTCCACAAAGTTGTTTTGAAAACAGGAGGAGCTGGATTTTTTTCCGGGGCGGGTTTGTATTTGTTCAAAAGCATTGCCTGACATGCACTTTGATTACAGAATAAGCTGCTTGTTAGAAGCAATCTTGGATATAGAACCTACTGCGTGAGCTCGATTCCACATGGGAGTCTCCTATTTCATTAGCAAAAAATGCCAATCTCACACCACTTAAGGGGTAATCACGTTGGCACAACATCCGCTGTGAGTGCAAAAACTGTCTCATGTCGTCATAAAAATCATGGGAAGCAGCCAAGTGGTAATCACACCAAAGGAATTGGAGTAAAAAATCTCTTCCTAACACACTAAAGTGATGGATGTATCCCACACAGTTGGAGGAGAAGCTCCTTGTCGCCGCCTTTCCCCTCCTCTTCCAGATCTTGCTCCTCCTCCTCCCCGGGCAAGCTATATCCCTGCTAATGACCTGAGGTCCTTCCCTGATTTGGCCCCAGCTATCCAGAGGATTATGAATAACGCATTGAGTCTAAAATTGCAAAAGTAATCCTCTGAAATCTCCTTATGTGCGCTGGCAGACCGTGTTGTCTGTTCCAATTGCCCCTCGCTCCTTCATGCTAAAATGTACGAGGGTTCAAAATATACACCTTCGGCTATGACGCAGTGATTGATTTATTATGACCACGATGTTGTATAAACTCTCTGAAAGGAATGCCAATGGGGTGTGTTTCTATTTCCTATGCAATAGGGGTTGCAAAACCTGCTGACTCAGGATTTAAGTCCCGTCCCCCAGCCGTGGAGAGAAAGACGCAGCTTAGCTTGTATCGCCTTACATACTCGTCAGCCTATATGGATATTTACATAGGATAACCCGGTCTAGCCTCATCTCATGAATGTGTAAGTAATGCTATTACAGCATCTCGCCCCGCACAGGGACCTGCCACTGCGTCATTACTGGATACGCTAGGGTATGCTGTACGCAATTCATTATCTCGCAGGTTGTGCTCAACCCCCCCCCCCCCCACCCCAACACTCCACACTAGACCCAAACGCATGCATTGTGTGTAGTCATTGTGCATGCAGAGGGTTTTCTTGCATACATTTCAGTGTGACATTGCACCAACGACATCTTCACAAGTGCACCGTAAAGGACAAGCTCTAACACTCCGTAAGTGAATAGGTTCTGTGGTGGACAGTCAGATTCGACCTTGTTCATACACACACTGAATCTATAATAATACTGTGTGTCTATAGTATTATTATAGATGATGTGCACAGTTAGTGGGATGTACAGTGGGACATCCAAAGTCAAACCCCTTAAAGCGTATCAAATTTGGAGTTTGACACGAATTTTGGGGAAAATCATGCTGTCGAATTTTAGTGTTTACCCTCCCTTGTGATCAAAGTCAGCAAATGGCCAATTCTCCAATGTCACTGAAATATTATCCTGACTGATTATTCTGTGGTTTTGGTTCGTTGCGAGTGATTTTTCTTTTGTCACTGCTCGGAAATCGGTCGATGCTGACAATGGTAAATGTTAAACCTGTTGAACATTTTCCAGACACAAATAGAGGAGGAACTGGTTGTGTTGAGCAATGTTTCCCAACCTTTACTGAGCCAATCCACCCATTCTAAATGAGAAAAATCTCACGGCATACCACCAAACTTTTCTGACAGTTTAAGTGTAATGTGATAATTTCCCGCAGCACCCCCGATGATCTCTCACGGCACCGTGGTTGGAAATCACTGGTTTTAAGGATTTATAGAACAAGTCCCAGACGAGCTAACAGTAAGCCTAGCTTCTTCTCTTTCGTCTTCTACTCCAGTGACGCCTTCGTATTTGCAATTCTCTACACCTATGAGTATTTTAGTGTGAGTTGGGGATCTTAAGGCAGTGCTTTGCCACCACCTTGTGTCCCAGTGAACTATGTTGAAGTGATATGAGGAGATTTATGTAAGGCTTTTCCACAATCTTGTGGCATCTTTTGGCAATTATTCCGGATTTTCGTTATTTGCGGCAGGGTTCTTGGGGAGGAGGGGGGTGGGGTAACTGTGCTGTACTATACTCTTTTTATTTTCCGGCAGTGTGGATGCACTGTGACATAACGTTGCCTCTTACAGGACAGTCTTGGTACTACAACAGCCATTTTGTTTGGGTGAGGAGACGGTCGATAAATGGTAATGTATGTGGTGGGCTGCGTTCGTCTTCTCGAGTTCATCAAACACGATTTTTTTTCCCCTTTTCATGTGTGGGTTTTCTAAAGATTTAAAAATGGGTTCAGATGTCAGAAGACGCTTTTAAATGGACGTCACATCAGCACATCAAACTGCATTAAAGGAAGGAAGGATACTCAGGAGGCAACAAGAACAACATCATTTAAAGCAGAAATACCAAGTATCAAGCATTTCGGTGTCCTGCCAGTCAGAGATGATCACCAGCAGCCACGCAGATGCCTGAGAAGTGTTGGATTTACGTTGCTCGGTCTTGATAGGACTCTTAGCGGGAGGCGGTATTGACCAGCTTGTTGCAAACAAAGGACTTTGATATTTGTTTGACAACAAGGAGCTCTGAGTGAAGATGTAGACTCCTACATTAGCTTTTTGCTCTAGCCACCGACTGGCTAGCTGCCATATGTCTTCCACTTGCGATAGAAAGGTAGTGTTTTATGTTTGTGGTTGATTTGACAGTTAAAATATGTTATTGGCGTTTGTTACCACTTATCATTTGTCAAAGTTGAGTGTTTCAAGAGTTTTTTATTGTTTACAATGGTAATCATCTGCTTATGCTTGAATGACATTTAATAATGCTAAAATGTTTCAATATTGCCTATACAGTAAATTAAGGTTTTATGATTGCGTCTGGGATTCTGCAATGAATTATTCCATATATAATTGATTGAATTGGAAAATGTTGTTTTTAAAGTCAACCAAGAGGTTGACCGGCGTCACAGAACGGATTGTGTGCGACCACCGTGAAAGTTTGCTCCCTCACATTGTTTTGGATGATTTATCAGAGCGTTTGCTAAAAGGGAACTGTTGGAATCGACAACATCCTTTTGTAAAATTAATGTCAGGGAGGGCGAGTTAGAGAGGAATATTGGGGGATTAAACCCAATTTTGTGGATGTCTTTTAATGTTTGACACGTCTTTCACACCCATACAGTGCATCAACCTGATGAATCCCTTGAGTATTAAGGGATTGGGCTACGTGCACACAACCTGATGATGGAGTGCGATGCGTATTTGTATTTATGTAACAAGTGAAAAAGAAACTGCTGAGGTAGGAAAGTGTGCTTGGCACCCTAAAGCCTTGCCCTCAGTGATTCTCATCATTCCAGGTAAGCTATGACGTGCCGAGACAAGAGAGCGGAGACGACTGGCGGCGAATAAAAGTGCGGCTTTGTACGTGATCCAGTACCCTTGAGCTTCCCGGATTACGCCTGATCGGTCATAACATTCCTGAAACCAGCACGCTTATGTCCGCCTTGAGCACCGCATCACTCATTCCATATAAATGTGTCATGAAGCTCGTAAAATCTGATGTCTTTCCTCATGAAGGACAGGCATTCCTACAGTCAATTATTAGTCACAGTCAACTCACGAACCCTCATCAATATTCCGGTCTTCCCACAGGTACCGAATAATTAATGATTACATGAAATTAAATGCTGCATGTATCTCAACTACAATCATTTGAATCAACTGTCATTAGAAGGGAGAGGATGTTTGCGATCAAAAGACTGACAGAAGATTCTGGATGCAGAAATGCCCCCTCCCAAATCTGTCTTATGTATGCACGCAGAGACCCCACATACACATGCAGCACTAGTCGAGACAGTATTTTATGATAATTCATGCTCAGTTATGACACCCACATAAGTTCTTCAGGGGCGTCCGTTCTGATTTGAAATATGTGCAACTCAAGGAGGATTTACAACTCTTACCTTGAGACACAGATCAGAGGTGCAAAGGACAAGCGAGCGCCTCTCCCCCGTGTACCAAGTGTCCATCCGTGCGTTCATCAGGCGCCGTGCTTGCGTCCAGCGAGAGAGGCAGCCAGTGCAGTGACAGCTGGAAGAGTTGTGGCACATCGGGCAGAAATTTTTGCTTATGGGAGTGCATCAAGAAGACAAGACATAGCCTCTGAGATCTCTTTGACTTTCTCCATCACACATCTGGAAATGACACTCTTGCTCCTACACTCACCTAGTACAGGCACTCACAGCGGAGATCTCCATCTCGCGGTGCTGCTGCTGCTGCTGCTGCTGCTGCTGCTGCTGCAATCCCTGTGCATTCATGATTGAGTGGAAGTGTGTATGGGCGAGGGAGAAAGGCAGGGAGAGGATGGGCTGGTGGTTGTGTGGATGTGGCACGCGGATGGGGGGGAGGAGGAGGGCGAGGAGTGGAGAGGGGGGGGGACGGCACGAAAGCTGCTGGGGAGAGTCCAGTCGGCGGTCCGCATCGCTGGTGAAGACCCCCTTAACTTGTCCTCCACAGGCTGCATGTTTTGACACTGAGCTGTTATGTAATCCGAATGGGGCTTTAGAAGGCGTCGGTGAGAGGAGGGGACGGTAGAGGGTTCGGGAGGGGTGGGCTGCTAAAATGATAATGCATTGTGCTTTTAATTGGATGTCTCCGGCTCACCCACTCCCACTCCGCCACCGCTGTCTATACATCTGACACATTGTTTGTGAGAGGTATCGAAGGGGGCTGAATCGAGCCCGGGTGCCGCACGAAGCGGGGTCACAAAAGTGGAAGAGATCCAGCGCAGCGGTGGTCTTAATGAGACTCGGAGACGAGTGGGAAAATTAAATAATGTGCGAAAGTAATCGAGACAGTGAGTCAAATGTACTTGTGCTCTGATATTGGTTCTGCAGCCTCCTGATATTTATTAGGCAGCCTCTACATTCATTCCCTCTCTCTGCGGCCCAATGCCGTATACAATCCTGTCATTAAAGGCAATGGATCAATCAATTATAAATATGTAACATGCATGTTATAAGCAATACAAATACTACAAATCCGATTGGCTTATTTTAAACAACTATGCTTCCTGTCTAATTTGATGGGGCTCTGGGTGGCATTTCTTGGCCAGTGTTAGCTGATCTAATTTGCACATGCCAACATTGCGTTGTGTTACCTTGAATGCTGTTTGAAACTAATATCTTAGGATTTTTTACTGGACGCAGCTGCCTTTGTGAATCACCCGTTTCTATTGACACATAATAGTTGGTCTAAATGAAATAAGCTCCCTCACTGGCATGGTGAAGATCAAGAGCCACTTTCAAGCAATGGACTCCGACCCACTGGACTACACTGTCTGCAAAAACTATCATGCAGAGGCGCTATCATGCAGAAAAGCTCACATACACGCCGGTGCGACACCCCGACTATCAAATCCAAGCCGAAAGGTAAGCAGAGCTGCATTGAGTTTTGTTGGATGCACACATTCAAAGCGGCACGTACTTGGTAACTTGGTGAGGTTGTCACCGCGGTGCCGGTGTTGTTGATGTGTCCATGTGCCACATACCCTGTACATGCAGCGTACTGTATGAAGCACATGTTCAATATCTCTTCCTTCCCGCGGGAAATGCATGCAGTTGGCTTCACACCTCCACTTTTCGATATTGTTTGCGAGCAGACAGACTGTTGTAAACCAACTGTTGCAATTCACTAGTTAAGGTACAAAATGACACTGAGACCAGTTTTACAGTATTGAATATGAAACTTTCCATTCCACTAAAACATTGCTAATGCTAGCCCCTTTTGCACTGCCTGTAAAAGTCGGCAGTATTCCTCCTTTTTACTCTGTCCCTGTATGGAATGGTGTTACGAAGCTGACCCAATGACGTCGTCACACATCTCATTATCTGATGAAGGCATGTGTTTTGCTGTGTACACCTGAGGCAATTTACTGCTTCACTGAGTTCTGTGTAAAAGGGCAAAGAAAATTCAGACATTGCCAGGAGATGTTCTACAGTCCTTGAGGTGGTATTTGAAACTGTGAACCGAGGAAATTTGTATTGCCTTCCTTAGTCCACTGTGCATCTTCTATGAACTCTGAACAAATGGCTCTGATGTGACAATTTTCTCTTGATGACAGAGGCCTCTGCCATAAACTCAGCAAAAGACTTTCTAGTTAAGTTTTTCTTTTGAGAAAAAGGAACAGAAAAGGGTCCTGGTTGGAGTGAAGGGGGAGTGAGTGACATTACAATGAAAATGAAAGCTGTATCATTATATCCTCACGTGACCCGCCTTAATGCGAACAAGTGAAAGACTTTTTCCAAGTTCCAATTATTGTTCATTGCAGTGATCTGCTGACTGTTGTCTTATTGATTTACTTGTCTGCGCACCACTCGGCCGGGCCAATTCTTAAACCGGACGACGAGCTTCTGGGCCGAAGTCGCTGCATGCGTGCCGATCGCAACAACGCAGCGGCAGTCTTCTTCATTCTTGTCTCTAAATCCATCCATTGTTTGCACTGCTTATATCAGTGGCGGGCCTTTCATTTGCTACCTGGGCCTTCAGTGGGGACTTGCCTGAGATTATTCCACTGCTTTAAGACCCTCTAAATTCATAAAATTGTTTCCAAAGACAATTTGAATGTTTGAAGATAACTGCTGAAATCGTGAAACTACTGACAACTACGTAGTGTTGAATTGTGAATCTGACCTGAAATCTAACATCCGCATACACTGGAAGCAGTGCGGCCAAAAGAAATGTTTCAAGAGAACAGACAGTTGAGAATAAATGAATAAATGTTCATGGAACAAATATTCAAATTTAGGTTGTAAATATAGGTCAATGCTCGAGTGTTTAGGCCAGCAGAGGCCTTGTTGGCTCTCAAAGCCAGCCGCTGCGGTTTATCGTGATCGGAGTTCCGGGGGGGGTGCAGCCTATAACCACCTGACTTCGGTCGAAAGGTAGACTTCACCCTGGACTGGTCGACAGACAGTCACAGGGCACATAAAGAGACAGACACGCATTCAGACTCTCTGTCAGTAAGCTGCTTGTGCGGAAGTCAGGCGTGTCAGTGACTGCCTCTAAATCTCGCTGTCCGTAATGTGGTACAACACAGTTGAGAACCGGGCAGAGCTTCACCCCCTCGAACCGATTCCTTAATCCCCTTTCTTCGACTAGGCAGGAATACATGAAAATTCTTCCTCATATTAAAAAAAGACACCCGCCAAGTACTTGCTGATGACTGGCAGTTGAACCATTCATTATGGGAGGGAGCACTGGAGCCTCTGGGCCGTTGCACATGCAGAGACTTTCAAGCGCTTGAGTGAAAGAGAGGAATGTGCATTTGATGAAGATGCTACATAAAAGATCGAAGGAGAGTCGTGGAAGTTCCGACACAAACACTATTCTATTTCTGAGATCATTCCGCGCTTCCGCGGGGAATGCCTCGGTCTCGAAGGTGAGATGCGCGCGTCGTCAAATAAATATCCGACATTCGCAGCGCATCCCTAGGTGGAAGGGAAATGCTTATATTAGCATATGAAAAAGCAAAGCGGGCATTCATACGTTTTTATCTAAATTGTTTCCCAGTGTTTTCCTACTGTACGCCGCCAACTCCCGGGGTTCAGGACAAGATTGATCACTGGAAATAGCAAACTTCAATAAACAGGACTTTTTCCTCTTCAAACTTGCTGCAAATACTGTTTCAAAGACTCAGTGGATTATGCTCAAAGATAGCATGTAGACAGGCTTACAAATGATCAGCATACTTACGTGGCACGCCGAGCTTGTCAAAATAAGACTCCCTCGTCATTAGTCTACAAGAGATTTCACATTTTTGGGTATCAACAGAACACATACTGCGCAACGTTTATGTAATAATACTCTGGTTACTCAGTTTTGAAGGCTCATGCCAGATTGATAAGATTATACAGATGTCAATCACAGTTAAACCATCCATCCATTTTCTATAGGGCTTGTCCTCATTAATGTTGTGAGTGAGCTCAAGCCTATGTCAGCGACAGACAGGGTTCACACAGTTAAACAATTTCTAATACACTGGTCATGGCGGGAGGTATGTATCGCACCCAATCGTGATATAGAGGGATCGTATGAGAAACAAATCAAAAAAACAAAACACACATATAAACAAACAACCATATGCACTCACATTCACACCTACGGGCAATTTAGAGTTGTCAATTAACCTACTATGCATGTTTTTGGGATGAGGGAGGAAACCGGAGTGCCCGGCGAAAACCCACGCAGGCACGGGAAGAACATGCAAACTCCACACAGGCGGGGGCGGGCATTGAACCCCGGTCCTCAGAACTGTGAGGCAGACGCTCTAACCGCGCCCACCGTGCCGCCCCTCGTTAATGTATTTTGGTTATTTTTCTTATTGCGATAGACTAGCTGGGGAAAATGATTACATGTAAATTGCAGGCGTTACCTAATGTTGTGTCCAAATGACCGACTCATTCCTCCGCGAGATAATATTAATTTATATTGCGCTTTCGACAGGCAAAATCAAGTGTTAATGCAATCAAATCTGCCCTATTAGACTATTGGGCCGGTTTTACCCCCGCGAGAAGCCATTAAAATCAGCACAATTCATCACTATTAATGTCCATGGAAAATTGGCTATTAAAGCAAATGCTAATTTGTCAAGATGGTACAAAGTACTGATAATTAAACACAGAACAAATAATGAAGAAATCTAACTTGCTACATAACACACCATTTCCCTTTTGGTTGTGGGCTATATTCCGTTGGGAATGTCGTGGAAAATCAGTCATTTGGTGACAATCTGGCACCCTGCTTTCCATCCTCCACTGAAAACTGTCTGTCTCCTTAACTATGAAGAGTTTCTTGTGTAAACTGCGGTCTGCTTATGTGCTGTGTACCCAGTCCTCGCGAGGCCACGTTCAAGCCCGGCTAAGCTGACACTGGGCGTATTCTCCTTGGATCAACAGAAATGAATGACAGGAAATGTGCGAGCACACTCTTTCATGTTTCATACTGTTTGGATTCAATTTGGGCAAAATGCTCGCAGTTACTGCAGCCTCAGAGAGAGCGCTCACGGGAAAGAATATTGGAACTATTAGTGTACAAGCTGTCAAACAGTAGCCATGGTGGTCGTACATTTTCTTTTTTATAATACTGGCAAAGTTAGACAAAGAGTTTTATTAAAGGCGGGGGAAGCAATGTAGCATGGTTCAAAGGAGTAAGTCATTCAAATTTGGGCAGTGGAAAGTGAAAAAGGGTGCTTGGCTGTAATTGGTCGATATGTGCAAGTTATTTCCCTCAGTGGGAAAATGATAGTAGCAACAAATAAAGTATAGAAAGGCTCGTGAAGAAAATGAACATTTCCTACACAAATCCTCAGAAGAATATCATGTTCTGTACCTAAATACTTTTATATTTGGATCTGTTTAATAGAAAGCTAAAACATTTATTTTAGAATCATGGAATTCAATAAGTGGCACGGTGGCCGACTGGTTAGAGCGTCAGCCTCACAGTTCTGAGGACCCGGGTTCAATCCCCGGACCCGCCTGTGTGGAGTTTGCATGTTCTCCCCGTGCCTGCGTGGGTTTCCTCCGGGCACTCCGGTTTCCTCCCACATCCCAAAAACATGCATGAATTGGAGACGCTAAATTGCCCGTAGGCATGACTGTGAGTGCGAATGGTTGTTTGTTCCTATGTGCCCTGCGATTGGCTGGCAACCAGTTGAGGGTGTACCCCGCCTCCTGCCCGATGACAGCTGGGATAGGCTCCAGCACGCCCGCGACCCTAGTGAGGAGAAGCGGCTCAGAAAATGGATGGATGGATGGATGGAATTCAATAAATTCTATATAACGGCACATTGTGACTGCAACATCAATCAAAAATGCAGAAATGTCCATTTGATGACAAAGTAATCAACGCTAAAAAAGTGTATTAAGCTCGTATATCTAAGGCCGAACTGACTTGGACTGGACCGTCCCAAAAAAAAAAATGAAAGTTGGGGACTCACACCCGCACATTGATGAATTTGATCTATGGGATACCTTGCAACGTTAAAATGATATCCTATATAGGCTTTTGAGGCCGCACATACAGTATATTGTACTTTATCCGTTTTATTAAACCATAACAAAGATAGAGTAACAGTTAAGGAAGAAGTGGGTTATTTCAGACAGAGGGAGTGAGCAAAAATAAAAAGTGTGGGAAGTCGTATGTAGTTAAGTATTGTTGTAAAACACTATATACATGTATACTATCAACTGTATTGTATGGCTTGGTGGCGGCTGGCTGCATCTCGCTCGCTTAAAACCTACAAATGTATTTTTAGCGTGTGAAAACCGAGGACCCCCGGTACCCTTCTGGTACAAATGTCCTTGGATAAAAACAATACAGTTTACTTAATGTCACACAATGACATAATCACAAGCCACATTTGAATTGCTACAGATAAGATCACAAAAGACAAATGTTGATATTTACTCAGGTTTTGTGTCCATCCAGCTGTATAATTGTGCCATCATCCAACCAGCAAAAATGGACTGATAGCATGATTGACAGATGTTTGATTTACACTTTTTACTCTTGCTTTGTTGCTCTCTAAAGAATGTCATTTTTGTAATCGTTGTGGTGTAAACACAATCTGAGAGCGCGGCCTACACTTGTTCAAACTTTTTATCTCGAGAGGATCATCGCTGAGCCCAGTTAAGCCTCATGTGCTTGTTTCCTTTCAAACACAACATCGAGCTGAGGGGTTGTTTGAATTGCAGCCTGTGTAGTGAATCAGATCAGGCATCCATTTATTTAGCTTATCAAAAGGAAGAATCTCAACAGGAGCGTACGGCGTAATTAATCTATAAACATTTCCTCGATGAGTTTTGCGTGACATTAACGAAGGCAGATTTAATAATGGTAATGTCGCTTTGCTGCGACTTCACTAATATGAAAAGTCTTCTTCCTTTGACTCACCAAATGTGGCCGTGTGCTTTCCACGTGCGAGAACATGTCATCTCTGCTCATCCGAATAAAACCACTGATATTCATCCACTTTCCCTTCTGAGCTCATATTTCGGTGGTATTGGCATCCAGTTAGGATGCATTGGAGCAGACGAATGACTTGGTGGGACTTTAGGCGGCGAAGCCATGACGCAGCATCTTTGAGGATGGAAGTACCAGACGCCGCGGTGTCTACAAGCTTGTCAGCCACAGGTTGAATGTACGTAAATATCGAATGGAATTAATGTCACTCAAATCCGAGTCAGCAGAGGGGACTTCCTCTGAGCTTTGACTATCTTGCTGTGCAAGATGCTTCTACAGCAACCACTTTTTGTCTGTGCTCACAATGTGCTTAGAATAATAAAAAGAAACAATTGCTGTCTTATTCGTCTGGATATCTAATTAAGGATGAGAAACACATAACCCATAATATATCCCACTTGACATAGACATAACGATTTTTAACATATTCACTGCCATTGACGACCTTAGAAATCAAATATCCATGTTAACTGGGAAGGGAGTATTAAACTCTTAACTGATTCTTAAAATGTGAGAACGCCTCACATGGCGAGTGGAGAATCGTCAGGTGTGTTCCTATTGCTCTTTTCACTCTCAACACACCCCACACCCCAGGATATTTGCTCTCGATAATCTATTAGAGACATCTGATAATCGGGACTTTGCTGACTTTGATCGGAAGTCGGGGGGGAATTCAAATTCGTAAATGTAGAAATGTACACGTTCACAACTAAATAGCATTTTTTACTATTGAGGAGATGCTGCACATGTATCACATTTGCAAAATGTGTGCCCCAAAGAAAAGTGGGGGAAAAAAACTTTACGTCTCTGTTCAATGGAAAACACATCTCCTACTATGGGAGGTTGGATTTTCAAATATAATACAAATGTATTGATACACATCAATGGCAATTGCTCTGTATTAAATATAAATTACAGAAAGTCCGAAAGTTTATTTCTTTTTAAATCCAAAGTTTTCCAACCCAAACAGTTCATGTCTGGTGTACATACCTTATTATCCTCATCAAAAGAAGAAACTCATGGCAGATCTCTATGGTGTGCATCAGGCTATGTTCACATGCACATCACAGTCTTTTATTGTGCTATTTACAGTCAGTGATTCACAGACATGACAATATGCATGACTTGGAAGGAGAGTACTGCTATTCAGGCTACAGAAGTCTGTTATGTGTGGTTTTATATTATGTTTATATATACACACACATATATATATATATATATATATATATATATATATTACATAATCACAAATCAAATTTTAATTTATATATTTAATGTATTTATATTTATATAATTTAATTTATATAATATATTTCAATTTTTGTGTCTATATTAGTCATTCAAACTGCTCTAAGTGCTCGAGGACTCTGCATCTTTTTTGCATCAATTGTCAAGATTGTCAAAAATTAACCCTAAAAAAATAAATAACTAAATTGTACTGGCATTACCAGATAACTAGCAACCCTTTATTGCCCAGTGACTGTTTTTCTCAATGTCTTTATGTCTCAAAAGTGTCTGCTGTCGTACTAGAGCGGCTCCAACTACCGGAAACAAATTCCTTGTGTGTGTGTTTTTTTGGACATACTTGGCAAATAAAGATGATTCTGATTTATGGGCCTGCTCCTGGGCTGCAAGCACTTCCATTAGCACTTTAGCGACTGACTTTGCCATTTCTTCATCCTTTTCAATCCCCTCTCCCCTCTCTCTCCCAGTTGTCTTTTCTCTTGTGCGACAGCACACGGACAAGAACGCAGATAACCAACAAACATGCAAACTCGTGCGGTGGAAGACATTTTTTTGCCGTCTCATGCGAATCACAGTAGATTTTATTGACTACTTCAAAAGTACTCGGCAAATAGTGTTTCTGAATTCATGCACCCCTCGAGATGAAGCTGCAGCTTGGCATCACTGAGGGAAGCCGCCAGATCTGTCGGCAGCCATCGTGGAAGTGCTTACTCATGCGTGGGCTTTACGCGCGCGCGCACACATACACACACAATTCGTGCTCTTGGAACGCCCACCGCTGCTCTCTGCACAGACTGGACACACTGCTGTTTTTGAGCAGAATTCCCATTGACTGCTTGATAGCATCTCTCTCTTTGTGGTATGTTTGTCACAGCGGAGGCTTTGGCGATTAGTTTGTATAACACACAAACACAAAACGCACAGACAGAAGTTTGTCTCCCTGCTCCTGCGACTCAGCAGAATGCATACAGATCTAAATCATCTGGACTTTTAATGAAGGCCATTATTTGGGTAAGAAGTAGTCAAAGAAATATATGCAGGGGAAGCCCCAAAGTCATTTGTACAATTTTATGGATGTGATAATAACCATAGCGCAACAGTGATTAAACACCCCTCGGTGACAGTATTGAATATCTATTCACTCTCCTTCACTGTCTGTTGAGCTGGAAAAAAAAGATGAGTTTTACTTTATTTGAGTTTCATTTCACATTTGTTAACTTCAATCTTGTATGGTAGTCAAAGGGGATCTAAGCAGATATCCATGTTTTGTTTCTAAATACATAAAATATGTTTCAACATAAGTGCTGAAAACATAGGCAATATACTGCTGAATTGTTGAGATATATCTAAAGCATCTTTTTCACTGAATATTCCTGATTTTGTGGGCGGGGCTAAAACACCCCTGCGTTTACTTTCTAGCACGAGTTCCCTCCCCCACTATATAAGTACAAAGTGACGTCATTTCGTTTGGCCATGCTGCTCAGTTGTGAGTTAGCTGTGCTTAGCTTCCATAACATGGCCCATTTACCACTCCAGCTTGCAGTTAGCAAGCTAACGATGGCTACACCTCGAAAATGCGTCTTCACTGGATGCCTCAATTTACAGAACAGCTCGGTGACATTTTTTTATCTTCCCAAAATATCAGGAAATAAAAAAGCGGCATGGCAGCATTGCAGCTCTTGTCAAAGTAAAGTAAGTAGTATGTTATTGTTTGATTTGTTGTGATTCGAATCCAGAAATTGCGATTCACCGTTCGTTTTACACCACTTCATGCCAGCTCCTAGTTAAAATAGTTATAAAAAGGTTTTATATAGAGAGCAATGTGATTTAGGAACACATTAATTCACTTTACATTATTTGCTAAGTGGATTTTTTTTTTTCCCTGTTCGGAATCGGAACAACTTGGAAGTCAACCAGCGTTTGTAGTTCCAGTGTATTCCTTCCCTTAAGATGGACGCCGCAGGCCAAGCTTAAGAGCAGGTGCCTGGAAAATTGGTTATGCCACTATACAAGACTATTATGTATTGTTTGCCTTCTTATTGTCATAAAACATCTGAGTATCATACATGTTTGTACACTTGATCAAGAGAGGGGAACACCATAAAAATGTTTGTGGTTGGGTGGGAAGTCTTTTTTGACACACTGGATACATCTGAAAAGGTGTATTTGTGTAACACAGTCACATACTATGTGTGTGTTTGTCTATTTTGTGCGTACAGGTACTAAGAGATGAGAAATTGAACACAGCGGGAATAACCAAATTTGTATGCTGCAATTAACAAAGCATGCTTGAGGAAGCTTTGTGCATGCATCATTCTAGCGATCTAATGATGGGTAATTTAAGACTTTAGACATCATTGATTTCACAACATATGATTTTTTTACAAGATACTTTACAAGTGCTGGCACGGCGCACTCCGAGGGATTCTTTAAAAGCAATCGCACTTGTTGACAGTTAAATACCTTTCCTGAGATGAAGAGGTGATCATTGTGCATGCAGATGGAGATAGATTGCTGCCGACCAGAAAGGCTCTTACTTGGAAGACGAGCGTACAGGGGAATGTGGTTGCTAAGGAACAATGACAAGATTGTGCAGGGTGGTAGATACCTTACACCGGTGAGGCCATTAAAACAGTCCTTAGTCCTATGCAACAACAAAAAACCAACAACATACAGTATATGGGTCTTTATCTCAGTGCAGGAAAAGTTAAGAACGTTCATAAATTTGGAGAGTAGGTCCAGAAAAACTATAAGAGGAAAACTTGAACACCGAGTTAAGCATCACAGAATGTGTGTGGGAATACTATTTTACATTGTTATGGTTGGGTATCACTTGGGGAACCTCAAAGGTAGGAGTTGGATCCAAGTACCATCCATCCCAGTTAACTTTGGGCATGAGGTGGGGTACACCCTGAACTGGTCGCTAGCCAATTGGCAACCCCGTTTATTGGGCACATAGACAAACACTCATTCTCGCATTCACACCTATGGACAGTTTTGTAACGAATTGTGTACCAGACAAGCATGAGAAATCCCATCCAAGCACGGAGAGAATATGAAAAACATGCAAACTCCACACATGAAGGCCGGAAACGAGATTCAAACTCCAAACCTTAGAAGTGCGAGACTTATGCTATCCACTAGTCCTACATGCAGCCAGCCCTATACATAAGAAAACATTCTATTTTTAGAAGAAATTTTGAAGGGGAGATAGTTTGAACCTGAAAATTAATAGGTACTCAGGTCAAAACATTATACAGTATTGTACTCTCCAAATGAAATTGTTTCATAAAATGTTAAAAGTTAGATAAAAGCACTTCTAATTACATCAAAGATATATAAAAAAAGGTAACTGAACATCCTGTGTTATTTTATTTTTTTTACTTTGAAATACCACCGTAGAAAGAGGAAGTGATGACATTGATCAGTGTGCATAATTGTCACTCGTGATTGACAAAGTATTGGGATACCAAGAGTGACCACTTGTTTGGGGCTAATTAGCGTATGCTATTTAAGTCAGCGGACTATTAGCCACGGTATAGCTAACACAGCTTTACATCATTTTGGACCAGAGAGACTACTAGAGGGAGCAGAGGCTCCATGGCTTGTGAATTTAACGACCATTAAAATGAAGAGGCGCTCACCATCATATCGTCTGACTTCATTCTGCAGTTGATCGGAACCTGAACGTCCGTACATAAATACTGTTAAACGAGCCTAATTTGAGGATTTTTGTGAACAAAGTTATACTTGTCTGTACAGCATTTGCATTCATAATGGAGAAAAAGTGCATCTTAATGGTAGCATTTTTTTTTAATTGTTTTTTATTGGAACACACAGAGGGCCTGAATTACTTTTCCAAGAGGCCACTGTAACAAAAACAATACAAAAAAAAAAAAAAAACGTAAACCATAGAACAAACAAAAAAAAAAAAAAAACATCAAACATTCATTCTGTATGTAAGTGGTGTGTTGTGGTCATGCACGTAGTAAAGGTACTTTGCTTGTGATATTTACTGGAGGTGAGGTGCTTGTTTCTTAAAGTGGAGACCCACCTGAGGTATGGCTTTTTGTGTGAGCGAATACAGTATCTTTCTGGTTGGTGGAGGCCAATAAACTCACTGCACTATTTCAAATGATGTTTCCCTGTCAGCTTGATGTAGTTCATCTTCTTTTATATCTTTTATATCGGTCACACTTGGCGGTATCACTCTTCACGGTGGCTAGTTCACTCGTTAAAAAATTCCCAGAACTTAGAAACAAGTTTCTTCTCGTCTGCCTATTCACTTGTTCTGCGGCGTCAGTGAAAAGCAGCCTTCCATTCCATCGGTGGAGAGTGTGCCCTGCTAATTGTTCTTTTCAGATATGAACGGTACGTCACGCAAGTTGCCCCCTTTTTCTTGGAAAATTACCGAGGCACAACAAAGGAGCAGTGGTGCTTTGTTAATACCACTTCATTGGTAGTTCAAAGATTTTGTGAGTTGGAACAGTCTAATGAACTTGTTTGAAATTTATCGGGGGAAAAAAAAAAAATCTACAAATGTTTTACCATCCAACTTTTTGTTGTCCTCATGATGTAATGGCTTCTTCCGCTTTGATTCGATGCCAATGTCCTTGAATAAGCAGCAAAAACAGCTCAGCACAATAACGTATCATTGAGTCAAAGTAATTTATGAAGTGGAACCCATAGTTAAACGCACAATTTGCAGTTTTACCACAATTTCCTGGACTATATGCCTCAAAAGCATTAACTGCGCAAGTGTTATGCTTTTTGTACCAGTGATGACAAAGAAAAATAATAACAATAGAAATAGAAATGAATGAATCTGGCGGTCCAGTACAATATGCACAATACAATTATTAGGTGCCAATTACCAGTATTGGCAGCATGGTGAACTAGGGGTTAGCACGGCTGCCTCACAGTTTCGAGATGTCGGGTTCGAATCTCTCTGTGTGTTGTTTGCCAAAATCATGAACGTTAGGTTAATTGACTTGACTTGAATTAACTATGCCTCTCTCTGCTCCCTTAATTTCCCTGCCGGGGTTGATAAAGTTTTGAGGTACGACTTTTTTCAGCCATCATGACTTGCTTCTCATCAGTTGTCATAGGCTGAGTAGTTTTACTTCTGCTGTTTTCTTAAGTTTCATAACGCAGTGCTCAACTTCTTTTCTAGCCATATGACTGTTAGGATTGTTAAAATGTTAGTAAAACATTGCTTGTAGTTGCCCTAAAAACCACAGAGGAAGACAAACATTGCATCGGTAATTACAAACATTGAGACACATGATTGTATAAAAAGATCATCAATAGGAAAAAAAATGTACCGCACCTATGGCTTGGCTCTAATTGCATCCCAAGCCAGCCCTGGCTCCGGATGTTTCCTTTAAATGAGCTCCATTCTATGGTGATCAGTAAGCAGGAAATTACATTAGACTGTAGAATGCCCCCTGACACTTGGTGGCAGGTCACTTTTTCCTCTCCTAAGACTCTCGGCGCTCCAAACACTTAAGCTATTAACCTTATTTTAGTTTGGACAACCTGGATGGAGTACCCTTTTTCTTATAATGGCTTCCATTTTCTTCATTGTTTTTTAAAGTTATGGCTGTTTAGCCTTTCCTTTAATGGTCGACATGGAACAGTAGACAGATTTAGAAATCCCCTCGAGCCATCTCTTGGAGACAGGTATGTTAGTGGAGCAGCCAAAGAGGACCAAATGGCTCGATTTGAGAGTAATTCAGTCAAAGCTAGCTGATGTGCGCACTTGCAGTCAGATGGCATTTTGGGGAAAAAATCAACTTTGAAGTCTCGTGTTGTTTTCATTGTGGAGACCACTGGAATAGTGACTTTCCCGAGTGTATGAATAAGGGATCCATCCATCAATGGACATAATTACCTGCATCAAAACTGAAAATGTATTTAATGTAGCGGCCTCATTAATTCAAGCACTGTGTGTGTGTAGCTTGCACCAAATCTCTACACTAATTTGATAAATGCTCACAAGCAGAATTTATGATTGTGGTATCGTTTTTTAAAAATATTATAAAGTAGTTGAAAAATGAATCAACAAGGGGTGATAGAAAAATGACCCCAGCATTTAGACATTAATGGATGTGCATGCCAGATTTCTTGCCTTTTTAATTGATATCAAGGGCTAACAAATAGTTAGGAGTCGTAAATCACTCTTTCAGAATTGTTGTCTTGCCCATCGGCCCTAATAACTATATTTATTCGTGTGCTCTTGATTTAAATTGGTTTGGCATATATTTGAGCATTGATAAAGCAGCAAGAGTAATTCAATTGTTTTTTTTCAGTCCTTCTTTATTTCCATTCCTTTCTTAATTGTTTAAACAAGGAAGGCTGGAGGCAAAAGTGTGAATTTCACACAGAAAGTCAGGAATAGGAGACACTTACTGCTCTTTAAAGTGTGAAAACCCTATTTTGAAAAAACATTTAGCACAAATGAAAACAGATGCAGATTTAGTTTGAAGGTGTGTATGGGCTGTGTGATTGTGTTGTTTGGATGACATTGATGGCCCATGTGCTTTTGGACGTCCAAATTGATATTTTCCAAAATGTTATCATAGATACAAAAAGCCCATCTGTCTGCTTGTAAAGTGTAGAAAAATGGCCATATGCTCAGTTCAATTATGGTGGATTCCCAAAACTTTCATTCTCAACCCAGTATTCCATTAGAGACATACAGTACCTCACTTAATATTTCACTATTGGTCTTCATTAATATGATGCTCTACTTTGAGCAAAGACATCCATCACTAAAGTTGCAAATTGTTAACCTGCTTCAGCCATGACATAAATCACCACTTGCGCATTCTACCCTCAGGCAATGGTACAAAATGCCTTGTGCAAATGAAGCCATCTAAAAAAAAACAAAAAAAAAACATTTGCTGTAAAATATCAATCATTAGAGACGCTTTGAAGCAAGACTGCTGCCTCAGGGAAAAAAAATACAAAAATCACGTTGTTATCTCAACACAGCCTCGTTCCGAGCTGGTGCTCCTTTTGACTGTAGCGTCTTTCATTTACAGTATGGTGGAATCTTAGAGGTCGTCCACCAAATTGTTACATATTTTGAAAATAATTCATAATAAACATTGAAAATAAGGTCAGTAGCCATACTCCTATCCTTTTTACCTTTCTAGGAGCGTTTTTTTTTTTTTTTTTGAAGACCAGTCATACAAGTGTAAAAACAAGCTAACCTCTACCATTAGTAAAATGTGATGTAAGTACAGTAACTTTACCTTAGCTAACAAGTTCTGTTGTAATGCAGATGTGATAGTCTTGGTACTTTGAGTCAACTTAACTAACGGAACTTCAAGTCAAGTCAATTTTATGTATACAGGGCCAGTTCACAACAGAAGTAATGTTAAGGCACTTTACACATTGAGGAGGTCAAGAAGTCCTCATGCATATGTACTGTATATCGGCGCTGTAGGGCTGAAACCCTGTGTTTCCAAATATGGTCAATTTTGCATTTGTTCACAAATCGATGCTATTTGTTTGTCTCCATGTCATCTGTTCTTTTTACCCATTATTAACCAATTTAAAGTGTTGAAAATAGTTCAGGAATAAATCTATTAACTCTCTTGAACACCCTCTTGAAAGGTTGAAAAACTCCACCTCTGCCCTCTACAGGAGTGGCATTATATTGCCTCAAGGTTGAAAGTCTGGATGTTTTTTTTCCCGACAATATTAAGTGAAAATAGTTAGGGTAGATACAGTTGAGTAAGCCTATTCTGTTAAACATTGATCGCTGTAATGCTTTGGTACAGAAGGAGCTGGTCAGCCCCAAAGGCAATTGCATGCAGATTCATTGCTGCTTTTTAGTCAGCTCACTGTTTTATTTATTGAATCACTCATGGCTCTAAAACCATAGAGAATGAGTTTGGTAAGATGATGTAATCACAGTCGTTTGCATTTGTGAAGTATTAAAGGCTTTTTGTTTGGTCTGGGGATCGGCGTGAGTGCAGAGTTTGATATGGACGGCTGGCGAAGATTGTTTTTTTTTTCTTTTTCCTGGAAGTACTCATTTTGGAGATGTGAGGATTCCACCCGACAGCGACGATATCTGTATAAGAAAACCAACTGAACCCGACTGAGCAAGCAGCCAAAAACTCCCTCAAAGGAAGAAACCTGGAACAGAACCCAGGCTCTGTGGGGGACCGTCTGCATCGGCCGATTGCTTGGCTTGAGCTGGAGAGAAAAAGTAGAGGAGCAGAGGGTAGCTAGAGAGAGAACAGAATAGAAGGGTTGAGCAGCCGGGGGAGAGACGAGAGCACAACAGCCGTATCAGCTACAGTAATCGTCCTAGGACAAAAGAAACAACAACGATGCTGGTCCGCTCCCAACAGCAAAAAGTCTTACCACTACCGATAACAAGCAGATACACTATATTGCCACAAGTATTCGCTCACCTGCCTTGACTCACGTGACCGACAGTGACCATCCCCTTCTTAATCAATTGGGTTTAAGATGACGTCGGTCCAGTCACTGATGGTGTATTGGTGCATTCGCCTGACTTGGGTGCATGCAGCGTGGGTTCAGTTCCCAGTCAGTGACGTGTGAATATGAGTGCGAGTGGTTGTCCGTGTCTATATGTGCTCTGCGGCTTACCGGCGACCGGTTCAGGGTGTAGTCCGCCTTTCGTCCGAAGTCAGCTGGGATAGGATCCAACACCCCATGACTGTGAACAGGATAAGCAGTATTGAGAATGGATTGATGACATCGGTCCACCCTTTACTACTATAACAGCTTTAATTCTTCTGAAAAGGCTTTCCGGAAGGTTTAGGAGTGTGTGTCTGGATTCTTTTGACCACTTTTCCATAACTGTATTTGTGAGGTCACAACAGTGATGTTGGATGAAAAGGCCTGGCTCTCAGGCTGAAGTCTAATTCATCCCAAAGGTGTTCTATCAGGTTGAGGTCAGGATTCTGTGCAGACCAGTCAAGTTTACCCACACCAAATCTCATCCATGATGTCTTTATGCAGTTGAAGTTGGGAGCAATGAGTTGTTCAGAAGCTCTTGGTATGCTGAATCCTTCAGAGTTCCTTTCATTGAAACTAAGGAGCCAACATTTTGGACAAATCCATGCTCTCAAATTTGTTGGAACAGTTCTATTTATAACAAGGCTGTGCACCAGTGCACAAAGCAAGGTCCATAAATACATGGATGAGAGAGCCTGCACAGAGTCCTGACATCAACAAGATAGGACACCTTTGGGATGAATTAGAGCGGAGACTGAAAGTCAGGCCTTCTCGTCCAACATTACTGTGTGACCTCAGAAATACGCTTCTGGAAGAGTAGTCAAACATTCCCTACACACAATCCTAACCATTGTGGAAAGCCTTTTCAGAAGAATTAAAGCTGTTATAGTGGTAAAGGGTGGACCGGCGTTATATTAAACCCTATTGATTAAGAAGAGCGATGCCACTTCAGGTCATATCAGAATCAGAATCATTTTTATTTGCTAAGTATGTCAAAAACACACAAGGAATTTGTCTCTGGTAGTTGTAGCCACTCTAGTACGACAACAGGCAGCCATTTTGACTAAAAATTACTTTTGAGACATGAAAACACACTACGGAGAGTCACCGAGCAATAAAAGGTTACCAAGACAATGAGAGAATACTTTTGGCAATATAGTGTAGATGTGAAGGTGCATCTCCAGAAGCAAAGAGCACCAGCCATAGGGGAAAGAGAGAAACACAAAGAAAAAACATTTAGTAACATACTACATGGACCATGAGAAGGTAAAACGATAGAGGAGAGGAAACGATGCATGGCTGTCTGCCCTCCGGACTACATCAGGAAGATGGTTCCACAGGAGACGATCCTGATAGCAAAAGGCTCTACCTAACATTCTATTCCAAAAAAATTCAGCCTTGGGAGCATAGCATTCTCCTAGGTTGATAAGGGACCACAAGCTCTTTACGCTACAATGGTGCCTGGCCATGCTTTGGATGTGAGCAAGAGGAGGATATTAAATTGAATTCTAAATTCTATAGGAAGCTTGTGCAGAAAAGCTACTACAGGAGAAATATGAACTCTTCTCCTGGTTTTGTTTAGAACTCGTGCAGTGCCGTTTTAGACTAGCTGGAGGGCCTTTACAGACTTGGGCAACCTAATAGCAAACAGTTGCAAGTTTTCACTTCTTTATCTGCCAACATGTTCACCTGCATTCATAGCAATGTTTAACGGGAACAAAACCCAGTTTAATTCACCACCTGAAATTGGCTAGTTAGCCTAGCTGCTAGCAAGTTGACCTCAACTTGCTTTTTTCACTTATCGTGGTTTTCATTGCAGGATTTGACACAGGAGTAATTTCTTCACTATGAATAATCTTATGCGTTTTAGTGTACATGAAAAAAAAACTGATATCCCACACCTTTATCAGCTAGTTACTATTGTAGTTTGATGCTAATATTAACATTTTGCCCAAGTTATGTTGTGCCTTGATCTGTAAACATTAAAACTGACACTGTGACAAACCAGTGGGGCAACCTGCTGTGTTAGCATTGGCTAACAGTGTTACCAGCGTCAGCTTCTGATGATAATTTTGTGTTAATGTTTGACTAAGTTGTTGAAATCGTCCTGGGTGATGTTATGCACCACGCTGCTACATTAATTGACAAGTGTCATTCGGCGGCTTGGTGATGAAATGCTGCCAACACGAGTGATAATGGAATGGAATCCCTATGGACGCTCACTTTAAGTGTGCGTGTGTGTGTGTGTGTGTGTGTGTGTGTGTGGCGGGGGGCAGTTCTTTGGTTAAATTAGCCACTGGATGCTTTGTGCTAGGTGATTGAGTGTTTTTCGATGCACAGATTAGCTATAAAACAGTGTTAGCTTGTTAAATGGCACTCGACTTGATTGTTCCGTGAAGAAGTGCGGGGGCTAGGGGGAGTTCTTCATGTTTGGTGATCTGCCCATGCGTCACATACAAAGGATGAACTGTTGTTGCTTGTTGTTTTAATTCTCGAAGCAAAGGTCACTTGCTTGTTTTCCACCCTTTGGGCTCTGCTTCTGCTAATAAAAGCGAGCCGCCGGCGAGCGAGGCAGAAGAGGAGATGGCCAGACGCCTGCAGCCCACTGGTTATTAATCTAATAAAAATGAAAAACAGACTCGCTATTAGTCTAGCTGTATGTGTGGCAGAATGAGAGCTGGCGCACTGCATGAGCACAAGATCCCTTTAAGAAACTCATTTCAACATGGCAAGATTCATGATGTCAAAATGTTAAAACACCTTAGCTCTGTATTTCAAAACATTTCATCTGGATCAGATTGGTCTGGATTGGATTAAATCTCAAAATTGGTTATATCAAACCAGGATATGTAAACCTGATCCTGGTAAAAATGGGATATAGATTTGGTAATGCAATCCTACCCAGAATCCCAATCAAATGCTATTCTTGTTTTTTTTTTTTTTTTTTTTTAATAATTCCAAAATGGAGATTAGGATTAGATTTGCGCTTTTCTTCAAATTAGTTTGAATTGCTTTCACGTCAAATTCACAAGTGCATTCTGTCTAAAAGGAGTGTCTAACAACATAATTTTGTGTTGAAGACAATCTGAAGAATAGCAGAGTAAAAATTTAGCAGGTGAATGGAAAAAATACAAGTGGGATGAATCCTGGTGTTCAGCCTATCCAAAGACCTCAAATGTGGATTCTGGTATCTGAATTAGATGCTATCTGAAATTTCTTTGAAAAACCAGGACAAACATTACATGAGCAATCTGATGCGGGATAGGGCGGGTGGGGGGGTGGGGGATTACAAAATCTGGGTCATTCTTATCTGGAATACTTTTTTGAAATACTGGGCCCTGGGAAATGTTTAAAATTCAAAAGTCCAATATGTGTCCTTTGAGTCAAAGTGCTTCTGTTGTCAAACAGCTATCTTGGTATAATAACAACATCAGAGAGCCCAGTGAGAAAAGTAAACTCAAGGCAGTCCATTTAGTTTCACGAGTGGGCCCAAATAGACATCTGACAGTAAATCCAACAACGGAATCTCAGCACAGAAATCATCTGCTTCGACTGATGGTGCATAAATTGAAAGCTTCCGCTGCGCCGCATAAGCAGTTCATTTAATTATGACATCCGGTGAAAAGTGTTGGAAAATGTTTTTGTTTGTGGCAAACCTTGGATCAAAATCCCAAGTATCAACCTCCAATCTATATGCTGTGTGAGCGTATGCAGTGTTTTACATGAGCAATTTTTGTTACTGCACAATTAAGGGGTGGGTCGAAATATCAAATAATCAATGCATCGCAATATAACCCTCTCCAATTCAGTACCGATTCAGTAAATCCTCTGAATTGATTCACCGAACCCTCCTGACCAGTGGGGGGCGCTTTCAGTGTGATTCACGTTGTATTGACAAAGGTCGCACTCAATCAAAACACAATAGCATGAAGACCAAAACAAGCAGCAGCGGTGTGAAGCCAGCGCTTCAACTTTTAAATTTGACATTTGGGATCATTTTGGATTCCCCCGTAAGTCCAGAACACGGGAAATTTATAAGCACTGATGGGCAGAGTTTTGATTTTCATCACAATTTCCAGGAGGAAACATTTAATTTTACATCTATAAACCTTTTCAGTTTATCCAGAACTGTCCTGTTTTTTTTCTTTTGTCTTCTATATGTACAAATAGTCTATTATTTGGAAATGTTTATTTTCAAATATTTTAGTCCTCAAAAATGTGTGACACACAGTGCTGTGAAAAAGTATTTGCCACCCTCTCAAATTCTTATATTTTTGCATAGTTTCCCCACTTTGTTAATGATCATCAAACAAATGTAAATATCAGACAAATATAACCCACGGGAACTTAAAATGCTGTATTTCAACGGTTAATTCATTTATTAAGGGAAAAAAAATGTTACCTGACCCTGTATGAAAAAGTAATTACCCCCCCCCATATTAAAACATGAATTAATTGTGGCTAATCACAATTTTTGGTTAATTTTCAATGACCACAAGCAAGCCTGATTACCTTCAGACCTGTTCAATCAAGAAATCACTTAAACAGAACCTGTTCCGACAAAATCAAGTCGGACAAAAGATCTAAAACATCTGTCACAAAATGACACTATCCAAAGAAATTCCAGAACAGTCGGAAAAATTAAGTAATTAACATCTATCTGTCTGGAAAGGCTTATAAAAGCCATTTCTAAAGCTTGAGGAGTCCAGCGAACCATAGGGAGAGTTATCCTCACATGGAGAAAACACAGAACAGTGGTGAACCTTCCCAGGAGTGGCCGGCCTAGAAAGACTACCCCAAGAGAACAGCAATGACTCATCCAGGAGACCACGAAGGAACTCAAGAAAACGTCGAAAGAACTGCACGCCTCCCTTGCCTCAGTTAAGGTCAGCGTTCATGACACAACAATAAGTTGGAGACTGGGCAAAATTGGCATCCATCGCAGAGTTCCAAGGCGAAAACCACTGCTGACCAAAAGTAACATAAAGGCTCGTCTTACTTTTGCGAAAAAACATCTGATTTCCAAACCTTTTGGGAGAATATTATATGGGCTGACGAGATGACAGATGAGTTTTTTTGAAGGTGTGTGTCTCGTTACATGTGACATAGATGTAGCACAGCATTTCAATAAGAGATCATACCAACAGTCAAACATGGTGGTGGTAGTGTGATGGTCTTGCGCTGCTATGCTCCTTCAGGACCTGGACAACTTGCTGTGATTGATGTAACCCTGAATTCTGCTCTTAAACAGAAGACCCTGAAGGAGAATTTTCAGCCATCAGTTTGTGACCTCAAGCTGGAGCACACTTGGGTTCAGCAGCAGGATAACGATCCAAAACACATCAGCAACTTCAGAATGGCTTAAAAAAAAACAAATGAAGGTTTTGGAGTGGCCTAGTCAAAGTCCAGACTTGAATTCGATTGAAATGCAGTGGCATGACCTTGAAGAGGGTGTTCATGCTCAGAAAGCCTCCACTTTTGCTGAATTCAAACAATTCTGCAAGGAAGAGTGGGCCAAAAATATCGCCACAGAGATTTGAAAGACTCATTGCCAGATATAGAAAACGTTTGATTCCAGTTGTTGCTGCTGAGGCTGGCCCAACCAGTCATTAGTTTTAGCGGGCCATTACTTTTTTCACACGGGGCCTGGTAACCTTGAATATTTGTTTTTTTTCCTAAATAAATGAAATCATCGTTACATTTGTCTGATATTTACATTTGCTTGACGATCTTAAACACTAGAGTGGGGAAACTATGTGAAAACATAATTTGAGAAGGGGGCCAATCCTTTTTCACGGCCCTGTGCATGTTAACATGGGCATGAAAACAAATCTTAAAAATTTGATACCGAAGCATTTAAATCAATAACGAATCGAATCACAGCCTAAAGAATTGAAATCGAATTGAATTGCAACAAAAAGAAACAAAATCGAATCGAGCAGAGAGGTTCTTAATACCCAACCCTAGCACAAATACTGCAATGCAATTATTATGACTCGCTGGATTAGATGAAAACATCTGCTTCCATTTTTTTTTCTTCTTTTGTTAAATCAATGAATTGTTACATCATATGGCGAAATACAAGTCAGCACTGAGTATTAAACAGTTAGTGAGGGGAATAAGTCAGTGTTCAGGGTCGATACTCAAAGTCTCGAGGGAAATGTACGGAGCTACAACTACTCTGCAGCTAATAGTCGGCCATTATTAAAAACCTGGGCCAAGCGAGTCTGTGCTGAAATATCATAACGGCATATTTAATCTCACATGTGCAGGCTGTGGTTGGTCACATACAGCTAGTTCAGCCAATATGCAGTATTTTGATGTCTGGTTTTATCTTTATTTAAATTGAATCAATTATATTCCTTATTTTCTTCTCCAGGTGGTCATAGGAATTGGAAAGGCTTGGCTAGTTGATAAATACCTTTACATTCAGCAACCACCAGTGCATTGAAATGATGTTGGCATTGTTTCAGTCTCGACGGGAAGTATTCCCAATCCAGCTGGTCATAATTAATGGCACTTTGTTTATAAAGGCATGTCCAGAACTTGGCGCTGTTTTCATATTTTGCTCCCACACCTTATCGGGATTAATCAGTGTGAAGGAAATGTTCTCATGAGACTTTAGTGGAAAATTGGACTAGGAGTAAAGCACATACAATATATTGTTTGAGTGGTATCGTTTGAAGGAATACTTTAAAAAAAATTGTAGCTTCATATTTTGCCAAAATGTAAAACAAAATAAGGGTGTAACGTATATCAATATTTATTCTAACATGTTTGAAGTTAGCCAGAAATGTAGTCCGTTATCTAATCGCTATGGCTTTTTATGTTAAATCCTGTATTTCCGCACATAGGCATGCATTTTAACTCCATAAATTGCTCAGTTCCTGGTTCGGCCAGAGGTATGTAAATTCAGCAAATTGGGCAAAGTGTCAGTCAAACACACGCAAACCTCCAATTAGCATTCGTTTCCGGATAACGGGTTTTGTTGGGCTGTAGTGAAAAGCATATGGAGAAAAGGATCTTACTGTATGATCCAGCAGATGCAGATAGACGAGGTAAAGCCTTCTGAGTTGAATTCTGCTCCCACGAGCAATACTTGGCAGGGCTTCCTGTGGAAGTTTCTACTTCCACTGTAATTTGCACAAACTTTCCCACTTTCACCCTCAATATTACCGTAATAGCTATATAAACCCTCTTGACAACGATGCATAGTTTTAGTCATGAAAGATAAAGGACAATAATTCTCAATTTGTGTTGAGTTTTGTCTGCAAATACTATTTTTAAGGACTCCTTTACGCATGTGATAAATGGGAATTAATACAGCAGGTCTGTGGTTTGTAAAATGCTCATTCCTATCCACAACAACAATCATGTATTCTGATTTCATATGCCGCATGTGACCCGAACAGTGTTTACCTCACCTAGCAATTGCAGCACCGAGTCGAGCCATCTTCACTCTGCCTCCTGATGCCTTTATGGGGGAGGAGGGAGGAGGTGCGTCCGTACATTTTGGTGCATTACTGTCTACTGATTCAAAATGATCCTTGCAGCTTGTGGACAACTGGTTGTGAATACTGATTGCAGGGAGCATAGGCACCTAGATGTGGCTTCTTTATTTGTTTACTTTTGTTGTCCATTATTGCCTAACTCCTTTTTTTGTCCTTTTTATGAACCCGGCAACTTGAAGGCAGTCCTAAATTGTACAAAATATGTTGCAAACACTGCAGCTACCACTTGATACATTACATACAGTACATTTCAGTTGGCATAGTTTCAAGTTTGGATTCAAAGACTCTGAGGACCTCGGACCGGAGATCTTTGATGTGCGGGCTCAGGTACAGATCCAGATCTAGACATTTAATGTTTAACTTTTGGGCTGGGGATTTACTACAGTCTTATTTTCACCTGCAAATGCTTTTGTTGTATTTAAATGTATGCGCACAGACCAATGCCTTGCCTTCCAACTCTTCCTGTGTGACACACATTAACAAATCATTCATTCAGAGCATCCTTGTGAATGCCGCGAGTGGGTATGTTTTAGACAGGCAAGCAATGTAAAAGGTTAAAAGAAAAGGTTCAAGGTAAAAACAGGTAACGCAGTGCTCTAAAAGAAGAAGAAAAGAAAACGGCAAAGAAAACTTAGTTCCAAATGTTCTATAAAGCGAAAGTGAATGACGTGGAGAATTGTAAAAAAGATTCGCTGTACACTAGGGATGGGTATTGTTAAGACCCCGCCTCTTGCCCAAAGTCACCTCGGAGAGGCTGCAGTTACTCGTGATCCTAATGAGGACAAGCGCTGTCGATATTGAATGTACTGTACATACGGACCTCTGTTACTTTTTAATTGAGGACTCTTACTATCAGATAAAGACCTCTGAATAGCTGAATTATTCAATCAGTCGTTGAGCTCGACTCCTTAGTTCACCCTGAATCTCAATTCATCATTTTCATCAAGCCATTTTTGGACCTTCCGTGTGCTCTCCCCCCCCCCCCCCCCCCCCCCCCCCCCCTCCCTTACAATTGGTTTGCAGTAAAATGTGATGTATGTATTAAGATATCCAATTGGTGATAAATGCGCCTTGTATATACAATGCTGCCTTTACATAAAACATTAGGCTTAACTTTGCAGTTATAATAAAAAACATAAACACCTCAACAATAGTTGTGTGTCAGCCCTCCTATTGATTGATGGACTGGATGTGCTGGCAGAAGACAAGCAAATGGATTGGATTGGATGTGAGCTATATTTTCAAACTTAAAAAACTAAACAAATGTAGACCTAAAGATGAACTTTTATTCCAGTAGGAAATAAGTCTCTTGTCACAGGAATATGATGCTGGAAAAGTGACAGCTGAAGCAATAGAGAACTTATAATTGACCCCTGCTGTATGCCATAATGCATTTTAGCTGTCATCTTTTGTACAGATAATTCACAAGATCCATACAAAGTCATTTTGTCATAGGAGGGAACGAAAATGATAATTGGAGTATCAATCAAGCTGGTGCTGACGGTGGAAAGAAAGACAGACAGCACTGCAGATAATTTTGTGACTGCGAGTCACATTACTTCTAGTGATATAGGTACCTGTACATTCTACCTCTTGTTGGGGCTGATCCATATTTGTAGTTTAGGTTTGGTACCAGGGGCTTTCAAAATCGGATGTTTCACTCCTATGCTGTATGTGTAAATGCAAATTAAGCGCCACACAATGTCCTACTACAAAGGGAAAAAAGAACACAAAGACGAGAGACAAAAAGATGTTTTGCGTCATGTGATTGCACCCTCAGCTGAGATAGAATAGGAAACGATTCTCCTGCCATTACCAGACATTCTGCTCGGGGCGTCAGACAGTGACTGTTTGTTCACAGAAAAAGCCAAATGCTGCTCTTTGTTTTCTCCCTGTGCATCATAATTCAGCCGAATAGCTCACAATGGAGCAGCAAGTGTTTTTTTCATCCTAAGCTCTGGTAGTCCTAGTCCTCTCTCTGTTAGAACCGTATCTACCTCTGCACTTCCACTCTGCTGTGATCTCTTTACCTGTCAGTGGCTCAATAAAGTCCCTCTGCTGTATCTTCACGCCGCATCTGAGTGGCTGCGGTTGGTCTCGTTGCGCGTCCGTTAGTCCTCATGCTTTGTCTTATCCTCACTCTCTCCCTTACCAATACATTGAAAGGACTTGATGTCACTCAAAGGAACAGGTTTTCTATCAATTCCAAGGAATTGGTTTCAAGTCACGCTTCCTTCGGAGGGCATTTCAACGAGGCTTTGTGCGAGACGTGAGATAAATGGTTGTGCCACAACTTCATCATTGCAATCGCCAAGTGGTACATTTGGTACCTTTCTCGCATTGTGTATCTTAGTGTTGTGTTTGTGATAAGTTTTTTGGTTTAAGCGATAACCTTTTTTTGATTACTTAAGCCCTTTCGATGCCGCCTAAGCGCTGTGCCCCCTGCGAAAGCTTCCTCCAAGAGGAAGAAGAAGATGATGACCATCAGCGAAAAAGTGAAACTTTTAGATATGATCAAAGAGGGCAGAAGTTATGCATTGTGGCGTGAATGAATCTACAGTGCGGTACATCAAGAAAGAGGAAGCAAAACTGCTTCAATAAGGAAGCGAAACGTGTGGTAACCCTGCGTAATAAGAGACGGGATTATGTCCTTGTACAGGGGAATTTTGAAGCAAAAGAAAAAACAAAGACAACAACTGCCCTTCACCATGTTTTTCTCCAAGGTAAAACCCCAGCTACGCCATCAGCGCCTCCAGCAGAAGAGTCTCCGAGTGAACCTAAAGCCGCTACGAGTCAAGTGAGAGCCTCTCCCACGCCACCAACGCAAGCCTCTTCGCCTCTCTCAGGAGGCAATGTGGATGAATGTTAATTACTGTATAAGGTTTTATAATGAAAGATTTAAGTAAATACGTGTACTGTTGTAATCTTCGTCTCAAATATGTCAAGTATAAATGCTGTTTACATATTTTAAACATTCTGGTACCCACATACATGAAAATTCCTAGGGGGGGCAAATCCTACTTGGTGGTTTTTCACCTTTCGCGGGGGGTTTTGGTCCACATTAACTGCGAAAAACAAGGGATCATACCATATATACGCATTTGCTGTTATTTAGATTTTACAGCGGGTGTTTTTTAGTATGTGTTTAATCTGTTTACTTGTATTGTTTGTGTAGTTGTTGGTCAAACAGGAATTGTGGGTTACAGCCGATCTTTCCACTCATGCTGGAGTTGAATTGGCAGATAACTGAAACAGATTGGATTGTTGTCGGAAATATACAATGAGGCCTAATTCTGATTGGGGGGGATATAATAACATGTGTTTTAATGTGATGCCAAAACACACACACACACACACACCAGAAGGCTACCAGCATGCCAAAGAGGAAACGTGTGGTGATGACCTTACCTTAGAACAGGAAATTGTACTTACTACAACATAGGAAAAGCTGTGTCTGCTGAGAAGTACAATTAAAAAAAAATAAATAAATAAATAAAATTAAAAAAGCATCGCGACTATTGAGTAATGACGAGCATGGAAACGGACAGAGAAGCTTGCTAGCAAACTGCATAGAAAAGTGGTGGCATTTTCTATTCTCACAGCCATCAATTTCTTACATATTACCACTTTTTATGACTAATTCCAGCAATGCCTATCAAATTTGTATCGCTCATCAAACACTGATCCATCAGGTGTCTGTCAAGAGTCTTCAAATGGTGTAGTTTTTCTTTCCTTTAGTTTTATTAGACTTGTGTATTGTTTCACACATGGCAATATTAAAATGTTACATTTGACAACTACAGCATATGGTCAGCCTTAGACATTTTTAAAAAAAATTTCCAACCGTCCTCTCCTCCTATTATGCAGCCACTCCTCACTAGGACATCCTCATCCAAGCGGAGATTGAAGAGCAAAAAGGGTGAGCTAGCTAATTACTTTTTGTCGGATTCCATTTTAATTAATATTAACTGAACAAACCCACCCTCCAGCAGCCTGGTGTTGTTTGACTGGCTGGCCGAGGCAATGACATCCATGTACGACTCGCCATCTAAGGAAGAGCGTGGTGATCAATAAAACGCATATAGAGGCTGACGGGGAAGGAAGCGGTGAGTCGAAGGCGGAGGCACTTCCACTGCAGTGCTTACATGTTTTGGAAAACATCCGTTGAAGATAGTGTGCATCCATCTCTTTAACAGCAATACAATTCTCCATCATCGTAGCAGTCAGGAAGCACAAAAAAACATGTTTCTCTCCATTCCCATGTAATGAAATTCCAATCGAATCAGATTGACATCGAAACGGCTTACTGTGAGTGCATTGCAGCTACTTTCTCTATTAGTGTTGATCATTTAATTGATTTACAATTACCTTTTTGTCCATTTTATCTTTACGAGTGCAATCTTTCCAGTAGCCGTTCCCAACAGCGACCCTCCACGCCCACCCACCTTCAAATACCTGATGCTATGGCTACTAAACGCATCACTATTCACCAGCCAGTCACTTAAAACATCAGTTTGATTGGGTCCTCTACTGACAAAAGGTGTAAAGTGTACGTAAGACTGCTCTGTACTTTCCCAATTTTGGGGAGGGTCGGTTCACACTTGTCAGGTTTGTTTCAGTCAAAATTTAGTCTAGTGCGATTCAGGGGCTTGCTTACCACGAGGCAAACATTGGCAGTTGCCTGGGGCCCCCCCACACGTCTCATAATAACCGATTCTAAAGTTTTCCTTGATTCCTTTTAATGAACATTCAAATGCTTCATCTCTCATGATCTTTTCGACTGCTCCCTTTCACTTTTCATGCAATGGACTAATCCATCTTTTGATTGCAGATGTGCAGACTTGATTCAGGAAGACGGCTGCAAAACCAACTTGTTGGCACGGCGTTACCACAGAGGAGCAAAGGAAAGGAGAAAGTAAGTGGACTTACTTTTTCACAGCCGCAAATGTATGTAGCTGACAAAAGCAAGAGCCAGACGCTCATCTAATACTGCGGTCAGTGTTAGCCGAGAAGGATGCAGTAGAGAAGAAGAGGGGATAGAAGTGATATCAATTTATGCTGTCAGATAATTGTAAATGATTTCAGAAGCAGGACAAAATGGCCTAGATTACAGATTACTCACCTTTTGTCAAATTTGAACTAAAACACAGGACTTGAGGAAATGTGGATGTTTTAGTGGATGTGGAGGCTCCCATGATTAGGTTTTCCTTAAATGACTACCTACGTCCCTGGTGCGACTGCTCTGCTATTTTGCTTCGTTTGGTCCAATGTGAATGCTATCATCAGAACCCTGATGCGAAACGCACACCCGGGCCAGAATACAAATGGTTGACACAGCCAAAGGATAGTGGTAGACATGCTACAGTCCACTGATTGATCAGCCAAAACAAAGCAAATCACACATTTTCTCAAACGAAGCTTGTCGGCGTCTCGTAATGAACAGCCACATGCCAAGAAAAGAGAGCACAAAATGCTGGATGTCCTCCAATGTTCGCCTTTGTTTACTTTGTGGCGTTCCTCTACAGCCATCGCCATCTGGCCAGCATGCCCCGCGGTGGAAACGCAAACCAGATCACGTTTTACCATCACGAGCTGAACTTTAGCTGCATCGCTTGCTGCAAAAGTTGGCTTTACAGTTTTGGAATGGAGAATGTGAGCTTTTTTTCCTTGTCTGCTCCAACTTCAAATGACAAGAGTTGGAAGCACCTCACGGGCGACGTACAGTAGGCTAAAACCCACTCAATGCTAGAGGAGAGCTGCTGATAATACTCTGTAGTCTCTTCACCACAGGCAGTGTTACACATTGTCATTTTTTTATTACACAAACTATCCATAATAGCCACTTAAGGGATGACTCTCTTTGCCGGGGATGGCACGTTCAAAGATAAAACTAGCGTTAAGCTCGTGAATGAAAAAGCCTTTATTTGCCCGAGCCGATAAGTGACAGCGGCACTGCACAGAGGTATTAAAAAGTGAATTTTTCCTTTCTCCCGAGAGGCTGCAGTCTTGCCCGGAAATCCCTGTTATGCTGATGAGGGTTTATAATGCAATAGCTCATATAATGGGCTGATCCTTTGTGACTTATCCAAAATCCCGAACTCATCTTCTTTTATTGCTGGCCACTTTGTCCCCCATGGCTGCTCAGCTCACACTATGTGGGCTGTCCTGAGGGTGCCGCCCGTCTATTTCTCCTCACGTTATGTCCTGCATGATTCAATACCAACCAACATTTTTAATTAAGCCAAAGATAAATATGTCTTGGTATTATGCTGACAATCTGTCCTCTGTGACAATGCGTGCCCTCCTTACTCAGTTTTTTTCTTTCAGCCCACATCTCTGAGTGTGAAATAATAATTGTACTGATGACACTTTGACATGCCAATGACATGCATGTATGTGTAATTAGATTTTGACTGGCATTTATTAGCATGAGATAATGCCCATGGTCTCATTAAAGACTGTCCTTTCGTGAACTACTAATTTTTGCGTTATATCTGCCTGATCCAATTACTTTGTTCTTTGCATGGCCAGTATTTTCAAATGTTCACTTTGGCATATCCCTGACTCAACTTTTACGTGAGGCCACACACGACTTAATGGTGATTCAGCAACTATGTGTGGGATAATTACAAAACCTTCACAATATTAATCCCATTTGTCAGGTTTGCTCTAGCACTTTCTAAAAGGCAAACGCATTTGGAGAGTGTGGGCCATTTAAGTAGAGTTAAATCAGTTAAGTCTTTACCTTGAAAATACAAACAAACGAGAGGTTAAACAATTTCTGATTTTTTGTTGTTGTTGATGCTAGTCAAAATCGAGTCAACTTCGATGAATCGATGACGTCACTGATATTGAACAACTAATATTGAACTGATTTTCAGTTGTCAACTTACTTACCTCTAAACGCTCACTCACTCACCCCATCGTCCTCGGTTGCACGGGCCCCACCCCCTGACTCGTTCATCCAGTCGCATTCAGACAATTGCTCATCCGTTCACATTCAGACACCGTCATTTCTTCATTTCCTTGCAGACAGTCGGAAATTGCAAAAATCTTAACACCAATTCATGTGACACAACTGCAGCCTCGCTACAGTTTTAATAACTGTATACAAGTTGAAAACATATCCCGGTGGGAGGAGGGAATGCTTTGCAATAATGTATTTTACCAAACACAAGATTGACGATTAATCGACTTCAGAAGTATTTCGTCTAACTTTTGTTTTGTTTGCAGGTACTACGAATTCAACTATTTGTATTGTTATTTCGTTGTAGTTTTTTTCTCCCCAGACAGTTTTTTCAGGATATCAAAATGTAAGAAACACCTCTCAGTATAATGCACGACACTGAAAACTAGAATCACAATAACACATGTACTTTTTCAGTTAATACTTCTCTGAAACAGTCCTTCAAAAGTGAGCTTTAATATCTTTGCAATGGCAGACTTCTTGATCCAGTTTCTATATCGTCAATGTGTACCTAATAAATGTGACTTTATATTGCTGGCTGCCATGAAATGTGGTAAGTAATGCAGATTTTTGCTCTGTGTTCAGCAAAACAAAGGGTTACACGATGCTTCACTGAGCCGACTAGTTGTTGAGGGGTCACTTTTGTATTGATTGCCTTTGAGCTGCGGTCGACTGCTGCCCCCGCGGGGCCCATCATGTCATACATTTTGTGTTAAAGTGTTGACCTCAGCCGCCATCAAACGGCAATATATGTAGTAATATATGCAATACGGGCGCAAACCAAGTCTCTATAATGTGTTTAGCGGCCCAGTGGTTGCTTGCATCTTGTTGCCGAAGGCGCTCCCAATTCAATTCCCCCAACCGGCAAAGGGATGTGGCTGAGGAGAGTGACCAAGCATTGCCCTGTGCGAGTTGTTTCACACATTTTACACCGGGGTGCCCTTGAGCAAGGCATTCAAGCACACAATTACTTTTTACACTTATAAATGCCATGTTCTCAACCTTCTAAACTATATGCACCAGGCAGTTACTGCAATGTATTAGACAGTTATTGCCCATGATGCTATATTTGTTTAGCAACACACCACTCTTCTATCAAACTTTTGTTTTCATTCCTTGTACGAAAGTAATATCTTGAAGAGGAAGATGATGTATTTTATAGTTAGTTTGGGCAACATATTTACATTTATACGACTTTTTCAAATTGCCAAATTCACTCCGTGTAACCCCTATTATTAACTATCTGCAATGTTCCCCAAAAGAAACTGAATTGAACAATAAACGTTTGTATGAAAGTGATTACATCAGTCGGAATGTTCCTCAGTGACCCATTCACAACTTTCACTGGTGATTTTACATGGAACCACTGAGCCCTTTTAAAAATATTTTAATACTACAAAAAAAAAACTGAGAAAAAGACCCACTGAAGAGTGGGAAAGAAAGAAATGTGACCCTTGCTTAATACATCTTTCCTCTGTGCAAATATGAAGTGAATTTCCTGACTTTCTTTGTCTTTTTGCGTTATCTTTATTTAAGGAAAAGGTCAGTTTCAAAGATGGTTGTCTTCATCCAAGGACTTCTCACTGGGGAGAGGATCAGCTACCTGTGATGGAGATGTTTGTGATTAAATAAATTGGGAAAGGTCAAAACCTTCTCCTCTCCAGCTCTGCAATTAGAGCAACTCCTGAACTCTAAAGTCTCCTGAGAACCACAAACATCGGGCCTCGAAATCTCTGCCCACCTCCACCCCAATCCCGTTTCCCACCAGTAGACCTGGCAGATAGAATCTGAGCGGAAGACGGATACATTGGGATGCTATGACACTGTTTTCGGATCTACATGCAGCCCGGTTGCTGACTGGAAGACCGGTCAGATTCTGCTTTTACAAAATGTGCTCGTGGCGGTCGGTCATACTGTACATCCACCTGCTAGTCACCCGAGCTTTCCCTCAGCTGTTCTTCCATATGAAGTCTATACTTACAAAAAAAACAAAAAACATCCCAAGCATACCAGTAATGGCTCAACAGATATGATCTCATGAAATATTGAAAGGGAGTGCTTTACAAAAACCTACAAGCCACAGCCGAGGTAATGACGCTCACTTATGTTCTCTGACAGCTCATTCTACATGGGACAGAGGGGGGGGGGGGGGGAAATACTATGCGGATCAGTACGTCAGTGCTGTAATAATACAACATAAATAAGCACTCGGCACTTTCCCGAAGCAATATTATAGCACTAAAGAAAATTCCACAAGGTGCCTCCATTTAAAAGGTAATATTGGCTTTTATTTAAAAGAAGCTGAGCAGCTTGCTATTTTGTTGACAAATAGGTTAAATATTCCACCCGTCCCCCAATCCCATTTTTGCAACTGAAACAAAAATAAGTCCTTGAAGTCAAATTGTTTCAACTTCAGTCATGATACAGCCAAAAATATTTTCAAGGTGACTTGTATGTTACATAATCACAGTGGGGAAAGACGCTCTTCCTGATAAGACACTGCGGAAGTGTACAAATCTACATTTGACTTATTAAAATCTAAGATAGCTGGCTTAAAAAGGTTAACTCTAAAAATCAAGATGAGGGCAGTAGTCTCAGGCCAGCAAATTTATTAAGATGTCGGACAGGGTGAGACCCCCTCCGATCTCTTTATGCAATTGATTTATTCAAACATGGAAATGGGTGCAAAACATTATTTGGTCAGATTGATTAAAACTCAATAGACTGATTGAGCTGCCGCCTCTTGGTCTTCGCATATTCCTCCTGTTTCCACATTGAGAGAATAATTACGCATTGATTATCCATCTCCACCACTGAGGGCAATCATTACTGTGAGAGAGAGAGTGGAGAACCTCTTGAAGCCCGCTGGAGTCTGCAGACCCTGAAAGACAAGTACGTCCTTATCAGACAAAATGTTCTAAAGATGGCCATTAGTGTTTTGTGGGGAATATTCAGAGACGATTCATTCTCATGCTCACATTTCAAGTGACTTTTTTTAAAATCTAAATGATATAACAGACAAAAGTTAATTCACTGCACCCCATTTCAATGCCCAGTTTGCAATGTTCGTTGAAGAGGGTAGACGCTCCACACGTCTTAGCTACTGTCTTACCAAAAGCCTTATATTTACTCCAGTTTATGCATTCGATTCTTATCATTGTCACTGAGAGTTTTTGTTCCATGACCAAGCGCTTAACTCAATTTATTTGTACAGTGGTGCCTTGGCATACGAGTGAGGTTATTATTTATTTATTTATTTATTTTTTAGATATGAGCAGTTTACCACCCATTTTTTATTTTTTTTTTGGGTGGGGGGCTTTGACGCGTGTGTGCAAACTCAATATTCTTCAAAATAGAGGTTTAAAGCTGTCTATGGTCACTGTCAGCTGAAGGTTACTGTCAAACTAAACAAAGAAATTGCATGTTGTGTATTTGAAACAACCACAACACACATACGTGGTGGTATTGTTACCCTTTAAGCAACAGATGTGTGGACACAAACAGTGCAGACCTTATAACAGTACTCACTGACATATATTCTTTATCCTCTGCGAAGAATGACGAATAATAGTGCTGTACCAAGAAACCGAGAGGAGCTGATTGACCAGTACATTATACCCCTGTCTGTCTTATACTGCCCCAGGTGGCCAAGGGACACACACCAGAATGAGCAGTACAATGTGACAAAAACTGTTTAATTCATTTTAATTGTATCATTAGGTTACTGTGTGTTTTTATAAAGTACTGTATATCAAATCAATTTCGCCCCATTGAAATGAATTGAAATGCCAATAATACATTCTAGCCCACCCCAAAACACATTTTGGTTAATTTTTTAAGAATAAAAAAAAACACTCTTTAGCCATGTACGAGTTCGTCGAAAGTCACGGGTGCATGAACGCCGCACGGGGAGGGACAAACGATTCTGATTTCTGTTAAAACAGACACCTCCTCAGATACATTCCATTAGTCGCCAAAATGAAATAATAGGTCCACTCCATATCAATGAGGTTTTCCGGTATTCCTGCTTTCACCTCTTTGCCCCACCTGCACCATCAACCTTCCTGCAATACCGTGCGCTTTCCCTCAAATGCCGCAATAATTAGCATACCGTGAGATTAATACCACGATCAAACCTGAACTTGCTGGTATCATATTCTGTTTTTGTCTACAAACCTAACCTAAACTTACGCCGCCATCAGATGCTTCTTGGTCTACTCATATTTGACAGTTCATCATTTGATCGACTTGAATCTTTGTAAAATGGATTTTCTTGACATTTGTCAAAAATAATATCCTTTTAACTGTGCCATCGCATGTAGGCCTGTCCTGGAGGTTTGTTGTTGTTTAAGAATGGCACCTGATGGGTGAACATGCCAGGACACTTGTTTTGTCAGATCTTTAAGGGTGACAAGAATTTGCCACAGAGCTTGACAATGCTTCACAGTAGCCTTAGTACTGCTTGTGGCGCTGGCAGGCTATTAGGCCTCTGTGCATATTGGATCGTTTGTCAACCGGATAAACTGCTGTTTTATATCACAACGCCGGACAGCTTGGCAGATTTAAACATCAGGACCTTGTAGCATGTGAGAACACATTAACACAGGAATCCCTCCTGACAATCCATTGGAATCGAAACAAAAATAGATGAATCCGTGACATGGCAATGAGGTAAACAATCTTCAGCGTGGATAAATAAAGCTGTAATTCAAGTTTTAATAAGACTTGGTGTGTATTTCACCATCTGTTAGGTGACGTGGAGTGACGCATAACGATGTGGGGATTTGTGCTGGTGTGCAGTGTGAACTTCTGACTTTGGTCGCACTTCAAGCATTTGCAATTAAAAATATGTTTATCATTGAATTTAGAGGCGGTGGCATTGAGCCGCGAAGCTTTAATCAAACTTGGGCAGAGATAGACTAAAACCACGCGGGTGAACGATGATGGCCACAGCTTCTTTTTACTTATGACCTGCTGAGCCAAGCCGAATGTTTAAAAGGCTTATTAGGACTCATGAAACAATTCCAATTCCCTTTTTTGAGGGAGTCTATCAAAGAAATGTTTCGTGTTTTATGACTGTATACTTTTCAAATATTACATGCGTTTAAGGTGTCAGAAGGGCACAATGAAACCTGCACAGAGAGCAAGATTGGAACTTAATTTGCCACAGTATCGTTGGGACTTTTCCTTTTCGATTATTGCTGCTACATAGGATTTGACCTCCGTGTCACACAGGGAAAGATTTCCTGTCGTCACTTTACAAATCAGTTCTGAACTTTACGGAATTCTTTTCAAATATCTACAGAAAAAGTGAATCTATTTGAAATGACTTCAGGCAACCCCAGTAGGTCAAATTCCATCTTGTTTGTTTTCGACTGCTCGAGCAGTCAACATTTCAACCAATCATCGTGAAACTTTCAGGGATTCTTCTTCTGTGTAACAACTGCAGTTCGATTGATTTTAAAGAACATATCACCCTACAATGCTGAAGTAGATATGGTCCAAGTTCCGGTCACTAAGTAAATATCTTGTCAGTTGCCATTTTCAACGATCCCATTTGTCCGAGCAAGAGCCCTCGCTGATTGCCAACACGGTGTTCTTGTTTACTGTTGTTTTCTTCAATTGTCTTTTTGTTGTTGTTGTGTCTGCGCTTGTCTGATTATTACTTCCTTCCTTCTGTCTCATCAGTTTTCAGTCTTTGTCAGCACTTTTCCATCAGTCCGCCCACTTGTGTATGAGAGCCTTTCGTTCCTCAGATTCTACTGAGTCTTTTTTCTTTTTTGTCATTTTACCTGGTGTGCTCACTTGTTATTGCCTTTCTGGCAGCTTTTCGGCTCCTGTTTTGATGCCAGTGTTGTACTGGCAGAGAGCGTCCCATAGCTGACGTTATGTTTCTTTTGACAGCAAACTAGTTGAGAATAGGCATGGGTCGGTTTCTGGTTTCAGGTTATACTGCGGGTTTAAAAATTCACAGTTTTAAAACTACTAAGACGTTCCATCAGTAGTATAGTCAGTTTTTTTTGGGGGGGGGGGGGGGGGGTCATCAGTACGAGCGAAGTGACACAACCCGTCTTCCTCCCATTATTGGTGGGAGCACTCAGTCAGCCCTACGACTTTTCCCTTAGTTGTTTATCGTTTATTTTCTCCATACCTTTACTGATGTGCCAAATATTCTATATGTTGCTAAAAAATAAAGTCGATTGCATTTAATGTAAAAAATTCATTTACCGACATTTATTTTTCCAAATAATACATTTTAGAGCTATAATTACAATACAGTGGAGCCCTGTTTTCATTCATTCACAAATTCGCTTAGTCACAGATATATATGTATATACATTTTTTAACCTAGCCCCCATTTAGCGGGGGTCCACCCTACTGCGATACCGTGAAGCCGCAATATTTCGATATTTCGTCTCTGCTGATTGCTCCACGACACTTTTAATATAACTAATGTGATGTCATGAAAGCAGTCTTCTGCATGGTTTACCATGGACATGCACGTCCATTATGTGTTGAGGCAATGTCACCTGTTTTGACTTCATGCCCTGCCTATTTAGTTTATCAGTTTACTTTTGAAAGGGGACAATGCAATTTCATAAAACACATGAAGTACACATGGTTAAAAAAGCCAGAATTAGCCAGAAGGCTAGTTTTCATCTGTAGTCCCCTGGCCATGATGTAAAAAAGCAGTAAAATACATCTACAAGACAATATAATACAGGATACATAATCAAACTATACTATTAAGAGAGAATAAAACCATAATTTGAGTATTTCTATTTTCATCCATGTTTTTGCCACGCGGCTTTGTGTTGACACTCAGCGGGGTTTTCTCCCAAGCCCATATTCTTTATTACGTTTGCTCTTTCCCGCTGTTTTTACCCTCCAGATGTATCTCTGTCTTCCTCTCCTCAGCCCCCAATCATCCTCCCGCAGACATCGCCCACCTGAGCTTTGACTCACTGTAATAACGAGTTCTCATGAGAATTTAGCTGGAAATCATGCAGAAACTAAGCACTTAATCACACTACAGCTTCAAGGGATGTTAATGGATTAACTGGTTATTACAATTTTTCACCAAATTTGTAATAACCAATTGTATGAAATTGATTGTTGATGAATTGCCCTGAATCTTTCTCCCAGCAGCATCAAGCTTGAAACTTTGTGATCAGTTTTATAAGGGTGTATAAACGTCTGTAAGGGTTTAGAGGCGCCATGATGCATTAACTGCCCTGAAACCTGGTGACAAGGTGAGCTAGTAAGGAGCAGGATGAGCTGGGGTCGAGTAATGCATTTGCAGAATGTCCTCCATCTTCTTTACCTAGCTTAACCTTCCTGCTTTGCTCTTTTGCTCAATTTTCCATTTTGACACTGGATGCACACATTGGCTTTTGTCATGATTTATAAATGAGGTGATGACATAGTGGGTCGCAACATTCACATTTCTTTCAGGTAGGCATTTTTTATCCACAAGGGGGGTCAAAACAGGGACAGGACTGATCTTATAACCCTGTCCAAATGTAGTGTAGCATGCATGTTTGCGCATCTGAAACCAACTTAATACAGCTCAAAACCTTTCTGGCATTTTCTCATTACTTGAGTGAGATGTGATTAAAAATGGAATAGAGCACAACATGGCCAATGTTAAGTGCTACACACAAACCTTCTCCTGCCATATTGAATGAATGCGGGTTGAGCAGGCGCTCCAAACCATGCTGCACAAAGAACAGACCTGAATGTGTCATAGTTCAAGCGCTTTCGTCCCCAGCCAGATAACGGCAAATGTTGCAGGTCGAGTTACCCGCCGTACTTACGCCGTCAAACGAGGAAAGAAGTGCAAAGAAAGTGTGTTAATGCTTTGTATGTGTGCATTGTGAGCATTCCATTGCAGTATTTTATGTGTTTGTGTGTGGGCAGCGGAAGCTGATTGACCCAGGCACCTCACATCATGCACTAGTGCCAACAACAAAAAAAAGTGCCTGTTCTCTTTGTAACATCAGTCAAAAGATGAATCCCTCTCTACGGCCGACTCAAAATTGAATTCCTCCCTTTTGTTGCGGGCCCCCCAAAAAAGTGAGATCACATTCCATCAAGGCTTTTCCAATACGTTTTCAATTGCACTTGTCAGCTGCCTCATACAACAGAATGATTCGTATCTGTACTTGGGTGGCAGAGAGAAGTGAGATAGAGACTGGGTGTTGGTAGGAAAAAACAAAACAAAACAAAACAAAAAAAGAACTTGATGAATGATAAGGGATGATATCTGGCCCAAGATGCCTCAAACATTTTGGATTGGATATCATTCCAAATCAATGGGGTCCCTGTTCTAACATTGAAAGTAAGAGAAACCTTGAATTAACTGAGGCTGATACGAGCGATATGTATTCTAGTCACTTCTGGGAAAAACAACAATGCTTCATTGTTGTCCCCTGAGGGAAAAAGTACATTGAATGGTCTGCTATACATATTTAGACGCACACAGATTCACATGAGCCAGATATAAACACCCGTCCAATTAGAACAGATACTAAAGAGTACTTCTGCAGTGCTTGCACAGGTGAGAGGCACCTCTTCAATAACCAATTCCCATATTTTATTTCTATTTGGTTTGCAGCAAGTCTTAAAATGGTCACCCTCCGGTACGACAAAAGCAAAGTCCTTCTGACCATTGTCGTTGTAGTGTGGCTGTTATATTTCCATGACATCATTGTGTCACTTCTTCCTAATTATCTCGAGACGCAATAATTTTTTTTTTTTTAAATATTTGTCAAAGCAATCGTTATGACCTGAGAGTAGTAAATGATAAATACGATTTGTGGAAAAAAATCATCCGTCGCTGGCCCCATCTCGTGCCTTTAATTTGATACACAAGAAACCACCTCGCCCGAGGAAAAACAACCAATCAGAGACAGCAGGCCTGACTCACTCGCTGTCAATTATTTGTCGCAGACTCGCAGGCCCACTCTTCGCAGGCACAACCCCGCGGCCTTGCGCTCACCTGTTACGTTGTTACACTGGAAAAGTGTACTATAAAAGTATATAACCCTAAATGTTATTGGTTTGAAGTTTTTTGCGAAGCCACATTGCTTTAATTAACACATTAGAGGTGCTAGATGGGGCCAGAGACGGCGTATTTTTTTTTTTTTTTTTTTCCACAGAGCATACAAGTCGAACGTCTCTCTCTCTCACACACGCACACATTGATAATGTCATAATGACTGTTTCAACAAATATGACAAAGTGTTTTTTTATTTTTATAAATGCCCCCTTTAAAACACGTTTTGGTTTGATAACTCACCAACTAATAGTTGCCACATTAGGTGGTGAATATAATGCGCTGTAGAAAACAATGCTCACTTTTGATTGATATTATCAGAGGGGTGTTCACTGAACAATACGCGTGTCATTGAGAATTGTGATACCGCACTGCATCCCACTTAGAGCGCTTTCTCCCTTTTCTCACGGCACTTAACTTGGCATCACAACCATTGTCATATTGGGTAAATAAAGCAAAGCAAAGCAAATGTATTTATAAAGCGCATTTCATACACAAGAGCTTTGCATGATTAAAAGCATTTAAAAACAAAGACAAAAAACAGTTAAAACAAAGAGGACAAAAATTCAAATACAATTAAAAGAGCGTACAGTGCAATAAATATCATTTAAAAGTGGAAATGCTCTAAAAAGCATGGGAAAAAAGAAGAGTTGTTAACCTGGACTTCAAAACGTGCACACTTGGGGCTGACGTCTCTGCTGTTGGCAACTTATTCCATTTGCGTGCAGCATAATAGCTAAATGCTGCTTCACCATGTTTGCTTTGGACTCTGTGCTCCACTATTTGACCTGAGTCCGTCGATCTCAGAGCCCTACTGGGTTTATATTCCATTAGCATTTCATTCATGTATTCAGGACCTAAACCGTTTAGTGATTTATAGACCAGTAGCAGAACTTAGAAATCTATTCTAAAGCTGACTGGAAGCCAGTGTTTAGACTTTAGAATTGAGTAATATGCTCTGACCTCTTTGTTCTGGTCAGAAACCGAGCCGCAACATTCTGAATGAGCTGCAGCTGTTTAATACTCTTTTTAGGGAGTCCAGTCAGAAGACCATTACAATATTCAAGTCCACTTGAGATAAAAGAATGGATGAGCTTCTCCTCGTCTGCTTGACACATGCAAGCCTTCACTCCGGATATGTTCTTCAGATGGTAGAAGGTAGTTTTGGTAATTGATTTGATATGACGGAATCAATCAGAACACCAAGGTTTCGGACTTGGTCTTTGGTTTTTAAAGAGAGTGACTCCGGGTATTTACTAACAGCAATTCTCTTTTCTTTATTGCCAAAAACAATTGTCTCAGTTTTGTTGTGGTTTAATTGAAGAAAAATGTGGCTCATCCAGTTATTTATCTGTTTTAGACAGTGACACAAACCCTCAATTGAACTGTAGTCATCCGGAGACACTGCTAGCGATAACTGTGTGTCATCTGCATAGCTATGATAGTCGAAATGATAGTTCTGAAGAATTTGACCCAAGGGTAGCATATACAGACTAAACAGGACGGGTCCAAGAACTGACCCTTGAGGTACCCCGTAGGTCATTGCCATTCGATGAGATTGAACACTTCCAATGGTTACAAAATAACTCCTTTCCTCCAGGTAGGACCTGAACCATTTAAGGACTGTTCCATTTAGTCCTACCCACGTTTCCAACCTGTTCAGCAGTATTTTACGATCTACCGTATCAAAAGCCGCACAGAGGTCCTACAAGACCAGAATTGACACCTTTCCCGAGCAGTATTCAACCTTATATCATAACACCCATTGTGTTGGATCTCTTTCAAGTTTTACAGCTCATTAATCACCTCACTGCATTGAAGTGATGCTCCCGCGTGCGAGCATCAGATGCCTAACTGATCATTTTCCGCGGCGGCACCGCTAAGACTGGACATCAGAACCGCCTAATGTCAAAACGCGCAGCTCGTGTACAGTACGTCGCTCAAATATGCAATGTATGCGCATATTAAATGAAAGCTCACTTCTCGCTTTGACGAAAGAAAAGCTGTCATTCGTAAGAGGATGTGCCAGTCGGAAAGGTCACAACTGTCTGTGGCAAACAAATGGGGCCGCTAATGGTTTTCTGCTGCCAGGCGTCTACGGACACAAAAGAACAGGTGCCTGTCTGAATCTTGATGATCCCCTCTAAGTGAAATCATTAACTTGCATCCGGCTCAATTAAGAGGCGAGATAGAAATGATTGCCTGCTGCAAGAGACAGTCAGAAAAGTCACACTTGGTGCCCTCGACATCACAAGTAAAGGCGACTTTGTAAATACTGCCGCTGAACAGCTCGCCCACCCCACCGCCGCCCGCACCAGCCAAACCGCAGCTGACATTTATTGCACCGGAGTGAAAGCTCGGGAGCTGTTTACAGACCGAGTGCAGCTCCACTTCAAGGTCGCGTGCGTTGCGCTGGGTGAGGAGGATTACGGCACCTAATGGACAGCGCTCTACTTTAATGAAGAGAGCCGTGGAAATGGTAGGTCGGCAGATGAGCCGGTACCGTGCCACCGGTGCCACATGGCGAGTTTCAACATCTGGCTAAATCAACCTGTGATTGTATTTGTTTTAACGATGGGTGTGGAAAAATCCATTTCGAATGCAACCTGTAAATGGACAAAGGTTGAACACAGTCTGTTTGTCGACGCTGGTGGACTTCTAATTTGGTCAAATTGAAAAAAGACGGCTTGTACCTCGTGCTTAACAATTACATCCTCTTTGGGACAAATTTGACCCATTTTGACATTTGACAGCGATAAAAATAACCCAAATGTCATTCTTTCACCCTGACATTTCCTGGTCCAAAATACACAAAAATGAAAATATTTTAAAATGTCATTCTTTTCTACAGGAGCTACAAAGTTTGTGTACATTGCAGTTCTGTTCCTGGTTCAGTTCCTAAAATTGATTTTAGATTTAACAGTGTATCAGGTTAAATCAATGAAAATGGTGGTAATGGTAGTCATTTAGAAACTGTGAAACTATACATGCCATAAATGTGTATTTTTAATTGAAGGTATTAACAGTGTTCATTACCGCCACATTTGCACAGGTTCTCCCAGAAACATGCAGCTGTCAGTCTTTGAAACGTCGTAGGTGAATCTCGATGCAGTAAAAGAGCCCAAGTAATGTGTGTGTATTTTTATGGGGGGGAGTTTGAAACATTCCCGAGAAGTGTGTTCCCACCACCTTTTCAAACATTCCCACAGAAACATCTACCATCTAATCTCGAAACGGTGAAAGAGTAAAACAGTATCAAAGCTGACCCGGAACAAAAATGAAGAGTATATCATTAAGATGGTAAGAAAAAAGGATCATTTTCTCTCTGGAGATCTAAGTTTCCTCTTTTAGGGCTGCTTGTAAACGACCTCTGCCAAGCATGAGAAACGAAACAGTAGGAAGCAAAAACTGAGCCGGAGCCATGAAATGTTGCCGCATATCCAGATCATTGTGCGGATCAACGCGTTTAGTGCACCTAGTTGTCATGTTACCGTCCACCTGCACTGTCTCTTGACCGATGATCAATCCAGGGTCTATCCCACCTCCTGCCCAAAGTCAGCTAGGATAGGCTTCAGCTCACCCTCGCCCCCAATCAGGACGGAAGGATGATTGTTTTAAAATGTTCATTTTCCTAGTAACGGATCTACAAATGAATGTTCATTTAATTAAAAGAAAATGTTATCTTGAATTTGTATGCAATTGTATGTAGGATATTGTCAAAGGTATTGCAACAGACCTTGCTTCTATATTAAAATAAGGGTCGAGCTAATCGGCAGTAAATTCTTGAATTTACCAAGATAGAGTTTAGGACAATCCCATGCTTCTAATTTTCACTTGCAACATGTCTTCGCTTCAGCACAGAAAGCAAAGTCCAAGCCCCTAACTTTGCTTTTGGTGTGGAAGAACCCCATCAAGCACCGTGGGATGAACTAGAATGTCGATGGCGAGTGAGCCAGGTCCTCGCTCATGTCCAACGTCAGTGATGAAAGTTCCCAAAGGCGCACTCCAGCATCTTGTGGTCTCCACATAAGATTGGAAGCTGTAATAGCTGCAAAAGGGGTGACCGACTGCACATTTTCTTCCATTTTCACCTGCTGAAGGTGTAATGGCCAGGTATCCAATTTCAGTGGTGAATATAATCTGTGGCACATGCACATGCAACCTGTCGAGGAATTTCAGGCCCGTATGGCACACTTGTATGAGAAAGCTTCCTGATTACACATAATAATGAAAGAAAATCACTTAAGACTTTCTTTGTGTTCCGCAGAGCATCCGGGGATCGTGGATTGGTTTGGGATCAAGGCCCAATATACTCAAATCATTTTCTTCTCAGCGCTTTCTGTCCCCGTCCAGCTACGGGATGACCCAGTGAAAGAGGAGAAAATGAAGGACGGCACCTTCTCACTCTGGTACTTTATTCTGCCCGAAATCCCCTCCTGATACCCATTCTGTGAAGGTTAATGGGGGACGAAGCATTTTGTCATAAAGCTCGCAGCAGCCTCTCTTCTCATGGCCTGGCCTGAGAGCCAGCAGGCGGGACACAAAGACAAATTTATTCTGCCGCCTACAGCCGCCAGTGAACAAGTTGTCACGCTGGCCTATTTTAGGACAATACGCCTGCCAGTGCCAAGCTGCTGCAGGTACAAGGGCACGGCGCACGGCGCCCACGCGCGGACTTGCTTCACCGCCCTACTATGCAGACCTTAAAAAAACGAAAACAATTTTTGTTAAACCAAAAAGTGGTTAAGGTCACACTGTGGAAGAAATAGGAAGGTGGAACACATTTTTACTTGGCTGCGAGAAGAAAATGTTGGACCTTTGTTGAATAGCACTCTGCCCTACGAACAAAATATTATATTATTTCCTTCTTTGCGTTTATATGGTGAAAAGGACCTGTGATGGCGAAGAGGAAACGCGTAACAGGGAAATTGATCTTACTGCAAGGTTGCTTGCTCATCTCTGTCCTGGCCTCTCAGTACAATATGGCCAAAGATATAAGAAAAGAATGTACACCATTACAATGAACTGGGTGAGTAGTTTTTACGTTTTATTATACAGCGGTAAAGTTGTTTTTACACTTGTACAACAATTCAAAATGTCTTAAATGACTTAAAACATTGCCTTAACAGTGAGTCGTCTTTCCGACGCAGTTGTGTTCTTACGCTCTTACCCAAATTCGTACGAAAGTCGAAATGTACCGTAGTGTGCCGCTAACCTATGCAGTAGTAAAGCCAAAATGACAGTGAATATTTGGATGAAAAACACTGGTAAACCGTAACTGTAAAGCAATCGCATGAAAAACGTAAAGTGCATATGGTCGGCAGTAATTGGACATGCCTTCTTGTGCTGTGTGGCAACATATTCTTATTTCTGTGTCATTCGTAACCTCAAAACGTCGCATGTTGGTAAACCCCTAGACTGTCGCGAAGGATGGGTGATACTTTTTAAATTGTCAAATTAATTTGTAATAGAGCCATTTTACATGGGATATTTTGGTATTTATATTTTATAATATACTTGTCGTGAATTTGTTAGGTTTTAAGAACAATATTGTGATTCTCAGTGTTGTACGATTACCACTAGTGGTATGCATGCTACCTCTAGTGGTACTTGAAAGAATGATGCAAATCAAATTTACAGCCATCCATGCATTCAGCCTTTTTTTTTTTTTTTTTTAAATCCAGTATGGTACTTTTTTTATCTTTATTTTCATTTTTTTTATTTTATTTATTTCTTTATTTACTTTTTATGAACAGTAAAAAAAATAATAATTCAATAAAGTACAATTCAGTTGTATATAACGTTAACTACAAGGCATTTGCATTTAATCTTAAACTGTTTTTTAAAAAGTCCCATTTTCATAACTATTATGTGCAATACATTTTTTATTTAATCATTTGCGTAGATTCCACCCCCCACCCCACCCACCCCCTATATTAAAGCGCAGTGTTAATGATGAAACTGTGCATAATGTTACAGTAGCTTAAAACAGTAAATATACTTTTTAGGAACAGAATGTCTCTTGTTTTTGATTGGTTTTTTTTTATGAACAGGTCAACTACATTGCTATAATTTCATGTTGATCATGTTCGCAATTAGAGATCCAAGCGTTGTGTAAAAAAAAATTATAATAAGAAAAAATGTAGGAGTAGTAGGATGATATGAGCTTCCATCTGTTCCATCAGTTTATTTGAATTTCATGCAGTACTATCCATGTTGATTTGTAGATGTGCAAACTTATCAAATGAATGTCCTCTGAGGCTAAGATTAATTGAATTAAGTAAATGATGAAGGTCCCTGTATGCACATACTCAACATTAAAGGAGTTTCATGTCATTTTATGTGAAGAGCAACACTGGCCTCTGCTGGCATTTACTATGCACTGCCAAAACCTGTTTTAAATCTACACTTCAGGCTGACTTTGCTGCCATATATTGTTATTATTGTGTGGTTACTATGGGCCCAGTCAGACAACAGGATAACTTAATTCATTTGGAACATGCTTAATATGCAGTGTTTTTCATGAATTGTCTGCATCCGTGTGGGAGAATCAATGGAAGTGATGTCATAATTTGTTCGCACAACATTTAAAGGTGATACAAGTTAACAGGTTTTCATTTTGTCCGGAGACACTTAAATCTTATGTGGGCATTTATGCGTGTAAATAGTTTGGTGGGCCGCTTGATCGTAAACATTTTGGCAGCAGTTTATTGCTTCTCATTAAAGACAGCATCACCTCATTGACTCAGTGCTCGCTTCCACGAGAGGTCAGCAAAAACCAGAGTGGCCGTTCCCACTGAATGATTTGTTTCCGTGTCACGGGAAAATCGATAGGAGACACGGAAGCTTGTGGAGGAAGATTTCCGAGTCGATATTTTCCGAGCAATAAACAACCGCATGTATTTAATCTTGATGCTTTTCCACATCTTCCCGGGGCAACTTCAGACATGCAACGGGGGCCTGCACATTGACAACACGTGAGCTTTTAGGCTTCTGCTCTCATGTTTTCCCACCGGAGCTCACACCTTTGACTCTGCACAATTACAATCACTTAGTGTACTTGCTGCATGTTGGCAAAATGGAACATTGACAAGACGCGCTCAGCTCAGCATATGCATGCAAATGGACTGTTTCCAATCATTTGAAAAATTCATTGAGCTAAACAAGGTAACATTTTAGAAACTCTTCTATTTGATGTTATTAGATTAGCAGTGTCTAGTGTATTTGTTGACTGTTTTTTCGTGCAATTTCAGAAGCATGTGACGACTCAAGGTAAGATCTAGAATTGTTTCACCCTTTGTAGGAACCATATTTGGTCATAGTTTGGCGCTGTTAGTCACTGGTGAACACTCCCAGTGTTTTTCCACTTACCGCCAGCTACACCATCCTATTTTTAGGTTCTCCTGATCTCCGACTCATAGCCAGATTGTTCGCTACGCGCCCGAGCAAGACTCTCCAGCACTTTTCCGTGGATTGATCTTCCGTTGGCGAGCCCTGTCGGCCCCTGACCTTGCTGCCTCATCGTTCTCCCGGGGATCCCCTCGGTCTTCTGCCCCTGACCACTAGTTCTGTCTTAGCACAATTTCCTATGAAATGGTGCAAAGCGAATTGTGATTTCTCCCAGCCACGCAGCAAAGAGAGGCAATGGCAATACATATTTTTAACATTCATGTTATATTATATTACACTGGTGACATATAGTATTAGAATGGTTTAAAAGTCTTGTCGAGTACTATAATTTTTGCTGGTAATTTTCACTATGGATTTGAAACAAAACAAAAACAATCAAATGTCATTGATGTTAGACCAGTGGTTTTCAGTGTTGCACTCGTACCACTAGTAGTATGCGGGCTCCCTCTAGTGGTATGCAGTGAGTCACAAAATTAAATCTTCAAACTAGCCATCAATTTGGGGGGAATCCATTAAAGTACATTTGTAAGATACAGTTCAGTTGGATTTAACTTTTTAAAGTACAGTACATTTAAAACAAAATTCAAAACATTTATTTAGGTACAAGTTTTAGTTAACTTGTGTAATACCTTTTAATGAAATCATTGAGGTATATATATATATATATATATATATATTTAAGTGGAATTTTAATTTTGAAACTTTTGCAAAATGTTAGTGGCTTCCAATACTATTTAATATAGTTTTTAAGAGTAAAACTTGTTCCTCTTTTTTCACAGTTTAATAATTTTTTTTAGATGGTACTTGGTGTAAAATGTTCGAGAACGACTGGTCTAGACTATGCTTTAAGAGATTTCACACACAAAAAAAAGCCATTTACAATTGAGGAATCGTAGTTCCCACACTTTTAAACTACAGTATATTATTCCACTTTTTGAAGACTTTTATAAGCAATATAAAAAGGGACTCAAAACGACAATTGACATTTGTCCCTGAAATTGAGGTACTGTACTTCGCTTAAAGCGTACATTAGCTGGAATTTTCCCCACCTGGTCAAAAGGCGCTAGCCACCAGCTAGCTCACAAGCTAACCGGGGCTTCTCTTAGCCGATGAACGGACAGCGGGCTCGTCCACGGCGTCCCCTCTTCGTTTGGGAATTTAAATAACAACATGGAGGTGTCCTGGAAATTGTGGCATCCAGGGACGATACATTTTCTGGGTGTAGGGATAGCTAGCTGACCGCGCGCTGTAGTGGTAGTAATTAATTAGCAATCGCGCGGGATTGCCGCTGATGTTTATAGGCGCTATTTAGCGGGGGATGCTAAAGTGCTTCATCGGACATCGTTTGACCCGCGTCCCAAAAAAATCCGGAAAAATGAAATATTAACGACTGTTTGACGCTATATCTATACAACTGCGTAGCCTACTACATAATTATCAGTTTTTCGCACATGTTTAGCAATTACCTTAAAACAATAATTTATTCAGAAACAAATCTCGAAATGCACTTTATAGTCTTGTTTTCGAATCCGTTGTAATACATTTTATTTCAAGCGCCTTGCGAGGAATGGTTAAAATGACAAGAACTCATTTTTGCAAATACTTCTTGGCATAACTAGTCACACTCGATACCCCCCCCCCCCCCCCCCCCACCCCCCCCAAAAAAATGGGGGCGAGGGGATGCAAAAGAAAGATAACGTTGCAATGATATGCGATTGTTGTGAGCCGGATGGTGTTGTTTGAAGACGGGTACGGAGGAGAGGAAAGGAGGGGGAGGCTCCTCAGGCTCCACGCAGGCTGCCGTAACGCGAGCTCACGCAGCAGGCGCATCGGAACACACAGATCTGACGCAAATATCCTCCGTTGCACGCTTTGACAACATTTTTCATGGTTGCGCCTGTTTCTTCTTCCTTCTCTAAGGAGAAAAGCCACACCAGCGCGTATACGGAACCAGAAGCACGATCATCCTCTCCAGCCGACTGATTATGGTCATGTTGCAAGGTAAGATGCGGGAGAACGTGATCACTGCAAAACTAGAGATGGTGTGATTTTGTATTTTTTTTTTCCCTCTCTCTCTTATTATTATTATTTTTTGTTTTTTGTTTTTTGTTTTGGATGTGTTCGTGTCCTCCATCGGTCCACGTTGCACCGTGAGCATCTCGAGTAGAAATTGTCAAGGAGGCTATATAGCGCCGCGGATGTTGTCATGCACGCTGCCATTCCTTCAGATGTTGGAAGGAAATAGTGGAGCAAATCAGAGCGATTGGCCAAAAAATGTTTCAAATCAACAAAATCAATACAATATGAGAGGGGGCGTATGCGGTGTATGTGCAAGACGCGTACTGGTCTAGACACGGATGCAAAGGAGGGGGGGGGTGTTTTTTTTTGGGGGGGGGGGGCGGGGGGGTGTAGAGGGTTGCACACACTGTACAGTGTGTGCATGAGTGAGGCCTGCAGGCTGCATTCATAACAATCATGTGATGGCGGTGCCTAAACATGACATAATTGGAAGTTTAGTTAACTGGCCAATCCATTAGGTACACCTCCCCATTCAATATGCTGTAAAAAGAAAACACGTCCATAATGCTCCATTTGGAAAATTACTTTAACGATATGATTGTAATTGTGGCTAATGGTTATACTTTGCAGTGGTAGGCAAGGTGTCATTGAGCTTGGGGCTGCAGGGCCCTGAAATACAAATTATCCATTAAAGTAATAATAATAATTTGAGTGCCTCACAGTACAGGCGTCCTGGGTTTGAATCTTAGCTCAGGTGTTCTCCCTGTGATTGCATAGGTTTTCTTCGGGAACGTCCTCCCACATTTCAAAAGTGCGCATGGAGGTTCATTGACGACTAGTCTAAATTGTCCATAGGTTTGAATCTCAGTGTAAATTTGAGACAATTACATGGAAATGAAGTAGTTAGGACAAGTTGTTTTCTTTTGTGTACTGTACGATTATTTGACAATATGCAGATGGGAGCTCATAATATCATGCTACTTTTTTAATAGTTTATTGACTGTTTTAAATATGTGTCCTTATGTGTTAATGAAATAAACTGTAGGGGCAGCCTAGTGGTTAGCACGCCTGCCTCACAGTTTGATGGTTACAGGGTAGACGGCGCCTCTCATCCAAAGTCAGCTGGGATAGGCGCCTGCTCACCTGTGACCTCAATGAGGACAAGCACTATAGAAGATGAATGATTTGCATGTACATATGATGCTTAAAAAGCATAATTATATGGTACATAATATTTTGTGACATGTACAGTATAACAACGGATGCAATAGGTAATAGAGGTTGCGGCATTTTTTAGGGGACCCCATGACCACGTGGCCAATAGGGATCCTCGTCCTCCTTCATTCAACATTGCTAGCAGTTGATGCTAATATTATGGTTACCTTTTTTTCTCTACGTGAGAAAGTCACAATATTAGAAACAGCTCTCATTAGGATGCAGTGCAGTGAACATATTAAATTAACACCCAATCCAAACGGAGCATTATTTTCATTTAGAAAGGCAGACTTTTTTTGATATTGGATCGCAAATGAACGTTAAAAACGTCAGTCCTTTACTCACGGGTGGCTGCCATGACTGTGGCCCGATAGGCGGATGATCAGTCATGAATTATACATTGTCCATAACCTCATTCGGACGTAACCTTCATTTCCTGTCCCCTGATTAGACGGCCTATATTAAAAACTGAGTCAGATAGCACCCCTCCCACCCCCGCATGGCCCACTTCCTGTCGGTCCTTGGGAATATACATGAGCTAATGTTAGACTCACAACAACATCGTATGAAGACTCATTTCATTTATTATGACAGTATCCTATTATACCAGGGTTGGACAGGAAATGATGTTGATTATGTCAAAACACATCTATATTGAACTGATATATAAGTGGCTTATCAGTTTTAAGTCATCTTACCGTACAGTAATAAGACTGGAGAATAGATTTACACACACAGGACACTTCATTAGGTACACCTATACAATTAAATGTGATCCAGTACAAGAGTTGCGTTTCTGAGCCGCTTTTCCTCACAATTTAGAGACTTCAATTAACCTACCTTTTGGGATGTGGGATGGAACCGGAGTGCCCGGAGAAAACCCACACGGGCACAGGGAGAACATGCAAACTCCACACAGGCGGGACCGGGGCTTGAACCCATGTCCTCAGAACTGTGAGGCAGACGCTCTAACCAGTCGCCCGCTGTGCCGCCGCTTTACAAATGTTGTAACACATTTTGCTGCACATGGGACAAAATATTAGAAACGCCCCTCAGTAATAGTTATGGGCCTGATGATGCACAACCACAAAAATACGCGGCCATCTTCTTTAGCAGTGATTCTCAGAATGTGTATGTGGGCTCCCTCCAGTGGTATGCAAAAGAATCACTGCTTCAGCACTGTTTAGTTGTTAAACTAACCTCAGAAGTGGAAGGCAGATGTGCTAACCACTAGTTCACCGTGCTGCCCAATACACGAACAATATTTTTAAATTAAATGCATAAAAGACAGTGTCAATCAAATTCAAGAATTTAGATTAATCTCTTGTATAAATGCTTATTAGCTTGAATCGTTTTACTGAATGTTTCAGCATGTTCAAAGTAAAATCTGCCAGTCCACTTTACCGCCACCTATCGGACTGGAGTGGAACAATTATTTTTTTAAATTTTTAAAAAAAAAATTATTAATTTTTTTAATCAAGCGAATCAGTCAGACATATTTAGGAGTGTTCGTGCTTGGCAGAGGTCTGCGCTCTACTGTGTGCCATTCTATAGTGACTGTCACTTCTCATTTCTGAGTCCTTCAACCCGAAGAGAGGAGATTACTGTGCTCATCCTCTTTAATAGAGGCCTGAAAATAACCTTTCTCAGCTATTTCCCCTGGAGGTAGTTGCCCCTGTTGAAGGGAGGGCGATATACTCACTAGACCAGCCTGAAGTCTCAATGAGACTTGCACGTGTCCATAGGTATTTTGTTCTTCACTTTTTGGTCTAAACTGCTCCAGCTGTCTCACGTTTGATAAGTGCCAGAGCGCACGTTTCATCTCTCCATCCACAGCTGTTCAATCAGATTTAGATCAGGGCTCTTCAGATCAGTCTAATGTTTTGTTCTAACCCATTCTTGGGTGTTTCTAGCTGTGTGATTTGGGTCTTTATTCCGTTGGAGGACCCATGGCCTGCAACTGAGATTGAGATTTCTGACATTGTAGCCTGCATTTTGTTCCAGAATGCCTTGATAGTCTTTCGCATGTACTGTAGCAAAGCAGTCCCATAATGCAGGAATACCAACAATTTTGCCTACATACGCATCTACTGTGCTGAAACATATCAATGACAACCACTTTAATCACATCATAGTCGACTACAAAGAATCTTAAGTCGTTCAACCACTATTTCCTTGGCACAAATATGGCAGCAAAGCAGTATTTTTGCCTAAATGAAGCTCCTCAACTCACTCCAGTGTAGTTCCTTGGCACCAGGAAGCCACAAGGTGGTGCCAAAGTAATAATTTTGTGGCTCCAATCTGTGGAGAGTCACTATACATGTGTTTTGTCAGGGCCATAGATGACATTGTCATCATGTGGTGGATGAAATACACGCCCAAAACGTGTCCCTACATTTATTTTAAAAAGTGTCATTGAATCACTTAGCTGGAAACAAATAGTGATTCCATCACTATACCGGGCCCTCGCCCGTCTTCACCGCCTGTTTTCGCCATGAATTAATGATTGAATGGGCGAGTGCGACGGCTTAAAACTTTAATGAGCTGCATGTTTGGCCTCTTAGTCAGCGGGGCCGGACTGTACGTGGAGGAAATGCACGCGTGCGCCCCCGCTATATGTGCACACCTCCTGTAAATGCGAGCGAGTGTGCGGGCCTGGAAAGAGAACAAGATATAAAGATGGCTTCATACAAAACTCCCACAGGACTTTTTGGGGAAGTGTAATATGAATAATTTAGAGCTTCTGCATTTTTTATTGCCATTATCATTCAGCTCAGGCGTTTCGTCGTCAATGATAATACACACATTGTACATTTCCATTGCAGCAACCTTAGCACGAGCCTTCAAATTCTATTATACAGTCAGATTAGCTGCTTTATTCATTATTCACAGCTTTTACCCCCGCTTCGTCAACGTCATATTGTTTCGAATAAGAACCACAAAAGTCAGCGATCAACACTAATATTCACCCTTTTCTGCCCGGTTACTGCGATCTTCGTTTTTTGATTGACGGATTTGCTGAAAGGATTTGTGTTTGCAGGCCAGGGCAAAGTTCACGGAACATGATTGTGTTCCGACCTTCGCTAGTACCGTATGTATAATACATACTCAAAGGAGGAACGTAATGCATCGCAGCTGCCTGACTGACCTGACTCATACAAATGCGCTTTTAAAGGAACCTTCCACCATTTTTATGGCAACTTCCTGTTCACTCAGTAAAAGCACCAATGAGCCTTTTCTTCTGTTGGCTTTAGAGGGGTGTTAAAGAATAATATTGGAGCTGCACCTTCCATTACCTGTTGCCAGATTTATTGAACATTATGTGAACAAAAACGGCTTGTGTGTGCGTGTGTGGCTACTTTCTCACACTCAAGCAAAGTAATAAATATCTTTACAGTCAAATCTTAATTTTAAACTTTTTTTTTGGGGGGGGGGGGGGGGGGGTGCAGTTACATGAAAACCGCACACATTGAATTTGATTAGTTTGGATATTTATTTCTTTTACATTATACATTGCACCTAATAAGCACCTTTATGAACACTGAAAATTGAAAATTGTAACCCAAAGTGATTGCAGTACGTGAAGTCTGTAATTTTTTGTTTACGTGAGTTACTTTTTCAACATTTATAATTCTAACATGATAATATACTTTTATATACTTATATACGACATATATATTTCTTCACTGGTTGACGGGGAGAAATTCCATGGTACTGCTGTGTGGCATCCACTTTGAGTTACCAAATATGGTCGCTCTACAATTTTTGGAATCAAATTATTTGTGTTAATCGTTTCAGCTCTCATATCAATAAATTAGATTATCGCTGAAATGTTCATTTATTTCGGTCATTCAATTCCATAAGTGAAATGTGTGTATTAGATCGACTTCACAGAGTGAAATATTTCATGATTTTATTTGATTTTCATGATTATAGCTTACAGCCAATAAAAAAAACTTGAAACTTCAAAAGAAATTTGAATATTACATATGAAACAATCAAAATAAATAATGTAGAAATTAAGTAAGACCTATGCCTTCTGTGTTTAATGAATCTGAAAATATGACTTTTTGAATTGAACTACTGAAATTAGCAATGGCATATTGAGATTTATTGACATGCACCGGTACATTTATAAACAAGATCAAGTCTAGTATGGAACACCAGTCATATATTTCATATTTTTGGTTTGGTTTCTGACATTTGAAAAGATGCTTTTCATCCTTTGCCTCATTTTCCAGGTTCTTGTGACCCCATGTGCCTCGATCCTAATCTGAAGTCCTGATCCATCTTAATACTTTGGCCATCGCGTCCACTGAAAGGATGTGAGCTGTGTCAGAAAACGGGAGACAAAAGCAATAAGTCCTGGGAAAAGTGTGATCGCATGGCCGCTATGGACGGACGGCTCCACTGATACCAGACTGCGCCGGCTTTCTTTGGACGTGTAAGTGTTTGAAAACATTTGAATAATTGACATGTGCAGCAGACGCTATTATCACAGCCTTCGTTGTAAGTGATGCGTCATGTCTACCGAAGCTTCCCTGCCGTGTTAAACGCCGTCAGGGTGTCTCCCTCTCATTTTTTATTTTTTTTTAATAAACCAAGAATGTCTTCCATATAGCCACTTACTCTACAATATGTGTGAACCAGCAAACAAGACATTGATCCCTTCACATCTCCTCCTCCCTCTCATCCCCCTCCCCGTTGCCGCACTTCACTGGCAGGTTTGCACTCCAGCTCCATCTACTTCTTATCTCTATCTTTTTTTAAAAAACACATCTTTGTTCTCTCTCGCCTTGGAAATGAGAAGAAGGATCTCTTTATAGAGGCAGCCACTTGTTTGTGAGAAGATATGGATCGGTGCGCAATGTGTGGATGCAGTACTGCTTGACTCTGTGGACTTACCTCGAATTCAATTCATAGATTCCTCACAAAGGCAGTTTTGACTTGGAAAGTTATGATTGCAGGTTTTTTTTTTAAATTGGCCATCTAATCCACACATCAATGCAAACACGTTCTTAAACAGTGTAATCTACGTACACAATTAGATACCACAAAAGAAGTACAGAAACATTTTAACTTACAACTTAATGGACATTTTCGTCTTCAATGAAGTTAACATGCATGTTTTTTGGACTGTTGGGAGGAAGCTGGAGTAACCAGGGGGGAAAAAACACACAACCATTGGGGAGAACATGCCAACAAGATTCGAACCCCGAACCTCAGAACAGCTAGGCGGATGTGCGAAGCCCTACTTGTTTATTGTGAACAAAAAAAAACAACAACAACACGAAAGGATACACAGAAGCATGAATCACTCAATAAAAAAATCGAATCAACATTACTCTTTAAAATCATTTCATCTTTAATATATAAAATGCAATACAGTTCAATGCAAAATAACTTGTCTGATCTACCTCATTTACATGTACAGTAATTGTCCCCTTCACAAATTTAATCCATTTATCTATTATTTAGCTACACTAGCGGGGTGAAAAATGACAAACAACTCTTGTTTGATGCATTGTAGTTCTACACTAATACTACACTAATAAACATACAGTATTGTTAAATTAATTTGTGGAACACTCCGACTGGATCTTATTAGATCTCCTTGTGGTGAATGTAAATGTCATTAGTGTATGCTAAAGCGACAAACTAACATAATACACCTAGCGAAAATCAGTCTCCATCATGGCGGCATTGGAATTAAAATGTTTGGAGTGTCTGCTGATTACGACCTCGCCGTGAATTGTTTTATTGCCCTGGCAACATGCATTTAATATGCACTTAATGCCTTCTTAATGAAAAGGGCATAACATTGGATCCAGATTGCGTTACTCATAAGTCAAGAAGGGGTGACAAAGTATCTGGCTCCAGGTGTGATTAGATGCAATTTCACATCAAGTACTTACTCGTAAGTAGTCCATAAAACCTTAAAGGCTCATTGCACCTTTCAGCCCTCGTAATCAGGGTTTGCGTAGGGATTTACTTAGTTGAACCTTTCAATGAAGCAACCCTTTTGCAGTGTCAAAATTCTGCCACGCTGTTTTTCTGTTTCTAATTTGCACTTTTGAGGAGCTTTTTTTTTTTTTTGGGGCGGTGTAAACCTGTAGAAGGTGTAAACATCTTATTACTTTAGTAGGATTTAAAGGAGATTACCTGCCATTACTGTATGTGGAATTAACATAAACAGCCATAGAACATGAGCCAGTAGAAGAATAGCAGGATAAATTAGGGTGAAAAAGTAAGTTAAAAACAATAGATTCTATATCATTTGTACTACTTTGCACCATCGCATGATGAACCTTAGGAATGCGTTACCATTTACATCGAGGCGGTGAATTTCGTACGATAAACAAATAGTTTTTCCACGTTCTAATGAGGCTCGACATGTTTAAGGTTAAACATGCTTATCGCTGGAAAGCACTGATGACAAACAATGCGTTTAATGCAAATTTTAAGTGTGATTAAAGTTCCTTGACGTTGATTTAAATCAATATTTAACTTTATTCATGATATTTAAATTCCGCAGCATACATTAGAATAATGACTCGCTTGTATCAGCATGTGTCTTATGTGTAAATGACATCATTATGTATTTTTTTTCTTTCCTTCCTATAGCTCCATTATTTATAAGAGCTGTTTAAATGAGGTCCAGAGGTCAGCATGGAGTCAATTTCATCATGCTTTATTTTAAATATGAAGACTCTTCACACTGGTGTTTGCATAAAGACATACAGTAAATCTGCACTCAAATTAATATTTTTTGCAATAATGAGCTTTGGGCTGGTGTTCTGAGAGGTTAAGTGTGTGTGTAAGTGTGTAAGGGGAAAATAAAAAAACCTCTCTCGCCTTTAGAATGGATTAAACATCTCAGGATGTGGTTTTGACCTCAATATCTTTTCACCACCATAATGAAGGCAGAGCTCATCTGCTTGTCTTGAGTGGCGCAGGAAGAATTAGCCTCAAGCTCGGAGCAGCTTGCCGCACGTTTGTTGTTCGCCTTGCATCATGCGCGGATGGGACGTTCTTCCATAATTTAATTCACAGGAGTCGTTTCATGCCAAGCTGGAAGTAATTGCATTAGTTCTCACTGATGGCCAGCCTGAAGAGACTTTTCCTAGTTTAAAGCAACAATATGTAATAATTGTAGCTATAAAATAAAAGCTACAAGATCATTGGCTTGGTACAATGGCTTATAATTCGGAAAATAACGCATCTCTGTTGTTGCCAAGATCATCTTTTTTTTAAATTGTCAAGTGAGTGGCTTAGTGCAAGTGTAAAAAGGGGGGGGGGGGGGGGGGGGGAACTTGCAAAAGGTAGGTTTTTATAAGCAAGTTCAACTGAAAAACGAAATGTTCCTCAGACTTTTTAATACAGTACCAATAATGAAAACATTATTATGGGTTTATGGAGACACAGGCTGTCCCTTGGCCTTTGTTTTTAGTCTTAGGATGCAAGCAAATAAATTGAGATACAATCGTGCTTTCGAACCCTGGAGTTAGATGGCGGCCATCATCAATCCACATTGTTTTCCTTGCAGTGGAAGGACAATATCAGTTGGTGGTGCTCATGAGCCATTAAGATGGTTTGGCAATTGCCAATTAACCCCACAGAAGATGAACAAATACCACCAAAAAAATTTGAAAAATACATAATAATAATAAATAAATAAAACAAACAAGGCTCAACAGCTGGCTTCTCTAACCCACAGCATTTCCACACTTTTAAAAATATTTTTTTTTTTTAACATTTCCACCTTGGCAGAGTCTTCTGATCACTGTTTAATTTTCTGAAAATTTCCTTAGGAAACTGAACTGAGAAATTGGGGAAATATATGTAAAGTCGGACTCTATCTATGGGAATTATTAGCATGAACAGGAATTAACATTCAGTGGGTGGTTATTTCCCGGTATACAGAATGCACGTTACAATATACAAAACTAATAATGAACATTTTCTTTTGACATATTACGTGCATTTAAAGTAACGTGGATTTTAAATTGGAAAAACAATGTCCAATTTTATTTCATAGCATTAGCCTTCTTGACACATCCTCCTCTTTCCATTCCTGCCTTTACACTGTATAGCTAATACAGTACACACTGTAGATGACAGGCAGTGAGCAGTGACCCGCACGTATGCGAACTTGTGTCGGGTCACCGAGCGCCCATCGCACGTGCAGGCTGGTTCCGGTTCAAATGCCGACGCGGTCAGCGCCAAGGGAGGGAATCCACCCACGCCCCGACACGTGGCCTCGGGCTGTGGGAACACAGCTGCACAGGCGTGCATACATGTGAGATGAGAACATGTGATGTCATATCTTGTAATGGCATGCACAATGGGTTTGTGATGTTTATAATTCATCACGCATAATGGGCCTTTTCATGACTTAATCTGGACGATGTAAACCAGGGATGGGGACCCCGCCTGCCGAGTAATTCTAAAAACAGGCTGTCGAAGTGATCGTCAAACATTAGATGGTGTAAACTTGCAGTGAAATATCCCCCATTTTTTAGTATCCTGCTTCCAAATGGGGCTCATTTGGACGAGTTCCCCAATAGAAGTAGGAGGCCTGCAATTCGTCTAAAATTTCTGCTTCGAATAAGAATGGCCGACTTCCTGTTCAGGTTCAAACGTGGGTCCTTGAGACTTCTTCTTGTTATGATAGACATAACCACCCAATTTCATGTCAATTTGGTGAAACTGGTCCAACTTTCTAGGAGGTGCTACTCAAAGTAGTAATTGGTGTCAAGGAAGTATGTTGAAGTGATACATCTCGACGGAGCGACTAACACGTTTGTATGTCGGAGAGGAGCTTAGTTTAGCCTGGGTTGTTAGTGGAAGTTATTGGAGTCCTTTTCTCGTGGATGTGCACATGCACTTCCGGTGTATTTGTTTTTTTTCCTCTGAAAATCTAATAATCTGTAAACCGTTCATTTTTAGGGATAATGTTGTAAAATGAGTTTGAAATGATATCATTGTGATATGGGATCATAGTTTGTGGTATATTTAAGCTTTAATCTATTAATATAGGCAGTTATAAACATTTGTAGTGAGTGTGTTAATTACTCACGTATTCTTTTACCCTACATGCATTTTCCCCAGAATAAAAGAGCTTCCAACAATTGGTGCATTTTCAAAAAGTCTACACATAACTGTATAAATCCCAAAAATTTTGTAATATTAAAAAGAAAAAAAAAAAAAAGGACCAAATTCAACTTTTCAAAACCTTTTCCATAATTAATGTGACCTATAACCTGGATTACTCAACCCCCCCCAAAAAAAAAAAAAAAGTTTTTCAAGAATGAAAGTAAAACTACACAACTGTGATTAATGTGGTTGTACAAGTGTGCACACCCTTTTATATATGGAACGTGGCTGTGTTTGGAAATAACAATCACATTCAAACTCCTGCCACCATTTAAAATGCCTTTATTTAACACAAAATAAATTCCATCTGTTCTAGTAGGCTTTTTCTGACATTATTATTATTATTATTATTATTATTGCTTTCTAGTATGCAGAAGCCTGAAAGCTGCGCTTTGCGATAACACTGACTGCTTTCGCAAACTGTTCATAATTCCCTCTAGCCGCAGTTGCTTCTGAAAAAAAAAAAACAGTTCAAAAGCATGATGCTGCCATCACCATGATTCCTTTGGTGACGAGCAGTGTTTTGGAATTATGGCCAAAAGGTTCAACCTTGATTTCATTGGAAAATAACACATTTTCCCACGTGTTTAGGAGATTTTGTGACTGATAAATTCTGAACACAGGGGTGTGTACACTTGTGCAACCACATTATCTCAGTTTTTTTTCTTTCGTTGAGTTGTACAGGTTATAGATCACTTTAATGGTGGGAAAAGTTTTGAAATAATTGATCTTGGTCTCATTTTTTTCCATGACAAAAGCCTGCCATTTGAACAGGGGTGTGTCGACTTTCTATATCCACTGTGTGTCAGCATGCTCTCATCTCCGCATCAGTGCGCCCTAACACTCGAACACCCCCGCCCCCCGGTCCGTCCTCGTTTGTCGTCCGATGACACTTTGACACGCGGCTGACTTTCCTGCAAGGGGCCCGCAAATGCGTTTATGTGAAAGCCCCTCAGGCTTCTGCGCAAGGCGCTCTCTCAAACCTCACAAATTAGGCCCCTCGATGACCCAGAAGAAGTAAATTGGCACAATGACTGATTTCGTTCTTCTATAACAAGAAGGGGGTCTTACGACAGCGGATGAATTAGGACGCCGAGATGTTGCTTCAAAGCCATTTAGGTAGATTGGGGCCCAATTTATTCTGCAGCTCTGCCCAGTTGGAGTCAGGAAAAAAAGGACTAATAAGTGGCAATATGAAGCGTCTACATTTTGGATATAATAAGACACAAAAGTAAAACGCGTCAAGACCGATTCAAATCTCGTGTCATTGTCGAGGATCTTGGCCAAATAAAAAAACCCAAATAATAAATAAAACAGCACTGACAGCTCCCAACCTCAAAGTCGAAAAAGAACAAGTGAGAGTGGAGCTTGTGAACAAGCAGCGATGTCAGGGAAGCAGCGGGGGGGGGGGGGAACAGAGGGCGTCAGGCAGGAAGAAATAGGACTCAGCCCGTGAGAGGAAAACACCATCTGGTCAAGATTATAACCTAGATACTGTGCTTATGTGGGTTTTAACACTTATCCTCTGTCCTAAAGTCCTCGTATCACTCTCCTTAATAAGGAATAGACCACGTACATGCTTGCTGGACAAAAACAAACGAGCAATGCGCCACAGGTTAATTTTTTATTTTTTTTTAAATTACTTACAAATTTCGGCCTTGGCGAAAGCCTTTCTAGGTGCCAGTTATTCCAACCCTGTTGAACTTGTAATTAAGGATGCTAAGTGGGAGAAAAGTGGACCCATTCTCTGAGAATTGTGATAATTAATAGGTGCCCTACGATTGGCTGGCTACCAGTCCAGGGTGTACCCAGCCTGTTGCTCAAAGTCACCTGGGATAGGCTCCAGTTTAGCTGGGACCCTAATGAGCATAAGCCTCGTAGAAAAAGGGATGGATGAATAATTAATCAGAATTTACTGTCAATGTGTGATAAATTATACAAAATAAATATAAAGCCGTCCACTACCCAAAAGTACTTTTTAATAATTAGGTTTTGACCCGATACACACAAAACCTGCAGAAATGTTTTCCAATATTTTGCTTTCCTTATTTGTCTATTTGAGAGGAGTACAATATTAAGAGCAGCTGTCTGTATGATGACGTGCAACCGCAGTAATAAACATATTCGACTATGAATACTGCACTTATCACTCATGGTTTCAATCAAAACTGCATTTACTTGCATTGTATGTATTTAAAATCCATATTTCTGTTACAAATTCCTGTGAGTGTTGTCTGTTTAAAAAAAGTTTTCGGAATGACTTCAGAGGTACTAAAAATTCTATAAGCAATTTCTAATACCTAGTTACTTTTCACCCACCCTGTATATTTTCTAGGATATAGCACGGTGAGCTCGTCTTCTGCGTCACAGTTCTGGGTTTAAACCGCCGGCCTTCCTCCTGTGTGGAGTTTGCATGTTCTCCCACACGTTCCAAAAACAAGCATGTTAGGTAGGTTCAGTGAAGACTCTAAATTGTCCATAGGTGTGAATGACTGTGTTGACCCTAATGAGGGCAAGAGTTATAGATAAGGGATAGAATGAGCACAGTCACAATCACTGTCCGAGCATCCAGGCTGCACTTCCATTGCATATTGAGTCAACGCCCTCAAGTGGACTTACTGTGAAATTGCAAGGCCTGTTCATATCCCTTTTTATTTTCTTCCCCACAGAGACGATGGTGTTGTTTCTGATCGGGATCTCTGCAGTCGTGAACATTTCGTCTCATGACAACCAAACGGCAGGTAAAGACTGAGTATGATTGTGACTCTTTTTCTTTGTAAAGTACCCTCCCCCCTTATTGTGTCCTCTGCCTAGGTAACCCCAGCCACCAGGAGGGTGCTCATGTTCTGCCCTCCACGTTGATCTTGTCCCTTGTGCTCATCTTTGTCGTCCTACTCACAATTTACTGCCTCAGGTGAGCGCAGCTGCTACGCTGCTTGAATTTGTACCAACACAAAGCAAACTATCAACCTCATTTTATGTCTATTATGAAATCCCCGTTGGATTTATATGCCAATACTGCCCTTTCATAATGGAAAATAGAATTTCTTTATGTACAGTATATTTATTTGTTAGTTCTTACAACAACAACAAAAACATCTCAATACATCACATCACTTTTATTTTTATGTTCCTGTTCAAGTTTTGTTCTTCCCATTCAATGATTATAAGAGCTTATTTCTGCTTACATTTTGCATTACAACTATAACATTACATCATCTTTATTTTGTGTGTCACATTAGTGGCCTTTTATGATTAATAAAATTGTGGATTTCACATTTTTATACTGCCCTTCCATAATTACTTTCAGATTTTTTTTTAAAGGTTCTTTGCATTGTTGCACAAACATCTAACTGCACCATTATGAAGTCTTTATTATTATTTTCTATTAATTATTATGTCACACGTCTGCCCCTAACATAACTTCGTCATTCACAATATTTTACATCCAAAATTTACAAAGTCGCTGTGCAATTAAAAAAAAAAAAAAAAGTCCTGTTTTTGTTATTTTCTTAATTTTATATATTTGTAATAAATATTTTAATGACTAAACTATCAGTGGGTTACATTGGTCCATGAACATTTTTGGTTTAGCAAAGAAATAACAGGAGGGCTAAAATAGAAAAGATAGCGTCACGTCACCTTTATTTTGACATATATTGAATAACTGAATTTATTGGATGATCAAGAACTACATTTGACTTTTTCCCACCTAAAACTGCAAAGAAGGACTACATATCGAGTACTACATTATTAATGCAATTAACTGTGATCAATGCAAACCTTGAAAATATTAATTAACATAGAGTCTGTTAGTCTGAAACGGATGTTTTCTTTTGGGGGGGGGGGGGTTCTAGCAGTAGAATGTGAGCAGTGGCTGGTGGGTAAACAGCTGCAAAGCAAAGAAAACAAGGAGGTCAGCACAGGATCTTGTCGTCTTTCTGCTCGCAGCATGAGGAGGAACAATTTTGGTTGATATTACTCTGGACGTTTGGTGACCTTTTATGATTGACGGGTTACTTAAGCTAACTTTTATTTTATTTTTATTTTTTTGGGTGTTTTCAAATTGACATATTTAACTTCTTTTTTTTGCTTCTTTGTAAGGTTCAAGAACCACAGGAAAGCTCTGGTTACCTCGGTGGATAAAAAGCTTCCAAATGGCTTCCTGGAGGAACAAGGTATTCAATGTAATCACCACCCCATGAAAATGTAATGCTTTGCTGCTCGATTTTTTTTTTTAATATCGACATTTGATTCATGCATTTACATTCTTTATGGCATTGGAACAATTCCCCGTGTGTAGTCTGAGGTAACTGGGAAGTTTGTGGAGGCCTCTTAGCTTTCCCAGCACGTAGGGAGCCTTATAAACTTTCATTTTAAGTAAAAAAAATATATATATATAAATAAACGGAAAGGCCACATTTTGAGCCGAGGCAGTTTCACGTGGTCCGGGGCGGCGCTCTGTTTACGAGTTGAAGAAATCATTTCTGTCATGGATCCGCAGAAGTGGGAAATCTTAATGGGCGCCCGGCTTGTTGTTGCAGGTGCAACGCCGGCTCGTAATGGCGCCTACTGGGAATCGTTAGCCTTCTGACCGCCATATATTCCTTTTTAAACACAGGAGAGCAAAGAGTGGTCCTCCTCCCCAGATCCCCCTCACCCTCCAAGAGGTACTTCTCCATCCCGCTGGACGAGCTGGAGGAGGAGTACCGTGTGCGCTCTGCCGACGACGGCAAGCTCTTCCGAGAGGAGTTCAATGTAGGTTTATCTGCACAAAAGCAGCGGACGCTAACCTTCTGCCCTGTTGGCTGTTGCGCAAATACTGAAAATAGCCTTAAAAAGTTACGACGCCCAGCGTTGTTCTGTGTGGTTTTTTTTTTGTGTGTTGTTTTTCCTCTCTCATGAGGTTTTCTCGTTATAGTCGCTGCCCTGTTACTACCGCCACGGTTCCTTTGAGGAGGCCAGCAAGGAGCACAACAGAGACAAAAACAGATACCCCAACATCTTACCATGTGAGTGAGCCGCCAGACCTGAAGACAAGACTGACTTTATTGAAATGTGATTTATTTCCTCTCTTGCTTGCAGACGACCACTCAAGAGTGGTATTGAGCAGTCACGGCGGACATGTGTCTTCAGACTACATCAACGCATCTTACATAGATGTGAGTCACAATTGCCCTAATAGCTTTAAGGTCACTAAGGTTGATGTTGACTAACAGTCTGTTCTGGCACAGGGTTTTAAGCAAAAGAAGAAATTCATTGCCGCTCAAGGTAAATGGAACTCAAACTTATTTTAAGGGAAAAGTTCACAGAAGATTTCATTGCCAAAGGAATTTTGGCCAAGTTGTAACCATTTCCCTAACTGTACGGTAGCAATGGTTAAAGGAGTGTGTGCGTGTGTGTGTGTGTGTGTATATATATACATTAACTCCAGGGTATAAACTGACAAGCCCTCAATACACCATAACCCTACAATATTACATGAAGCAGCCCAGTATATACATGAAATATTAACCCTAGGGTATGAACTGGACTGACCCAGTATGTAGAAGATAATACAACTTGATTGCCATTGATGCAGAAACAATTAAAAAACACTTCCACTGATATAAACAGACACCAGTGGTGCCTTGAGATAAAAAGAGCAAACATTTTTGTAATGTTTGTTTGAATGATTTAAATAAAATGTCCAGAATTAAACCGATTTTGTCACACTTTTTGTTTCGATTAATGGTCATTCTGCTGCTCCATCTGGTGTGTGCGCCTTGGCCACCCGGGGGCAGTATAATACAGCTATAAAGATGGACGTATACCTGTACATGGGGATGTCACAACTCCTCAGCAGTCATACTTGTCATTCTACACAAAAGTTAAAGAATATATGTCTGTGAGGACGGCTATAGTATCAGTCTTCAATCAATCAGTTCATCAAAAATGTATTTACATAGCGCTTTGAAAGTGCTGTACATAATAGAACATTTTGGATGTTCAAAGCATACACACGCTTACACACACACACACACACACACACACACGCTATTGTACATGTGCATTTAAGCTATTTGGTTGTTTTACATACACAATGTGTAATTCTCTTTGTTTGTGTTTAGTTTGATAGTCATGTTCAACTGGGGAGCAATAAACAGCTTGAAGTCTCTTTTATGAAGAATTGTTCACTCATTGTATTTGTCAAACTCCTGCTTGTTGTGAAATGAGGTGAATTCACACCATACAGTGCTTGTATCCCAAGTTTGCACTCGCAAGTCGAAGCAAAAGAACAATGTCCGACCTCCCCCCCCAAAAAACAAGCCATAAATCGACACAATCGTATCTCAAGGCACCACTGTACTGCAGTTAGTGTTTGGTACTTTTTTATAATATGCTGCAGATAGCTGCTGCACTGCTTTTCATGGTTTCTGCAACAATAACGATGATGAAGTTGTATTAATTTCTGTATACAGCAACCCTAAGTAAATGTAACCCTTGGGCTTAAACTATTATAGTGACTTTATTGGCCATAGTTTGACACCGGGCGTAGGTTTGTTGCACTATTATTTTTCTAGTAGGTTGCACTGCGTTAGCAAGAACCCAATTGATTGCAAATGATGTGTTTTTCAATACTTCAGGTCCAAAGCTGGAGACAGTGGCTGACTTCTGGCGTATGATTTGGGAGCAGAAGACGGCAACTATCGTGATGCTGACCAATCTGAAAGAAAGGAAAGAGGTTTGTTTGCGCTCCGTCTTCACAATGAGTCTTTGTCTACAGCAGTGGGTCTCAAACTTTTCATGCCAAGTACCACCTAAAAAAAATATTTAGCACTCCAAGTATGACCATCATGACCAACATTAGGGTGTAGTAAAAATAAAAAATGAAATGTTTTTTTTTTTTTTTTTTAATTGTTTTTTAAGTTACTGTAACATTACGCATGAACAGAACGCTTCAGTAAAGGAAAATGCAAAAAAAAAAAAAAAAGATGAACTTACATATTGAGCAATTAAATGTGTTGCACATAAAAGTAAAATAAAAATTGTCCCGAAATACAGTAAATTATTAAAGATTAAGTGCAATTTAAAAATTCAATACAACTGAACTGTACTAAAACTAGCGGTATGCGATAAAAGCCTTGACGTGTGATGTTTCCATGACCCAAAGTAATTTATTTGACCCCCGTCTCCCAGATGACAATCTAATGACATTGGCACCCGGCAGATGACTTTTGCATGAGCTGAGCCTCAAAGGGCTTCTCAATCGGGAGCTCCGCAGCAGGTTTGATACAGCAGAAGAAGGCGCGTCAGGGATCAATGATGCAATAATTGTTGATAAGACCCTGGGAGGCTTCATGATAATTAGTCTGAGAGGCTTGTTAATGAGTTGAAGCTCGGCTTGTGCGGTTCGTATTGACTGACAGGAACGCGCAAAGTCAAGTGCCTTTGAATCCCACGTTACACTGGACAAAAAATATAAACGTGAGCGAAACTCACAGACCTGAGACTTTTTGGATTTACACAAAAGGCCTAGTTGTCCTGAATATTGTTCACAAATCTGTGAGCAATTCTCCTTTGCCGAAAAAAATCGCTTCACCTCACAGGTGTGGCATATCAATAAAAGTGCACATGTTAGAGTGGCCTTTTATTGTGCGCAGCCTACACCACACATACAATAATCATGCTGTCTCATCAGCATCTTCATATGGCGTAAAACTATAAGCATGGATTATCTCAGCAAAGGAAAAGTGCTCATTAATTCAGGCATCTCAGAGAAATAGAAAGTCTGGGATCTTTGAGTTTCAAAACAAAATCTGTAAATTGCAGTCGTACTGAATTGTATCGTTAATTCTGGTGTTTTCAGGACAAATGTTTCCAGTACTGGCCCGAAAAAGGCTGCTGGATGTACGGCAACATCAGGGTGGCCACGGAGGACGTCACCGTGCTGGTGGACTACACGGTTCGGAAATTCTGCGTTCAATATGTAAGTCAAATCTATACATCCGCATATCATGGCTTTTCATTAAACCCGCGGAAAATCTGTTGGCTTATTAAAAATGGGCCATGTATGGATTTCCAGAGCACACCAGTAAAATTTAATTACACTGCAGCAGGCCTTCCGAGCAATATTTTTAAGGGAGCATTGTCTCTAATTAGGCGCACAGTAAAATTGTTTAATATTTGAGCCAACTGTAGTTATCAAATGACATTAAAAATACATAATTTTAATCGCGATCTCTTATTAAAAATTAAGCATCTAATAAAGTTGCATGGAGAGGACCTAAAACGTAATGCTCCCTAAAGGTGCTTTGAAACCATTTAGTACACGGTAATAGGATGGAAAATAGAATAAATAAGGAAAAACTGCGGCTGGAAAACAATCTCGGATATTAAAAGGGGCGGTATGCAAGATTAAAAAAATAATATCAATATACTAATGTGATTAATGTACTCACAGAATCAATATGCAGTGTGTCGTGGAGCTTTCGCCTTGCACTAGTTGGTTTGCTGCAGAGCCTGTTCACTTTGGCAAGCCGAGTCGGGAGGCTTTTGTCTCGTCTCTGTTTGATAGCGGAACCCAACGGGTAAAGTTGACGTACTCTCGCTGGCTTTGTGAACAGTCTTAGCGTTATGACACGCTCTCTGTAGCTCAGTCAAACAAACTTTTGAGAGATAAAAGCAAAAAGAAATAACAATATATCATAAAAAAATAACAAGAATTATACGGGAAAATCTGCAGGGTAAACGCCAGGTGAACTACAATATCCCTCTGTGCTTTTTGCCTAATTCTATTCCAATTACAATGTTATAAGCAACAGAGCATGAAAATTCTCGTTCTTGACTTACAATCGTCTTTTTTCGTTTTTTGTTTTTAAGATTATAAATGTCTTATTTGCACTTAAAAAAAGGTTACCAATTCATTTTTACTGGACTGGTACATTGACAATAAAGACATTGTAGAGATTGATAGTCTTTATTTAAAAAGATTTTTAAAAAATAAAATAATCAGCAACTTGTTGCTAGGCAGAGGTTTTTTTATTTGTTTTTTCTCCGCCTTAGGCCAACGAAATAATCAACCCATTGGCTTCTCAAATTACATACTTAATAATTAAGAGGACCACAAGGCATTCATTACAGTTATGTATACACATTATACCTTTTGCAATGTAATCACTACTGTGTATGAAATATAAAATACATATTGGAAGGAAAGAAAAACAAGAAAAGCATCATTGTCACCACTGCAGTTTTGTGTAGCCCCTTTCACATTGCCTTAATGTTTCTGTCTTATTTTTTTCTGAAAAGGAATGCTGTGACTTGCGGGCAAAAATTTGAGACACGAGCGGTGTGTGGTGGTGGTGAGCTCAACTCAACTCACTACACAACAAGCAGTTTAGATTTTGAAAGGTTCCAGTTGAAAAGAGGCTTCAGGCCCTTTCATGCCGCTCCTCGTCAAAGTTTGCTGTCACACTAAACATAAAACAAAGAGAATTACATGTGTATTCAGCTTTGCCTCAAAAGTCTGCTAGCTTAATGCTACCACGTAATGGGAAAGGACACAGATGTGATAACAAATGGAATTAGTGTCGCGGTGTTATAACACTTTACGCAATGGATATTTGAGCACAAATGCTGGAGCAACACATGTAGATAGAAAATAAAGCAATTCTCACAGGCATGTGTTCTTTATTTTTCCAATGTTCATGACCAGCAGCACAATGTCCAATGAATTGAAGCAAAACTATGGCAAAAACGGTTTAATTTCTTTTCATTCCATGTAATTGTATCATTACTGTATGTTTTTATAAAGTTCAATATTATTAGATTGCAATTTTTCGTATGAAAAACACATTACTGACATTTTTGGGTGGAAGCCGAAAATGACATTTCCATTCATTTCACTGACGAAATATGATTTTAGATTTGGGTGTTTTGAGTTACAAACGTAGTCACGGAACAAATTAAATACGTATTTCAAGGCACCACCTGTATCTTCTATTGGGGCTTGTAAAGAGGCTTACACTGTGTTGTCAGTGTGTGTGGAACAAAGAAGAGTCAGTCACCCAAATCATCTGACCGTCTCGTGTGCACGCACCGTGAACGTTACTCACGTGCAGGCATTAACTGGGCACGTCTGTGCTTCACAGCAGGGCAGTGATGGGCCGCGGGCCCCGTGCCTGGTCACTCAACTCCACTTTACCAGCTGGCCAGACTTCGGGGTGCCGTTCTCGCCCATAGGCATGCTGAAATTCCTCAAGAAGGTCAAGGCTGTCAACCCGTCCTACGCTGGACCCATTGTGGTGCACTGCAGGTAAAAAGAACACAATTAGGACTTTTCTTTTCTTTTTTCACCCCTTGCATCAACTGTTTTTGCAAGTTATTAAAGAGTGGCAGATTGTTGCAATTATAAACGCTATGTTACAGAACATAGAAAAAGTGAGCATTGTTGTCTTTGAGGGATAATATGCAGTAGGTTGTTGAATTATACCGTGACTAGGACATTTTTCCTGCCTGGAATGTGCATGCGCACACCTTTGTCTGACTGGTCAAGCCAACTGCTGCAACAGGTGCTCACTTTTGTTCTTGAACGCCCGCCGCCCAGGGCTCCTGCGCCCATCTGCTGAAATGACCCTTGTAAATCTTTCGCTGGGGGGTTCTTTTATACGCGCACATGGCCGTTCACCATCAAGCGTGTCAATGAAATCAAGTACGTTATATTGACAAAAGTAGTTGGGCATCTGGATTTGACACCTTTTACAGGATATGGAAAAAAATAGTGAGATTGTTAAGCCCCTTTGCAGCTCTGACAGCTTCCGCTTACTAGTGATGGGACATTGAGATTTCCTGGGAATGTAGAAGTGATCATTTCAAAATGTAAACATTCCGAAATAAAGTGTTACACACTGGTATTTTATCCGTTTCCTCCATTTTCAAATCATTTCTGCTCATTCAAAAATCATTAATCAGAAATCATGAACATGATTAGTGTCTTCACATACAGTAGATGAATATATCAAAACATAACTAAAGGTTACTAATTTGAGCAAAGTTGTTATGAGAGCATTAGCTTCTTTAACAATGCTATAACGAGCTTATAACTGTGGAAAAGCTTAAGAGACCACTGCGAAATTAGCTGTTTCTCAATACAAATATTGTCATTTATAGAGCATTTATTTACAGAAAAAAATGGTGAAAAATTAGTCCAGCAAATTTGTATTTTTTTGGGGGTCTCTTTATTGTTTTCCAGAGCTACAGTATATACAGTATACGGTAATATGAATGTCACACAATTGAATGCCAACCTCCACCAACGCAAAAGTATGATTGCTTGCCCATCTATTATTAGATCATAGAGGATGATGAATGATTGGGGGGTTTTTTGTATTTATTCCTGCCTTTTATTGTTTTACGATGCCAAAATGCTTTGAAGAAGTGGAAACAGTCGATAATAAATCTGTTGGTGACCTTTGCACAGTATTGTATATGTTGTTGTTTTTGTGAGAAGGGATGTTCCTTCCACCCGTCTTACAAGTTGCCTTGACAAGCGTTGTCCTCATTTGTGTGTGTGTGTGTGTGTGTGCGCGCGTGCGTGTGCAGCGCGGGCGTGGGCAGGACGGGCACATTCATTGTCATTGACAGCATGATCGACATGATCCACATGGAGCAGAGGGTGGACGTCTTCGGCTTTGTGAGCAGAATACGAGAGCAGCGCTGTCAACTCATCCAGACCGATGTAAGCTTTGACCCCTCCTGACCCGCTGCGACTGCCGACTGACAGTCGACCTCAGTTGTTGTTGCGGTGGAAGGCAAACAAACAAAAAAGACAGCAAAAGCAGCTGTCAGGGATACTGGAAGAGGAAAAAAAAAAGGGGGGGGGGGGGGGGGGGGGAGAGAACTCTCAAACTCTGGTCCTGATTCCCTTTGTGCTCCTCCACAGATGCAGTACTCTTTCATCTACCAGGCCCTGTTGGAGTACTACCTGTACGGCGATACTGAGCTGGACGTGTGCTCTCTGGAGGGACATCTGCATGGGCTTCACAACACCAGGGCCCCCCACGACAGACTGGGCCTGGAGGAGGAGTTCCGGGTATGCAGAGAAAGAGCGAGCGTTTGAAACATTTCAGTAATGAATCGTCCCAACATAGCGGTATTTTCCCCGAGATCTGGCCCAGGGTGGCGCTCTGAGCGGCGGCGACATTAATAATAACACTTTATAAGGCGCCTCCATCTGCCGTGCAGAATTAACGGGAGCTCGGTGGGAAGTTTTCGTGTTTTTCTCACAGCCCTTCCCTCTACCCCCAGCCCCTCTCTCTACTGATTAGAAGTTTGTTGTTGGTGTTGTTTAGTTGCGGTAGTAAATGTTTTTGCACTTTTGAAATACACTCTCGGGTCACAACATTAGGTATGATAATGCAAAAAGATGTTTGTCAACATTCGAACTTTATGAAGACGATAGAAGCAAAGGCGGTCACAGATGTGAATTATTTTTGCACATGTACCTAATGGGGTAGGTAAACGTTTGTGCTGAAATGAACAGATGGCCCAGGTCATTTCTAGATGAGGTCAAAAGGAAAAATGGAGAAAAAAAAAGTCAAAAAGTGCTTGATGATAGAAGAATAATACATTTGTATTTTTAATAGTTTTTTTTTAAAATTGTGTGCTTATAATTGCTTTCTTCAACTCTAAAAAATTGTGAGATACCTCATTGTTATTGTGACAGTGACAATAAAGTTCTCGTCTATAAATCAAAGAATATTACATGTATAATATACACTTTACATATGTCAATAATGTTTACATAATTTTTCTTTTTTTGTATTAGAATTAATTTAATTACAATTGATAACAGTTTAAATAAGTGAAACAAAAATCTTAAATATATATGTAACATTATTTTGATTACATAATTATACTTTTTCATGTATTTTAATTAATTTAATTACTATTAACATGGTTTAAAAGACATGAAATAAAAATGTTAAGCTCATATGTAAGATATATATAATTATAATAAATATGATCATCTTTAAAAATGTATATTCAATTATATTTTTTGTTGTATTATGTAAGAATTAACATTTAAAATAAATGACATAAAAATTTTATATATATATATAATGTTGTATATATATATATGTATATATCTATGTATATATGTGTATATATACACACACACAATATATATATATATATTTTTTCAAATGTTATCATTTACAACAGCTCAATTGCCCAATTACTCCATACGCTGAATTAATTTAGAAGAATTGAATAATTGAATTTATTACAGGACTTGCTAATGTACAGTAAATGGATGTGAGAAGAGACATACTTTGCCTAGCGCTGCACTATCGTGTCTGTGTTGTGCTTTTCCATCTCATCAATCTGCCCCCATGTTTCCCAATCGGCCCGATCAGAAGCTGACCAACGTGCGCATAATGAAGGAGAACATGAGAACGGGGAACCACCCAGCCAACATGAAGAAGAACCGCGTGCTTCAGATCATCCCATGTAAGGAACGCTTTGATTCTCGCCCTCACCGCGGTTCCATAATACATCACATCCGACTCGCATCAAAGTGAGGGGTGATCCGTATCGATGCCGTACAACGGACGCGCGGCTAATTACATAATCGCATGTCACGTTTGAATGAAGCGTGTAGGAAGGGTCATCAAGTGCAATCGCGTACCAGGGTAACGACATCACTCCCTTATTGTAATGTAAAGGCATGTCTGCCTTACAGTCGAGAGGTCCTGGGTTTGAATCTCAGCTCAGACTGACTTTGATTGAGTACAAGCAGTGAAGAAAATGGATGAGCTGGATCAACAGAATCACTTTTAGCGTGCTTACGTCACATGCAGTCACTTGTTGCTGGGCAGAATTCATTGTTTTCTATGCACAGGCCAATAAAAAAATGGTTTAGGTGAGCCATGCTCGCTACCTTAAACTACATTTTCAAATAAAAGCTTAAAACACTTGATTTTCCATTGAATCCCTGCTCTGTGTTAGCTGTAAAATACATCTCTGCGTTCTCTTTGTGTTTTGGACACAAAAAAAAGTGACACTTTTTTTTCACCCCCTCTCCTTCCTACTTTTATTGGCTTGAAAAAGTTCTCCTTTTCTCCCTGGCATAGATGATTTCAACCGAGTCATACTTTCAGTGAAAAGAGGCCAGGAGTTCACCGACTACATCAATGCCTCCTTTATTGACGTAAGCAGCCCCTCGCCGCCGCCGCCGCCGCGACCTCCTCTATAGATTTTCCCATAGAAGTATAAATATAAAGCTCATCGGCTCCTTCTGAAACGATGCAAAACCTCATTCTCCGAGTGTTGTGGTGTGCCCTCCAGGGCTACAGGCAGAAGGACTATTTCATCGCAACCCAGGCCCCCCTGTCTCACACGGCGGAGGACTTCTGGAGGATGGTGTGGGAGTGGAGGTGCCACTCGATCGTTATGCTCACTGAACTAAAGGAGAGGGAGCAGGTGCAGCACGCCGCATGCTTTCTACTATCTTATTGCAAGACGTTTCCCTGCATTTTGTGCTCCCCCCCCATCGTCTCATGTTAAAAAACTACATAGCAAACCTTTCCCAACAGGAAAAGTGTTTCCAGTATTGGCCATCAGAGGGCAGTGTGACATTTGGAGACTACACGGTGGAGCTGAGTGGAGACTCACAGGGCGAAACGTTCACTCTCAAAGACTTGGTGCTCACCTGCAGACCAGTACGTTCTTTATTTTCAAATATTCACTCACTGGTCATCACGATTTTTTTTTTTTTATTCTTTACAAAGAAATACGGTAAATGCTCACTTTTTTCATGACAATTCCTGACAATAATATTGTCATTGTGGTTTTATACTAAGAGTCTGTAGTTAGGAGGATGTTTACTACAAACTACAACCACAATATCATAATCTATCTCTGTATCTGTAGTTAAGGTAGATTAGATTTTTAATAGTCCCTCCTTGTATGATGAATGTTGTTTACATATACCGTATGTCAATATGGCAGCACGTTGGAGTAGTAGTTGCCACGCTTGACTCACTCAGAATTGTATGCCAATGCACCATAAACACATGTAGCTGTACTATGTAGCTTAGTTTTTACAGTGGAACGGTGAAGTAACGGCTCCTCCGCGTCTCACCAGGAGAACCGGTCTCAACACGTCCGTCATTTCCACTTCCACGGCTGGCCTGAGATCGGAATACCGGCGGAGGGCCGAGGCATGATTGACATCGTGGCCTCGGTGCAGAGGCAGCAGCAGCAGTCTGGAAACCGTCCCATCGTCGTGCACTGCAGGTGAGACTCTTCGCAATCACCACCGAGGCTGCTTGTAACCGTTTTTGGTTGACTTGTGGGCGATATTGGAAGGCATTTCCTTTTAAACGGTACAGTTTTCCTTTCTAGAGCGTCTGTTCCAAGAAAGTCCCCGTGTTGCCTCAGTGGAGCCGCTGTTCTTATGCCTAAACCACTTATGTGATCCTTTATAAAGACTTCTCAGTGGATGCTTTGATCAGAACCTAGCTTCAGGTGAAGTGATTCTAAAGCGGCGACAGCCCGGTGGGATCGATCCAATCCACCCATTCGCAGTCAATTAAAACCTCTCAAAGTGAAATATCCTCTGACTCCCCACTATGATTAATCTGATAAGATGAGCTAACGACAGGAAATGGTGTCATCACTCCGCTCTTTGCCTTCATCACCGCTTGTCTAAGAGGGGCTTTTTAAAACGGCCCCCCCTCCCGCCGCCTCCCGGGAGCGGGGCTAACCCTCGGCGATCCCCCGGCGACTCGCCGCACTCGTCCAAATTGCACATCACTCCGGCACTCGCGCCCTCCCTCGCCGTCGACTCCTCCATCACGCCACTATCGGCTCAGTCAAACACTCAGCTTCCACGCTGATTAGTGTTAGCGTTCGGATTAGCCTCTCCTTAAGTGGAGGGTGGAGGGGGGGTGGGGGTGGGGGGTTATTAGCACCATTAGCCCATGCAGAGGTCACCTTTTCTCTCACCAACCTATGCATTCAAATTGATGGAAGACATATATGCTCAAGGATAAAGACCCATATTTGGTAACTTAAGTGGTGCTAAAAACGGACCCTGCGCACCTCATTATGATCAAACAAAATCATGCAAAAAGATACAGGCGGTCTTCGGTTTTTGACGGTCCCAACGTATGAGGGTTCAAGGTTCTACTTAACACGCATCTACATCTACTTAACATAAGAATTATGAAGGAGAGTGGACAATCGCACCTTTTTTTGAGTGAAATGGGGAAGTCTCAAAGGCATCTGGTTATATTGTCACTACTATCCGGGGTCCCTTATTGTGGCACGCTTTCCCATCTTTCCCATCTTTTAGTGCTGGCGCTGGTCGGACGGGCACCTTCATCGCCCTCAGTAACATTTTGGAGCGCGTGAAGGCCGAAGGCCTGCTGGACGTCTTCCAGACCGTCAAGAGTTTACGCATGCAGCGGCCGCATATGGTGCAGACCGTGGTAATGTTTGCAAATGACACACAAAAACAACAAAAGCCGCTCGTGGCGTCTGCGTCACGCATGTTAACGCTTCCCGCCGTAACGCGGTGTTTGTTTTTTGTTTTGGTTTGTTTTCCAGGAGCAGTACGACTTCTGTTACCGGGTGGTGCAGGATTTTGTCGACATTTTCTCAGACTACGCCAACTTTAAGTAACGCACTCCTCCCGTCTGCTTAACAATTAACTTATGCAATTGACTTTTTTTTTTCTTTCTTGGTTTGTTGAATGTACATTTTCTAAAGTCATACTTTAATATAAACAAACATATCTGTCCTTCTGCGGATGGCTTTTAGATTACATTTTACTTGAAAATATTGACTGAGTATAATAAAATACGTAGAGTAACTTTATGTGAATACAGTGGTGCCTTGGGATACCGATGACCCGACTTAGGGGTTTTTCAAATACGAGCCTCCGTTAGTATGAGATATATATTATTTAGTTTTGCTTTGCTTTGCGACAAACGACTGATATTACTGCAGCTTACTGAGTCGCTCGCAGTAGTTGTGAAACTCTTCCTTCGCCATGACTATATTATACTGCCCCCTTGTGACCAAGTCATGAACACCAGAAGGAGCTGCAATTAATTAATAATGATGCAAAAAAACGAATTCTGTAAATTCTATTGAATTGTTATTCTATGTTTTTATAAAGTACAATAACACAGAGTGCTGTTTTGCTTATTGAAAAACATGAGTTTTTTTCACTGGGGAAGGAATTGAACTCGTATCTCAAGGCACCACTATATACAGGTGCATCGCAATGAAAAAAGTGAAACTCATATTACATAGATTCATTAAAAACGCAAATAGTTTTTCCGAAGGACAATTACTAAGTAACTTCCATATTAAAAATAATTGTGATTGTTTCTTATGTAATATTTGAATTTCTTGAGATGGTTCAATTCAGCTACGACGAACAAAAAATATTGAAAAAAATCTGAATCTACATGATGAGATACACTTTTTGAATTGAACTACTAAAGATAAATTGAGTTTTGCACAATATTCAAATTCATTGAGATGCACCTCTATTTGTAGGTATGGAATCGCTCACTTGCTACCTAAAATGCGTCACTATTGAATTGCATTCCCGACTATATACCCGCTTTACCTTTGTATTAACCACAATGCCTTTTCTTTCCATGCATATTTATATTTTCTCTTAGCAAATACGTTCAATGTGTTTGGAGGGTCACATTTAAAAAGTAGCATTAATGACGTTCTGCCTCAAACAATGTAAACTGCATTCGATTCTGTCGGTAAAAGTCTTCACTTGGTCTCGTATGAATAACTTAGCAGTGGCTGTCTGTTGTCGTTTGATTCAACGTGGCCAACTTTCTTCTCTCGCCCGTGGCCATGTTACTTAGTGCTTGGGTGCCTGACACTGCAAAATGCCATTAACCTATATTGAAAATAATGTCTAATCACTCCAAGGAAAACATGTCATTCATAGATGTTTTTTTCCTTCAGCTGCCAAGTATCATATTCGGCTATTTATTTTTATTTTTTTCTAAACATGCTTGCCATTTCTCCGGCATGCATGTTTGATTAGAGGCTCAGAAAAACACTTCTAATCGTGAAATATTTGTCACCGAGTGACACGGTGTTTAGTTTTTAACGACAACCAGAAGACATTTTGAACTTTTACTGCTTTGAAATCAGCGGTTTAATATTTAGCAACCATGCATTATGTAGGATATTTTTTTGTGAGTAATTTAACGACTATTATGACTGATGTACTTTATAACGGACAAACAAGGGTGTTGCTCTCAAGAACTAACTGCATTTTTTTTCCACACACATTTTGACAAGAATAGCAAGTAGTTTAGTTCTACATTGAATGCAAATAAATGCAACACTGTTTTTGCTCTCATCTCAAAGGTCTGGTCAAGAGGGGGTCTCAAAACTGGACTTTTGTAGCTTCTTGCAGACAAGCGATCAATACATACAGTGCACTACTGACAAACACAGTCAGGTGGTCGTAGGAAGAAATGAACAAGCACCTCCGCCATATTGTTCTTGAGCAGACGAACTGCAGTCACTTCTTGTGTATTCTTATTAAACCGACGGTTGCAATTCAGAAAACCGGTCAGTATGTCTTTTGTTGTAGGCAGCCTAAGGCACACCTGTGCGATAATCATGCTGTCCAATCAGCATCTGGATGTGCCACACCCCTTAAATGGATGGATTATCTCAGCAAAAGAAAAGTGCTCACTAACACATTTAGACAGAGTTGTGAGCAAAATTTGAGAGAAAGAGACCTTTTATGTACATCGTGAAAAAAAGGGAGCAAAACGAAAGTGTTGCATTTATATTTTTGTTTAACGTATCATCAAACAGGGGACTGCTCAACATTTCTAAAAATGAATAAATAAACGTATGCAGTCTATTTTTGCAATGCCAAGACTGCTGCTTCCATTTAACGCGCAGTAAGCTCGGAAGAACTTTGTACTATTGCATTTCTAGATAAGTCATTTTTTGTGTGTTGTGGTCGTCACGAAGCTTCACTCGAGTGCTCTCATTTGAATTCAAAATAATTGTAATAGCTTCGAGGGCTTGCAAGCTGCTACAAAAAAAAAGTTGTTTCCATGGAACTTTCTGCCTTTTTGGAGTCTCTTGTACAAAGTTGATTCTAATAAATAATACATGGGAGAGAAGTGTCTGCGCTGTTTGTCTTGCTCCCAACAGGTGCACACGCACACAAATACATTGCAGGTCTCATGCTGGTTGAATCCTCACGGTGACGGCGTTCTGGAGCACTTAGGCGCCTCCATTAGTGGCATCGAAGCTACCATTAGCGTGTGAATGTGTCACACCTGCAGAGAGGGGATTATAATCCTGACACACCTATAAAAAAAAAAGCTTCTTTCTTGATGTGGCACATGCTAACGAGGCTAATACAGAGGTGAGTGGCGTCCGCGGTATGCTCTCTATTCACAGCGGATGATGTTGACATTGTTGACTGTTTTGATCCAAAAAGCTGCGCAGCTCCGATGGAGGCCGGTTGCAAAGCAGTGGTGCATGTGTTGTTGTTGGCCTTGCTGGCGCAGGCGGCCTTGGCTCAACACTGGTCATACGGATGGCTGCCAGGTGGGAAAAGAAGTGTGGGAGAGCTGGAGGCCACCATCAGGGTGAGTTTGCAGTTGATTTGAGGAGCTCTATTATTGTTATGTTTTGTTATTGTTTTTTCTTTTTTTCAAAACATCTTTGTTGTTTTTAATTCATTTTTATTTATTACTTTTGAAATTTGTTTCATTTTTATTTTACTATTAAACTATATATCATTTATTTTTACAATTATTAAATCTTTTCATTTTATGATAATTCATTTTTTCTTTATTTATTAAACATTTTTAAAAATATATTTATTTTATATTTTGTTACTTTTACAATTCATTTAGCTTTTGTCGTCTTAAAAGTATTGATCTTTTTTTATTTATTCTACATTTTAAATAAATTATATTTTATTTTTAGATTTGAAATGTCACATTTTATGTTACTATTGAAAGCAAAATATACCATGTTTTAATAAATATTTATTTTTATCAGGTCATAAAAAATATTTTCATTACTTTTCATCATTTATTATACATTTTAAAATAAATCTTATATTGATTGTTATTTGAAATTAATTTATTCTTTTTATTTTCATTATTTTTTGTGGTAGTTCATTTTTTGTATTTTCTATTTTGTTTTACATTTTTAAAATAATTGTATTGTATTAACTTTTTAAATATTTCTCTTCTTATTATTATTTATTATTTACATTGTCATATTTAAAATTAGTTTATTAATTTTATTTTCATTATTACTTGTTTAAATTCCTTTTTTGTATTTTCTATTTTTGTAAGTTTCTAAATCATTTTATTGTATTAACCTTTTGAATATTTCTATTTTTATTTTACTGTTTTATTTCTATAATTGATTGTATTCTATTTTTCATTTTGTTAACTTTCCTGTATTTTGTTCTATTTAAATGATTTTTTTTTCGGGTATATTTTTCAGACAAATTTTCTTTTATGGGTGTGTTTGGTCTTCTACAGTTTTATTCATGTTCAGGTTTCAGCTTTGTCTCCATCCTCTTCCATTGCACTTAGATGATGGGTACAGGGGGTGTGGTGCCTCTTCCCGAAGAGGCGAGTGCCCAAACCCATGAGAGACTTCGACCATACAATGTAGTAAGTGTTTATTATACATAATTGATGGTGGATGTCTCCCTCAATTGTGCAATATTAATGTACAGCACACCAGAGTTGCGCCGCTGTGCTCCACGAGCAGCTGTGACAATATACAAAATACTCAATTACCATGTTTTTTAAATGTCATTTTTACTCGTCTTTTTTTTTTTTTTTTTTTTGCATCGTTAAATATATGCATAGTTTTTTTTTTTCCGACATTGATGGACGCTTTAGCAAATATGCTCTGCTTGAAATGCTTACGACAAATTAAATGAAATATTAAAGAGATCTCATTCCAATCTCTGCAGATGGATGATGATTCCGATCATTTTGAGCGAAAGAAAAGGTTCTCTTATAAATGAAAAAGGGGGGGGGGGGGGGGAGACAATTTACATGATTATCTACAGCAGTGACGGATCACCCCCGAGGCCAACGCATTTATTGCACCAGTGTCATTGATAGGCATGTCTGTTGCATTCAAATCCATGTGAAATTGTAATAAACTCCTTTTGAAGCCTCATCAACTTATTTATTCAATTTGAGTTCCTAAAGCGAGGCCTGGCTGTCATGTGTTCATTACGAGTGTGTAATAAAAGAAGAAAAACAACCTTGGACACCTCTTAAGTGGACAAAATTGCTTTTTTTTGTTTTGTTTTTTTGTCGAGCAGCCGCGACCGGCAAGCATGACGAAACCGTGACGGCGACGATCCTAGCGTCACAGCAGCTGCTGATTAAGACAATTTATCACAAATCAATGACATCACTGCACGTGTTACACTTGGCCACATTCCGTTGTCATTGACACCATCTGATCTCCGAGCCAAAGTTAAAACACAACACCAAGATGTGGAACACTTCACTTTCGGGGGAGAATTTAGTAGCTTTTTACGATAATTGTTAATAGTGGGAAAAGAACATGTTTTGGGGGTTACTTATGTACACAGGTCTGTACTGAAAAGAACAACATGTAGTAAAATACCAGAATAGTCGTCACATTACAAGGATGAAGTTACAAAAAAGTTGTCAACGTTACAAGACAGCATCTTAATGTTATTAACATCAATTTAAAAAGAACAAAACAACAAAGTTAAGAGAACTACTAGTAAAGTTACCAGGATGTTATGGGAAAGAAATTGAAATAATACCAAAAAAAAGTTGGACATTACAAACATGAATACATTTTTTTTTTTTGGGCGGGGGGAAAAGTTATTTATGCGAATAAAGTTGCGATGTTACAAGCCATACAACTTTATTAAGTTAACATTTTTTTTTCATGTTTTCATTTTAATCAATTTTAAGCAAATAACATACCCAAAATCTAGCATATTTGAAATGATGATAAAATATTGCATTTTGGTCGCCAAAGGTTGTGACAACATAATATTACTGAATTTAATCGTAATTTTTTTTTTCTGACTTGTAATATAACTTTAATCTCAAAGTTATGCCTTTTTCGTAACATTCCATGTTCTTTCCTAATATTACGACATTTTTGCAAAATCGTGACTTTTTTCTCATCCTATTATGTTACTCCGATAAAATTGCAACTTTTTTCACAACTTTATTCAAGTAACATTTTACCTTTACTATTACAAAAAAAAATTCCATGTACATTTTGGTGGCAAAATATCGGGATTTCACACTGTAATGGACTTAATCGTAAAGTTACTGCAGTTATTGCATCTTACTGTATTATCTATGCTAACAGGAGGACTTAATTATAGTACTATTTGGACAGTTTTAATAAATCCAATTTTTGCATCCAGTTATTTAGTGCAATTTTGTGTCAAAATATCGTGTTTCCAGCTCAGCTCAGTGTGGAGCGGGACCACACCCTGCCGGGAATAGCGAAAATCCACAAACACTTGATGGCGCCCAAAAAGGTGTACAATTGCCTATAGTTGCCACAGGATGGCGGCAAAGCACTGCATAAAGCTCCTCAACTCACTTCAACATAGTTCCTTGGCACCAAGATGGCGCCAAAGCAAATCTTTTCTATCATCTGACAGTGCTTTGGCCTGAGCACAAAAGAGCAGAACGCCAAAATTATGCGCGAATAGGTGAATCTGCGAGTAGCGAATCGCAACTAGGGCGGGGGAACACTGTATGTCCGCCATGTTTAGAAATTGACTATGACTTTTCGTGCGATTTCCCACTAAAATCCGGTGTTGAACTATCCGTCAAACTCCCCTGGACGGCGCTTTCAGAAATCGAGCGTAACTTGCGGCTAACTCTCACGAATCCCCATTTCCCTCAGCCCCTCCCGTCGTCTCCGTCGAGCAAATTGCTGGGCTTCATTACAAAAACGGGGAATTTTCATATCGGGAGAGGAAACGTATCAGCAGGGGGGCATGTGTTTTAAAGAGAACTCATTTGGCGGCAAAACCCCCACAGACGGAGCCCCGGCGCTAATCGCCCGGTGCATGAGGGCGCCGTCATTCATGAAGCGCTCGCATTGTCGTAACGCACACCAATGAACTCCCGACGCTACTGGGAAAAGGTGAACGTTAAAGGGGGGGGGGGGGGGGGGGGGAGAAGAGAGTGGAATTAAGCCACATTCCATTGCACTTCCAAGAACAATGCGTTTTGCTCTTTCGTTATGTATTCGACCTGGCTTTAATATTCATGCCGGCAATTTGCATAACACAATGGTTTTCCCCCTCATTCCAAAGAAACTTCTTTGACAAAGTTACAGTAGGAAATGAAGTCAGTGGCTTTTCCTCACATGTTCACATTGAGAGTTTTGAAAAGGTAATTTTTATTATTGCAATTTAGAGCACGTAGGAGAGGTTAATTCCTGTTTACAGATAAGCCCTACATTCTTTTCAAGGTTCTGTTTAATTGCACGTACCGAGAGGACGCAAACAAAAACCTGCCGCTATCTGTGTTTCCAAATTTGATTTAACCTCACTTTCTCCTTCGCCCGGACCCCCCTGGTGGATATTCACTTTGTTTACCTCAAATTAAACTTCATATTGTTTACAGCCTCCCAGTCCCTGAACATTTTATAGCATTTTAGGCCCCTGTTTTCTTTATTTATTTTTTCTAATGATTGTAGGGTTGGGATTCATTTGAATGTTCCCCCTCATCTGCATGAAAATTATATAATTAACTTTTGATTAACCAGCTCAGTTGAGTTGGTCCCCCGCCCCTCCAATCCCCCCTTTGCACACTGGTGAATACTACCCAGCGCATTTTAATGACTGTTTTCCAATTGAGCGGGCGACCTTTTTCATCAAAGAGCCACAACTGGGGCCAAAAAACAGCAGCGGGGAATAATCGCGGCGAAGACAATGGCGGGCAAGCATGTCATCCTTAAATATAACAGCAAAGCGCGTGGTGGCGTGATGCCAAAAGCGCCGGGCTCGCCCCCATTGTTTGCCCACGCGGAGGTCACGTCCATTGGCGGGCGGCGATGGAAAAGGGACGTGGAAGCGGAGAATGGCCCATTGTTGCGTGTCCTTGCTCAAAGGGAATTCCGTTTATCAAGGGCGAGGCGTTTATTTTTTACTTTTTTTTTTATTTTAGTGCCATTTGATGCGTTTAAACTAAGGATTTTTCATTCTTTACTCTCTTTTTTTCTTGTTACCTGTTTTTTTTTTTTTTTTACCCCTTATAGCACTAATTCATTATGAAAACATTGCATCCAGGTTTTGTTCTAATGTATCCAAATGCTAGTTAAAACAACAAAATTTGGTTCCCAAATGTCAAGTTTTCACATTGTAATATTACTGATTTTCATCTTAAAGTTAAAAAAAAAATCCTTATTACAAGTTTATTCTCCTATTTGTTGTTCCTCACATAACATTAAGTTTTCTTCTCATATTGCTATTTTATTTTTGTAAAAATTACAACTTTTCTTTGTAGCATTACAACTTTATTGTCATAAAGTTGCGACTTCTCTCTCGTAACATTACAACTAAATTGCACGCCCTTGCTAAAATGGAATTCCCTTATGAAAGGGTGAGGCATTTATTCTTACAAATTTTCTTTCTTAATCTTGAACTTTATTCTGGTAATATTTTTCACTTTCTTACTGGACTACTTTCTTAAAAAAGTTTTTTTCATTTGTCAAACGATGAACTATAAACTACAATTATTCTTAGCTGTTAGCATATTTGAAATGAAGACAATTTATTTTTGTAAACTAAAGAGCAAGGTGTTATGGTTTTTCTTTCATTCTTTGCAATTTTTTTTAAATTTATTTTTTTTTTTTCCTTCTGACCTTTTTCTTGTAGCATAATTCTTGTAAAGTTGAAACGTTTTCCTTTTTTTCCAGTAAAATTTTGACTTTATTCTCATGACTACATTTTGCATGTGTGTTTGATATACCCAAATCTTAGCATGCTGTACTTGAAATGATGATATTTTCACATCAGTATATTATCTCTTTATTTTCGTAAAGGGCAAAGCGTTGATATTTTGTTTATTTTCTTGCCTTTCCACAAATTTGCTCCATCCAAGGCCACATTAGCACAGCTATCAATCAACTCTCATCTGCGTAATCCACTTTGCAACGGGTCATATCGCAAAGTTTTATTGAAGTGCGGCGCATAATAAAGTCATTGTCCAGGTGCTTGTTGTGGCTCCCGTTACTGACTGAATGATAATTTTCCCCCGGAGGGGTCACGCCTGCTGCATATCAATGGCGGCCGAGTGTGGCTCTTACTACATTCCCGCAGGCTACGTATAGGCAAAGTCATCTTCAGAGAGCGTCAAAAATGTCGGCGAGGTCTTCGAGAGAGTTTGGAAGGTGCTACTGTATGTCTTGGAAGTACTCGTTGTTTTAATTAAATGGAAAAAAAGAAAAAGAGTTGAGGAAGTACTTTCTCAAGTCCACTCCATTCTGTTTGCTACCACCTGGCTCCACATGGTGTCACTCTTGAGCTTTTCATGCCGAGTGGCTGCCTCCTCATCCCATTCCATCACTTGCAGGAAACACGATGGCAAACTCCCACCACCACCCCTCCCGAATCTAACAAAGACTTCAATCAATCACCTAAAGACTCAATTATTAGAAAATATTTGGTGCAGTTTGGTGATCAGAAAACGCAATCATCCAGTATTTCAGTGAGGTTTTTCAGCGTGTGCAGTAGGCCTTGCCGCTTCTTCTTCTTCTTCTTCTTCTTCTTCTTCTTCTTGGTGCTGGCAGGGAAGCTTCCTGTTGTGCACGGCTTTGATCCAATAAAGAACTGTGTTAAAGCGGTGGGAAAAGGAGGAGGTATGAAATATGAATGAATACAGCTGTGGTTTTTTTTGGGGATGGATACGTCTCAAAAGTTATCCGAGCCTGCTAAAGGGCCCAGAAGTGTGTTTGTGTTGTGGAGATAGGCTCTTCCTCTTCTTATTATTATTCTTTTTCCTCCTTCTCTTCTTCTCGCGTCTCATTGTCATTGTCACGCATGCAGTTTGTTAGCAAAGAGACTGTTCACGGAATAATGACACCATTTCCTTCTCTTTGGTCTTTTGAACAAGCCACGAGTGCGGGGGTATGTAGGCATTATTTTTATAGGCGAGGAAAGTCAACGTTTTCCGTCTTCCATTGGCAGCGATGTCGGCTTTGTCGCCGGTTAAGTCTGCGATTGCGTCGCCTTCGGGGAGCGGGGACTCATTTTTGAAGTCGGAAGTCGGGATCCCTCACTGGGATTGAGGGAAACTCTCAGAAAACGCACAAATCTGGCAGTTTTAGAGTTGTGTTATGACTCTAAAAAAAACAGAGATAATATTAAAGTGACACTCATAAGGCTCTTTTAAGCTCGTCTACATGACACAATTGACAGACCGCACCTGAAACATGCGGTTACGGATAAAACACGAAGTTTACCGAAAGCCTGTTTGACTAGTAAACCACTAATTCATGCTAACCACTAATTGAAAACAGATGAAAACTAGCCTTCTGGCTAATTCTGGCTTTTTTAACCATGTGTACTTCATGTGTTTTATGAAATTGCATTGTCCCCTTTCAAAAATAAACTGATAAACAATTATTCATTTCACATTACTCCTTGCTTAATACAAACAACCTACAATGGAAACTCAAAGTTAGAAGTCAATGCTGTGGCATAAAACTCCTTTCGGGATTGAGGAAAACTATCAGAGCTTTTGCAAATCTGTCAGTTTTAGCGTCGTGTTATGCTTTAATAAACAAAGATAAGAAAAGAGATAAGCTCGTAATCGTATAACGGAAAATGCCTTCTAAGGTTATCAACATGACACAATGTTTTGACCGATGAAACGATTTTACCAAAAGCCTTTTTGACCCTTAAAGGCCACCATACTCGGAACATCCATCCATCCATCCATCCATCCATGCTGCATGCAATCCTGCGATTGACAACATTTACTTTTTAGTGTTGTAAAATTACCACTTCAGCGCAATTGAAACTACAATGGAACCTCAAAGTTGGAAGTTGGTTCCATGGCATGCTCTGCAAATCTAGCAGTTGTAGAGTTTTGAACAAAGATAGTACAAAAAAAAAAATGTAAAAAAAAAATCATAAAAGTGGCAATATTAAGATGGTTCCTTCACAGAGCCACTGTCTAATTAAGATTCATATTAAGATCCCTCACTTTACGCTCCTTTAATAAGTAAAGGTAATTAAGAAAGCACACATACACATTCCGTAACTGATAAATCTTTTTGACCATCTCGCATTACATTTAATATATGAAATTGCTATTTAAAAAAAAAAAAAGAATAATTAATATCAATTCATTAGCACTTCTTGGTACTAAGTTGCAAAATGATGCAAAAATGTGGCAATCAGAGTCATATGAGCTCCCCTCTTGTGTTAAACTTCTTTAATAACGAAAGACAATTTAAAGAAGCCTTTTTGACCATTCAAGGCCACCATCCTTCTCATTGCTTAGTAATGAAATGACAATTTTACGATAAGAGCAACAGAAAACTCTTTTTGAGCCCGAAGAGCACCAACTCGCATTACATTCAATAAACATAGATAATTAAAAAAATTAAAAAAAAAAAACATTTCATTTTTGATAAATTACTAATTAGTTCAACTTTACAAAAAGTCTTTTAGACTCTGTAGAGGCCACCATACCTCTACACAAACGACGCACAAATGTGGCAGCTTTAGTGTCAAATAAGTAACCGTCTTTCTTTACGCTTCTTTAATAAACAAAGACAGTAAAAAAGACAATAAAAGCAGAAATATTAAGATGAAGGTTCCTTCACAGCGCTACTATCTTATTAAGAATCATTTAAAGACCCTCTCCGGTCATTTCGGAGCATATTAACTAGCACGTTGGCTTTGATTCGCAGCTAGCACCGAGCCTGTGAACATTATTAGCCTCGCTAATGGGCGGCTTGGCCCGACGCGAGGGTCCGCCTCTGCTGGGAGGGCGGGCTCAGATCTTGTCGGAGAGGGGTCGTGGCTAGCCAACTGTAATCTTCAGGGTCCTCCACTCCCGCTGACCTCCATCTAACGGCAGGCCCTCCCTCCCTGCGACGTAGCCCGCCCTTGCCACCACCACCGCGGCGGCGCCCCGCCTTTGGCTCACCCCTTCTCCGCCACTCTTTGCGTGACACCGCAACGCACGTTTGAGGCTCGTCCGCCTGGCCGCGGCGTGGTAGCTTGCCTTGCCCCCGCGCTAATGGCAATTAGCAGCGGCGGAAAGGCCCCGTCCGCGCCTTGCGAACGGCGAGCGGCATGCAATTAGCCACAATAACGTTAATGCGTTGTTGGGGGAACAAAGAGGCAAAAACAGACTGGCGGTGCAACGGGGAGCGGGGTGCTAATGGTAGGGGAGCGGCACATTTGAACAGACAGGAGACCAAATCGGAAAGATGATCAAATGGACAAAGAATTACAGTTTAGTTTTTTTCCCCCTCTAATTACCCGACACTTTCATGTGACAACCGACGGAGGGAGTTTTGAATTCAAGTCAACTCCGGTCAGCGGTCTTTGGGCCTCACACTGAGGTGAGCGCTTTTATTTCCTCAAAGTAGAACAAAAAGCGCACAAGGAGATGGTCATGCGGCGTGCGCGCCAACATTTATTCCTCGACTTGATTAGACACAAATGTTTGGCCATTCTCCGATATGGACTTTTTTTATGACCGTATTTCACAGGAATGTTTTGGTAGAGCACAGACCTCTGCCAAGGCTGACTGTATGAAAACTATTTGATTTACAGGGGGTCCTCGGTTTACGACGTTTCCAACATACACTACTCACCAAATGTTAGTCATTTAGGGCTTTTGGGTGAAATTTCAGGATGGACCGAAAATGCACTATAACCGTTAACAGGTGAACTTAATTTGACCTTGTCTAAACTTTTCAACGCACGTGTACCTGTTCAATGTCTAGAAGTGTTTCTCATACAAATAATGACTGTCATTGTGACTTCAAATAATGCGGTAGTGGAGGTTAATGAGAAACTATTGAGCGTTCTGATGTATGCATACAAATTTGGGTTATGGCATCGACGTATTTGTGTTTGTTAGTTAGCAGGCTACCATCTGGTCCATGCAGGATGACTAACAGAGCAACAGTAAACAAACAGTAAGGAAACACCGGCTCACTTCTCCTGTCCTGTCCCATTCTGACTCGTTCCTGTCCTATTTTCTACTCCTTCTTCCCCTTCTTCACATGGTGTATCTCTGCCTTCCCGGTCCACAAAAAAAATAAAATACAAATAAAACACCTTTCTCACTACTCCTGTTCTGTCTTGTGCCGTCTTGTCCTATTTGCTACTCATCACGTCCCTTTCTCACAGGGTTTAGCACTGCCTTCTGAGTCCACTTAGGACTCTTCATAAATACATAAAATACATCTGGCTCACTGCTCTTGCGCTGTCCTGTTCTATTTGCTACTTAACTTGATTAGACACTTTCACAAATGTTTTGCCATTCTCTAAAATGACGGTTTAAGGGATTTGTATGACCGTATTAAAATAGAATGCGTCTCACTACTATTGTTCCTGTCCTGGGCTGTCCTGTCCTATTTCTCGCATCCTTTCCTAACAGGTTGTAGCACTGCCTTCCCAGTCCTCATTCAGATAAAATCCAACTCCTACTGTACGTCATGTTATTGTTGTCATATACTGCCATTATGCTGTTATTGTATTCTTTTCTTTTTGTTCTCTTTGTAACCATGTTTTGTCTGACTACATTTTCATTAAATATCCATCTCAGAAAAACTGTTCCGACATCTAAAGGCATACAGATCCACCATCCTAATCCTTCTAACAGTATGTGTCCCATTTACTGTTTCACTGTGTCAACATGACTGCTGTGAAAAAGGCCATTAAAACAACAAAGCTAGTGGTGGCCTATGAAAATTAATAGTGTAATGTGTTTCTTGCAAACACATGCAACTGATTTTCACCTCTCAGACATGTTATTCTTTGCCGTCTTGTAGCATCTTCGTGCCATGGAACGATGTTCAAAATCACCCTCATTAGTCTGATGGTCCGGTGTAGTGTGTTATAAAATGTTATAAAGCACCTGATTGAGGCTGGACCCTAATAAAGATGAATGTATTCAACATTGTTATTCACTATTGACAGACCCTGCTAAAATAACAGATGTAACTTCTGCTCCAGAATCATTAATGAGTTTGTGTTTACTTTTTGACCCTTTTAAGGTACCATACTTTTTGGTACATGTTAGCAAATGAGCACATTTCACATATTTGCGGTGGATACGGACTGAGCCCTCCCCCGAATAGTGAAAAACGCACTGTAAAAGGGTTCAGAGGTGTCTGTAGATGCCACACAATGGCGTCAAAGCCCTATTAGGGACTTTCATTGTACACAATTTAGATAAGAATAACGTGTTTTCAATTGACATTCTGGACACATGATTCTTTAACACTTAAAAATGATTTTACTCGATAAATAGACACAATCTATTCTGATCAAACCATGAGGAATTATGCAAATAGAAAAAAAATGAGTTTCCTGAGTCAAACTGGTGCCACTGCAAAACTATTGCTAACTCTACAGGACATTTTTTTTAAGTTACATTTTCATATTCCGGCCCATCACACAAGATGAATTGTAACCTTCATACAAGTTTAAAAAGTAAGATAACCATTAGAAACCGTAAAAGCCATGGAGGCAAGTACTTCATTTGGAATAACACACATTTCAAAAAGCCAAAAACGCTTAGACTTAAAATGTTGATCAGATATCTCACAGGTTTTGCTGATGTCTCACATGAAGTCATGTATGAAGACTATTGACTTTAGAGGTTCCTCTGTGCATTAGCGCTAACAATTTTCATAGACAACATGGACAGCTATATGACAATACGATTTCAGTGAATTGTGGGATTTGTTGTGTTTATATCCTGACAATTGGGATTCTCTTGCACTTTGGGCCGCCCGGCTCAAGTTTGCCATATTTGTCTCTGGTTGATCAGGAAATAGCCCGACGACTTTTCCTGCTTTTTTGGAAAAGAGGATTTATAACTATGTATTTTTCAGTGTTACAACGAAAAGCTCTAGGTTTTTGACAAGCGGAAGCAAGAAATAGGTAATTCTTCAGCGTATTACAATCATGCCAAGATATCGGGGAGTCTGGGCTCATTCATGAGTTCCAGCTATTTGGAGACCGCTTTGATGTATACTTGAGCCAAAGGCCTCTTATAGAAGCGTAGTGCTTTTGACAGCTATAAAGCTTTTTTTGTGGGGGGCGTCAATTAGCATGAGGCTCAGTCCCTATCCTTTCCAGTAGGGGGAAAATAACTTGATATATTGATACAACCCAAAAAAAAATTATTATTAGACTTCACACTTGAAATCTGGAGCCAAGATGCAAACCTAAAATCTCAGAAGTGTGAAGCTGACGTACTAACCAGTAGTTCACCAAACTTCCCGAAAATGATAATAAAATACATTATTAATACTTTGTGTGTGTGTGTGAGGGTGGGGTGGGAGGGGGGTACCCAAAGGGTCTCGAAACATAGTTGGATGGAGTATATTAAAGTCCAAGGCAACCCACAGCAGGCCGAGCAAGAACTTTTCAAGTCAAGGTTGTGAGTGGCGATGCATTCGGGTGAAGATGTATCTTTCTGCTTTTTGGTTTTAGTTCTGTACAGGAAAAAAATAAAATAAAATCCTGCAGTCTCACATGCAGAGGTTTACACAGGATAGTTTGTTGGGTGTTGTGTGCAACAACAACAAAAAAAAAACTAGCAAGCCGGTGTCCCCTGAGCAGCAGCCGACTTCACCTTGGCGGAGTAATGCTGTGATATTCTGTTTATTCTTCACTCACTTCATTTTACTCAGAGGAAATCCTCTGGAGATGGCTTATCTTGGAGCTGGAACAGGTGCACTCTAATTTACTCCTATTGCTTGGGGAGCCCAGGGGCCCCTGTAGAGAAGAAAGTAGCGATGTAGCGCACTCCAACTGTAGCGCACAAACAGCCAGAGAAAGAGCATTTAATCGAAAAGAAAGGAAAAACACAGTGAGCGCGAGCTTTTTTGCCAGTTTGGACACCAGGAAAAAAAAATATCCTTTTTTTATGGAAGAGAAAGGAGCTGTCATTGAATTTAACTTTCATTGGTTCAATGCTGTTTACTTTGCTGGAAAGGGTCGTGCTACACTTGACAAAGCAGCAGATGACGTGTGGGACCACTTGTTGTATTACCGCTGCATAATCAAATGCTTCCTCAACATTTTGGGCGCGGGCTGGGGGGGGGGGGGAAGAAAAAAAACACGAATTGCTGGCTCGCCGACAATGTCAAACGTTACCGAAGTTTGCAGTTTTAAAACTGCTAGCAATTTTTTTATTTAGCCTCACTTCACTAACCCCTGTCTCTCGTGTCTGAAATAGCTGCGCTAGCAATACTAAGCTAGCATTAGCACTGTAAACTAGCCAACCTTAGCAATGGCTGCTTCATCAGTAACAGTAGAGGGAATAAAGAAGTAGTAGTAGACTTATTCGTAATAGAGTCTTACTATAAAACAAAATGTATTAGTTTGAAGTTTGATTTATTGGAATTCACAATCAATTAAAAATCAAAAAGAGGTGATAAACGTACCTGTCGAGCAGAAATGTTGCTCTCCTTCTCTTTGCTACTCTTTCTTGCCCAGTTGTTAGCAAACGAACGATGGGCATTTGTAGTTATTTATTTATTTTTTTTACCCCCAGACACTCTCGCGACTCTCCAAAATAGTTTTCGAGAAGCTGTTGAAGTCCCAGGAAACAGGTGAGAGTCAGGCTGCGGGGCTGTGCAGGTGAGCGGCTACTGTATGAGCGCGCCGGCGAGTGCACGGCAAATGATTGACAACGCCTTGCTAGTAGAATTCTAGATTTGCGTTTTTTCTTCTGACATTATGACGTTTTCTTTCTGATGAAATTTCAAATATATTAGCGTAAAGATTTTCATGTATTCATACGTTTACATTCTGACTATTCTCGTAAAAGGATGTTTTTGTAGTTATGTAATTAATTTTTACTTTAATTTATTACTTTTTTGGTAATGTCTTTTTTTTTACGACTTTATTCTCATACAATTATATTTTTTCTAAGATTAATAAGAGTTTTTTTTCCCTCAACATATATTGCGACTTTTGTAGTAACATTCAGATTGTTTTCTCGTAATAGTACTTTTTTAAAAATTCTTAATTCATTAATTTGACATTATCGCTTTGGTTTTTATATGACTATTTTTTTCTTGTAAGTTCACAACAGTTTAAAATTAAATTTTTAATATTGTGATTTTGTTGTAATAACATGACTTTTCCAGTAATATTAAGAATTTATTCTCATATAATTCAGACAATATTCTAGTTGTTTCATGCTTTTTTTCTCTTAATGTTACAACTTTTGTCTTGTAATTTTACTGTTTATTTGCAACTAATTTTTCTAGGACTGTATGGTCTGAAAAAGTTCATTTTTTTCTCGTCATACATATTTACGACTTTATTCCCATAAAGTTCATGGTTTTTCCTTTGAATATAACATTTCACTCTCAAAATATTGAATGTTTTGTCGTAACCTCAGGACTTTTTTTTTTTCCGCAGTAATTTTTAGACTTTTTTTCAACATTTCTTCTCTTGTAATAAACCTTTGTCTAGTAACGTTACAACGTTGTAATGCTCTGACTTCTCGCGACTTGTCTCGCCATGTGATTGTTCTCAGTGTGTAGCCTTGTTCCTGCACACTCTCCAGCTTTCAACTTTGAATTTACTCCCCAATTCCTTTTCTTGGTAGAAGAATGTTGTGTTTTTTTGTGTGTGTTTTGAAGAGTGGAGCTGCTATGTTATTTGTTCGCTATATTATAAGTCTGAATTCAGTCAGTATTTTTGTTTTGTGTTGTTGCTCCCCGGGGAGTTACGCAATCAAAGCAGATGCCTGGAGCGGTCTAGAAAAGCGCCCCTTGTGAATAAGAGAAAATCTTGTACACAGCATTTTTTTCCCCCCGTTTGTGTGTGTGTGTTGTGTTACGGGAAGGCGGGGCATGACAACAAAGCAAATATATGGCATTGTTCTCCCAACACTGCACCTTTTTGAAAAGACAATACGAGGCATGTGTCACACAGCTTGACTGTGTTCACCAGGGTGGGAAAGGAAAACACCTTTTTGCACTTTTGACTGACACCGTGACTCGTATTCATGTATGCAAATTGACAATTTCGCACTATCAACACACAAGTGTCAACAAAGACAGAAAATACAGTGATATCGCTTATATCGCAGAATTTAAAATGATTGCTTTTTTCATGGCTTGTTACAGTAAAGAGGCAAGTTTGAATGTTTGACTTGGCCACCATCAATGTGGTACTACAATGTTCCGCACTGATGTCTACTGGATTGTGTGTTGCTGCTCTGCGAGTGTGTGAAAGTAGCAGTTGTTTGAAGGTTTATAACTACTGTGACATTTACTGTATGCTCATGTCCATTGGCCTGTCCATGGCATATGTAAGCATTAACCTGGCGGACATTCGTCAGATGAAATGATATGCTTTGCTTGAACATTTTGGTGTTTAAGTGTAACGTGTAAAGTTAAGTGCCTTGAGATACGAGTGACATGACTCGCGGGTTTTTCAAGATCCGAGTCGTCATTGGGCCGATTTTGTGCTTTGATAGTGAGCACAAAATTGACATACAAGTACTGAATGGTGGCAGTGAACTCAAATTATTTCAAGCAGCTTAAAAAAAAACCGATAAAGGTTTCAAGCTGATTATTGCCACTCGCTGTTGGAATTTTCTGTCAAAATAAACATAATTTTTTTTGTTGTATCCTCTACGAAAAACGGTTTAATTCTTCACATTCTGTTTGATTATGCTATTATTCTATCTTTTATAAAGTACACTATTATAGAGTGATAGCTTTCATTAGTAAAAACATTTTTCATGGGGTGGGCGGAACAGATTCATGGTATTTCCATTCATTTCAATGGGGAAAGATGATTTGAGATGCGGGGGTTTTGAGTTACGAGCGTGGTCATGGAACAAATGAAACTCATCTCTCAAGGCAACACTGTACAATGTTTAATTCTTGACCTCTGTTTCTTTTAAGCATCAGTTTTACACTAAACTTGGACTGGGGGTGGAAAAACAAACAGCTTGAACCTTTCGTTTCCTGAAGGTGATGTTAAATGATAGTGAGAGAGTGGGAACAGCCGCTAAGTAATACTTTAGTGTGTTTTAATAAGTGTGTGTTAATACATTTAAATGTGTGGGCGCGGTAAAACTCTAATTTGAAAAATGTATGGTCTCTTTATGGTGGATGTTTGTACTTATCACGGGTGGATCTGGTACATATACCCCACAGTAAACGGGGGCTCACTGTAATTTAAATAACAACTTTTAATGAGTGTGTTCAGCCCCCAGCCTGTGTTTTTTTTAATCACCTTTTCTTTTTTTTTTTTTTTAATTCTTTTTTTGCGTGTGACATCGTTTGCGGCGAGATGATTGTATATGCTTGAGGGACTTTTTGGACTTGTTGTCAAGTGGAGAGCATTTGAGCCAATCAATAGCTGTCCGTCCTGTGGCACGCTCATACGCGGCCATTAGGAAAGGAGCCTGCTTAAAGCAAGCTCAGCCAATACCATTAGCCCTAGCCTAAGGGCAGCTCCGTGCCTTAGTCAGGGGTAGGCACCTGCCCCCGTCAACCCCCTCCCCCCTCACCCCACCTCGCCCCCCTTAACCCCACCCCCACACCCCCATTAAGAGCCTCCCGTGAGACTTCATTTGGACACATCGGCCAAAGAGCACTTCTTTATTCCCTCTCTTTTCTTTCCCCGGCTTCACCAAAAATCAATACATCGTCCCCCCCACCCTCTTTTTTCCTCTTATTTTCACAATTTTGGCTCCATATTATTCTCTCCTCTGCCCAAAAAAAAACCCCAAAACGCACAAGCTATGTTTTTTTTCTTTTTTCTTTTTTTTTTGAAACTCCTGCGTGTGTGTTTTCATCTGCAATTTCCTGCTCCTAATGTTTCCACCCCTCACAGGGAAGAGCATGCAGGAATAATTCAATTACATTAGTTTAGCAAAGAGACCGGAAAATTGTCAGGTACGTTTCTGGAAATATGCCGGGAATTTTCCATGGGGAAATTTGGGTGTGATATGTAAAGACAGTTACAAGCAGGGATTTTGTTTTGACATAAGCAGCTATGCACTTACAATAAACTAGTATTTCTTGTCCAGTTAATATTGTATTTTATTGTACAGTAATTTGATTATATCATTTCTATTTTAATGGTTTGCTGTAGAGCTTTAGCATTTCTTTGGAAATGCTGGATCTTTTCATACTTTTCACAGTTACTAATAATGGGGAAATGTTACTCTATCACTCTCACTCTTACAGCCCCACTGCAATGAAAATTGTAAAAACATTCTACAATAATGGAGAAAAAAAATGTAGTATGAAGTCGGAATATTCCGAGCAATATTTTTTTTCAATAAAAAAAATCGGAATATGAAAAGAGCTACAATAACTACATACGTCTTCTGTAACATTACAATTTTTCTTGTAATATTTTGACTTAGTAAATTACATTTTATTTTTTTGTAATACTACTGTATTCATTATTTTATATTTTATTATCCTGTTACAGACAACCTTTTCTTTAATCATGTAATATTAAAAAAAATTCTCTGTAATAATTAAACCAATAATAATAAAACTTAGTTCTGCTAATATTCTGCAATTTTTGTAAATATTTCTTTTTCTTTTAATATAATAGTTTTATTCTGTTAACATTACACGTTGACCCTTGTAAAATCAAAACGTATTGCTCGTAATTTTACAAATTCATTCTGGAAATATTTTCTTGCAGTAATATTACTTTATTCTTCAAAATTACACCTTTGAAAATAATACAACTTCTTTCTTTTAACTTTATTCTCCTAAATTATGCATTTTCTTCATTTAATCTTTAGATTTTTATCCTCAAAAGATGAAAGAAAAATCTCATAATAGTACGACTTAATTCTTGGACAGTAATGCTTCTTTACTCTTTGAATGATAGAATTTGGATATGACATTTCTAATTTTGAGCATTCTTTCATTACACGAGAAATATCGACGCCCATCATTCATCCCCGCCCAAAAATAGTATGAAGAGATGCAAAGTGGATGGCAAGAAATCAACCTAACGTCACATTGGCGTTTTTTTCCCTGTTAAATTGCCGGACATTCCAATAATTCCCAGTGCAAACCATCCGGATGGTGCAAGTCTACTCGTGGTGATATCAAACACGTCCCACGGTGTGCGCTGGTGGGGGTCACTCTGCTCTCATTTTGACCCCGTGTTATTTTTTATTAATTCCCCTTTCCCCCCGCCGCTTGCAGCCGGCTCAGCGTGTAAGTCATTTGTTTTTGACACTCAATGAGGGAGACATCAGCGCTGAAATATCTGAGCAGTAATGAGCGCACTTCCTGCTCTGATCGTGTCATAACGCCGAAGCTCTGGAGACCGAGGAGAGCAACGTAATGGCTCTTGGCTGATTCTGGTTTTTATTGCGAGCCGATGACTTCACGCAAAGTTTCCGAACCACTCGCGTGCCGTCGTATCTGTACAAGGGCCTCACTCGTTCAGTTATTGCAGCGATTGTCAAAGTGTGTTACATGAGAGAATCACTGCCTGAGTACAGTTCGGTTGTATTCAACTTTTTAGTACGTTTGCATTTCATCTTCAAGAACTGTTTTGTTTCGATGATATTTTTATTTAACTTATATGTGCAATACATTTTTATTGAATCATTATTTATAGTAAGTACAGTTTTCCTATATGTAAGCGTAGCGTTAATGTTCAGACTGTGCGTTATGCTACACTTAATAACCTAGTAATAGTTTTTGATCCCGTCTACCCATGTTGTCGCAGGGGGTGCAAATTCATGTCCTGCATACAAATACCTTGACTTACAAGTTTAATGCATTCCGTGGCCAGGCTCATAACTAAAATCACTCACATATAAAATATTTTTTTAGATTAATTTCAATCAAATGCAATTAATCTGTTCCAGCACCCCCCCCCCCCCAAATAAATTGCCATGTAAAAATAAAATATTAGTTTAATGTATGAAAACATTCTAAAACACTTGGGCCTACTACACTACTGTACTTTAATGTTGGTCATAATGGTGTTACTCGGAGTGTTTGAATGTGGTACAGGGTGTGAAAAGTTTGCGAACCATTGTGTTATTGCAACCGAGAAGTGGGGGTGGGGGGGGGTTCTGTCCTAAATCTCGCCACGGCCGCTCTTTACAGAAATAGTTCTGAAGAGTCTTAGCCGGTTCCACCGCGCTGACCATTTCTGCGGCCGCCTGTATCGATCGGGGGCCCTAATGAGCAGCCGCGGAGCTGTGGCTAATGGTGTTGTGTCTGCTGTCCGCGGTAAACGCCCACGTCGAGATTAGCCTTCCCAGGAGAGGGGGGTCGGGGGGGCCGGCGGTGGGGGTCAGGGAGAGAGGTTTTGCCAGCCACGAGCCCTCGGGGTGCTAGCGACACACTCCAGGGGTCAAGGTAAATATCAAATGAACAGGAGGGCCTTATCCCCTCCTTCACTTTTCAGGACCCCCGCATGCATTTGCGTCTAAAAGCGCTTTGACACGATAACGACGCTGTGTAAACATTCAATTCAAGTCATTACGAATGGAGCGACACCCCATGCTGACCCGCAACCTCATTTTCAGGGAAAGTAATAATAAGAACACTCATCATCATTATCATCATTATTATTATTATTGTTATTATTATTATTATAAGCAGTAGTTGTTATTATTGCACTACTACTAACAGGAGGAGGAGTAGTGGTAGTATTTGTAGAAATAGTAGGGGTATTAGTAGATGTTGTAGTAGTAGTAGTAATAAGAGTAGTAATAGTAGGAATAGTGTTACTAATAATAAAAGTATTAGAAGTTTTAATTGTAGAAATAGGGTTAGTAGTAGCAATAGTAGTATTACTAGTAATTGTATTAGTAGTATTAATAGTAATATCACTAGTAGTAATAATAGTGGCAATAGTCGTAATAATAATGATAATAGCAGTAGTAGTAGTAATAGTCACAATAGTAGGAGTGCTAGTGGTAATAGTTGTAGTAGTAGCAGCAGCTGTAGTTCTAGTCGTCGCACCAGAAGTAGTAGTAGAAGTTGTAGTAGCACCAGCAGTAGCAGTGGAGGTAGTAGTTGTGGTAGTTGAGGTAGTAGTAGCAGTAGTTGTTGTCACATCACCAGTGGTAGTAGTAGCAGTAGTACTAGAAAACACACAAAGGTCCCTGTAAAGCCAATAAAAGCACTGATTGTATTTTCACTCATGCAGGCAGCATTTTTGGAAAATATGAGACTGAAAATAATTTCCTTAACAGTCTTATAAAGTGCTAAAAAAAATTATACTTATAAAGTATACATTCTTAGTATGTCCATTAAAATGAGTTGTCACGTTGACTTTTTGAAGTTTGATTCTTTCAGGTTAAAGTGACTAAATTCGGTTCCTTGCCCCATGAAGCTGACTGCAACACGTCACACAATTGCTAAGAGGAATCATTCATTCTTTAAGACATGTTCCCCCTTACTTTTGTCCGTTTCAAGTACTGGTACTGCTAATGAGTACCTCCAGAATGGACTCCGAGTACCCTCGCCTCATTTGCATGACTGAGCCGTGCACTTTGTGTCTTTGTTTCATTGTCGTAGTTGTAAAGAGTCACCACTGGACTGGAGACTCGGGCAAATTGCTTGAGTGCTAACAGGAGACCGAGATTGACAGACTGCTAATGGCTTATTTGACTTCGGAGATGGCCCTGGCACAAACACGGCCGGCTCGCGCCGTACCCTCGGTGGCCATTGGCGGCGGCTCGGCGTGGACGCTCGCCGGCGCCATCCGACGACTTCAGCAGATTCCCCGACGTAAGTGCTCACCAGACGCCCGGCGTGCGAGTCTTCGAAAGACGACGCTCATGGTGACACGGGGAGCCGTTGGTGCCCCCATAAAAGCCACAAACCTGCTGTCATAAGAGGGAGGGGCCGGAGGTTTCAGGGGTTGTGGGTGGGGGGGGAACGCTTTAACTATTAAAACCAACCCACTCACCAAAAAAGAAAATGCTACTTAATGACCTTAAGACAGAATTTACACGGCAGATCCAAGTGCAATCAATTTAATGCCTACATTCGAACTATTTCAGTGTACAGTGGTGCCTTGAGATAAAGTGACACGAAACGTTGTTCGGCCGATGAAGAATTTCGAAAGTTTGCTGTCAAACTAGACATAAAACAATGAGAATTACATGTTGTGTATTTAAAACAACCACATGCCTTTGCCTTAGGACAGTCCGCTTAGCTTTATGCGAACATACAATGCAAAATGCAAATGACGGGCTAATGAATTGTCTCGGAATTGTAACTCTTTGCCTTTAAGCGACAGGTACTTGAACACAAACTGTGGAGTACTGTCGATAGGTAATATGAAAATACTGATAGTCATATATTTTTTATCCTCTATGAAGAACGACTAATATTACTGCAGCTTAAGTGAGGAGCTGCGACTCTGTATTATACCGCCCCCAAGTGGCCAAGGTGCCCACACCAGCGGGAGCAGCAAAATGTCCACTGAACTGAAGCAAAAAATGTGGCAAAAAATGTACATTACATTTTATTTATGTCATTGCTGTAAGTTTGTATAAGTTTGTACACTCTATAATATTATCGAGTGCTATTTTCTTTTGTTAAAACACATTACAAAATGTTTTGCTGTTTTTGTTGTTGTTGGAAGACTGGAACAAATTAATGGCATTTCCATTCATTTCATGAGGAAAGATGATTTGAGATACAAGAGTGTTTTGAGTTACAAACATGATCACAGAACAAATTATTCCTGCCCCCCCCCCCCCCCCCCCCCCCCCCCCCACACTTTTGTTTCCTTTTTCTCTTTTTTCTGTTTTTTTTTTGGGGGGGGGGGGGGAGAACCCATGCCAAAAACACTTATTGGCTTATCCCCACTTATTCAAAAATTGTTTTTTTCAATTCATTTATAATGGATGTCAATCATCCACCGATTTTCGCTATTCGTGGTCTGACCCGCAACATCCCTATCCCCCGCAAATAGCGGGGTCCACTGTAGTGGACCTTTTCAGCAAAAGTCTGAGACGCAGGTGTGTTGACATCCCCAATTGGTGTATCCTGGGGACGTCGAGCTGGCATCGACGTGCTATATCCTATCTGTGTGTTTATGCTGCACTCGCATTGGCAGATATCTGATACGTATGCGATTTTTGTCCACATTTGGAAGAGGTCTAGGTCCTTCTATTCACGCTGCCATGACGCATATCCGAATTGTACCACTAGAGAGCAAAAAGTAGGAATTGCAGGGTCAATCCAGTCTAAGACTCACTGGACACTTCCTCCGCGGCTTCGGCGGTAGCGTGAGGGGATGCATTCTAATGAAGACCGTTTGGAGTCACACTCGCGTGTCCTGGCAAACGGCGAGCATGTAAAACAGAAGTGTCAATTATTCAACGTGAGCAAGAGGATGTATGGAGTGACACGGGAGGGTGGACAGGGGCCGACTAAGCCTCGGGCACACCGAGGCTACCGCTTTGATGCCAGTGTGTGGGCCCGCGAGGAGCGCTGGGTAATCTGGAGGAGAAACCGAGCTCTCCTTCGCTTCCTTTACGTCCCGCTCGCAGCACATACACGCGCCCACATGCAATGACATGAAAGCGGGCCTCCTTTGTTCATTAGGCAAACAGGAGCAGGCAGCACATGTTACAGATAATAAAGTTGTGAGTGGCTGATTTTGTCGGCGGCATTGTCACGCCGCCGACATTACTCATTTATACAATGAACACTAAAAGTTCTCCCCTCCCGAGCGCCGTACAATAGCAAGCTTAATTACATTAAGTTTGGCGAGGGTGTTGTGGGGGGGCGGCGGAGGAGTTAATGGATGACATTTTTGCTACATGGCGAGTGCTCCTTCTAATAACAATGGGAACCCAAATAAGACCTAATTAATATGCATAGCGAAGGCCAATGAACTTAATTGTCAAGTTGCTTTTATCAACCTGTCAAAGGGTTGACAATTAAAACGGGCCGTGTTGAAACTTTAATGAGCGGCAAGTAGCAGACGAGGGAACAAAAAGACGCCGGCTTCAGCCGTCATGAAAGACACTACACGACAACTGGCCATTATTATTTCCTTTCAGGGATGAAACTATGCAAATCGTATGATGCATTTTTAAACGAGTCAATGAGTGATATTTAATTTATCGCCTATACTCTTAGAATGAATATTTCATGCTGTTTTTAAGTTGACGAATTCATTAGGTAATTTGGCAAGCACGGCGAGTCCTTTTGGACGTCGGCTCTGCGGTGCAAACTTTAGCGTACGTTTAGAAACTAAGTTTATTAGTAGTTTCAGAACCAGATCACCAATCACAGAAACCAGAAGAAAAAAAAAATGATGGGAACTGTAATAATCATGCCATGCCACTAGTTGGCGATGTCTCCTTGTAAAGGAACATGTGCACCAACTGTTTGTACACCTCTAAATTCACTCAAAACTTCGAAATTAGAACCTGATGTTGTTTGCGATGTCACGAGATGCTGGCATGAGACCTCAGTAGGATTAACGCTGCCTGTTTTGCTTTTGCTTTGGTTTTTTTATGCGACAGAGAAGAAGACAGGGGGAGGAGTAAACGTCGGAAGTAAGCAAACTCCAACGTTACCGTACTGTACTGGTTGTCACTTGTGACAAAAGCTCAGGTGGAGTGTTGCATTCATTTTCGAAATACCGATCTATAGAACACTTTACACCCAATTTAAAATCTGATTTGGGGTAGCTGTCCTGTCTCATGCAAACTATCCACTGCTCATCCAGCCCCCATCTACTGCGGGGTGTGCAGAAGTGAGTCAACCACACGCTGAGTTAATCCTTTTCATTTTTCCATTCTGAAATCCAGTCAAATTGATTTCTACCAAAGATATCGATTGTAGTTTCACTCGTGGAGGCAGCACTTCATGTCAAACTCCAAAAAAGAAAAATTGCAAATTTGGGTACACATTTCCAGCCAAAATGAAAAGAAGAAACCCATTTAGCGAGACACACTTATTTTGCAGGTCGTGGGTGTCTTACCCTCGAGTGAGAGGAGCCTCTGGACTCGCCAGCCAATCGCAGGGCACACAGACAACCATTCACACTCCCATTCACATATACAGACAATTTCGTCTTCAATGAACCTAGCATGCATGTTTTTGGAATGTGGAAGGGAACCGGAATACCCAGAGAAAACCCACGCAAGCACGGGGGAGAACATGCCAGCTCCACACAGAAAGGCCCGAGCCTGAATTTGAACCCCCAACCTCTGAAATGTGAGGCGAATGTGCAAAACACCGTTTTCCATTTGATGTCCTCTTTAACACACTTGTCCTGTGTTTCAATGTCTTATTGAAATAAAGCTGTTTTTTTTTCAGGAAGTTTCCACTTTCAGACCTGTTTTCAAAACTTTTCAGGCTCCAAAATGCTTTTGTTGTGTATACAAGCAGCCAAAACGACTTTTTTTCCCCTCATGTTTTCAGTTGAAAGAGGTGCAGCGAAAACAGCCCCTAAGAGTCTGTCAAGGAGAACAACCGGCGCCATGTTTGCGCCTTAGGAAGGAGTTCTTTTTCCCTTCCCAACATTGACACGGGCATGTCTCGGCTCCAGAAGGGAGTGAGGGGAAAAGTGCTGACTCACTCCCAGTGCGCTGGTTGTTGTTCTCCCTTACAGATGTGACCGTTAATAGGCCCGCATCCATAATCATTAGTGTGTCTCAGTGCACAGGTACCCGATGGGCCCCGTGCGTCTGCCATTTGGTCTCGGTTCACTGTGCTTGCCTGCAGATGTGAGACGCGCACACACCTGCTCGGGGGAGGCGGGGGCGGTTGTCGAGTGGGGGTGAGGGGTGTCGGCTCTGGAACGGACCGCCGCCATCCGTCACAGCTCGCGCCGCATCCGCTCTGTCGGAACAAGGCCTCGGTTCCGGTCGGGCGGCCCTCAGACTGTAGGTCAGCGGCCGTCTCTCGTGATGAATCAGATCCTCTCGTCCCTTCACGCCACAGCGAGCCTCCCCGCAAACCTCTTCTCGCTTCACGGTGCCAAGAGTTAGCTCAGGTGGGGCGGCGAGGTGAGGACGCCACTTTAAGGAGAGACCCCGAATAATGATCTCGACGGGCATCTCTCTGGCGGGCATCGGGCCACGCTTCACACTACATTTGTTGACGTGCGCATGCATGTGCACGTCTCACGCCAGCCCGCCTCCCATCAAGCCCTAATGAGGCCAGCTGGCTCCGCGCGAGGACCAAACCAAACTGGAGAGACGGCGGCGCGGCGGTCCTGGCTCGGCCTCCGTGCCCAGCCTCTTTCTCTCCTTGGTTATCTTGAAGGAGCACGCGCAGCTGAGCACACATCCGCACACGTTCGCAGGGTGGATTTGGAAATGGCCGAGCGTATTTGTTCAAATGTTCTGTCAGGGCAAGTCCACGAGCTGACGTGCAGAACAAGCCTGCAACAGGAGGAGTTGCGCTTCAGAACAGCAAAAAGGAGGAGATATGCCCGCAGGTGCAGTCCAGGGAATATATGGAAAAACTATTTTGCAACGCTCCACGGTAACTACAATAAAACAACGGACAAAATTACAGTAGCTGCATTCCCAAACAGTACGACTTCATTGCCATACAGCGAGATTATTTTGGTGGTATTTCATCCACATCATGCCGTCCAAATCCTCCCCTCAAGAGAATTTTACAGGATTTCATACCAAAATATGAACGGACGTAGTGCAAACCCGACATACGTACTTTATCTTATGGGTTAAATAAAAAGACACGCTTTTGAGGGTGGTAAATTACCCTCATATTTATACTAAGAATACAAAATAACAACACACTTAACCTTATTAAAATACAGTTTTAAACATGTATTTGGAAGCATAAAATTGATAGAAAATACTTGTATTTCAACGTCTGTGTACACAGCATGTGCCATTAAGAGGCGGAGCCTGGTTGGGTGCCGCGTGACACCTGCAAGTCTTCGTGTGAGACTCTGGGCGAGAGCTGTGGCCCTCAGCAGCTCTCGTGTGAGTGTGTTCTGAGTGTGTTTGTGGTTTACTGTTCTTCGAGCATTCAATAAACAGCTGAAAAGTGCTTTTAGACTGTGGCTCTCCTTTCCCACATGCCAGGGCATTACAATCAGTGAGTATAGTACAAAACCTCCTAAAAAAATGATCACTTAAAGAAACACGATACCGGAAGCACAAACGATGATATCGCTTGGGAACACTGTATTTCCAATTCATCTTAAATCTTTTGTTTTACTTGAACAAACAAACTAACTTACTGAGTTAGTTAGTTAGTTCCAAGGCCAAACATGAAACAAACACACATTTTGTTACATGTTGGGTTATGCTATCCCACCCCAGTACTGTAGGTGGCAGTAATACATGTTGAGTTGGGGTGACAACAACAACATTTAAATGTAATTGAGACCGCTATACAGGACTGAAAAAATATCAATGACATCATCGAGAATCACCGACTAATCCGCTTTGACTCACTTTCATCACATCAGCGTCGACGACAAATAATAGTTAGTCGCGCGACCACTAGTGGGTGGCAGTAATGTCCGTTACAAGTCGGGCGACAAGAAAATGTCATTTTATTTTAATGCCTCAGATCTGCACCAAAAAATGACTAAAATCAAAACATAAACCCCCTTGAATCGACCAACATTCTCCAGTTTAGTAGATTTGAAAATGTCCTGGTGCTCAGTGGATGCGCAGAACAAGGGTGCGCTTGCTGCGTCTACAAGGGGAGGTTCACTTCAGAACAGCAAATAGGAGGAGATATGCCCACAGGCGCAGTCCAAGGAATATATGGGAAAACAATATTACACACCGCTACAGTAACTACAATAAAAAAAATAAAACAAGAGATGAAATAGCTGCACTCGGCACTCCAAAACAATACACATCAATTGCCATATTTCCAATTTAGCCCCCATTATCTCCGAGCATCTGTTTTTATTGTTATTATCAGGAAGATCATGCTGCAGTTAATTCCGCCGCAGAGCAATTAGAGCCATTTCGCATTATTAACAAGCATTATTGTTGATAAGGGCCAAAGTGGTCTGCAGAGAACGGCGCCTTGTCCAGCCTGTTACTTGGCATCCGCTAATGTCCATGTGGGTGAGTAATTCCGCATCTCCTTGACAACTAACAATAATAAGGCCGCTATTAGCAACACCGGGCGATGCTGCTTATCATTTGTACATGCAAATGATGTGCCGGAGCGCTCAAACATGTGCATGCATTAGCGCGCACACACATAATGAGTTCACACATGCATAAGTATGTGTGTATCAAGATCAATTTATGCACAGATGAATATAAACAATACACCCCCAACCCCCTCCCCTCATCTTCATCCAATCAACACTTTAATAAAGCAGCCCAAACATGTTTTTTTTTCTTGTGCCCGGGAAGAGAGGCCAGACCAGGGGGAGCACCTTAACAGGTAGCCCCCGGGTGCTTAGCAAAGTTGGGCAGGCCGGGGGGAGGAGAGTGACTCTGGGAAAGGCGCCGCGGTACTCTGCTTGCTCTCTGTCCACTGATTATGAAGCAGGTCCCAGACGGGTGCCTTGAGGAACCCCCCGGGCAACTCACAGCCTCCCTCTCCTCTGTTACAGGATCTGTCACTGGGGGATTCCAAGTGAAGTGTGAAGAGGGGCATGTGTGTGTGTGTGTGTGTGTGTGTGTGTGTAGGTGTGCGTGTGGGTGGGAGTGATGCTGAGAATTCTAAATAGGTGAGTTTCTCTCATTTGTTGTCTCTTTGTTTAGTTTTGTTGCAGTGACAAAACTTGATGGGTAAAAGGCGAAGCTCGTGGTCGGCTTTCAGCTCATTTCACTTGCAAGGGACATACACACGCACGCACACACACACACACACACACACACGAAAGTCACTTCCGGAAAAAAACACCAACTACAATGGCACTTCAGTGGAGCGAAGACCTCTGCCAAAGCTGAATATTAAATACAAATTTCATGATGTACCAGTTTATACTTTTCCTCCCTAGTCCTACAGGTGGCAGTAATACAACAAGAAAATGTATTTTAAATGTACATTAAGATACATTTCGTAACGTGCTGGGTTATATGTTTCCAGTGCCGTCCTGTACGCAGTAATGAACGGTACAAACAACAAAACACATTATTACATTATTACTCCCACTTTTATAAAAAAAAAATTAAACTTACTTTTACTTACTTACTAACTAATGAACTACAGAATTTCACTAAATTGAGTGAAAATCTCTACCAAGGCCCAATATGAAACAAAAAGTGTTCCACTCCAGTCCTGTAGGTGGTGGTAATGTCTGTTACAAGTTAGGTGACAACTACAGTTGGACAGTAACATTCTACATTTGCTCAGCCACATTTACCTCAGTAACTTTTGGAAAAATTGTACTGGTCAGAGTACATTCAATGCAACGTGCGTTTTATTCACGACTTTTAAAATATATATATATATATTAAGAAGGAATACTACTTTGACTATGTTCCATTGAGCTACATTGCGTTCACTACTTTTTGATTGTGTAACCCATTTTTGGGATTGATAATAACTCCGCCACACTGAAATCAGATACTTCTTTTCCTGCCTGGAAGCAGTAGGGCGTGTTCTACCTGGATGTATAGCAGCCAACCATATGTCAGCAGCGCGTGTCCTGCAGCCAATCACATTGCAGCGAGGCGTGTCCTGCCTCAACTCGAGTGGGATTCATGATAATGCTCGCGTGGCCCGCGTCCTTCAGCCTGGACGTGCTGGAATGTGACATGTTAGGAGGAGGTACACGGAGCTCCTGTTGGTAGGGGATTTTAGCTGCTTTAAAAATTATATTCTTGTACATTTTCTGCCTAAAACTGACAGATATGACTGCCAACTCTTAGGCACTCTACCATAGACGTTGTTGTCACCTATGTGAGTGAAACGAAGTAAGAACTGGTGAGTTAGTTGAATCGTTTGTGTTAGCATGCTAGCCATAGCTTGCAGTTGCTAACCAGCTATGGCAATAGGACTCGGACAGTAGTTGCTTTTTTACAACACTTGTCCTAATTACAAACAAACAAACAAAAAAATCTATATTAGGATTCATAATGTTGATAATCAAGTGCCTTTTTCAAATGATGTGGGTTACAGTCATTGAATAAGCTGTCATTTATTGACAGGCTCATAGTTACCTGCCAATTAGCACTTGAAATGAAAAGTATTTTTGGAGTATACTCAGGCTGTGTATGGAACCTTGGATTTATACCAAATGGAGGTGAATAATATTCCTACAAAGTTACCTATTTGTAACGTACTACATTTACTTAGTTACATTTAAGTAATTTTTTGGACCAATTGTCCTTGTCAGAGTAGTTTTAATGCAACATTCTTTTTACTTTTATTGAAGTATTATTTTTACAATGCTTTTACGTAGTTGCACGAAGCTACATTCTGTATGCTACTTTTTTTTTCTTATTGAACTATTATTGCATGCGTGATCTTTGGTATATGTTTGGTTTGTTTGAGAGAGTTCAGCGTTGAGCGCTCTTACATTTCACTAATCCAATGGAACTATTAGAACGTTTGACACCATTTGACCAATCAAATGTAGCCAGGCAGTTACATGACTGCACACACAGTCTCCATGGCCTCACACAGAAGCAACATTTTCGAGGTGACTCATTTTTGTGAAACCTGGTAAAAAGAACAGGAAAAAACAGTTATTTAATCTCTGCCTGGTGAGCCTATTGTGCTGTTTCATGAGTGTAAACAAAGGCATTTAAGACAATTCATTGTGGCAAAATTTGCTTTAAATTGTTACACTAGTTAAAAAGAGGAGATCTGAGCATTTGGCCTCATCTATAACTTGAGTTATGCTGACATGTCAGCTTTGCCTCGAACATGTGTTTGTGTATGTGTTTGTGTGTGTCAAAAAGTCCCCCCACGACTGAAAAAAGGAGAAGAATCATAACTAATGAGGCCATTTAGCGCCCAGCACCTGACTTTGGCCCGTGATCTCCAGGAGTTATTAGAGGCAATTTGCCATCCACTTCAGGGCTACTGTCCCAAAAGTTATCAATGAGCTTGTCAGGCGCACACCTAACATCCCTTTGTTTCCTGCAGCACGCAGTCCCCGCCAGGGTCCCCGACGCCTGCTCCCCGGGCCCCCGAAGAGGAACCGGCGGCACAATGTCACACACCTGTTTGGCTGGAGGCTGCGGCCCGGTGACGCTCGCAGCCACGGGTGTCGCGTTGGCACCTTTGCCAACTGAACCACCTCCCCACCACCACCACCCTGCCCCCCCCGTCGCTGCCTGCTACGCCCCGTGGATGTGTCAAAATGGCAGATGATGGTTGGGGTGTGTGCAGCTGCTTGGGAGGAGGAGTGCCAAGGGCGCTCGTTTCCTGCGGTGAGTTTTAATTTGCTCTACGCCAGTCTTCTAAAAAGAACACCACCACACACATGCATCCACTCCTACAAACACTTGCAATAAACATCCACATATTCATAAATCTGGGCAGCATGGTGACCTAGTGTTCGCACATCTGCCTCACAGTCAGGAAGGCCTCACAACCAAATGTTTATTATTGTAAACCACTGTAACATTATACACAGTTTGAACATAAACACTGCGCCTAAATTCATAAAAATGACCTAAACAATTCACCAAAAAATGTATTGCACATATAAGAATAGAATTTTACTTACTACAATAAAATAACAAAAATAAACAGTTAAAGAATAAATGCCAGTGTATTGTACAGGAAGTCCTCAAGTTACAACGTACTCGACCTACAACGTTTTGACTTTACGACGCCTGTACCTCGTCCGCCATTTTGTCCCAGCACCATAGTGTTTCTGCTTAGCTAGTGCACAGTGCTTGTCTGTGTTTTTGCGCCGGGAGTATCTTTGCCTTTTTCGCCCTCCTTTTTTCACACTCTCAGCAGTAATGGTAAGTACAGAATCTTATTATTTTTATTCCAATGTATTTTAGTTTCTTTATACGAAGCGTTAACCTTTCCTGCTACGGTCACCTGACCGTGGTCGGGAGACGGAGGGGAGACACCTTCTCCAGGGCCGAGGTTGTCCTCCTCGGGGTTACCACCCTTCTCTCGTTGCACAGCTGAGGCTGGGTGGCGGCAACAATAAAGGCACAAAGCACCGATTTGCTGCTTTAATGGCTTTATTAGCTCCTCTGCACATTCAACGTCAACGGGTCCGCCGCTAATCGCTACTCTTCCCTGGTCGGCGTCACTACATTTGCTACTGTACACACTCGCACCGGAGCGCACTCCTTCCTCCTTCACAGTCCCCGCCGGACGACGCATGCGCAGTCCCGTCTCACTCACACATCGACGCACACGCCCCCACATACGCTGAGCTTGCTGTCACAATCACGTGGGACAATACCCGTAACAGAAGTATTTCGCCGTAAATTTCGACTTTAACGGTGAAATCCGACTTACGTGGAAATTCGTGTTACGTCGCCAGCGTAGGAACGGAACTTGTTCGTAAATCGAGGACTTCCTGTACTTAAACGTTAAATAAAACGTATTTTTCTTTTGGCTTAAAAGTTAAATACAACAGAACTGTATTTCAAAAACCAATTCTGTATTCAACAAATATATTTAAACGGGCTGTATGCGTAACTATAAGCTTTATTCTATGTTGGAATGTATTTCATGTGTTAAATTAATACATTTTATTTTTATGTGTCCTGCGACTGACTGGCGACCAGTTCTGGGTGTAGTCCGCCTTTCGCCTGAAGTCGGCTGGGAAAGGCTGCAGTGCCCCTCGACCCTAACCAGGATAAGCGCTGTTGAAAATGGATGGATGGATATTTTTATTTAATTCAGTAAAACACCCGTACCACTAGAGGGAGCCCGTGTACCACTAGCAGTACTCATACTACACTTTGAGAATCACTGTAATTCTTTTTGTGTTTTTTTTTTCTTTTTCTGGTAAACCCTAAAATATGTCAGATTTCTACTAAAAACTTTCAGTTTGAAAAGAAATACTACAAAATTCTCTCAGCAGAATATTCCTTCTGCGAATGAGTTGGATGAATGATGTGAATAAAATAGCACCGAGATGAATCGTGAGTAAAAAAAGACATTACAGTGGAACCTCGATTTAACGGTCAAATATGGGGAAGGGTTGTCCGTTAAAAGCGATTGTCCATTAAAATGAAGCGTTTTTTTGTGTGTCTGTGGCCTAAAAACACCAGTACAGGACAAAATTGTCTTGTACTTTTATTTGTGGGCTAAAAACACCCAGTACAGTATAAAATTATTGTTAATAAATATAAAGAAAGCCTTAAAATCTTTGAAACGTTTTATAGTTTATCCAAACTTACCTCACTGGTGCAAGAAAGGTGTGACTTTGAGTTCCAACGGGATTTTCTTTCCATTGAATCCGACATCCGTTAAATCGGGGACCGTTAAATCGAGGTTCCACTGTATATGAAATAAAAAATAAATAAAAAATCCTAAAATTCACACATGTAAATCTAATTACAGATGTATCAAAAATTCAAAGATCCTTTACAAAAATACTCCTCCTCACTTTTGATTGATACTGTTAGAGACGTATTCATTCAATACTGTATGTGTACTATTGTCTGGCTCACAGTCAGGAAATCCAGGTTCGAATCTCTTTTGGAACATAAGAACTCGGTCCGCATTTTGAATGTTCTTCCCGTGCTTGCAAGGGTTGTGTACGGGTACTCCAGCTTCCTCCCACATTCCAAAAATTTGCTTGCTAACTTGTCCATAAGTGTGAATGTGAGTGTGAATGATTTGTCACTGTGTGCACTGCTGTTGGCTGGCGACCAGTCCAGGGTGTACTGCACCTCTCGCCCTAAGTCAGCTGGGACAGGCTCCAGCTCATGCGTGACCCTAATGAGAACAAGGGCCAAAGAAAATTGATGGATATTCACAAATCTGTCAGCACCCAATGGGGTGTAAAAGCCACACTTGGCCAAATGAAAGTGATGAGGTGCCAGACAGTACAATGGCACCGTGACTTACACATTTTATTTGTTCCGTGACTAAACTCGTATAGAACTGTATTTTGAAATACACTATAAAACCATTAAACATGATAAAAGAGAATGTAAAGATATCCAGCGTAGTATTCATGTGATACGTGCCTTTAAGGGGGCGTGGCCTTGTTAGTGACATCAAGAGCTCTGTTGGCCGTTTACCATGCGGCTAGTTCAGTGTTTGCGTCTTCTCCATGCTACTTGCAACTGTTTTCGTTTTGTATTTGTGTGATTGACTGTCCTATTCATTAAACTTTTTTTTTTTCACTTCCAAATTTGAAGCTCCCTTGAAATTTAATTATTGGCTTGCAGCACAAAGCAAAAAATTGATCAAGCGAGTCAGTAAATTGAAAAACTGCACTGTACTGGGGAGTCCAGAGTAAAAATGGCGCATACGGATGATCGCGTCACGCGGGCCTCCGCCTGGCGACACGTGCCGCATGCGCCGTTGTCAGCACCAACTCGAATCGCTGTTGATCAGACGGTGAGAATTTGTGCTGCCGTGTTTCCCCGCTTTGCGAACAAGCGCGCTCTCGCAGGGAAGGGGTGAGGGGGGGCTGACAGATACACCCAAACAAGACTCGCTGTTTACCCGAGAACAAACACGTCCACGGCGAAGCAGCAAATCTATTCTCAATGCACACAAGACGTTCAATTTTCGCCTAGCGGGAGTGTTTCCCTTTTTTTATTTTTATTTTAATGCAATAATCCCCCCTTCTTTTAACCCACTCCTTTGATGTTAGCATTGACTATAGGCGGCTAAAAAAACTATAGTTTGCTGTGAGCTGACAGATAAAACGGCGCGAGATGCCATTACCCTCCAAAGCGGCATAATGAGGAGACCTGAACGCGCACAAGACAGGAGCCCGGTTGAATTACGGCGCTCTCTCATCCAAGGTGGGAGCTTTTTGACAGCTTTCCAGGCAGCACAACACATTACCATACCCACGCCGCGGTATAGTGCCAAAGAAACGCTTTGATGAAAACAGAACTGGGAGATCTTTTGACGCGGGCCTCCACGCCGTACGTTTTTCCACGTGCCGGTGTCCTTGGCGACAACAAAGACGGGACAACAATGGCAGCCCAAGCGGTGTCAAGCTGCAACTTTGTGTTCTCTAATTAGCGAGCAGACGGCGCATCTGCGAGCCGATTGGCCGACGCACAAGGGCCCGTTTTTCCTGATCCACTCGTACTATCAAAGCTGACCGACAATGTGTCCAGAGGTTGGTAGAGTAGAAAAAAAACTGTACTCAATTAAGAGTAGTTATTTTAAGAACAAATCAGAATCCTCTTTATTTGCCAAGTATGTCCAAAAAAAACACACAAGGAATTTGACTCCGGGAGTTGGAGCCGCTCTAGTACGACAACAGACACTTTTGAGACATAAAGACATTGACAAAAACAGTCACTGGGCAATAAAGGGTTGCTAGTTATCTGGTAATGCCGGTACAAATATGTCCAAACTTAATAGAAGAAAAGGACGTAAGCCAGTTTGAAATTCTTCAACTTTCATTTATTAAACACGCTAACGCAAATCCATCAAGCAACTATATACTTTTGATATATTTTGATATATTTTGATTATTTTGAAACTGCGACTTCACAGCTTTCTGCTCAAGGTGCAAAATGATATTTCCAGAATTTGGGTAACTTGGCCCGCAGCCCTGCATCCCACAAAAATAGCTCTGCCCCTGCACTGGGCAGCAGCTGAATTACATCACCACATTCAGAATCAAAACAAAAGCAATCTCTATAGAAGGCTGACAATTTTTCAATTCAAATGCATACATATACATATACAAATACAACTGAACTGTACTTAATACAGTGATTCTTTCGTGCACCACGAGAAGCCGGGACCACCCTTTAAGAAATACTGGTCTAGGGGAACCTTGAATCCCTGTGTTTCATTAGCTTTTTAGCCAGTTTACTTATCCGCATTCTAGCGGCGTAGGCTGGATGTAGGATCTTTTGGCAAGGACACCCTGTGCTGAGTTTTGGCATGGCGATGTGCCGCAGGATGCTGCTGACTCTGGGTCTTAACGACAGGCTAAACGAAGCGGGCGTTACGGCCCCCTGGATAGGTCATTACTCGTCCGTGGCCAAGAGCTAAACTGGAGCAGGGCTTTTTAAAGAGGGGAGCAGGTGTGTTTCACCATAGGGGCTGGAGCCGGCCCAAGACCAAACAGCCTTAACGGTCTTTATCTCCTTCATAATGAGGCCACGCTCTCCACACACCCCGACGCTGCCCACACGGGCCAACGCTGGAGGTAAGGAGACCCCACCCACCCCGCACTGCACCCCCCCCCCCCCTTTACCTCACGGTTAAATGGTGACACTTTGAAAATGACCCCAGCCAGGGAGGAGCGGCGACATGCTATCAACTTTCACATACGCAAATTGGACAGGCGTGATTCACGTACGAGGAAATGTTGCCTAAATATACTCCACGAATTAATTAATGCTGACTCTCTGCATGAAAATGCAATTTTGTCATCATATCAAAGTAAAAAAGTTCCTCAGTGAATGTAGAGATGAACAGTTCCATTAGTGTCATATAAATAATTAGTAATTTAGAAAACAAAGGCATTTTCTAAAATGTGTCAGATTTCTACTAATGGCTTTTGATGAAATCCCACTGAATTCTCGGCCCCAGCTGGATATTGCTGCTACAAAGCATTTGGAGGGATGATGTGGATAAAATGGCACAAACCAAATTTAAATCCATGGCCGACATGCTGCGCTAAAAATACAGACCCACGCTACAAAAATGCTATACTACTTATTTTTTGTGTTGATAACGTATCCAAGTCAAAAAGTTACTTATGTCATGTGAAAAAAAATATAATTCCGTTACTCTGCAATAAAAGGCATTTTCTAAAATAGGTCACATTTCTCCTACATACTTTTTCATTTTTGTATGTATTAGGCTCTAGCTAGATATTCATGCAGCCAATCTATTTACAAGGATGATATAGATAAAATAAGCACAAACCAAATGTTTTTTGACCCTTTGACAAAATCAGAATCCCGCCTGAATACATTCCACAAACATTTTTAGCGACATGCTGTGTGCTAAAAATGCCAAATCTCACCACAAAAACGCAATCTTTTTTCATTATATCAAAAGTTACTTGTCAAGTAAAAATGTGATTAATATCCTATGAAGGCTAATTTGAAACGGCGAAGAAAGGAATTTTCTAAAATATGTCAAACTATTTGTTTTAATTTTTACTTTTTTTTTTTTTTTTAATGGCACATACAAAACAATTTAGATTGAGCCAGAAATCACAGAATGACCATGCCCACCTGAGCATATCCCACAACATGGCCAAAAATGCAGACCCTTGCCACAAAAATGCAGTATGTTTGTCATCATATATGAGCCAAAAAGTTACTCTCTTCCTTGTCATTTAAAAAAAAATAATTATGAGGGTTATATGTATCCCCCCAAAATCATTGCGTTCATATTTTTATATGAAATACTACAAAATACTCTTGAGTTTAGGATTTGGATGGAATGATCTAAATAAAGTACCACCAAAATAAATCATCACTATGAAGTCAATAAAAAACAAATAATCAAGTAGAATTCTGCTTTTGCAAAGATAATAAACTCACTTTTGACTCACACATTCATAGAGAAATGAATTTGTTACATTTGCTGTTGTAGTCATAATTTACAGAGAACGTTGTCACACTGAGAGCTGTTCCTAATATTTTGTCGTGACCCTAAATTAAGTAAATATTAGAATATCCATGCCGATGTGGTTTGGTTGACGCTTTCAAAAAGTAGCAACCACATGTCTTCAGTGGCCTTTAGAGCCAAAATGGCTGCCCACGTAGTCAGTGTGTGTTCCTTGAAGTCAGGAAAGTTGAATGGAAAGCCTCGGAGTATACACGTATTAGGGTTACTTCTTACTTGAACTTAAATAACTGTCGGGATGAGAGTGTGGGTGGTTGTGAGAGGGAGTGAGTGTGTGAGTGCTATTGTCCCGCGCCTTCCCTTTCACCTGTCTGCATAGGTTTTGTGTGTGTGTGTGTGTGTGTCGGAGGGTCCCAATGCTCCCCGCAGTCTTCTCGGGCCTGTCAGCCGAGTTGAACTTGATCAACATCAAACGGCATAGCATTCAAAAGTATTAGTGTTCTCTGTTGATGGGCCCTCGCGCTATCACAAACCCATTCCCTGAGCTACTTCATTATTTATCTCTAATTCATCAGTCTTGTGTCTCTTAGACACACACACACGTAAATCTCAGCTTTAGCCTTTTTTTTTTTTTTTTTATTTTTTTTTTTTTAGCTTAGCTTTTTGTGTCACCTATACAAATGTAAAAAAAATAGTGCTCTAGTTTTTGCACCTTAGGTTAGTGGCAGTATATTTTATGTTTAGGCCTCGCGTTTTGGACTCGAGTCCAAAAGTAGCCCCCCCCCCCCCCCCCCGTGGTGCCGTGACCTCTGACCCAGCGTGGGCGATCCCACCAGATGTGGTGTGTGTGGCGGGACGGTGGCGAGGGGGCAGCTCGCTCTCACGCGGGGCGGCCCCCGTCTCCCAAAACTGCCACAGAGAGCATGGCCAGAGGGCTTCTGTCAGCACCATTATCAATCATACTCTCTCTCTCTCTCCCCCTCACCCTTGCCCCTTGCTCGGCCTTTTTGCGCCGTCTCTCACTTTGTCTCTTTTCTGCTTTTCGCTCTCTTTCACATTTTCCTTTTTACCCCTCACCACTTAAGACGCCTTATACCGCACGCTGTACTTAAGCTCCGCCCCCCCTTCCAGCCTGCCTCACACATGTGCACGCTTTAACCTTCCTCGTACGACTTGCATCCTTCTGATCCGATGCACACGCACAGCTTGTCGTGACCTTCATGCTGCGGGAAGGACGCAGCAGGCGAGGTGTTCCCATGTGATTTTAGTAGGAAATGGTAAGAAAAAGTTAAGCGCTACTTTATTGCAGTCAGAACTGCATATATTCCACATTTTGCTGGCTTTGGGTGCTTGTGCATTGACTTTTTTTTTTGACAAAAAAAGTTTTGAAGAAAAGTACATCTAAGGAATAAATAAGCCCTATTTTGTTGAAGTCAAAACTGAATATATTACACATTTTGTCGGGTTTGGCGCTTTGACTAATTTTTATTTTATATAAAACGGAAAGAAACGGCAAAAAATTGGGTATTGTGTATCTAATCAATAGTTAAGCGCTACATTATTGCAGTCAAAATTGAATGTATTGTTTTTTTTGGCAACAAACAAAAATAGTTAAGTCAAAATAGATCTAATAAATTAATAGCTACATTAAAAATAAATATACACTGAGCACAAAAATACACAAAATGCCATTTTTCATGATCTCAAACCAAAGATCTAAGACTTTTTCTACGTACACAAAAGTACCATTTTCTCTCAAAAATTGTTCACAAATCTGTCTAAATCTGTTTTGGTGAGCACTTCTCCTTTGGAGAGAATCCATCTACCTCCAAGGTAGGGAATATTAAGATGCTCATTAGCATGATTATTGGACAAGTGTGCCATAGCCGCCCAATATAGTAAAACTGAACATTGTAGAGTAGCCTTTTATTGTGGGCAGCCTAAGGCACACCTGTGCAATAATCATATTAAGAGATTTACAGTAGATTTGTGAACAATATTTGAGAGCAATAGGCCTTTTGTGTACATAGAAAAGTCATAGAAAAATCTTAGCTAATGAAAAATGGGAACAAAAGTGTTTTTATATTTTTGCAACAGACTCCACACTTATTGCTGACACATTGCCATTTAGTTTTGTTTTTTTGGATGGAATTAATAGTAAGAATTTTTCTATTTTGACAGAAAAATACAATCTGTGAGGATTAGGGTCAGTCAGAGTTGGGGCATTATATTTTCCATCAGAATAATAGTTTTTAAAAAAAGAGCATGTAAATTTTTTTGACATTTGACATTCTTTGAGGCGGCACTTTATGCAAAAAGATGGAGAGTCGCTTGTTTAGAAAAATAGCGCACAAAAATCTTTAGTGTTATACATTTTTTGCAATGTTAACAAAAGCAAGATTTAAAAAAATCCCTGAACATATTTATTTATTCAATTTTACACCCAAAGGGTTAGTATTAGTTTTAATCTCCACTCTTGAACAAGTGGCTAATCTGCTAATAACATCAACTCCTTGGCGGAGGTCACGGTATGAGGGCAGACGCGGAAGCAGGCGGCGGTCACGTTTCGGCGAGGAGACGCCAGTCGTCCTCACCATGTGGCGTGAGGCGTTCACTGACACATGGCACTTTGAAGACCCCGCCGCCCGGCCCCCTATATCGCTGCCATCCTTCACATCTGCAATGAGTGCAAATGGGTTACAGCCAGCACAACAGACAACAACTAAATAAACAACATACCTGGGGTGGATCCCCTCCAATTTCCGGACTGCCAGTCTGGCTTTGGTGCATTTTTAAAACATCACTAGGTAATTGAAGTGGAGCGTTCACACTGACACATTTGCATGGGGAGGGGTGCACGGTGTGTGTGTGTGTGTGTGTGTGTGTGTGTGTTGGGGGGGTGGTCCGGGTGTAAGCAATGGAGCAGCTGGTACGCACCAGTACGACTGCGGCTCAACCAGTCCTCCTGACTTCATATGTAGCACTTAATTGGTTCCCAAGGCAAAAATGAAATATTTAGCTCGCACGTCCTTTAAAATGCGATTGATTTTGATCTGACAGCTGTGCCTGTCCCGCGCGAGGGGAGCTTGGAGAAACCAGGAAGAGGCTGGCGAGGGCTGTCTGGGCTCGTTGCCTGCGAATAGCGCGACAACACCCACTCAGGCGCACACAAACAGCGTTATATGGCCACGAGATGTACAGATCACTCATGGATGCCATATGCTATCAGCTGAAGCCTCCTTTCACCCCCTCACCATCTTTAACCTTAAAGATGTAGAACACTTTGAGTCCATTAGTCAAAGATGTTATTTTATCTAAAGCTTGTCATGTGAGAGTCCAGTCTCATGTATAGTTTACAAATAATTGTCTGAAAAGCACTTTAAAGCAACATTCAAAAATAATTGAAAAATTGGCCTGTGTGAATTATATAATCATGTTGTAGTGGACCCCTCCTTGAGCTGTCACATTATCGTGGTGGAGGGGTTTGTGTGACCCAATGATCCTAGGAGCTAAATAGTCTGAGGCTTTATGCCCCTGGAAGGGTCACCCATGGCAAACAGGTCCTAGGTGAGGGACTAGACAAAGCACAGCTCCAAAAACAGATGATGATGACAAACAATTCAGGAAGACGTTTTCCCTTGCCCAGACGCGGGTCACCGGGGCCCTCTGGAGCCAGGCCTGGAGTTGGGGCTCGAAGGCGAGCGCTTGGTGGCCGGGCCTGCACAGCCCGAAAGGGTAACGTGGCTCCCCCTTCCCATGGGCTCACCACCTGTGGGAGGGGCCATAGGGGTCGGGTGCAGTGTGAGCTGGGCGGTGGGACCTTGGCGATCCGATCCCCGGCTACTGAAGCTGGCTCTAGGGAAGTGGAATGTCACACCTCTGGCAGGGAAGGAGCCCGAGCTGGTGTGTGAGGTCGAGAAGTTCCGACTAGATATAGCCCACACATCCACACACAGTTTGGATGTGGATGTGAACACCATGTTCAAGCATAAGGGTGTCCACACGTGCACTTGGCACCAGGACACCCTAGGTCAGAGTTTGATGATCGACTTTGTGGTCGTGTCATCGGACTTGGGGCCGCCTGTTTTGGACACTTGGGTGAAGAGAGGGGCTGAGCTGTCAACTGATCACCACCTGGTGGTGAGTTGGCTCCGATGGTGGGGGAAGATACTGGTCCGACCTGGCAGGCCCAAACGTATTGCGAGGGTCTGCTGGGAACGTCTGGCAGAATACCCTGTCAGAAGGAGTTTCAACTCCCACCTCCGTCAGAACTGCACCCACGTCTCGGGGGAGGCGGAGGACATTGAGGCCGAGTGGACCATGTTCCACGCCTCTATTACCGAGACGGCCGACCGGGGCTGTGGCCGTAAGGTAGTCTGTGCCTGTCGTGGCGGAAATCCCTGAACCTGTTGATGGACCCCAACGGTGAGGGATGCCGTCAAGCGGAAGGAGGAGTCCTATTGGGCCTTTTTGGCCTGTGGGACTCCTGAGGCACCTGATGGGTACCGGCTGGCCAAGCGGAATGCAGCTTTGGTGGTCGCTGAAGCAAAAACTCGGTCATGGGAGGAGTTCGGTGAGGCCATGGTAAAAGACTTTCGAACAGCTTCGAGGAAATTGTGGTCCACCATCCGGCGTCTCAGGAGGGCGAAGCAGTGCACCATCAACACTGTGTATAGTGGGATTCGGGATGTTGTGAGTCGGTGGGGAGAATACTTTGAAGACCTCCTCAACGCCACCAACACGCCTTCCCATGAGGAAGCAGAGTTTGGGTTCTCTGAGGCGGGCTCTCTTATCTCTGGGGTTGAGGTGATTGAGGTGGTTAAAAAGCTCGTTGGTGGTAAAGCCCCGGGGGTGGATGAGATTCGCCCGGAGTTCCTAAAGGCTCTGGATGTCGGGGGGCTGTCCTGGTTGACACGCCTCTGCAATATCGCGTGGTCATCGGGGACAGTGCATCTGGATTGGCAGACTGGGGTGGTGGTCCCCCTTTTTCAGAAGGGGGACCGTAGGGTGTGTTCCAACTACAGCGGGATCACACTCCTCAGCCTCCCTGGTAAGGTCTATTCAGGGGTGCTGGAGAGGAGGGTCCGTCAGGAAGTCGAATCTCAGATTCAGGAAGAGCAGTGTGGTTTTCGTCCTGGCCATGCAACAGTGGACCAGCTCTACACCCTGAATCTCTGGTTTTTGCAGATGATGTGGTTCTGTTAGCTTCATCAAGCCATGATCTCCAACTGTCACTGAAGCAGTTTGCAGCCGAGTGTAAAGTAGCTGGGATGAGAATCAGCACCTCCAAAGCTGAGACCATGGTCCTCAATCGGAAAAGGGTGGCGTGCCGGGTCGGGGATGAAATCCTGCCCCAAGTGGAGGAGTTCAAGTATCTTGGGGTCTTGTTCACGAGTGAGGGAAGAATGGAACGGGAGCTCGACAGGCGGACCGGTGCAGCGTCTGCAGTGATGCGGACTTTGTATCGGTCCGTTGAGGTAAAGAAGGAGCTAAGCCGAAAGACGAAGCTTTCGATTTAGCGGTCGTTCCTACCCTCACCTATGGTCACAAGCTGTGGGTCGTGACCGAAAGAACAAGATCCCGGATACAAGCGGCCGAAATTATTTTCCTCCGCAGGGTGTCCGGGCTCTCCCTTAGAGAGAGGGTGAGAAGCTTGGTCATCCGGGAGGGGCTCCGAGTAGAGCCGCTGTTCCTCCACATCGAGAGGAGCCAGAAGAGGTGGCTGGGGCATCTGATTCGGATGCCTCCCAGACGCCTCCCTGGTGAGGTGTTCCGGGCACGTCCCACCGGGAGGAGACCCAGGGGACGACCCAGGAGACGCTGGAGCGACTACGTCTCTCGGCTGGCCTGGGAACACCTCGGGATCCCCTCGGAAGAGCTGGAGGAAGTGGCTGGGGAGAAGGAAGTCTGGGCGTCCCTGCTAAAGCTACTGGCCCCACGACCCGACCTCGGATAAGCGGTAGAAAATGGATGGATGGATGTTGTAGTGGACAAACTCCAACTTAAGAAGACATATTAGTACCAAAAATTTTAAAAAGGAAAATTGTGACCATAATTTTGATATATTGTTACTCCTCCCACACGCTTTAAGCACATTTAAACTTCATAAAACACACTTTTTAAAGTATTCCTTATCGCCTGTTCTAATTCTCACTGACAAGAAATGGGAAACTCGAAAAACATCACTCTAAGCAAATCAGAAGTCTCAGTTGCACAGTTCTCCAAATAAGAGTCAAAGCGTGCTTGCTTCAAGTTTACTTCAGTTCAGTTTACTGTAAAACTGACACAAAACAAAAAAAGAATGTACCATTGTATATTTAAACACCGAAATGTTCAACCGAACTGTATAATTTTGTAAAGTTAGCTAACATATAATGCGAAATGGCGTTGACAGGAAAACGGAAACTAGCAAGGATGTTAAGGTAATTAAAAACCTTCAAGCTACTGCTACTTACTAGCTGCAACACATACAAACAGAGAGTACAACAATACTCACAGGCTTATATTCTCTCTGCTCTTGCGGAAGAACAACTATTACTAAAGCTTATAGTTGTGGGACTTCTTTGCCTCTTCTTGGTGCTCTTAATTACTCCGTCTCTCTGCCAGTAGACCTCAGTGCTGCCCATGATGTTGCGGCACAGCGAGGTACTAAACTGATGGTGCGCAACTCTCAATTCGGACTTGCCTGTGTACTGTTAAAACCCATAAAAAAGAGTCATATTGTTCTTAGAATAAAGTTGTAATACTGTTTAAAATAAAAAAAATTAAAAAAAATAAGCGAGAAGTTGTAATATTTGAGAAAGAAGTTGTATTATTAGGAGAATAACGTTATAACATTTGCGAGGGAAAAGTTACGAAAACATTGGTGCAATGTTATGAGAATAAATGAAAAGGAGTTGTAGTATTTTGAGAATGAAGTAATTTTTACGTGACTATCGTCCGTTATGAGTATAAAGTCACAGTGTTACACATTTGTAATAGTTTGAGGAAAATCGCCGTCATTTTAAGTGTGAAACATTTTAATGTAAGGAGAGTCATATTGCAAGAAAAAAGTTTTAACGTTACGAGAACACAAGCCTTATGAGTTATGAGAAAAGGTCATTGTAAGTAGGATTGTTATGCGAAGGAAGTTGTAGTTTTATGAAGGAAAAAGTTGGAATTGTACAAAATAAGGTCATAATAGAATAGTCTTTATATTTGGATTAAAAAAGGTAATAGTTATGAGTATAGAGTTGTAATATTATGAGGGGAAGTAGTATTGTTAAGGAAAAACAGGTTTTCAATGTTATGAGGAAAAAGAGTCAAATTATAGAAATAGTTTTGAGAAAACAGGCGTAATGAAACAAAAATAAAGCTGTAATATTATTAGAAAAAAGTCAGAGCATTACCTGTAAAGGTATTAAGTTGTATAATGATGAGGCAACAGATACAGTCGGAATTTTGTTAGAAAAAGTCATAATATGGTGAGAGGAAACAGTTGTTTACGTACGTAGATGAAAATAAAGTTGGTATACTATGAGAAAAGAAAACCTGAGTTTAAAGTTGTAATATTACAAGAAAAAAGTGATTATGTTTTCCAGAAAAATTGCTTCAATGATACGAGAACAGTTGTAATATTTTGAGAGAAAAATCAGAAGGAAACTAAATAAATAAGAAAATATCCGGTGGAAACAGTTATATAGCAATATTCCGAGAAGACAAGAAAATAGGTTGTATATTTGCGAATATCAAAACGCGATGTTGCAAGAATATCATTGTTATATGACAGCAAAAAAGGTAAAATGCAAAGAAAAGTCAAAATATTTCAAGAACAAGTTGTAAAATGACAACAAAGAGCTTGTCATGTTACGAAAGTAAATTCGGAATATGTATGAGTCGTCCTAAAATGACAAGTGTGTGGCTTCCCAAAGCTAATCACGCTGACTTTTGTGTTCAAAGTCAACGTATTGTCACGCATGTGCATCATCGAAAAAGCACTTTGCAACTAAGCTCGCCGGAGATGGCCAATCAAATTGGATTAATGTCACTAATTATTTGGCAAGGCAATGGTGCGGTCACGCCATAACATGATAGAAATGCATTAAACCTGCACGGGATCCATGGCCGGGCGCCTCCCCACTGTCAAATTGACTAAGCTGCAAATTACGTACAAACGGATATATCCTTTATATAACAGCCCACACCCCCCACCCCTCCACTTTATCCTACCTGTCAAGCTGAGAACATCACAGGCTAATTCTTTATTAAGTGAAAGGGCATCGGGGACCGGATGATCCAATTTAAGTACATTGGGCAGAATAGAAGACTAATTAAAACCCATATTTTTACATTATTAATTTTGGAACTTCACTTTTAATGAATGTGAAATGACAGGCCTTCCATTTATACACACGTACACTTTGGGCTGCTCGGCGGGGGAATAGGACTTACGGGTGTACTGCCTGACTGCAGGGGCCGTTGAGGATGTTTTTCTTTTTTTCCAAGCGTCCATGGCTGACTTCGTATCAGAAAAGTTGAGACAAAGGTGTGCGCCGCTAACTTGAGGCCGATTGCGAAATTGTGCTTTTTAATTGGCGTAAACCGCGCCGATTTTTGGCTTTCTTAGCTTTGGGCATGGCAAAATGCCATATGAGGAGGCTGGAGACGGGAGCGTAATCAGGACATCTGTAGCCAGAGGTGCAACCTTGTCATTGTAGACTACCTGCACAATGGTGAGGATAAAAGTGGCCACATTATGATAGCAACATAACAGTAATAGAAAAAGAAGTCCTAACATTTTTTTGTGTAAATTGGCGAGATGTGATGAGAATAAAGTTGGAATATTATGCGGGGGATATGAAGAGAATAACTCATAACAGAAGAAAAATAAGAGTTATTTTATGAGCTAACAATTGTAATGTTACAAGAAATCAGTCATAATATTATGAGAAAATAGCTGTAGTGTTACAAAAAGATGTCGTAAAAATGTTACAAATAATGGTCATGTTAGAATGAATGAGTCGTATTATGAGGGGAAAAAGTCATAATTGTATGAAAAAACAATTGTGATGATGTGGAAAAAAACTGAAAATTTGATGGGAAAATTCAGGGATGTCCCTTTCCAACTTTTTCACTTCCGATCCGCAAAATATATTACAGCCTTGAGTTGTGTCCGATGCAGATATCTTTCTGATCCGATTTCAGCAATACTCATACATAATTTTCTTATTTTGTAGAATGGAATGTTGGGAAAGGCTTGATCAAGTGATATTACTAAACCGAGTAACCGACGTGTTACATAAAGTACCTGCTGTGCACTAATTGACCTCTGAGGGGCAGTGTGGTGCACGCAATGAGATAGCAGGAACAGGAAGTAGAAGTCACAGTTGAATATTATTATAACACGTTTTTGACTGAGTTTGAAGAATATATGCCAGAGAATATTGTTATAAAGCCTGTTTTTATGAGTTTATACAGCGTTTGTGTACCAATATTCTTTATTGTGAGAGATATAAGTGCCGCGAGTTTGATGCTAATGTTCGTTAGCTCGTCAATGGTGTTCTTCATTCATTGTGTGTTAGGTCTGAGCTAGCGATTTTTGTGAACAAAAACAAAAAAAGACTTGGACTGTGATGTATTTGAACATTCAATAGGTTTAGTTTTACAGTAAGCGGCACGGTGGACGACTGATTAGAGCGTCTGCCTCACAGTTCTGAGGACCGGTGTTCAATCCCCGGCCCCACCTGTGTGGAGTTTGCATATTCTCCCCATGCCTGCGTGGGTTTTCTCCAGGCACTCCGGTTTCCTCCCACATCCCAAAAACATGCGTGGTAGGTTAATTGACAACTCTAAATTGCCCGTAGGTGTGAATGTGAGTGCGAATGGTTGTTTGTTTGTATGTGCCCTGTGATTGGCTGGCAACCAGTTCAGGGTGTACTCCGCCTCCTGCCCAATGATAGCTGGGATAGGCTCCAGCAGGCCCGCGACCCTAGTGAGGAGAAGCGGCTCAGAAAATTGATGGATGGATGGATGGATAGTTTTACAGTGAACTTCAACTGGAGTGTCAATAAATGACTTTAAGTAAGCAACATTCACTATTACTCCTTGCTACTATGTTAGTACCTTAGCAACCTGTTGTTCTGATCACATGGGGTCTGCATGTCGTCCGGACGTTGCTGAATAGAAGTCCTGGAGCGCCACTTGGAATGGGCTGCTTGTGTAGGAATGGTAAAAGCTGAGACTGTAGATCCATTCCGATCCGGACCCATCCTTGTTTTTTTTTTTCGGTAACATCGGACCGGTTTCCGATCGGGACAATGCTAGAAAAAAATACCATGTTGCAAGAAAAAAGAAGTCATGTGCGATCAGACCGGCTACATTTCCTCGTTTTTCCAAGGCTTCATTATTCTTTCTAATCCCTACGACAGTCTGATTAGTATATTTTTCTGTGATTCTGCAGGTGCAGATGTAATGTAAATTGATCTATTCACACACACACACACACACACCGCCGCTGGCATGAATTATGACGCACTCTGGTCGGCGTATATGGTTCGTATATTTCCTCTCGCATCTAACGCTTGAATCTTATCAACAACAAATGCCTCGTTGCTGTGCTCTGTGTATTTCTTACTATGAAACGTATGCAGTGTTTGCACATTCTCGGCTCTTAAACTGTTTGTGATGGATAAAGATTAAGAAAGTTATTGAAATTTTGGATCAGTCACCTGCTGTAATAGAAAAAAAAAACTGCTTTGGCTGACGTGGGCCAGACGGATACCCTTTTAATGGGAAATAGGGGTGCGCTTTATGCAGATGAGATGCTGCGGGCTCGGTTTCGAATGAATCCTGATACATTAACACACCCACATCGGTGCGAAGCATATTGCTCGGTATGCACGTGTCAGGAATCTGACGGTAAATTTGCGTATAAGCTCAACTTGTGTGCAGAGTGAGAACATTTGTACGCATTTGTTAGTGAATGAGGCCCATTGAGAGAAAACAAGTCTCATGTTAAGCTGAAACAGTCATCGGGCTCTATTTTTGTAGACAGTGCATCTGCGTTGGGGCGCGGATTCTGATTTTTGTGCATTTGCAAGGCACGCTGCGCGTATTTGCCAATTTGGCAGACCGGTCTGCGCCAAGCTGGGTGTTCCGGCGCAGCGAGGGTGTGTCCTGAGAGATGCGCCCGATGGAGTAACAGTTTGGTGGCTCATAATAATAATAATTCTTAATAAATCTTGCCGCAAGGTAGACCGCTGGTCTAACACGATTTTGGTGAATTTGATCGGGCCACAGGCAGACATATACTGAGGTACACGGACATATTTACAGTAAGTCACCAGCAGTTATCACCAGCTTATACTGTGTTTGATAAATGTACCTGCTCACATTGTCTGTTGCTACACCAGCCAAGAGCAGTGACCATGCTCCACTCACGCACAGATCGCGAAAGAGAGAATGTCATTGCGCCACATTCAAAGGGAATGAGAGGAGCTGTTTTGATTGGCAGTGAATGAAGTTGGCTGTAAACACCCCCACAGTGGCCCACTATCGCATCAGCTGTGCTGCGAAAATTGTCAACACTGGTCTAACCCAGCGCACATTTGCGCTGCCCGCTGCTCCGACGGTCATGAAAATAAGGCATGTAATGTTACAAGAAAAACGGCCGTGTTATGAGAAAGAAACTCACGTTATGAGGAAAATAAGTTGTATTATTATGAGAAAAGTGATGTTTTAGGAAAAAAGTTGTAATGTTATAAGAAAATGTCATAATGGTATAAAAAAATGTTACAAGAGAATTAGTATCATGAGTAATATGATATGATTAGTGTTCATGAAAAAAAAATAGTAAAATTCTGTGCGGGGAAAAAAGTCAATGACGTGAAAATGGTTTTAGTGTTTCAAGGAAAATGTCATCAAGAAAAACGATTAAGTTATGGAAAAAAACGCCATGTTATGAAATAATTTGGATTTAGTATTTATGAGAATAAAATTGTAAAGTTTTGATAAAGTCAAAATGTTATAAGCAAAATGTCATAAAATTGCGTAATTATTTTTTTTTTATTTAGTATTAGAATAAAATTGTGATTAAAAAAAGTCAGATTGTCATGAGAGAATTTAATTTTGAGGCAAAAGTCTGGGTAATGGTATCAGGAAAATGTAAAAAATCGGCTTGTTATGAGATAAGAAAGTTGTTATGAGAATAATGTTGTTTGGGGTAGGGCGGAAAGTCATGTTTCAAAAAAAAAAAAAGTAACAATGGTACAAAAAAAGTATGTTATGGGAAGAAAGTAGTCATGTCCTGTAAAAATGTGCCTTTTTTAATTGAGCGTAAACCGTGCCGTTTGTGGCTTTTTCTTGGCTTTCGGCGTGCGAAAATATGCCACGGAGAGAAGAAAGTAATCAGGACGTCTGTAGCCAGGGGTGCAACCTTGTCAAGTGAAGTACCTGCACAAGGCAACTTTAAATGGTGTGTGGCCCATTTCTGCGGTGTCCATCACGCCCTCTAATTAGGCAAATGACCCTGCGTCTTAATTGAAAACATCCTAGCAATGCTCTAGGAAAATAATCTATTTTTGCCATTTATAAAAAAAAAATAAATAAAAATGCAGTGTGGGAAAAAGAGAGAAAAAGGCGGGACTGGAGTGTTTACCCTCTTCTCTCGATGCACTTCTCATTCCCCACAGGCTAATGCATCCTCACATCCACAAATAGACGCCAGTCAGAGGCCAACTGCTTTGTAAAATTGAGTCAAATATACAAAACGGACATTTTTTTTTAATGGCGTTTTTTTTTTTTTCTTCTTTTTCTTCAGCACCAACTGACCTCCTCTCGCACGGAATGGAAACCAATCATTTTTTTCTTTCTTTCTTTTCCTCCGGTTTCAGGAAACTCTTGGAAGGCAAAAGCAACATCCTGAGCTGGTGAGGAGACAGCAGAGGTGCTGACACGCCGACAGGCAGGGGATCCTGGGAAAAGCCACAGACAGGAAGAGCCTGACTGGCTTTGACCCGCCGGGTCAAGGCTGGGGGCTCGGCAAGTGAAAGATGTTTCCAAGCCACACTCGCGCGATCATCCACTTTTTTTTTTTTTACAGGAAACAACTTCCAAATGCTGTGAAATATGCAGGCAGATCTTTTTCTTTCTTTCTTTTTATTGCTCGCTCTTTTGTTTGGCTCGCCTGCGACATGAAATGCGATTTGGCCCTGAGCTATATTTGACTTATTTGTTCCAGGGTCACTGTATGTAATTGCACAGAGCTTAAGTCCACGTCCCTTTTCTTCCATGTGAAGATACTCCTCACCCCCCCTCCCTCCATTTCACTCTCAACATCTGCTATGACTAATACAGTAATGCTGTGAAGGCCAAAACGACACCATACAAAGGTTTAGTAGGGCCACACTCAAAAGTAAATATATAACTAGGATAGTAAAATTACAAGGGGATTCAAATGTCGTAGTGTCACAAGACTACATTTTTGTTATGAAAAAAAAGTCATGATGTCAAGAGAAAAAAGTCATAATGTTACAACAATAAAAGGGTCATATTACGAGAAAAGAGTCAGTCACGTTACAAAAATAAACTTTCGATGTTACAAGAATGGGGGAAAAAAAAACATTGTGAGAATAAAGTAGTATTGTTAATATGATAATTGTAATATGAGGGAAAATGTCATGAGAAAAAAAGTTAAGCTACAATCAAGTAATATCAAGGGGCGAAAGTCAATGTTATGAGAATGAAGAAGAGTCAAAGTCATGTTACGATAATAAAGTATTGATGTTAAGAGAATCATTTTGAAATGTTATGAGTAAAAAGTAATATCAAAAAAGTTGCAATATCAAGGGAGCAGTAATTGTACGAGAATAAAGGAGTCATTACGAGAAAAGACTCCAGTTATGCTACGAACAGAAATGTAACGTTATGGAAAAAAAGTGATGATAATATGAGAATGAGCTTGTAGAATTCTAAGACTGGAGTTATAAAATTGTGGGGGGAAAGAGAAAAAAAAACAAACAAACATTTTTGCTCAGAATTTTAAGACTTTATTCTGTAAAATGATGCCTTTCCTTGTAATAGTCTGACTTTTTCAATTTCTTGCAACAATTTTTTTCCCCTCATCCTGACTCTTACATAATTACAACTTTTTATCTCGTAAAATTAAGACTTGCCTCGTAAGATTTCTTTTTCCTACAGTTATGACTAGTCTGTAAAATTCTCTTAATATTTCCACTTTATTCTCGCAATAATTTTACTTTTATGTAGTGCTATGCCTTGATATGACATTAAGGAATAAAGGTGTGATGTTACAAGAAAAAAAAAACACAAAAAGAAAACTTACGAGAATAAAGTCGTAGTTGGAATATTAGGAGATAAGTCATTAGGCTGTGACTATACAGTACACTGGTAAGACTAACAAAACCAAAACTTCCTTAAGAGAAAAAATATTGCTAAAAAACAAAAGATGGAAAAAAGAACAAATTAGAATGTTACGAGAATAAAGTCACACTTTTACAAGAAGAAATATGAGAATCTATAGAAATATAGAAACGTAATTTTATGAGTAAAACGATGAAAAAGGATATGAGCCCTTGCATGGTTGATTATTTTTACTTACTTTCGTGCTCTAAAAGTTTGAGTTACAAGTGCGCAACTGCTTGACTGCACTTTCTGCTATTTATTGAACGGAACAGGTAATTACAGTTAACTGTTTACAGTTTACAGTTATAGTCATTGCGCAAACAGCCAAACACACACATACAATAGAACACTCATAAGGAGCTGCTGTAAGCCACAGCTCACGCCCAGATGCTCACACGCAGAATAACCGGCCAACTGCACTCACTAGGCCACGCCCCTTAAAGCCACACATACAATAGACGAACACGACAGTCCGTGCAGTAATTACGCTTTCACGTTCTCTTTTTAAGTTTTTGTCTAATACACTGCTATTGTTCTTTAATAAAAACAAACAAAAAAATAATGTAATGGCATTTCCCTCGCAATAGGTGATTATTTATCCATATTTTAAAGATGTATGAACCTTCACACACTCCTGTCAACCTCTACCATACTCTTATAAACATTTTCTACGACTCGTAAACAACTTTTACACTCTTAAACATTCAGTAATCCACAATAGTACCTACCGTACACTATGTACATTTTATTGTTTGTAGTATGTGTTTTAATGAAATTTATTTTTTTTTTTTTAGTTTTGACGAGGAAGTGTTTATTTTACCACAAAGAAATTACAGCATGCACTCAAAATCCCACGATATGGTGAATTATGCGCAATATGAATACAAATCTGCATTGCATTGAATGCGCAATAGGTGAATAGCAAGGGAACACTGCATTTTAGTGTGGCTCGAATAGCTGTTAATGCAGTGTCCCTCTCTAACAAGTGTTTTGAATTAGGCAGATTGTGTCTTATTTTTTTTCTCTCTCTCTCGGTGCATGTCTGTGTGAAGGTCTCCAAAGGCCTCTTAGAGTTAAACCAAAAGATGGTGAGGGGAGATTGTCCTCTAGCCAGTCGTGCACAATGACGCATAAATCAAGGTGTCCGTTGTTTGTCACCCTTCTGTCTCGGCAGCTCCTGGCTCGGACCCCGCTGTTGTACCGATTCAGATTTTTTTTTTTTTTTTTTTTTTTTTTAATGGCCCAAATGTATCCATCAAGGCTTTCGAGTGGCTTGCCAGCCGCCCCAACGATCGATGGGTGCGCCGTACCCTCCCTCTCGGCCCTGTGCTCGAGCTCTTGCCTGCGTGGGAAGGGGGTAAGAGGAACCTCATTTTAGCTGGTTTTAGCCTCGGGCCACTACTGTGATTTTACCCCATGCTCCTGGCCTGACGTCATTAAAGATGCATGATGATGGATACCGTGAATTCAACCTCACCGAGGGGGTTTTGAGGTGAAGAAGAAAAAGGAAAAAAAATGAGAGAAAGAACCTTGCTTGTTTTTCAGATCACACTAAGAATAAATCAAGACTGTTTAAATGTAGAGGTTGCAAGTGGATGCATGTGACTAATCTCTCAGTTGCACATCAGAGGCGAGCAGACGGAAGGCAGAAAGGCAGACGGGCCTCGCCGGTGGAGAGGCGCCTCCTGGCCAGTTGGTGGTGCTCCTGTCACAGTCAATCCCCGCGAACAACACTTTGCAAAGTGAGCCTCAAACACACAGCACAATCATGCACATGTAGATTTCATTTCAACAATGATATTAATGTTGATTGTTTTTTTTCCCTCTTTTCTCGCTGCAAATGTTACTAATTTTAGATGATTCCTCTCCTCCCATTGTGTGTAATGCATACAAGTATTCATGAATGCACAAAAAACAGCATGCCTTTCCATATGCATGCTTGATGATTTTAGAATTTGATCACATACGTGCCAACAGAATGTAGATTTGCAACATGAGGCGTGAAAGTAGAACGCAGACCTCCACCAAGGCCTGGTGAAAACCCAATTTGGATCAACACACCTTCTTAAATAGTCAATTCTCCCCTATGTTGGAATTTTGTTATTATAATTCATGCATTATTATGCAAAAATAAAGGAGAAATGCCCAAAACAAATATGGGTATTGTTTGGCCTGTGCTGTCATGGAACCTCAGGATCTCGTGATGTAGTTGGAATATTCTGGGAACATGTCAAAAAAGTTTCACTATTAAGAGAATAAACTTGCAACACTTACAATACTGTGAGATACAGTAATATTGTTTTAAGTTGGAATCACAATATAGAATACACCAAAACAGTAAAAACTATGACAACTTGTAATGTTATAAATAGTAGTGATTAAATGAGTCAAAAGAAAATACACAAGAACAAATTATCTTACAAGAATAAAGTTGGGAGGGGAAAAAAATTACTATTACAAGACAAAAATGTTCAAAATCTAAAAACATGTTGCACCTTAAAAATATATGAATAAAACAACGCACTGCTAATAAAGTTGTACTGTAATGACAACAAAGATGTTTTACAAGAATAACGATGGGAAAAAACAAAAACATTGACAAGCACAAGGGGGGGGAAAAAATAACTGTTACAAAAACAGTCACCCTGTTTTGAAAAAAAATGAAAAACTATTAATAAAAATTACCTTATGTCGTGTTACATGGAGAACGATCAGCGGTACCTTGACTTTTATTGTAATTTGTTGCGTGACCAAGCTTGTAACTCAATTTACACAGATTTAATACATTTCCCTTGTTAAAATGAAATGAAATTACATTAATCCGTTCCAGCCCCCAAAAAACTACCACCGTTTTTTGTTTTGTGTTTTTAATACATAAAAATAGCACAATATTTTATTGTATACTGGTTTTATGAAGTATAATTAATGTACTTACTGTAGTCTTAATGTGTTGGATGTGGCTTTAAGGGGTGTGGCCTAATATGTGACATCAGAAGCTTGTATTAGTGTGTTTGACAGTTTGTCCCATTCAATAAACCTCTGAAAGTGCATCTGCGACTGCGGCACGCCTTGCCCACGTGCGAGGGCATTTCAGTTTACACGCGCTTGTAACAAAAGTTTGGGCACCCAACGCAAAGCAAAAAAATCAACCAACCGGATAAACGCGTAAGTTGGGGCACTTGTAAGTCAAGGTGCCGCTGAACATAATTTTTTTTTGCCCCTTGTCCTTTTTCATCATTTCAGTCTTAACAATATGAGGTTTTATTATATTCATCTTTTTTTTCTGTTAAAAGTACAGCTTCTTGTGATAGTCCAATTTCTTCAGTTTTTCATTTTTTTCTCTCATAATAGTATTTGTTTCATGATTTTTTTTCTCTTGTAACATTACAACTTTCTTTATCTTTGTAGGAAATATAAAGTCAATATATTATGAGAAAAACTACCGTATTTTGAGACACCACTTCCAGAGTTTATCAGTAAGAGTCAAGCATTATTTTGTGATAAATCCAGAATAATTTTGAACATTTAACAGAAATAAATCTTGAATCTGCAACTTTAACCCATCATTCTCATTTATAAGACACTGTTATAAATTGATTATTGAATTTATCCAGATCTGCAACATAATTGAACAGACAGATCCCCCCCCATCATTGTGCAACACTCAAAGTTCAGCGGTAAAACAGTTTTTTTCAACTTTTACGAAATAGTGATTAAAAAAAAAAAAGTAACTTAAAGCTTCAATGTAACAAAATCCCCTCTGTGCATGTGTGTGTGTGTGTGTGTGTGTGTGTTTCTTTCCAGAACTCCTGTGTTTCCAAAAGTGGGAGTGACAGAATGGGGGAGAGACATTTGACAGCTGTGCTCCCCGGGTTCAAAGGTCGTGTCAAGCGGCGGACGAGTCTCAAGGTAAAGAGCCTGACAAGGGTCCGCGCGCCCGGTCAATGGCTATCGTTTCGGGGGCCCGGCTGCAGTAATGGGACCTCATTCATGTGTCAGCTCGCCAAGGAAAAGTGGGGGAAAAAAAGATTGAACTTTTAAACTGCAATTCCGAGCTTAAAGGCGTCTTACTGGATGCACACTGAGGTCTTATCAGAGTCTTCCCACCTGTCCGACCACTCCCGCTTGTCTTCCTACACTTTAAGCCAATCTCTTGATGTAACGGAGTATAAATACTTTGTTACTGTACTTAACTCATTCACTGCCAGCGGTTTCCAAGGCAGAGTTCCCCATATTGCCAGCCGTTTTAGAGAATTTTGCCTGATCTTTCAAGACCCACAGAAGGTTGTGTTCTGTCACAATATACTGTAAGCACCTCCCAAAACAAAGACTATACTCTCTTCTTTTCCCAGAAAAAAATGTGTTTTCTACCTTTGTCCAATCTTTAGTAATCAGCAGTAGGACATGGGTTGGTTTTGCCAAAAATTCTGGTTTCTGACCAAAAAGCGGCAAAAACAAGCTTTTTGCGAAAAACATTTCAAGCAGGACAGTGGCTGAAACTAATATTTAATGCTATGACACCTCAAACAAAAAAAAAAGCTGAGAAAGGTTCTCTTCTCTTTGCGATTCAAAAAAAAAATATATATATATATACAGTACAGTATATATGGAGCCTCAAAACGTGGTTTCCTGATAAGAACTCCAGGGGTCGCAACTTTTCTGTTGCAGCGAGTTGGTATGTCTGCGAGCGTCAATCGCCAGGTGTGCAGGTGTGAGTCGCGGACTGTAATTTGTTTGCTTTTGTCCAGTTCACACGTGTTCGGCCAAGTTGCTTGGTGTGCGGGCCTTTAAAGGGGAAGGAAAGGGAAAATTTGGGGCGGCAAGAATATGTGGTATGTGCCCCCAGTAGTATAAACATGATATTCTGATTAATACTGTGTCTGTGGAATAAGAATTAAACAGATAAATTCATGAATTTTCACCTATTCCAGGAGGCGGCCATGTTGAGCAATATCGCCCTCTGTTGTCAATTGTAATTACCGTCACAGGGGCCCTCGCGAATGTCACATGACCAAACCCAGAAATCAGGATTTCGGGCTTCCCCTGTATGCTGCGATAGCTAGCAGAACCAGATTACATGATGGTTTAATCAATTTTCTAGTCAAGCCAGTCGCAACAAAATTGTTCATATTAAAATATTTTTTCAATTAAAATTAGCACCGCGGCAACTAACTGGATATCACTTGTGCATCGCGTTGGCCAACTTCAAAATAAAAGCCCCACCACTGGACATCAATGACTTGTTAGGCTTTTGCCTGTCAGTATTTTCACTCATCCAGGACATTTCGTTCTCAGGGCACTGAATCGCTCGCAACTGGACTATTGTTTTTCCAGTTGCGAGCGATTCAATGCCTTGAGAACTGTTAGGTTTTTATTTTGAAGTTGTCCTCCACAGCTCTTCAAGGTTTTCGGCACGAACAATGCTGCGGCGTTCAGCCCATAGAAGCGGGGCTTCTATGGGCCAGACCTCGGCTGGATATGCTATCCTGACTGCAGTTTTGTATTACCATCATGTACTGTTGCCACCGACTTGAACACACCACCATCCTGAAATCATGTTCAATCGCTAATTTAATGCGCTGGGGGGCTGGCATCGGGTCCCTGCGGCCCCCACCGAGTGGCCAGTTGTCGGGGCGCCTCGTGGGGCCGGCGGACCGCCCTGGGTCCCTCGGTGTGGGATGTGTCCCGTCCGCCGGGTTACTCTCGGATGGACCCCTGGGCCCGATCCCGCCCCTCGATTGATTGGGTGGGGTCCTCAGCCTCCGCGGTGCGGGCACAGCAATTACTTCTTTCAGTCTTTGTGTATGTAAAACGATGTCAATTCACTTGCATGTGTCCGCAGGCACACACCCCTTGGACTATTTCACTTATTGTGACAAATAACTCAGAAATATGCAAATTGCTCATACTCTCGTCCTATAGACTTTTATAATTTACATAGTCAATCCCACCACACTTCAGTTGTACAAGGCTGACCCTTGTCCTGCATGCTTCTTCTCCTGTCCTTGTCCTGTTCTAGCTTGTCCTGTCCTTCCCTCATAGGGTGTAGCACTACAGCCTCATGCAGCATTCATATTTAATGGGTTCATTGTTCTCGATAATGTAAAGACTTACTTTTTTCATCCGGTTTACAATTAGCGCTTTGTCTTTTGTCTTCGTTTCTCTCTCCCCTCTATAAACTTTGTTGTGTTCGACTCCGATTCTCAATAAATTTCAATTATAAAACTAAGACACCACAGTGGAAGCTTAAAAACTCCACTGTGACACAGTAAAACTGTTCCGGCATAAAAAGGATACAGATCTTCCATTCTGCTTGACCTAACAGCCGAACAGGACAAAAAAAAAAGGAAAAATGGCGGCCCACGATGCAGTCTTTTAAAAGTTTTTTTTTAGAATAAATACTTACTACCTCCAGACACCACGGAAGTGCACTAAATAAATACCACAATAAATATAATCACAATTCTAGCCACTCACTTTTTTTTTTTAACATACTTTTACTTCCAATACTTAAGTATATCTAATATCAGAAAATGACTTTTGATACATAAGTATAGCAAATGTCATATTCTCAAGTAATTTTCTACAAGTTGACTTCTGCCTAAGTCATTTTCTGTTGAGATACTTGTACTTTTACTCAAGTATCTCTTCCAGGTACTCTATCCAAGACTGCTTTTAGCCTGACCGTGTTTGATCTCCCCGCGCACCATTCCAGCATCCCGCCTTAACCGTCCCGCAGCTTGGGGAGTTGAATCCGGCCCCCTCACTGGAAGACCCTGAAATAAGGCCTTTATCAGCCGGGCCCACACAGTATCAGGGGGCTCCTCCGGCTGCCTCTGATGTGAAGGGGAGATGGACGGCGCCTCACGCCGGTCCTCTGGTCGAGCACCAGAATGGGATTGGGGTTGGTTGGTTGGTTGTGGGAGGGGGGGGGGGTCGACCATTGTGGCGTTGGAATTAAGCAGGCATCAAACGGAAAGAAGAAGCCGTTGTTGATGCATTGTCTCGTGTTATTTTAACCGGCTTAGCACGAGAGCCTCTTCATGCTGGAGTGTTGTGGGTGCTGGATGCCGATGATGATAAGTGGCGCATTCTCTGTTAAGACTCTAAGCTGCCACGCTGGCTCCACCAGCAACGTACTGTATTTGTGTGTGCGCGCGCGTGTGTGTGTGTGTGTGTGTGCGCGCGTGCGTGTGTCTGTGTGTGTGTGGTTAATTTGGCTGTGTGGCTGAAGCCTTTTTCAATAGGTTAGCATGGTCTTATCCTGTCAAAAGCGCTGACTTGGCAGTCCGAAGCGCAGCCTTTATGGTGTCACCAGTGGGAGCGCTCTTTATTTCATAATGCTGACTTTTGAGATTTGATAGGAGGGGTGTGGGGGGGGGAAAGTTCAACATACACAAAGAAACTTTTTAAAATATCTTCATGATGTGTACATGTTTGTAGTGGAAACTCCTGTTATGTTCTGGAAAAATATTTGGGGAAAAAAATATTTTAATGTAAAATAATGTTAGGATTGCTATATATGTATAGAAAAAAACTGCAAAAGTTGCAATTGAATTATCATATTATCATTAAATGTTTGTAAAATTTTGGTTCAAATTATTAGTTTGATAATCCAGTGGAGTTATGTTATCTTTACAATGTCAGCATTTTTTTCCGCTATCATTACATCGTTTACTGCTATCATTAAGATGCTACATCTTTGACTTCGCATATAATATATTAAAACTTTTTTCATTTTTCCCCTTCCAGCGTGGCCCAAATATGTCTGTATGTTGTAAACGCCAACAGCAGCACAAGGCTCATTTTAATAACTGCCCCAATAACATGTAAATAGGTGATATAAACACATATGGGAGGGGAAATATGTTTTGCATAGATTTAAATTGCGGCATTTTATTTACCGGCCTGCTGAATAATGGCCCGGCGAAGACAGTCGGAGGTTTAATTCCTGTCGTCTGTCGTATGCGGGCCCATTAAGTGGCGTCATATGTCACGTAGTTGACACCTAAGCCATTGGCTGCGGCTTGTTTAAAGCGGCTGTGACATATTAATAGCTTAACCATCAAGCTTTGTTCAATTTTACTACTAAAAACTAGTAAGTTTTTATTTACAGTAGGTAGCACTTTTGAAAACACATACTTACAAAGCGCTTTACAACATATGGTGGTACGTGGACTTACTCTTAGCGAGAATCACTTTTATGTGCAGTACATTTTAATTGAATCAATATATAAGTACAGTTTTTACTATATTTAATAGCAGCGTGAATGTTCAAATTGTGCATAATGTTTCAGTGGCTTGCAATAATATTAAACATATTTTCTAGGAGTATAACCTCCAATCCACTATTGCATTTGAATCTTGGTCATTATGGTTGTATTTAGAGAGGTAGCTATTATTTGATGTGGTTTTTGGTATACAAAAAAAACCAAAACACTCCAGTATGCCATTGAACACCTTTTTCGTAAACTAAGAATATTACATGAAATTGCTATTGTCCAGAAATTAATAAATGAATGCATAACCTGGTAGAAAAACAGAAAAAGCTAAAATGTTCAATAGCTGAGTAAAATAAAACCCATTTTACCCAAATTGTATGATTCAATCTAGCAAATAAGGAATTTAAAAAAATTTGTTTTCATGGGTTTCAATTGGCCAAAAGTAGCCATGGTCGAGCGAAACGGTACTATTTGATGTAAACAGTATATTATTGATATATTTAAAGAGCTGAAGTTTGAAATTACAAAATCAGACAAAGTCCCACCCTTTGGAAGTTTCATCACATTTGCATTAACACAGCTAAAATGCTTCTAAAAAAGGAAGCAAGATGGACATAAATGGCCAGCATCGAGCCCAGAAGGTTAATAACGTAATCTGGCAAATAATGACACTTTATCGGGAGGGGAGGGGGGGGAATGTTTTTGGATATGCCGTAAAACGCACGCTAATCTGAATGAAAATGAATTTACGCGGTTGCCCAGCCGACGCCAGCCTTCCCCGCCATCTCGTTCGCAGTGAATTTTCACTTCTGCACGCGCGCAACTGATGCTCGGCGGACACCTCGCCTCGCTCTCGAGCTGTCTCATTACCCTGCCTTTCAAGTGGCGGGCGAAGAACGGGGGTGAGAGCGACGAGACGGAAGGAGAAGACGACGAGGGGGCAAGGAGGAGACGGAGCGTGTTATTTTTCAAACGGCGTTTTTTCCTTTTTTTTTTTTCTTTCGCTCTCTATTGTTTGCCACGAGTTCACACCGATTTAAAAAAAAAAAAAAAGTCTCACTTCCCTTTCTGACAGATGTGGTGTCATCGCTGCTGTTTAATTAAAAAGGAAATGGAGGTGATGATTGCAACACAGACGTGATCTGATATGATAATGTATTTACAATCGTGGAGATGAGCGTCATTAAGGATGTGTCAAGGACAAAGTCACCCTGGGAATTTTGGTGGGGGTCCGGAGCTGTCAAGTGTGTTTTTTTCTGAGGCGGCTGTTTGTTTGGATTGTCAGACGGCCATGACAGTCACAATTAATAATTTGCACACACGAAGGGAAAAAAAAAAAAAAAAAAAGATGTGATGGCGTTTTATGTTCTTTTTATTTTGGGGAGGAGTTGGTGGCCACTTGTAAATGAAAGCGGCTTCATACCTGCAGGAAAAAAAAAAAGGCAAAAAAGATGAGCCCCTTGATACTCTACGGGACTCCATTAGGAGACGACTGAGTTATTTTATGAATGTTTCATAAGCATATGGAAGCTTCATCAAAACAAATTGTTTCCATTTTGACAATTACCCGCGACAATCGCCGGCCGCACCTGCCCGGGAAGGGGAATGAATAATTTTCAGTCGTTTTAATTGCATATGTGACAGCTAATCATCAAGGCCTTCATTTATTTATCCGGCTTCATTTGAACTTCCTCCTCGGTTGATAACGTATCCAGCCTTGCTCTCTAGAGTCGTGGCACACTGATTAAACTGTAGCAAAAAAAAAAAAAAAAAAAAAAAAAAAAAAAAAAAAAAAGCTCCCTCCGCTATTATGCAGATGCCAGCCCTGCAGAGCCTGAAATAACACGTATGATCTGGAACTCTGTACACATCGGGTGTTCTATCGGTCAGAGGTGGCAAAAGTACTTACACTCTGTACCACTAGAAGTACAGATACTAAAATTAAGACTGTGAAAATTAGAAGTACTGCTTCAACTCGGTACACATCGGGTGTTCTATTGATGAGAGGTGGAAAAAGTACTTACACTCTGTACCAATAGAAGTACAGATACTAAAATTAAGACTGAAAAGTAGAAGTAATGGTTCAACTCATTTAAGTAAAAGTAAAAAAGTACAGGCTCTGAAATGTTCTTCAAGACCCTTGAAGTGACTTCTTAGATTTGTTTCTAAATACATTATACGTTTAAAGTTAATTGTTTGCCAAGACTGAGAACTATGTCGTACTGAGCATTAAACACTTTTTCAGCATTTCAGTTTTCCTGTTTTTTTTGTTGTTGTTTTTTTTGGGACGTGGCTAAAGCGGTGCCCACTTGAGTGCCTTCCCTCGCATCAGCAGTTGTCTGTCGTAACTGCGACATGCAGATAGATAGCTAGCTTGCTATGCTTTAAACGCCGAAAGTCCATCTTCCCTTCGGATCGTCCGCTGGCATGGCGGCTTTAGAGCGCCTCGTTGTTGCCCGTGAGTGTGCGCATGTCATGCAGTGTGAGGATTATTTTTTTTAAAGTCCGACTTGACAGCCAGCAAGCTTGTGGACAGGGGCTTCGGAATGGCGTGGCCGCTTTAGAGCGCCTCATTGTTGCGACGTCTTAAAGCCTTGCGATGACCCGGTGGGATATATTACAGCCATATTTTTGCAGCTCAAACATATAGTTATGTGTACATGAAGTAGCATCCATATTCGTCGTAGGTCGTTTTTGTGGTATTTGATTGACTGTTGACAGCTGAGCGGGGCATGGTTTCAACATATTCACTAGCCAGGCCGACAGCATTTAGAGCAGAGACATCGGCTTGAATTAACACGATTTTGATGCCTCACTTGATGTATTTTTTTTTAAAATTTATTTTAATCATTTTTTTTTTAAATTCAGAAATCAGAATCAAGTCTTGATTGTATTAAACTTGAAGTCAAGTGGATACATTTCCGTTTACTGAAGGTTTGTGAATGAATGTGTGACAATGTGTGTTAATCATTCAAATTTGGCAGGGTTGTTAACAACACTTCTCTGTAGTGTGTCAAATTTAGAAGACATTTATCTTCCACTTTACAAGGAATTCAGGTAAAAGTAAAAAAAGTACAAGCTTGGAAATGTACTTAAGTTTTTGTTGTTTGTTTCGGCTTGTCCCATCAGGTGACGAGTAAAGATTTGTTTTTACTGTCAATTATATACAATTTGATAACTTACAATGCACAAAAGACAGATTCCCTCTTTTATTAAATTACATAATGCTCATACTGAGGAGAAAAAAAAAATATCACGTTACACGCTGCATCTTGTTTGTTGTTGCAAACTGAGTAACAAAAAAAAATAAAAAAATAAATAAATAAGCTAATGATACCACTGTGTATCAGTCAGAGCTGTGGAATTCTGGCAAACTTGTTGAGGGTTGTACGACTTTAAAGTTAAAGCGCGACGTGGAGTCATGGTGCCCGTGGGGGGAGCTCGGCTTGTCTTCTCTAATTGTGCTCGCGATGAGCAGCCAGGCTCCAAATGTCATTTTAATCATGTCGCCGTTTAGGTGGCAAATATATAAAAATTGCCCAACATTGCCTCAAATCAGAGGACAAGCTTTGACAGTGTGGCGTTGTGACGACGACGAACATCTGCACGCCCCCAACTCTCAGAAGAAGCGGCGCATTAGGCCCCGATGTTCCTCGCCGCCGGTGGCTCGTCTGCAGCTGCTGGTGGCGTGCCGGGAATCGGTGCAGTGGCTATGGGGAAATCAGCCACTGTCCCCCCCCCAACCCCCCAGCCCTATACACACACACACACACGCAGACAACACACACACCCCTCCTCGCGCTCTCAGCGTCCCAACCATGGCCATTAACTGACTGCCAGCAGCTCTGGGAAGGGGAACAACAGATGCCAGCCACTGAAAAGCCTCCAGCTCTTCAGCTCGAGCAATCCCAACTGGGCCGGGACGGGCCTCTGTAGATTTTTGGACATACAGCGAACAAATGTGGACATGAAAAGGGGGGAAGAGGAGGGTTGTCGCAGAGGTAAAGATTTGTTAACCCTCTTGAACTTGACAAGAGACGGCACCCAGGCGCAGATTAGCCCCCTCAAAGCTTGCTTTGGTATGAGGTTGCCGCGTGAATATGTGAATATTGGTGGCGTGTGTGTGTGTGTGTGTGTGTGCGTGCGTGTGTGTGTGTGTGTGCGCGCACGGGTGTACGTGTCTGCGTGTGTTTGTTTGGACAAGGTTGGCTGTTTGCAGATCCTCGCATGCAGCAGCGAAAGTAACGTTTAAAAAGTGTAATTAAACGCTTGTAACATTAATTACATGGTAGTAATTTTTTTTTTTTTTTTAGGACGTTGTGATTCAATACAGGAGTACTGCACTGAGGTTGTAAAAACTGGAGCTTTGGATGAACATTTTTGGGAAAATTTGCCTCCAAAGGGTGCAGTGCGGTGCAATAGTGCAATTGAAGTGTCCTTGGTACAAATCTCGGCTCAGGCCCTCTTGTGTAGAATTCACGTCTGCCTGTCCGTCCATGTTCTGGGTTTAATCCTTTGCTCAGGCCCTCTACAAAGGCCTAAATGCGCTTTTTTTGTTTCCAATCTAATGCCAGTAGAAATTCTTTGGTAACAATTACAGTGGAGGCGCTATGCTCAAAACGCTCCTGAGGGTGTGAAATTCCGAATTACAACCAAATATAGGACTTGCACCAAATGTTATTTTTTGGGGGGCCAAAAGACTGAAATGAGGTCATAACAATTGATAGTTTGGACCAACATTTTCAGAAAAATATGCCTTTTAAAGTGGAAAATCATTGGTGACTAGTGATTAGCACGTGAGAGGTGCTGGGTTCGAATCTTGGCTCCTATGTCGAGTTTTCAACGCGCGTGTGTGTGTGTGTGTGTGTTTGCGTGCGTCCGATCGGATTTTAATAACACTGTCAGATTTAAAGCACAAAATCTGTATTTGTAATCTGGACTAATTCAACATTGGAGATTTTACTGTGAGACACAGAACTTTTTTTCTTTTTCTCCCTGAAACCAGAATCAAGGAGCTCTTGACTGTAAGGCAGACGAGGTGCGAAGACTTTGTGTTCGACCTTGGAGGTTCCACTTTCACTGCAAAAGAAAGAAAAGTTGTTCAAGACATCACATGTTAAAGTGATCAAATCGTGTCAACGGAAAGAAACGCAATGAGGCAAACGATTAAGGCGTTAATGCGACCTGCGGGTGTCAAGGTCATTTGCCGCTACATTACATACTTAAGCGAAGGCACTTTGACCACACCATCGAGGAAGCGGGGGACGTATCGGAAGTGGAGGTGTGGAGCAGCAAGGGAGGAATGGAAGGAAGGAGGTGTTGGTCGGGGTGGGGGGTTGGTTGCGAGAGCACAAAGCCTGGGTAAACACAGCTAGCTCTGCATCTGGAACCAACTAAAAAGATGCTTAATAATGCAGAGCCGTGCAGGCGGGCCCTGTGCAGCTGTTGTGTGCGTAGGACCATGAAAGACTCTCCATCTGACAGCTGGCTCCATCTAGCTGGCTCCATCGCCCTCTTCCTCTCCTTCATCCCTCCCTCTATTCCTCCCGCCCTCTCTCTCTCGCTCTCTCTCTCCTCTGCGGTCCAGAGCGGCCAAGAGACAGCAGATTAGGGATTAACCAATCCCTTCCTTCCTCATCTGTCCCATCTGCCAACCAGCCAGGCCTGGGCTCCTGATTCCGGGGAGATACGGGACATGAGCGAGGAGACAAAAGCAGGGACGTGATGCGGGAGACAACTGGGAACCGGAACGTTCATGGCGGCAAAGACTTTGACCGGGATAGACAGCGACTTTAGACGCCCCGTCGTCGAATTTGAGGCGACTTTAACAATTTAAAGTGGGCCGCCATGATACACGCCAGCATTTGAGTGATCTCATGCAACATTCACAGCGAGGCCTGCCACTCTCGGTATTCCTGCATACGGTGGCCTGATCACAAAAGAACAAATAGGTGAATTTTTCAGCAGATAACGCAAAATAGATTTTCCCCCAAAATGCTGCACCGTGCATATGTGGGAGTTCACTGTACCACATTTTGCTGTATTAATGTTCGTAGTTGTTCCCACAGAACAGAAAATATCTACCTATGAGTAGCGTTGAATGCTCAGTTTTTGTGTGTTGCTGCGTGTGTGTGTAAAGTAGCAGGCTTTTGAAGGTTTATATTTACCGTAACATCTATGCTAATTTATAGTAGCCCATCTACGGCATTCCTCATTTGTTAGCATTAAGCAAGTGGATTTTCATTAGATGAAATTACATCGTTTGGTGGAACATTTTGGTGATTTGGTGATACAGCGTTTAATTCTTTTTTTGTTTTATGTGTCAGTTTCACAGTAAAATTAAACTGGGAGTGACAAATGAATAGTTTAGGGCAAGCACACATTACAGCTACTACTTATTTGGAGAACTGTGTGCATGAGTCTTCTTTTCCTCAAAGTGATGTTATACAGTTGTCTCCCATTTATTGACAGTGAGAAAGTGAGAACAGGCACTAAGGAAAACTTAAAAAATCGTGTTTTAATATTTTTCAATGTGTTTTAAGGGTTTGGGAGGGGTAAAATGCTCAGTTTTGAATCACAAATTTTCACCTGTAACATATCCACAACACTAAACGGGAGTTCACTGTAATCCGCTGCTTCCCCGCTACGGGGCGACGACATGTACGTACATTACATTAACGCTCCGCACCTGAACAAAGCTGGCGTTCTTTTTAAGGTGGCTAAAAATACACACTTGTATTTTGTCTGGCGAATCAAAGGCGGCGCTCGTCTTTTTTCATGGTGTGCCAGCTCACATTTGGCAGCGAGCAGAGAGCACACTCGCAGAAATAATTGCTCTTATCTGTGAGACTCAATAAAAAAGCTCCCGCTTTTCAACTTAGAAGGTGCTACTCACTAAGTACTAACTGCTCATATACATTATTATAGAAGAGACTAAGGCCACATAGCTGTAGCTTTGTTTTTTTAATGACACATCAACCTTTTTGACAGAGAAAATACTCTGACTCGACATGGCTTATCAGTGACAATAATTAGGGTTCTATTCCATTTAGCTTTAAAAGAGATGTCAAGTGTAAGGGGGAGGTTATAACATTTAATAGCATTTACATATGCTTGAAGTTTTTGCCTTTCGCGTCTTTTATTCAGCGAGAGTTCCTTTTTATATATAAAAACAACAGCAGCAGCAGCAGCAAAAGACAGCATAAATGAAATAGGAGAAACTGAGATTTACATATATACTGCCTTGGGGAAAAAAATTAGACCACTGTAAAGGTATTAGTTTCAAAAAAGTTGCCGTTTATAGATATGTTTTTGTAAAATGAACTTTTTGGTTGTTGGTCAATAAACCGCTGAGAACATACAGTAACTTCAAAATTCCAAGTGCAAATATTGCCTTTTTTTTTTTAGAGCATTTATGTGCAGAAAATGAAAAACGGTCAAAACACACATATATATATATATATATATATATATGTGAGTCTTGAGTCTTAATATTTTCCATGTTGTGCTATGAAAAGCATGCATCTCCCAGAGTTTTCCTTTCTACACCAAACATTTTGCATCATGATTTCATGCTTAAAATGAATGGACATTGTGTTCATGTATAATGCATGCATACATACAGACATGTAATACACATTGATTTGATGATGAAACACAAAGCCGACCGTCGCAACTAAGCTGCAGTAATAGTTGTCGTTTTGCGGAGAAAACTTCGTAAACTGGGCACCTCATTAGTCAAAGTACAACAGTATACAGTGCTTGAGAGTAACTAATTACATGTTACGACATTACGAAATGTCATTATAAATGTAGTCCATTACATTACTGAAAATGTGTAATTAAATTACTGTTGCTTTTGGAAATTTCCGTGATTGCAATTTTAAGTTACATCTTTAAAATAGCCACAAAAGCTCATATTTCTCCCCCCCCCCCCATATCACTTCCTCCTCCTAAAGCTGATGCTTGTGATTGGCTCTCTCTGGTCATGTGCCGTTCTGCCCTAGTCTCAAATATGACATATTTTTCCAAATATGACCTTGAAGCGCCACCTTGTGGTGCAATCTATTAGTTTGTCTGCAATTTTGAAAAGGTTGATTCATAGTTAAATGTTTGAACACACGTTTGAACAGTTTCATCTTCATAATTTTGGACTTTTTGATGGAACATTCACTTATCTGGGTTGTCAAAGTGATATTGTCTTAATTGTGCAGATTTGTCATTAGGTTATCATGGTATGGTGGGTTTCCACAAAATTTCTAAAATAACAAACACTTTTATTTTGTATTTACATTTCGTCATGTTTTGTTATCAGTTTGTCATTTATGTAAAGAACAAATATGAGGTTAATTCCAAAATAATGATCTATGGTTTTAATCCACTTTTTTAGAGGAAACATCCAAGGATCCTGTTGATACATTCATTCAAAATTAAGAAAAGTAATCCAATTTCATTGAAATAGTTACACTACTATTACATTTTCAACAAGATAACTTGTAATTGTAACAAACTAAATTTCCAAAGTAATTTTCCCAACACTGACTGGATATATACTGTATTTGTTATCATTATTGATACTTTAACCCCTCATGTTGTTTTCTTGTCACTAAAGCCTTTCCAAAACCGAAGATCTAGGACTTTCGGTACAGTATTGTGTTATGATGAGCGTCTTAAACCTCAACGAAGCATCTGTTTCTGCACCGAAAAACTAACTTCTGAATCCAGATCATTTTCATTTACCGCACACTTTGTTCCGCGGCGGGTCCACATGTATTGTACTCTCTGTATGTTTTAGTGCGGTCGTGTCAGGCAGCAGCAGCAGCATTCCAGCTCTCGTTTCATATCATAAAAACGATTCAAACTTAAGGGACCGAGTTCAGCTCGGCCACTTGGGAATTTAGGAAAAGGGGGAAAAAAAGTTCACTCTCCTTTAGAAAGATAGCTGGTGTCTTAACAGGCCCTCAGCTGCAGTACCTGGCTCCCTGTGTGCACACCTTTAAATCACACCCAGGATAGTTGCCTTGTCAAAGTTCTCTCTCTCTCTCTCTCTCTCTCTCGAGCATCTGAGAAACATTAAAACGCTTCCTCATGCAAGCCCGAGCGTCCCACAGGGCAGCGAGGGGGAGCAGAGCCTTTCTCTCAGGCCCAGCATCCGGGGAGGATAGCGCTCAGTACCGCTCGGAAAGTCCCAGCTCGGACAGCGGTGGTTAATATTTTAATAGCCTACGGCTGAGGCAGTTATCGTCCCCGTGTATTCTTGTTGGTGGCTTGAAAAAAACCCACTCGCTCACTCTCTCTTTCTCACAGCTAAGAACCCGATTTGAGTTTTTAATTATTCTTTTTTGAATTCCCCAACCAGCTCTCCTCTGTTCTTTTTCATTTGTGCACCGCCGTTTTTCCAACACTTGTATCCAGGGAATGACTGATAGTGTCCTACTTAACTTTTCACTTTCTTTCCTGTGATTTCTCCTCTTCTTTTTCCCCCCCAACCACCCACCCACCTCCATTCCGAGGGACTATTACTGATCAATCCTCCAAACACCTGCGTTTATATTGATCACTCATTCACTTTCCCTTCCTTCTCCACTGAAGGGAAGACTTTTCAAGCTCAGGTAAAAGTGAACCGATCCCCTCGTGAAGACTTTCCTGGTCCACAAGGCTTTGTTTTGATGTGGTCTGCCATATAATAAGACTCATTGATACCACTTAATGATACAGTAAACCCCCGCAAGTAATTTACGCCCCCTCCCAAAAAAGAATTGTAATTGCCTATATCTAAGTGGTGCCTTCAGATGCAAATTTAATTTGTTCCGTGGCTATGCTCTTAACTCAAAACACTTGTATATCAAATCATCCCTCCCCTTCCATTAAAATGAATGGAAATGTCATTAATCCGTTCCAGCCTCCGCAAAAAGCTCAATAAATATTTCTTACTGTGTTTTTAAATTAGGACTCCATAATATTTAAATTCATAACTACATGTAGTAATGACATAATTAAATAGAATGTAAATAATTTAACAGTGCGTCATGATTCACTCAGGGCGGTTCCTTCCGGTGTGCGCAACGGCCACTGGGGGGTAGTATAACACAGACACAAATGAATAAGAGTTTGACAACTACTGTAAGTTGCTGTAATATGAGTTGTTTTTCGCAGCGGATACATAATATATGCCCGAGTATTGTTATATTGTCTGTCAACATGTGTTGGTGCACCGTTTGTTTATGTTCCAATATCCGTTACTTCAAGCATTTTAAAACCGCCACATAGATGCATTCGTTAGCTCATCTATGGCATTTCATGTGTTAGCATGAAGCTAGGAGACTTCAAGGCAAAGTTATGTGGTTGTTTTAAATACACAATGTGTAATTATAGTTAACATTTCAACCTCATTTTACAGCAACCCTTAAAAATAAATGACTTACAGATTGTTTGACTTCCACTACCAACCCAGACTAAACGTAGCCCCTACCTGACATCCAAAGCTTGTCTCCCTGTCGAGATGTATCACTACTTTCCTATAATAGACAGGACTTTGCCAAAATCTTGTGGCATCTTAGGGCATGTCAGAAAGAGCACAAAAAAATGAATAGGTGAGTTTTTAAGCCAATGGTAGGATATAGGTTCCACAGAAAAAAAAAATAATAATCTTTCTGGTTCACCATACTAATATTTAGGGTTTATAGGGCTATGAATTAGTTGGCTAACAGACTAAAACCGTGATATGGTTAATATTTTTGTGTCATAAACACTCATAAACTTGCAAAGTTGAAATTTAAATTGTTCAGAACAAATCCACAGAATTCAGTATACAAAGTCTTTTAACAAGCACCTCCGCTGCTGGCACTCACAGTTTAAATTTTGAAACACTTCATAGTTACAAACATGAACTCGTTTACTTGTAATGAAAGAACAACCTCAGATAACGAGCGAGCCCTGCGACTGGCCAGCGACCAGTCCAGGGTGTACCCCGCTTCGCCCCCTAAAGTCAGCTGGGATAGGCTCCAGCTCACCTGCATTGCTAATGAAGACAAGCCCAACAAAAATGGATGTATGGATAATTAGCCACATGCTGCTTCACCATGCCTCAAGACAAATACGCCATTATCTGATCACATTTAGCAGCCAGCTCTGGTTAATTTCCGTAACATAACAGCCACAGGGACCTGCTTGCCAAATAGTGGACCCACATTTTACTCCATAAGTGTCCAAGAGGCTTCAAGTGGCCAAAACCAGCAAGTGCTTGTTAACCCATCGTAGTTCATTTGAAAATACAGCGGAACCTCGATAGAACGGACTAATAGGGGCGGAGGAGGGTCATCTGAAATAGCCGATTGTCCATTACATTAATGTACTTTTTTAAAATGTTTTTATTTTTTTAGAGGCCATATGCACCCATATTACTGTACAGTACAAAAGTATTGTTTTGTAGGTTGTTTTTTTTGTAGCCTAAAACACCCAGTACAGTACAAAGTTATTGTAAATAAACATTTTAAAAAGCTTAAATGTTTGAAAGTTTCACATTTTATTCAAACTGACCACGCCGGTGGTCTTGGTCATGGTGATATTGTTGACGTACAGTACTCATCAGAGGCGAGTCGCTTTTATGAGCCGTGAGGAATTCGTGCGCTTCCCAGTTCCAAATCTGGTGCCAAAGTCGAACGGCTTGACAAAAAAAAATTTTACTGTACCAGAAGTAGCATGTTCCAGACTCTCTGCGCTGCGAATCTATGTACAATAGACAATAGATACTGTATATCCATCATGACATGGCTGCCACGTCAATGCTCCACATTCAACATGGCCGCCACGTAGGCACCGTAGGCACAGCTTTTGGAATTGGATCTAGTAATATTGTATATCTGTGACCAAGAAATACGCAAGTCCCATTCTCTACCTGAATTGCGCCAGTAAACAACAGTGGCCAATTCTGGAACTAACAGACTTTGTCAACGGCATTTTAAGTGAGAAATGGAAACTATTTTTGGACACATTGTTCAGTCCCGACGGTCCGTTTTATCTGATAGCTGTTATATCGGGGTCCGTCTTATTGAGGTTCCACTGTATGTTATAATCATGTTAAAAAACTAGCAAACTTATTTTTCTTTTTCTTCTGCTTTTTTAAGTGGTGCACCCCCAGCAGATATGGAACATATTAAAAAGTAGGAAAGTAGTACTTCACAATTTCCTTTATGTGTTTGTCACTCTATTAGGGGTTCACAATATATTTTGAATTAAAAAATTTTTTTTTACAGCTGATAACTACTTTTTACACTTGTATGACAGCAAAGAATGTCCAAAATTGGGTTGCATGAAGCCTTTTTGTGAGGCTTCCCTGTACAAGACCATCTCTCTTCGTCAGGGGTGAGTATACACACTTTCTGGTTTTAATGTTTTATTTTACTGTGGTTAACTTATTTCTACGCAAATTAGTGCATTTACAATAGCGCAATTAGCATTTTATGGAAATATATAGCCTTTTCGGCGAAAGTTGTCGCATTTCTGCTTGAATTTAATCGCATTTTGTACGAAATATGGTAATGTGGTGCCCAATATGGCTCTTTTTGGCATAATATTGCATTTCAGGGTACGATTTTTTGATTTCAAGGCAACATTCGCATGTCATGGCAAAAGCAGTAATTGAATGTTATTTACATGCTTTGTTTTTACAAAATTGACAGAATTCAATAAAGTTTTAAGGGGAAAACAACACGTTAAAACACTCTCTGGTCCTAAATAAACCAGCTATACGACTCTGGATGGGCACGCCAAACAATTTCCACCATTCAACGGGTCTCCAGATGCAAGTTTACAACTTTTTGTTGTTTCTGCTCATCAGCACATAAAGAGAGACCACCAACCCCCCTTTATACCCCCACCACGTCCCACAGCCCTTCATTTAAAACTAATTACAACTAGAGGAGGCGAGTCAAGTAAGATAGACACAACATCTGCATGGATGGTGGTTAGTGCTCTCACTTGACTGACTTGCGTATGATTCAGTGCAAATGCAAATGAATGCATTACAGGTTCCTCAGTGTGTGTGTGTGTGTGTGTGCGCGTGTGTCGGCCGCTCGGAGCCCGCCGTCAGCACAGCCTGCAGGGAAGGGTCCGGGGTTACGGCATCAGCTGCGAGCGGGAATGAGAGTGGCTGAGAGTCAGACAGACAGCGCCGTGGGTTATTATGTTTGAGTCAGAGCAAACACTCCCGGGAGCACCAGGCCCTCCATCTCCCACCAAAAAAATAAGTATATCGCAGTTACAGTTGTAACACAATCACAAAATAGGGCCAGGCGGCTTTTAAGAGCAAATTTATATATGCAAGAGGGGGGCTCAAACAGCACCCGGAATAATTAATTCGACAAATCTCATCTGGGCGCACTTAATTGAAGTACGCTAAACACGTCGAGCGCTCTCCAAATGGAGAGGACGGGTCCATCCGAACCTCTGCACCTTCCATAATGAAAGAGAAAGAGGAAGATAATAGCACACATAACCTGCAGCAATTAAAGGGCTCGGGAATGTGGTGAACAAGCTTTGCCCTCTTGGACACTGTTGACCCCCCGGTGCCCAACAAGGCCCCCCGGGGAAATAAGCACTTATTAAAAACGGAGGAACGGGGCCACAAATCCCGGCGAGGCTGTAATATGCTATAGAGTAATTTAATTCTACTTACATGTATCACTTGGGCTCACGTGCCAACCGGGAAGCAATTCGGCATTTCATTTGACAAAATATGACCTGTCGAGAGACGGAATAATAACATGTGATCCGAAATAGGGGGGGAAAAATAACAAAGAATAAGGCGCTATCTCGGCGTAATTGTCATTGTGTGTGTGCCACCTTGCTGCATCTTAAAATAAAATAATACCCAGAAAAAGTCATCCTCGTCTACTTAAGGGATTATTTTGAAAGTCTCTCTTTACCCTGCAACAGACTGATGAAAGACACGTCCGTGCTTGATTTGATCATCCTTCATAAAGCAGTAAAACAAAAAACTCAAACCTAGATATATGTATATATAAATATATATGGTGGAATCACAAGTCCTGGCATGGGTTTGGGAATATTGGTTGTACACTCCTCCAGAGTGAGGGGAAAATCCCCACGGTGTGGCTGCGCTTTTTCCTTTGTGCTGTGTAGTTTCACCGCAAATAAACATACTGTCTGTTATTGTGTTCCCACAAGAGTGCCGCAGTTAAAGAAGTAGACTTTTCCTTTGCTCTTCAAAACGGAATACAGGTCAGTGTCCTACATAAGTTTTGTTGCACTTTTGGAAAAACACTTCCTGCGCATATATATGTTCACCGTTTTCACGCAAAATGTTGGAATCCGCCCCGGAAATACAAATAGTTTAGTCATGTAAAGTTAGTGTTCATTAGCTCAAATTTAGTCGTTTTTTTCTCTATAAAAAGTTAGTCAAACTTTTTCAAATGATTACATTAACTTAAAAGAATTATTAGAACAATATTGCAATGTTTTATATATATATATATATATATTATAGCCTTTTTGTGCCAAAATTTATCATTTAAGTAAATTATACCATTTCATGACAAACAATAACGTTTTGTGGAAAACAGTTGTTTTTATTACAAGGTTTTACAGTAGTTATGCCAGTAGTATGTTGCCTTTTGTGACAAAATGAAAAAAAAAATGTCTAGCAAAGTATATAATTTCTGTGAAAAAAATAGTGCATTTCCATGGCAAATGATAGCGTTTTTGTGCCAAACTGTAGCTTATTATTTATTTTTTTTTTTTTGGTAAAATATACAATTTCATGGCATACAGAAGCATTTTGTGGGCGAAGCATAGAATTTTTGTGGAAAACAATAGCATTTTCATGGCAAACCTTTGCATATTTGTTGCAAAATAGAACTTGTCATTTTTCTTCTGGCAAAATATACCACTTCTGTAGAAAAAAAAATAGCATTTTCCCCCTGCAATTGGCTGGCGACCAGTTTTGGGTGTAGCCTGCCTCTCGCCCAGAGTCAGCTGAGATGGGCGCCAGCACACCCGCGACCTGAGTGAGAATATGTGGTACGGAAAGTGGATGGATGGACGGATGGAATATATTTTTGTGGAAAAATGACAGCATTTGGGAGGCAAAATGTTTAATTTATAGCAAAATATACAATTTATAGCATTTTCGTAGCTTTTGAGTCGAAAATGATAGTGTTTTGTTGCAAAAATAAAAAAAATAGCACTATATTGTCACTATACTATATGTTATATGTTTTTATTGCAAAATGTTTGCATTTTATGCCAAAATACATATTTTTCTAGCAAAATATAATTCTTTTGGAAAAATACAGCATTTTCTTGGCAAATGATAGCATTTTTGTGAGAAAGTTTAGCATTTTGTGGCAAACAATCATTTTTATGACAAAATATAACATTTTGTGGCAAACCAGAACATTTACAGTGGGTACGGAAAGTATTCAGACACCCTTAAATTTGTCACTCTTTTTTATATTGCAGCTATTTGCTAAAATCATTTAAGTTAATTATTTTCCTCATTAATGTACACACAGCACCCCATATAGACCGGGAAAAAACGGAATTGTTGCAATTTTTGCAGACCTATTAAAAAGGAAAAACTGAAATATCACAGAGCCATAAGTATTCAGACCCTTTGCTCAATATTTAGCAGAAGCACCCTTTTGAGCTAATAGAGCCATGAATCTTTTTGGGAATGATGCAACAAGTTTTTCTCACCTGGATTTGGGGATCATTTGCCATTCCTCCTTGCAGATCCTCTCCAGTTCTGTCAGGTTGGATGGTGAACGTTGGTGGGCAGCCATTTTCAGGTCTTTCCAGAGATGCTCAATTGGGTTTAGGTCAGGGCTCTGTCTGGGCCATTCAAAAACAGTCACTAAGTTGTTCTGAAGCCACTCCTTCGGTATTTTAGCTGTATGCTTAGTGTCATTGTCTTTTTTGAAGGTGAACCTTCGGCCCAGTCTGAGGTTCTGAGCACTCTGGAGAAGGTTTTTGTCCAGGATATCCCTGTACTTGGCCGCATTCATCTTTTCTTCGATTGCAACCAGTCTCCCTGTCCCTGCAGCTGAAAAACACCCACAGCGTGATGCGGCCACCACCATGCTTCACTGTTGCCACTGTATTGGACAGGTGATGAGCAGTGCCTGGTTTTCTCCACACATGCCACTTAGAATTAAGGCCAACAATTTCTATCTTGGTCTCATCAGACCAGAGAATCTTATTTCTCACCATCTAGGAGTTCTTCAGGTGTTTTTTAGCAAACTCCATGCGGGCTTTCATGTGTCTTGCACTGAGCAGAGACTTCCGTCGGGCCACTCTGCCATAAAGCCCCGACTGGTGGAGGGCTGCAGTGATGGTTGACTTTCTAGAACTTTGTCCCATCTCCCGACTGAGTCTCTGGAGCTCAGCCACAGTGATCTTTGGGTTCTTCTTTACCTCTCTCACCAAGGCTCTTCTCCCCCAATTGCTCAGTATGGCCGGACAGCCAGCTCGAGGAAGGGTTCTGATAGTCCCAAACGTCTTCCATTTAAGGATTGTGGAGGCTATTGTGCTCTTAGGAACCTTAAGTGATGCAGAATTTTTTTTGTAACCTTGGCCAAATCTGTGCCTTGCCACAATTCTGTCTCTGAGCTCCTCAGGCAGTTCCTCTGACCTCATGATTCTCATTTGCTCTGACACGCACTGTGAGCTGTAAGGTCTTATACAGACAGGTGTGTGGCTTTCCTAATCATATCCAGTCAGTATCATCAAACACAGCTGGACTCCAATGAAGGTGTAGAACCACCTCAAGGATGATCAGAAGAAATGGACAGCACCAGAATTAAATATATGAGTGTCACACCAAAGGGTCTGAATACTTATGGCAGTGTGATATTTCAGTTTTTCTTTTTTAATAAATTAGCAAAGAATTCCGTGTTTTTCTGTCAATACGGGGTGCTGTGCGGACATTAATGAGGAAGAAATGAACTTAAATGATTTTAACAAATGGCTGCAATATAACAAAGAGTGAAAACTTTAAGTCTGTCTGAAAACTTTCCTTACCCACTGTGCTTGAAATACTGTTTCTCTGATAAAATACACACATTTCCTTGCAAAATATACAATAGTGTGTAAAAAAAAAATATATATATATATATATAAAATAAATGAATAGAAATTCATGGCAAAAAATTAAAATCTTTGTGGCAAAATTTCACATTTATTATGTTTTTTATTTATTGCAGAATTATAGTATAGTATAATTCAGCTGGTTTAGCCTTTTTTGGCTAGCACTCCTTTCAGCAAAAGTAAAGTTAGCCCATCAAATTTGGCTTTATTTTGTATGATCTGCCACTAAATTCCTGCGGGACCCTGTTGACCATGATGATAGCTACAGATGAACATTTAGGTATGAAACAGGAGGGACCCGCGGCACCATGAATAAAACAACTGCTGCAGGGGGAGCAATTTGGGACATCTGATGAATATTAAAAAAAAAAAAGCACCCAACAAAATAAACAGGCCCTTCTTGAGCATGCACGTGTGCTTGTCTTTGGAAGAGTGGCTGTGCCCCGTGGACACATAAAAGAGTGCAAGGGAGTGATAGGACACGGGGGGATCGGGCAAGGACACGTGGCGGCCCGCCCCTGGTCATCAGTGACAAGAGCGTGGTTGGGTGGTGGGGGGGGGTGTTAAACACACAGCGGGCTGACTCCACACTTTGATTTAGCACTTTTGCCTAATGTTACTAAAGGGGGGTTAGGCAGGCCCGCCGGAGATGGGATCAGCAGATCTCGTCATCAAGAAGCCTCACCTCGGGCTCTCGCTCGTGTGCGTGTGTGGCAAAGAGAGGGGTGGTCCGCGGACCATAGAGAACAATACACAAAGGGCGTCTCACGATTCCATATTGATGCTGGGTAAATGGCTTCATTTGTCTGTGGTGAGGGCTGTATTGACTCCAAACACATGATTTAATACATATTAATATTAGATGAATCACTCATTAATGGAAGCAACAGACAAACCATAATATTGTGTCGTAAATAGATTGAGGCCTTTTTAACAATTTATGGCTTTTTTTCCCCCCCTTCAACGTTCACTCAGGAAAGTGGTGCAATGTGGATGCAGCTTTATAAACAACTCCCCACAATTTATTTTTGCAGCTAGTAATTAACATTTTTGTTGCTGATTCAACACTTTTAGTAATAGTCTACTGGCAAAGGATACTATTTTAATTTCACAATATTGCATTTTGCAGCGGCACCTAGCATTATAATGGGAAAATCTAGCGTTTTGTGGATAAAATACGGCATTTTCATGACAAAACAACTAGCATTTTTATGGCAAAATTTTAAAAATATAGCATTTTCACAGAAAAACATTGCGTTTTTTTTGTGTCAAATTTACGTTACTGTGACAAGTTAAACCATTTTAATGTTAAAATATAGTATTTTCATGGTAAAAAACTAATTGTGACATAAATTCAGCATTTTCATGGCAACATTTCATTGCAAAAGACTGCAGTGGACGACTGATTAGCACATCGGCTTCACAGTTCTGAGGTCGAGTGTTTGAATCCGGGCTCCGGCGTTCCTGTGTGGAGTTTGCATATTCTCCCTGTGCATGCGTGGGAAGTGAAGACTATGATTGTTTGTTTATATGTGTGCCCTGCAATTGTCTGGCGACCAGTTCAGGGCCAAAATCTATAAATTTTGTAGCAAGACAGCATTTTCTGACCATCATGTCCGTTGCATGTCCACAAGTTAAGTGTCGCATTTTGCCACTGCGAGACCCGCCTACTGCGCCACTAACATTTCTGTGGCAAAATCAAGCATTTTTGTTGAAAAAAAAAAAAATTGTGTTTTATGGCCAGGCGTGGCAAAAGTACTTATGTAGAAGTGCAGGTATAGCGCATGTGTAAAAAATTTATGAGGGGCCGTTAGGGACATTATTCAGGATTAGCTCTCACACTTACTATTCAAATGCTTTCACACACACACACACACACACAAACTACTGAAAGGCTCTCATAAGGACAACTCAAACACTCTCATACACACGAGTCTTGCTCTCATTAACACTACTCAAATGCTCTCATTGATACTACTCAAATGCTCTCATTTACACTATAATGCTCTCATTTACACCAGTCAAATGCTCTCATTTACACTAGTCAAATGCTCTCATACATACGCGTCTTGCTCTCATCAACACTACTCGAATGTGTTCACGCGAGCACGTCAATCACACTCTCGCACACATCACTGGCGTTCACAAGTTCACGTCAATCATGCTCACACGTGAATAGTGTACATCTTTTATTAGGTAGTACAATTCAAAAAGTTAAATTATAGAGATGAACTGCACACACTCAGAGTGTGAAGTATTTCATATTTAAAATATGTATTATTTTGATGATTGTAGCACATAGCAAATAAAAAAAAATTCGCCATATTGAGAAACTAAAATATAACGTCAAACGAAGTAGTGAATTAATTCAAGAAATAGTGATTTTTAATGTAGAAATTAGGCTGGAATTTGCCCGCTGAAAAGTACTTCAGTGTTTAATCACTATATTCAAATTTATTGAGATGTACCTATATTTTAAAAAAGTCATGAAATATTTAGCTTCACAACGACAATTCAATTCCTTCATTCCCTTTGGACACCTCATTAGGTACACCGGCACAGGCGAGCTTAAACGCGACTGTCCGGCCATCCTGCCTGCAACGAACCGTGTACGTTTCAGATTGTCATCTTGTGGGACTTAATGATTTTGAATGATTTTGCTCTTATGGTCTGGTTTTGCGATGAAAAAACATCAAAGAAAAAAACAATCCAAAATAACCATCTCTGTTGCTTACTATATATTTAAATATCCTAAATAATGCTTTTGAACTATTCTAATGCATTGAGTATTAGTAAAAAGTCGTAAGACAAATAATACTCTAGTAAAGTAATTGAAACTTCATTACTTCCCACTACCGTGTGCGGCCAAAAGTATATCTTTTGGAGGAAAATAAGACATTTTCTTTGCTCCGTTTCCATTGCGTGTCAGTCATGTTTGTGGAATGTGTTGCATCATCATCATCATCATCATCAGCAACTGGCCATTTTTTAACAATTTTATTTATTTAGTATTTTTTTTTCCCTCCAACTTCCACTCAGGAAAGTGGTGCACTCTGGATGCTGGTAAATAACCCACCGCCCTTTCACACACACACACACTAACACACCACCAGCACCTTTTTTTCTCCAGCTAGTTACTTTGACTGTGGGCTTGGGAGCTGATCTGTGCTCCAGACACTTTCAAGTCTGCTTAATGTAGCCTACACGGGCTTCACACGCCGTTTCAAGCTCTTATGGAAAACAGGCCTTTGAAATCCCTGCGCAGCCCAATCTTAATCTCATTTGTGAATATGAGCCGAGCCACGACAGGACCAGGAACATCCTCGTCTTCCTAAAGCGCCGTTTCATTTGTCAGGAGATTTGGGGTCGGGTGGGGGGGGGGGACGTGCGGTTGACACAAGAGGAGTGATTTAATTGATTTTAATCACACACCTGAGATAGGTTGGGGAAGCGGAGGTGGCGGCGGGGCTGCCCTCCGCCATTATTTCGTGCCCCCCCACCAAGCTGCTGCACGCCGGCCTCCTCCTCTGTTTGTTTTGAGACGTCAGCGATTTGACGGATACGACTTGGATTATGAACTCACAAAGCGGGGCCGGAATTTCAAACACGACCTTGGACTTAATATGCCGACGAGAGCTATTAAAAGAAGGAGCTCGTCACTTGGAAGAAAAAAAAGAAAAAAAAAGGATGGAGTTGTGCTTTGTGGATTTCCAAATCTTGCACCCTTGACAAGTTTGATGTTCCACAAGCAATATTTAACTTTTTGTTAGCGCGCAAAGATGAATTTCTCCCTTCTGCCTCCTCAGGAAGTCTGAGGCCTTCCCTCAGCGTGCCAGTAATTTGTTATGAAAATCCCCACCCAAATGCGTCGGGTGGGGGAAGACAGCGTAGGACCACGTTGTTGCAAGCTATTAGTTGGGAAAACAGTTTGGTGAACATTATAATGCAAACCAAGCTGGAGAAGTGGGGAAAAAAGAGGCTGGAAGACAGCCTGGGGAGAAAGATTTAAATATGTAATCAACTAATATTTCATTTATTTGCCTCACATGGGAACCTGACCATTTAGCTGCGGCGCAGTCGGATCTAAACCTCTCGCTTTTAATCAGGCAGGCCTGCAATTATGCGTAGATCTGAGCTAGCACAAAAACAAAAGTCACTTTTGCGTTATTAAACCTCGCAATCCGGGTTCAACGATTTAAAAAAAAAAAAAAAAAAAAGTGTCGGGATAAAAGTTTTACTTTGCTCTGCATTTTATGACACGCGTTTGGCCTCATTCCTTCATTTAGCGCATCTCGCCGAGCTCGGCGGAAGGCTGCGTCGTTTTATTTTTTTTATTTATTATTACCCGACTCTTCCCGGCTTGTCGTGCGCTCCTGGTAGAATACAATGGCATTCATTCTTGATGAGCCCGCTGTCACTTTTAATTTCTGCTCGTTCGCCGAAAGTGAATGACAGCCGGCCGCCGTCATAAATATAACATGCGGCGCATTAATTTTTCAAGGAACAAGAATGGGAGGCTCCAGTTACTAATTCCTTTTCAAATGTTTAGATTTACGGCTTTTCTCGCCGGCTGCATCTTTCACCAACTTTGTGGCAGAAATATATTTCCATCTCATTAATGAGCAATTAAGAGAAATGGGGTGTGAGGGAAGTCTCCATTCTGAAAGACGGGTACAAGTGTGTACCTTCAAACAAAATGCAGTTTTTTTGTTTGTTTTTGTTTTGTTTTTTACAGACCATGTTACTACAATGTTGTTACTATGTTATTACCATGTTGTTACAGTGAATGGGGCTTCACGAAGTCTAATTACTTTTTTTTTACGACTCTAACCTTTGACACAGCTCCATTTTACTCAAATCACCCAAAAATTAAACAGATTAATGGCAATGGCAAAATGTCGTGCTCAGACCTCCACCAAGGCCAAACAGTCTAGATTTGGAACATCACCAAATAGTAGTCATTCATATAAACACACTGCTATTGTGAAAAATAGCTCACGTTCACAAAAGGGAATACAAATGATGCGGCCCCTTCACAAAGTTTGATGGAAATTAGTGAGTTTGTTTTTTCGTGATCTCATTGACAAACAGATAGAACACATTGTTAAGACTGAATAAACTACCAAGGGAGTTTTAAGGCCATACTACAAAACAAAACAAAAATGAATTAGTGAGAATAAAACCAAAAAATAAAATTGTAATTTTACAACGTTGTAAATATTACGCCATTCCCCTGAAAATGGTCTTTTTCTGGCATCTTTAAAACTTCATTTTCATAGAATTGACTGTTCTTGCTCGTTTTGACCTTATTCTTGTAATTCCTACTTTGTTTCCATCATAAAAGCTTTTCCTTTGTTTGTTTCCAGTCTAGCGCTTCGTAATAAACAATTATTTAAGTCAATAGGTAAGAACAGCGACATTGCCAAATAGTGAGACCGCAAGTCCTGTAGTCTACGGCTTTCCCCTTTTCATCGTGATGAATGGCTGAGTTTGTTATCCAGTGGTACCTTGACTTATGACTTTAATTTCTTCTGTGATCAAGGTCTTAACTCAATTTATGTACATACCAAATCAATTTTCCCCATTAAAATCAATTGGAATGCCTACCTGTTCCTTTTAATAAAGAAATTAAATAAGAATAATGGACTGACCTGAAAAATTGTTGAGCCTAAAAAAGTTAAGGAGAGTCTTTCAACTGTTTAAGGCGAGTTTACACTGATATTATTGACACATAACAGAACTCAAGACCACTTATCTATGTCATTAAGTAAAAAAATTATAAATTTTGAAGACCATAGATGCCAGCTCAACAGTTCAGTATGCTGTTTTCAAAGAAATTATTTGATTTATAATACATTTTGTTATTGGAGAACTCGAGTAAAAGTGTGCCGTTGTTTCCTACGCAGATGACATGAAGAAAGAGTAGAAATAGTCACTGTGGTAAAAGTTCATATTTTCTGCAATACTACCATGTTATGAAAAGACAGCAATGAAATAACACTAAAAACAATCTAAAAATACAGTGAATCCAATGTCCATAAACCTTAAAAAACAAAACAATAAAACCTTTGTTCCTGTTTTCGTCATTATTATGCTATTGTTTTTCGAACATCAAGAGACTAGATTTTTAACTCGCTTTTGTTATAACTACCCGAAAGAAACTTAAAGGCTAGCTTTCTCGTATTGGTTGTTAAAGGGTTAAGCCCCGCAGTGATGCTTAAGTGACAACGACATCGCTTCCTCAATGAGGCCTCCAGCAGCCGTCTTTGCACTCGCGTTCACTTTTGCAGTCGTATCGCATCAACGGCGCGGTAGTTTGTGTCGAGGCCCGGCGTTCCGGCTCCGAAAACAGATCGGAAGTGGGGGAGGGGGGGGGGGGGGGATGAGCGAGATGAGAACGTTTGGATATGCTCAAAAGAAGTCTTCTCTCAAAGGCAGCACATCCTCAAAGAAGTTGGGGGAATCTGCTATTCTTTTTAATGTCTGCAACGCTGCAGAAGACATGAGCTACTGTACGTCCTTGTTGTGGTTCCGCCGTTATGATGTATCACACAGGTCCTGATTAGCCACCGGGTATTCCGAAATATCAAATAAACGTCATTTATTGGACCAAATAGATGCTTGTTGTGACTCTTTTAAAGAGGGGGGGAGAATGTGGAAGTGACAGCTTGTTAGCCGCTAATTCAATTTATGGTGTCTGCTTTAATTTAAATAAAATCACCTGTGCCGGATTGCGTGAAACTCATGATGTTACTGAAGTTGAAAGACAAACGCATTTGTTCTCGACTAAAAATCCCGCTGTTATTCTTATTCTGTGACGTTAATTTGAGGCATAATGGCGAGCTGGGTAAAAAAAAAAAAAAAAACATTCGGCATAATTCACAGACATGAGAGGTGGGAGACAATAGGCAGCAAATCAGCGGCAATCCAATTTCCATGCCACCTCGTCTGGGAGGAAAATGTCATTCATATTTTAACCCTTATTAGGACCGTCTGCTGCTGAGTGTCTGAATTACATTTGCAGGCTTTTGGCTCGTCATGAAAGACTAAATCAGCCTAAAAGATGGCAATTGACAGAGGGGAGTAAAAATATATAGGAATCCACCACACACACCTTTTCTTCTGGGCCTTTTTAATGAGCTAAAATACCCACTTCTTGCCATTTCCCCTGCCTTAATTGATGATTATGTTGTTACACAGGAGCGGCGCTTGCCGCTCTCCTCCCAGTCATTATGATGTAGACGGGCAGCTCTTGAAGCTTCAAAGGCGGGAAGGAGCGATTTAAGCATGGGGTTCAAGCTTCAAGCATCCCCTTGGCCTCGCAGGTAAAGCAACAACAAAAAAAAGCATGTAAACATTGCATGCTAATCGCTAATTAGCCCCGTGGCTGAATTGCACACAATTCCTGTTTGGAGATGACCGCCGTTACGGTCGCGCTTAAGGGCATGTTGTATGTCTTTTGACGACCCAATTAGAAATTCAGCTGCAGGAGCGTAAAGGCAAGAAACCTTGTCATGAATATTTAAAAAGACAGCCACCGACCAGCACGAAGGGGACGCTGAACCGCGCGTCATTCGGGAGGGAGCGGAGAGGTAAGAGGCGGGCGAATATCCGGCGAAGTCACCCACAATCCAATCGACAGCCTCTTGATGTGCTTTGTATTAGCGGGAGAGATGGCGGCTCGCAATGTAGAGGAGGAGACGGCGAGTCAAGGTGACCATGACCCATGCATGTTCACTACAATGGATTTTAGATTTACCAGGGTGTATTCAATCAAGGAAAATGGTGGTAATAGTGGGAATCTTAAAACAGTATATACCCTAAATTAGTGTATTTTTTTTTTATGGGACAATGGTAACTATGCTCACGAGGGAGCTTGAAGCAATCGTGAGAACTGTCTGTATTTCCACCACATTTTGCAAAGGTTCCCACAGAAACATGCACCTGTTGGTCTTTCAAGGGGTCATGGGGGAATCTCAACATTGTAAGAGTTCAATTCATTTCTGTGTATTTTTACGGGACTGTGACAGAGTTTTTAAACAGTCCCAGAAGTCAGTTTTCCCGCCGCATTTGCAGAGTTTGCTGAAAGGGTTATATCATCCCAACACCGATGCTATTTGTTAGCCCGCCTATGGCATTTTGCGTTCTTTGTTAGCATTAAACTAAACAGACTTATCTAAAGCAAAGCTACGTGCGTGTGTGTTTTTTTCCGAACACAACACAAAAACTCGGATGTTGGGTCAGTCGTATCTCAAGGCACCACTGTTTTCGCAGTAATTAAATAAATACATTTGCGTCACATTAAGTGAAATTTGTCACACCCACTAATCTATCACATTTTAAAAAAAAATTCAGGATGTAGCCTGCTTCTCGCCCAAAGTCAGCTGGGATAGGCTGCAAGCGTGATAGAAAATGGATGGAATATTACTTTCATCATTATAGATTCGATTTAAACGGCCCCGATATGGCCTATGACTTTCATGTCTATGTCATGCCTATAATTAGTCTCATATCCCTCACAGGCTGCCAGCAAAACTACAACATGCTGAGTCAAAACATGTCAATGATGTTATGGAGACTTCATCATGTCAGTAAAGTCCAGTAAAACATTACTACCAAAATAATGTTGTTCTTCCATGTGAATGGTCAGTAATATATTTGTGTTCTTTCTCCAAGACACACACACGTACGTATAACCACAAGCTACTTGTCGTTTTCACAGCCATAATGATGCCAGTGTGATAGCCCGGGAGTGTTATGCGCTTAATTGGTGTTTTTAAATGCGGCGACACCTAAAATTGATTCTTTTGTTTTCCAACAGCGCCGCACGCGTGCTGGTGTGACTATCGCGGGGGAACGTGACAAGTGCTTAAACTTGACTCTGCTCTCGTCGGCCTCGTCGCGTACACGCCGAACTGCGAAGTAGCTTCCGCGGCACAAGTAGCTGAAAACTGAGGCGCTTTCCGACACCTTTGTCGAGTGAGCAGGTAAAAACAGGTTTTGTTTTTTTGTGCCTGTGGGGCACCGATCAATTATTCTTCTTCATTTTTTATTACGCCATTTTACTGCGTGTCAAATCACATTTGCATGCTGCTAATACATTGGAACCCCCAGGGGCCAACGCCCATGGGGTGTTGGAATTTGACCAACATTTTCAGGGAAAACTTCAGAATCTGATGCAAGCGCAGTTCAGCGAGCATCAAAGAATTAAATCTGCATGTTTTGTTCTTCATGTTTCATGTTCTTTGGCATTTTTGGCGGCACTTATTCCAAAAGAAAGAACACCCTCAACAAAGGGTTTTAATTCTCCTGTTATGTTACCAGTCAAATAGACCCATTTTAAAGTAAAAAACTCCCGAAAAAGTTTAAAAAAACTTAGATATATTTTTCAGGGAAAAATATATATATATGTATATATATATATGTATATATATATATATATATGTATATATATATATATATATATATATATATATATGTATATATATATATATATATATGTATATATATATATATATATATGTATATATATATATATATATGTATATATATATGTATATATATATATGTATATATGTATATATATATATATGTATATATGTATATATATATATATATATGTATATATGTATATATATATATATATATATGTGTGTGTATATATATATATGTATATATGTGTATATATATATATGTATTTATGTGTATATATATATATGTATATATGTGTATATATATATATGTATATATGTATATATATATATATGTATATATGTGTATATATATATATATATATGTATATATATATATGTATATATGTATATATATATATGTATATATATATATATGTATATATATATATGTGTGTGTGTATATGTTTACAGTAGTTAATTAGAGTAATATATTTTTACACATGTATAACTGTTTAAAAAAAAAATCGATCATGAGGCTTCTGCGACACATCACGTAAGCACGTCTCAATAATGGTTCTTTTTACATGTGAAAGACAGTAAAGAATGTTACTTAAAACATTACCTACAGGGGACAGTTTCATTTATTATATCGCTTGTCCTCATGAGGGTCACGGATGAGCTGCAATCTACCCAGCTGAATTTGGGTGAAAGGGAGTGTACACCCAGGACTGGTTGCCAGTCAGTATGCAGGGCACATATAGACAAATAACCATTCACATTCACACCTATGGACAATTTAGAATTTTACATACATTAATTTAGGAGGAAGCTAAACTAACTGGAGAAAACCCCCTCTAGCAAGGTAGAACATATAAACATAACCCAGGACGGCCTGAAATTCAAACCCAGACACAGAGGTTCTACTAGAAGTGTCACATAGAGAGAACTGTTTCAAATAGGATTATTTATTTTATCTTTTGTTATTTGTGATTACCCATTATAGAAGTTGTACTTTGGGGAACAAAATGCAAACTTCTTATTTTTTTTTAAAAGTGCACGTCCTTACATACAGTATCCTCAGATTAGGACGCAAGCATTATTGGAAAAATACCTAACCATCATTTATAACTTCCATCCATCGCCCGTACCACTTTATCCTCACAAGGGCCACGGGCGTGCTGTAGCCTATCCCAGCTGTCTTCGGGTGAGAGGCTGGGTACACCTTGAACCGGTCGCCAGCCAATCGCAGGGCACATATCAACAAACAACCATTCGCGCACACATTCACACCTGCGGGCAATTTAGAGTCTTCAATCAACCTACCATGCATGTTCTTGGGATGTGGGAGGAAACCGGAGTGCGCGGAGAAAACCCACGCAGGCACGGGGAGAACATGCAATCTCCACACAGGCGGGGCCGGGATTTAAACCCCGGTCCTCAGAACTGTGAAGCAGATGTGCTAACCAGTCGTCCACCGTGCCTCCTCATTAAGAACAATCTGGTTATTTTGTTTCAAATTGTGAATTGTAAGCCTACATATAAAAAAAAAATGCACAGACAGACCTGTGCCAATATAAACTTCCTTTGGAGATATTTGATTGACACTGACAGAGGGGTATTAATTTAATTAGAATTACTTCTAGAACTTTGTTTAGCTCCATGAGAGTACTGCAAACAGCTCCCAGTCTGACACATTGCAGTTTTACACCAATGCCAACGCGCGGGTGTACCTAATGTTGTGTCTGTATCATCCATCCGTTGAGTGGCTCAGTAGCAGAGAACACAGCACCCCTCTTAACCCCGGCGCTCACTCGCGGCGTATCACTCCAAGGCAAATTGTTTTTACTTTGGACCCAACAACAGCAACTAAAGACCCACCTGCTCATCCAATAACTGCAAATCAAATCACATAGGCTTCCCTTTCTTGGTTTCAAAGGGACACGCTCTAAGTTGATTCTTTCCATTTAATTCCAGCAAAGGGATTGACGCCCTCCCCTTCTCCCCGCTGCACCCCAACAACACCAGCAAGCAATGCACGCTTGCCCTTTATCTGCTGCGGGGAGCGGGGTGGGGTGAAGAAACAGAGGATTATCGATTTGCACTCAAACAGTGGGCCAACCTAAAAAGCCCCAATGAATTGTCACTCATTATTGAAATTATCAGGCACTAATTAAACTGGCAACCCTAAGCCCCCTGGGCTACGCTCATCTCCAACTGAATTCCGGCTCCTCCGACAGTAATGGGGAGGCAGCGTTAGCCGCTACTGGATGCTAATGAGACCTGGAAGCTGTCTGTGCCTCTTAGCGGGTTTCAGAGGAGCATCGCTGCTGCATGTGAAGCACAACTCCAGTGCAGCAAGCAAGCAAGAAGGCAACTGAGCCACTAAGCAAGCTGCCGATTGGCAGCGCGAGAAAATGAAAGCGGACGGTCGTGCATCAGCAGCTCCATTCAGCGTCGCTTTAGCCCATTTCCATATTTTCCCAGAGTTGTTGACGCGCTCGCTCTTTTTGCGAGTCAACAGACGCGCCGTACCAGCGAGAGTCTGACTGACTTTATCACACGGTACACAGCCTGTTAATAACTTCCTCTGACAATTCCCCCTCATCTTCTGCTGATGACCAGAGGGACGCCCGTGATTGTCATGTTTGTAGGGGGGGAAGAAAGACTCCAAAACAATGATGTCACGTCAGCCTCTCTATTAAAAGACTTCATATTTTGAGCGGCATAATTAATACTCTTGGGCACGCCGCTACCAAGTTGGCACTCCAGGCAAAGGGCTGCCACTCACCTGATAATTATTTTTGGAAATGGAGCCCAAATTACGGTGATTGACAAACGCAACAAAGCAGAGACAGCCTGCAGCATTGGCGCGGGAGAGAAAGGAGAAAATAAGTGCTTATTGTATTGTATCTGCTTTCACCAAGGATTTCACCGTGTCCTTTCATGTCTCACGTCGAACTTTGGCGAGGGTCAAACTATTTAGCCTCTCTATTCTCTTGAAGGAGCACAATAAAAAGACTCCGCGCGAGTAATTAACACTTCTGTCGCATTTTTGAAGGAAGTGTAGTTAAAGCAACAGTATGTAATCATTACACAGTGCAGGAGCAGAATCATGTGGCGCTGCAATGCCTTGTCATAACGATCTCTGTCATGGCCATCGTGACCCTGGCTCAGCAATTTTTAGTGGTTGATAATATTAGCGGGCCAGCCTGGACCAGCCGAGGATCCCAATTTGTAATTTTTATTGTATTTTTTTATTTTAACCTGGAGTTGTCCTGATCCAATCACGTAATCAGAAATCAGGGCTGATTGCGCTTTTTTTTTTTTTTTTTTTTGCTGATTACTATCATCTGAAAAAGATTCTTTCTTTATTTATTTATATATATTTTTGGGACAGTCTGTACGAAATGACCATAAACTTTTGCGCTTGTCCACAGCTCAATAATTCAAAAGACGGAAACATCAGAATCAGAATCAGAATCATCTTTATTTGCCAAGTATGTCCAAAACACACATGGAAACATTTTGCTTGTACGGACCACAGTCAGGGTAAGCCAAAAGATACTACAACCTAAAATAAGTCTGCAAAGCCGCGCTGACCACACGCGGGAACAATATGGCCGAACAGCTCGCTTAACGTTATCATCAGAGTTCAAAGTTTAAACAATTTACCTTTAAATAGAAGTCTAACAAGTGTAAATTACTGCATTTTGTGACAAGAAACTTGTGTCCCACTAGTTGCATTTGACAAGGTAATTAATCAGTAGTTTTGTTCGATAGGTTAATTTACTGTAAATAAACATTTGAGGGTTTGCTTTTTTTCTTCACGGATTTTTTTTTGTCGATGTTTTCTCTCATCTGTTTAGATCACTATCAATCTCAGAATGGTTTGATCATTAACTTTCCAAGATGAGCTTAATTCAAGGAAAATTACTTCATGAAGTTGTTCTAGATTATGATCATCAAAGTCACAGTTTTTATGCATGATGGGGAAAAGAAGCGTCTTTCTGCTGATGAAAAGCATTGAACAACGAAAGAGATTTCAAGATAATCGTTGCACTTAAATTTGCGGTTGAGTCAGAGAGCAAAGGGGTTTGTTCTGAAAGTGGCGTATAAAGGAAATGTTCCTGTCAGGCAAATGCATTGTCTTAAGAGAGCAGCTGTTAAAAAATGTGTGGGTGAGCTGATTTTCAAATAGTTTCGTTGACTGACGAATGCCGTGCTAGTTTGGATGATCCAGATGGTTGGTGGCTGGCCGCCATGTCCGAGTAAAACTGCAAAGTCAGCAAGGAGGTAAAATTACCATTGTACATTATTGCCATGTACCATTGAAGATTTTGCTGCTATGAGGAAAAAAATGGAACGTGGGCGGAAACAGGGGAAAACATGCACACGCAACACTGCAAGGCCGGAGCTGAGATTTGAGCCCCAAACCTGAAAAACATGCATGTTCGGTTAATTGAAGACGAAATTCTCTCCAGGTGTGAATGTGAGCATGAATGTATCTCTTTGTGCCCTGCGATTGACTGGCAATCGCTCCAGGGCGCACCCCGACTCTCGCCCAAAGCCAGTTGGGATAGGCTCCAGCTGACCCGTGATGAGATAAAAGACGGCTGGTTAGTATTTGCTGGCCAAATAAAGTGTGTCAAGGAGTTCTCCAGACATCACAGGTGACCATTTAAATGAATCCAAGTGTGTTCCTTTAGTTTCGTTAACACAATCAACATTGTCTTGTCAAATAGAGTCACTCAAAATTATCAAACTGAATAAATACATTGGTTTATTTGTATGTCTTTGCTACATTTCAAGCAGAAGAAGTTCAGAGAGTCTTTCAAAAACAAAAACCTACTTTGGATAGTTAACACTGACAATAGGCCTATAATTATGCCAATAAAACCAAATAGCTAATAACATTTTCCCATTTTTATTTTTTTTTTTTCATGCTGCTGTATGTTGGAGAACATTATTTTTTGCCATCTACATATATTAGTTTGTAATATTAATTACCTAACAAAACTATTCCTCATTAGTAAACCCTCAACTCTTTGCAGTATAAATGCTTGCATGAAAATACAGAACAGTTTTGCCCAGAATCAATTTTACACAGAGTCCCAATTAGCTGCACAGCCGCAGTCCGTTCATCCTAAAATTCTGCTCCAAATAAAAGCTGAACCTTCAGGTCAGATCATTTTTTGAAATGTCTGCTTGCTATTTTTAATGGCAAATATGACACTCTGATTTGCTCATAAATTTCTAAATTTGACCTTGTCAGCGCCTTACCAGCGATGAATTCACTAGACATTTTGCAGGAGGAAAAGGAGGGAGTGGCAATTCTAACAAGAACTCAAATAAATGCCTGTCAGATGTCAAAACACCTTTGGGAGAAATTGATTAAAGAGAGGGTTGTGTTTTTTTTTTTTTTTAATTATTATCGATGAATGGAGAAAAAAAATGGGCTCCAGCAGAGGATACTTTTTTCATCCAGGGCGAAAAGGGCAAGTGCTTCAGCACCACTAGGGGTCTATCTGTGCACGTGCCTGTGACTGCCGCCATGTGTAAATCAGCCACTCGGCCACGTCGCTCCTTAGACGAGAGGGCGAGGAATGATGTCAAGTTATTTGTTTTGTTCCAAAATGAAATATTTATTGGCAGCGAGCACCTAGCAGAAACAGACGATAGGCCAGGATGCTTCTTCATCTTCTCACACTCATATTTGGCTTCCACCTCCGCAAAGGCCAGCGCGTGTCCTGAGGGTGTTCAGCGATTCAGGGAAGTGCGCGGGCTTTGGATCCGCGTGCGTGCGTGTGTTTGTTTGTGTGTGTGTGTGTGCGTGCGTGCCTGCGTGCGTGTGCGTGTGCGTGCAGCACTGAGCAAGACGTGGACAAAATGTCCGAACAATTATATGCTGATTTCCTACATTGCTCTCCTGACTCTGCCCCCATGCTTTCTTTTCCCACATACTGTACATCTCTATTGTGCAAGGCGCGGGCTGATTTATGCGTTTGCGGTCAGGACGTTTTCCACTCCAGCGGCAGATGTGAAGTTGCGGTGCATTCTTTGTCATCAGGGGTTGTTTTGTTTTCCTGCACAACATGCTGAAAACATCATTTACCATCATTTAGGCTTGAAATACCGGCGTGGGCGGCTCGGAGAAAGATTTGATGGAAAAGCAGCGAAGAAAAACACCAAGGTAGAAAGTATAAATCGTCCGCGTAAAATCCAATCGGAGGTCTGTTGAACAGAAACGCACTCTGACAGGAAAACCATCACGCTGCGGTGCGGTTTCCAGAGCCACCGCTCACTTCGGACCTCATTGCCTAAAGTACTTTTCACTGTGAGGCGCAACCGGGTGGTAAGAAAGGGAAGTATTATTTGCCTAAACTCCAAGTGGACCACTTAAACAGTAATATTATTGATAGTGGCAATAATTTCCGACTTCTGGTGTACACCCTTTGGTGCGTCATTTCATGCAACAGCCTCCACCACGCTGGGAAAGCCATTAGAGACGCCCGAATGCTAAACACATTAACAGAAAAAGGTCAGAAAGCATTTAAAAAAAGACTCATTGTAGCTGGGTCTAATCCTGCTACAGGGCTGACCCCCCGACTCACATTGCGGTCATGATTGAGCTGGTGTCATCGCCAGCACTGTACCTGGAAAAACTCTTTTCCCGGGCCCTCGTTTGATCACGCATACGGGGCGACGCATGTCACGGCGGGTTATTCCCATAGTTAATACGCTTTCACGAGCTGCCATTTGCGAGCCTCGACTTGATTATTTTGGCACATGGGCAAACGGCGGCGGCTTTTCAGGTGGCGCATACGGTATCAGAGAGCCCGGTGGTGGTCACAAGGGGTGATCTATTCGCTGAGAAGGCAGGCTCCTGGCAAAAGACTCAGCATCTCGGCGTAATGAAGCCAGCGCCTCGTGTGCGTGTGTGAGCACGGGTAGAGTAGGTTACATTAGAAATGCATGAAGGCCAATAGGTGGTTACCTTCGCTCCGCTCCAAGCCATTTATATTTCCATCAACTGCTATCAAAGCGGCGGAATGTTTTTGGAGAGCGCGGCGTATATTCACGACATTAGTGTCAAGAAAACATGCAAAAATGGCTGTCAGATAGCGGCGGGCGGGCGGTGTCCAAGTCGACGGCGACCACAGAAGGCGCGAGGCGTTAAGCGCTTGGACGCCTCAACTGTGGCTTGGATAACGGCTCGCTTCCTTTAACGACACTTTCAAAAGCGCCATGATTTTTACTTTGCCGTCTCATTATCGGTGTCCACTTGGCACGCACCGGATACGCCGTTGCCCAGAACGGAGGCCTGAACCTGGGCAACTTTCCTGCCGTCCGCCCACCCCCTTCGCCCCCACCACTCTTTCGCTCTTGGAGACTTTCGGTGCGTACTTAATCATGATTAATCGCTGCCTGGATAATCAGATACAACATCAAAAGGTTGGAGATGACAGTCCTAGGACGCTTGGGAGGAAACAAGGTATACCAGGCATTCATTAGCTTTGGCATGGCACTCATACATTAGCCCATAACCCTTTATTGTCCTAATTAGGCTGGAGAGGCTGCTCGTATCGTACTTTTACATATATGGCGAGATAGTTTACCTCCACCTTGACCACAGCGGAACAAGCTCCTGCCTCCCTCACCTCCCCTGTTTTACATGTGGTCGTCTATTCTGGTTTTATTTTTGCATCTTGCCTGTTCCACGGTGCGTTATGTTCACACTAAGCTGGGTAATGTTTTTGATTTACAGTCACTTACAGGGGACAAACGCGAGACAGGCTCTCCCATCCTGTATTATTTTACTCATCTTACCGCACACTGCGAGGTGCAACCCGCACTGTGTATTTCATTTCTTTCGTCCCCCTCATCCCACCCGCCGCCCTCCTTCTCCTCTCTCTCTCTCTCTCTCTCTCTCTCTCGCCACTGTTTTAAGTCTCCCTGGATGGAGCCTGGCTTGCGGTGCACCATTTTCCCAGCTACAGTAGCAGTGGTGCTGGGCCTTGTTCAACCCCATTATTTCTGGGAGCCAAATTCCCATGGTCCCAGGAACACGCATGCCAGCTCTGCCTTCTTGGCTCTCTTCCCTGGTATTGTTTCCTTTGTTACATCCAGAGCTGCATTTCAGGCCGTTAATGTTTGTGCTGGGAGGTCCGAATTCCCAGCGTTCAGCTTTAGAAAAGGTAACTTCAAGTTCAGAATGCAGACATTTTTTTCATACCTTCAGAAAATTATGTTTTGGTTTTTGATTTTCTTTTTTTTTTTTCCATGTTTCCTTCCATGTTTATATTTTCCATTTTTCTTCTTTGTTGCGATAGTGTGTGCACAGCGTTAAAACTCCAATGAAATGTTTGCATGGATGTCCACCATAAAATCTGCTCAGGTGGTTCCTCATCCAGAATCATTGTGTTTTCAATTATAACTCCATGTTTTAAATAGACTTTACACCGATTTTATCGGGCTGATCGGTATCGGCTGATATTTAGCATTTTATGCTGATCGGCTTTAATGTCACAATTCACCGAGCCGATCAATGACGTCATTGATCGGCTCCGCAAAAGACATTTACTCCGCGTCGCCGCGCGCACAGTATATTTGAATCCAAAAGCTAGTTTATGTTTAGCCTTGTCGCGTGTCTTTTGACGTAGTACTGTAAAGATCTAACGGCCAATGAAGTTATTTAAGGAAGAAAAAAACAAAAACATGTCGGCGGTGTGGGACAGACAACACATCAGAGACAGGCAACACGTAATGCGGATCAGACTACAAGGCAATCTTTCACGATTGCACTGTCAGACTACTCCAGTAAAATCTTGTATTCCGATACCACCCCATCCCGTTTTTTTACGATCACTGCGCTTTATCTTGTCAAATGCGACCGTGTACATTCGTTACCGTGGCGACGACAACAAGAGTGGAGCGCGTCGACTTTGTATTATAAGGACAAAAGGGAGAAAAACGTGTGTTGGTGGTCACCGGTGCTCAGGACAGGAGAGGACGTTCGTTTAAGGCTTGCTTGAGGTATGTTCACGTACTTCTACGGCTCCCAAGCAGGCAATAAAATGTTATGTAGCCTAGCAAGTTAGTGGTACCACGAACGGTTGGACGTAAACATGCCGGCGTTCTGTCGAATCATGCTCTAGAGTTTCGGTGTGGGTGAAGTAATTTAATTACAGTAAGTTAGCGCCCATTATTTCTGTCACGTTGTAATGTTGGTTTGAGCTGACTGATTAGAATACACGATCTGACTAGAGCGGTGATTTCCAACCTTTATGGAGCCAAGGAACATATTTTACAATTGAAAGATCTCACGGCACACCAACAAACAAAAATGTCACAAAAAGTGGATACATTAATTACTGTGTTTACTTCCTGCCATCTAATAGAAGACCATTCATTTGTTTTGTCTGTCACTATGCCTCACTGGCATAACTAGAGGAACAAAGATACATTATTTATTGTAAATATAATTTTTTGAGCAATTAAGTACACAAGTATATATCGTAAATGAACGGGTCATTTAAATAGACGCGTTCCTCGATCTTGTGATCAGTTATCGGTTTTTTATACTCGCTGATCGGTGATCAGCCCCAAAAATCCTGATCGTGTAGTTTTCACTATCAACAGTCCAGAGTTTCCCTCAGCTGACATTCTGCACAGGCCAATCGGTATATAGCATAAATGTTCATCTAATTTTTCAATTTATAACATATTTCGCACGTAACCAGTTGTAACTCTGCATTAGGGTCAGTATGTCACCATATCTAGCTAGAGGTATTGTTTATCTTTCCCATATGAATTTTATATTTAATACAGATTTTCAGTTGTCCCATTCCATCAATACGAAGCAGTAGTAGTGTCACAAATAGAATAAATTCATTGAATTCAAATGATAAAATTGAAGCATATTAACATGTATGAAAAAGATGGAAAGTAGATGGTGAGTAGTTCAGAATAAACCCCGCCTCTTGTCCAAAGTCAGTTGGGATGGGCTCCAGTTACCAGCGACTCTAATGTGCTGAGTGAGTGAATGAAGTTAAATCAAGTAAGTTAAGGGAAGTTAGTTCAGTCAATTACAATATAACGTGTACCTTTTTAAAGTTAAAAGCCGTTGCGTATTGGTCGATATTTTGCTTTGTGTTGCGAGCCGAGGGATGCGCAAGATTTGGATACGCCACCGTTTGAGTGAAGTGAAAAATAATAAAGAAAATTAGGTACTGTAATGCTCTCGCATGTGGGCAAGGAGAGCCACAGTCGCTAATGCACTTTCAGCCGTTAACTGAATACAAAATGAGAACACTCACAAGGAGCTGCTGGAGGCCACAACTCACACTCAGACGCAGTCTAACCGGCCAACTCCTGACACCAACACACGAATAGTACGGTGAACCCCCAATACCGTGCCGGGCCGCAAATAGCGAAAATCCGCAGGTAATTGATGCCCATTATAATTGCATTGAAAAGCCTTTTTTTTTTTTTTTTTTTTTTGGAATATTAATTTTATTGAATAAGCAGAGATAAACTGCCAGTATGCATTTTTGAGGTTGGTTCACCCCCAAAAACAAACAAACAAACAAAAAAGTGGAAAAAAAAAGAAGAAATTTGCGACTTGGTCAATCTGTAGGTGCCGAACCGCGAGTATGCGGGACTTGTCTGTATTTCTTTACATTCTCTTTCATGTTTATTGTACAATGCAGTGCTTTTTTTTTCATTATTTAAAAAAACACCGAACAAAAAAAAAGGGCTGGAACAGATTAATGGCATTTCAATGGGGAAAAAAAAATATTAAATATACGAGTAAATTGAGTTACAAGCTTACTTACAGAACAAATTCAACTTGTAAGTCAAGGTACCACTCCTGCAGTTAAGCCTACTTAAGTGGTTGTCGCCCCACCATATTAAACTCATGCTGCACATAACGGACGTGGAAAAGCTTCTCCACCCTAATTCCGGCAACCTGAGTTTGTACAAGAGCGATTACCTCAAAATGAATCACGATTAACATTTGGAAGCTGTCTCGCCTATTCAGTCGTGATGGTATTTCTCCATCTGTAATCCACTTTATCGCCCATCATTCCAGCCTGAGCACCCCTAAACTCCTTTTCTGTGATGTCGGCCCGCCAAAGCCACCGTGGCAGCTCACACGCGTGGGATTAAATGCGGGGCTTGTTGGCTCAGCGCAGCACGGCGCGAGCATATCCGACTGATGTCGGCTGTTCCGCTCGGAACGGCGGCGCTCGTCTCCCAGCGCGCAGACACGCCGGTGTCAGGTAATTCTCTGAGGAAGAGCCACACGCCCCTGCAGGGAGCGGCGGGGAGGCCTGTATCACATCTCGGGAGTTGTAATAGCAGCTTTGAAGACTCCAGTCCACTAATCCCACATCATGTGATCATGTGTCTAATAGAGCGGGTCCTCATTCGCCCGCATCGTGGGGGATTTCTTAGCTGTCACTTGCGCCCGTTACAGTTGGGAGAGTATTATATGTCGGGGAAAAATAAATACAAGACTCCCCGCGCATGGCTTCCCGTGGACACACATGTAAGGGCGAGCATTGGCTCTGGAGTTTAGGGGCGCCCGGGCATCGATTACAATGTCAAGCATACTGCTGACTTGCAATTAGTATGAACGTAATAAGAGTGGGGAAATATGTTCTTAAGAAAATGGATTTCGGATAAGGATGGATAAGGTAACAAAGGAAAAGTGTACTACACTTGCAGTTGAGGTAAAAACCACAGTGGCAGACATTTAGGGTGAGCAAGGGCTTCGCTGGTGGCGCTGACCCACATTTACAAACTAAATTTAAATATTTGTTCCAAGAAATGTTTTTCATTCATTCCCAACAGTCTATTTTCTTCAATTCAGTAACGTTTCAGTAACGTCAAGGTGGATGGTAGATTTAAAAAATGTTTTTGTCCAATCAGATCTGATCTCAATGTGCTGCCGATCTCTAAATACTGCCATGTACGTATAATCTGCCTTCAGAATAAGAAAGTAAAATGAATAAAATGTGGTGATTGATGCTTTCCTTTGGTAGTAGCTACATATATTAAAAGGATTATAATAGTATGGTAATAATATACCACTTGTACTGTGACGCTAGTATACTTACTACAAACATTGCCGCCCATGGAAAATCATGTATCCACAGAATCTTGCCAATCTTTTTTTTTTCTTTTTTTCTTTTTAACCTGTAACAAAAATAAGTTTAATACATAAATATCTTCATTTTTTTCCCCAATAATAAAAAAAAAAAGAACAACATTTGTTTGGGCGTTTGTCTTGTAAAAATGAAAAATGTGAAAGAAATTCCACGATGACAAACAAAAACATTTTTTGGGGTTGGCAGATAAAAACAAAAGCATTCACAAAATTTGGAGGTACATACATGTCATTGAACTGTGATGTTATGTACCAAGTGTACTTAGTGGTGGGAAGTAAAAAAATAAAATAAAAAAAAAGTCCAAATACAGTACTTCATTGCTGTGTACTGTACCATAGGTGTATGTACTTGAGAATTTACTATATTTTTCTGACAACTTTTTTACTTTTACCCCCTGCATTTGAAAACAGATATGTCCTTTCAACATCTTACTTTGTTAAAATCGGCTCGTTACTTTCTTCAAACTCCACCGGTAATGACACAGTGTAAGAAAGACGTAAATAGAGGTCAAGTCAACCGCAGTTGAGATCTTGATTGACTGAAACCTTGGGAACTCATGAGGTGAAAAAAACAGGATCTTATTTAAGAACAGTTTGATGTTGTCGGCTCCAAGAAATATTCGTGGTGATTGCGTTGTGGTTTATGCTCTTCTAAAAACCACCAGCTTCAAAAATTCTCCATCTAATCTGAAGAAACACTTCGTAAAGTAAAGTGTATTTTTTTCAGTAGCTATCATGAGCTAATTTATCTTTTTTTTTTTTATGTTACTCAGTTCACAACATTAGCAAAACTTGGGAACTTGTTTTCATAGCACAAAACTCGCGCCAACATTTGCTAGCTCTAAAACAACTTTTTTTTTTTTTTTTTTTTGTAAATCAGCCCAATGTACTGTACGTTAATTTAAAAAAAGCGATGTTTTTTTCCTTGGAATTTTTCAAAACAAGTATTGTGTATAATTGACAGTAAAAATTGATTCTGACCTTTTAACTCATGTACATTTAAGTCTGTAATTTTTTTACTTCAGTCCAGGGGTACAATATTTATGTCTACATTTCCCAATCTTTTTTTTAAACAAGTATCTGTACTTCCACTTAAGTACAGAATGTGAGTACTTTCAGAGTAGAGGTAGACAATACTGTTTGAATACTGCTTGAAACTGAATAGGACAATTTTCAGTTCATATGACTAATAAAGGATACTACTGCAAAGGATATTGCTGTTGTAATGTTATATTCTCCTTATGTATTATTCTTTCAGATATCCATCCGTCTTTTATACTGCTTATCCTTATCGTATCCGTCATGGTTGGCTCCACTATAAAACTTGAACAGGTAAGTATCTAAGATGTATGTAAATATATGCGTAGATGTGATTATTAGGCTACCAACGGACTTTTTTGTTTGCTTGTTTTTACGAGCTAGCACATTTAGCACGCTGAGTGCTAACTTTAGCTAATACCAACTCGCATGCTAAGTTGCGTAGACAATTTCGACATTTTTTACACAGTCTTACAATTATGATATGTCTCAATACACATTATTTTCTGAACCACTGATTTTTGTGGTAAAATTAACTCCTGAACTTGGTTAAAACAAGCCTACTTTTAGTGGTGCTACGTAGCTTTAGCGGGCCCAACATTGGACGCTCCAAAAGCTACTCGGATACAAATAACCACAAAAGTGAGTTAATAAATGTCATTTTCTTCAAATTTTGAGGAACTGAAAGCAAATAAAAAGTGTCTCTTGGACTGAAATGAAAGGATCAACAGTGAATACTCTTAAGCGCTCCCCTAATAAACACTTAAGAGAATTTACATGAGGGGCTATGATCAATAATGGCATCTCTGGTGACGCGCAGACAATCTTGATCACACATGTGTGAATGTAGTACCTTGAAGAATAACGGAAATTGTCTCCTCCATAATCATAAGCTGTCAAAAATGCAACAAGAGCCTCCGAGTGGAGCGTGTGATCATCGCGGAAGCCCAGGTCTGCAGAGGTTTGCGTGACATTTTTAAGTCCCTTTTTTTTTTTTCTCTCTCCTTTTCGAGCGATCATCTCAGAGGTACGGCACACATTAAATGGCTGAGTTAACCTTAACACATGTGAAAACCATTACGGCTATTGACGACAGCCCCGTGTAATCCTGCAGTTTGATATTGACACCACTGTGATCAAATGCTAAGCTCCGCTAGCAGATAGCTCCTGGATCTCTAGGGGGGACCCCGGCGTAGACAGGCAAATGAAGCAGAGCCAGATTGATGAGAAAGTGTGCTCTGCATTGTGCATGTATGTATGTGTGTGTGTGTGTGAGGGATACTGCCGAGCCAATCAATTAATACTTAAAGTGGAACCAATTCTTGTTTCACTTGGGCTTTGGCCCCCTTCATTTTCATACGCACCGAGGTCTGCATGGCTAATTAGGAGCACTGCAAATGGATGCTAAGCCACGGCAAATTAAATCTTAGTTCATTAGATATAAGCTCTTTAAAGATTGAAGGAAAATATTTGAATTTTTAAAAAGTTTCAACGTCGCAGCGTCCTCATTAAAAATGGGACGTCGCAACGTGCGGGGAGGAAGTGGAGAAATGTATTTGTGCGGATGAATAATCCAAGCAATATGAAATATTAAGTCACTATTTTACACTGTTTCTCCTCAGGCTGTAGTGATAGGCTGGATAATAGAAAGCTTCTGCTTTGAATAAAATACAGAGGTGCATGAAGGGGAAGCTCAACTATCTGGAGGCGAGCGCACTTCTGAATTACATTGTAAATATATTCATTATTCCACGCACGCACGCGCACACACGCGCACGCACGCACACACACACACACAAGAGAGAGAGTGAGGCATTGTTGATAGACGTCAGTTTCAAGTCAGGCGGTAAATAAGTAAACAGGTTTTATTTTCTGCTAGAAACAGGAAGAAAAAAAAAAAAAAAACACCACCAAACTTGCAATTTTAAATTTTTAACCATGTTTACTGACTGGATGGACCTTGAGATGATATACACGCACCAGTCACAAAATTAGGTGCACCTGCTAAAGTGGGCCAATACAAGCGACGCGGCAAGAATTTCCTTTACTAATGTAAAAGTGTTAGGTTTTGATTGACACGGTCAGTCGGGCGTTAAGCTAACAGTTTGTTTGATATTGTGGCTGTAGTTCTTCCAGTTAAATACTGTATTAGGAAAACATCTTAGTATGATGCAATGTACCATACTGTATTTCCTCAAATATGATTGTCCTTCCTTCCTTTCTGTTCTAGTTGTTTCATTGTGCAGGTGTACCTAATGAAGCGTCAACTTTGTGTATGTCTTGGCCTTACGTCACTTGCGGTCCCGCATGCAAGCACGGCATTACAGCCAACTTGCGACTTTTAACTGCCAAAATCTGGCGATGGCTGAAGCAGATGTTCGACACGGCGGCGTCCGCTCGCTGACGTCTCGCACGTCTGCCGCTTTCCCGCACTCCGTGAAAGGGAACAAATTAAAATCTACCCAAATTTGTCTCGGGGAACGTTCCTGTCACAGCCTCGCTCACTACGACGTGAGGAACACACTGTAACACCACCGTCTGCATTATAGATTAAAACCTATCACACTGACTTTGCATGAATAACTTTCTTTTTACGTGTTCTGTCATCCGCAGTCGAGTTGTAAATGCGGCGAGCTCGGAGGCCACCTTGTCGTAGGAGTTTTTACACAGTGTCCATTGTGTAACAGCTGTAAAACACGCTCCAAATTATTAACTCCACATGCCTGCGCCGCTGATGAGCTGGAATCCCAGAACAACCTTTGGATTTTGGCCAATAACCTTGGAGGGAGACGCTGATTGAGAACAGGACTGCGAATCCAGGTCAGTCGTGGTCCACGCACTGCTGAGAGCGGGATGCGTGACCGATGTGAGGGTGTGGCGATGCTCTTTGAATCATCTGTTTTGGATACTGTCATGTCAAACAATTTAGGCAAACCGCACCTACAAAAACACTTTAAGGGGATGACAGGTTTTCAGGAATGCGAGGAAAATTATGATCCCTTCAGTAACAGAATGGGACTACTGAGCCAGGCCAAAGAAAGCATTGAACAGAGGTACCTGTACTTTAACCAATGGTAATACATCACAGCATATCATCCAGCAACAGAGGTAAAAAACAATCCGTTCCAAAACGTGGGGGGACCTCCATCTTGTTCTGGTTTGAAACATTCCTCCCATTGAAAAAAAAACCCAACTAGAAATACAGTGCTGCCTTGGTTTGCAGGTTGAATTCATTCCTTGACCAAAGCTCTTTACTCAATTTTCTGGTATATCGAATCAATGTTCCCCTTTGAAACGAATTGAAATGCCAACAATCCGTTCCAGCCCAAAAAGGTTTTTTTTTGCATTTTTTTAAATAAAGAAAAGTAGAACTGTACTGTATACAGTAAAAACATGATAAAAGAGAATGTCAAGGAATGTTTTATAAAGTGTAATTACTGTATGTACTGACGTTTTCGTGTGTTGGATGTGGGCCTTTAAGGGGCGTGGCCTAGTGAGTGACGTCAGGAGCTGGAGTCCAATTGGCCGGATAGTCTGTTGTCCGTGAGTTGTGACCTATAGCAGCTCCTTGCAAGGGTCCTCATTTTATGTCCGTGCGTTTGATCTTTTGTTTGTTTAATAATCGAAAACGCAAATCAAAGATTGATTGCTCGTAAAACAAAACAAACAAACAAAAAAAAACACTATAATCTTTTCCATGGTCACGTCACAAACCTTGTATTAACGGTAATGTAATTTTTAAGTAACATTTCAACAAGTTAAAAATTGTAATTGATAACATTTGATAACAAATGATGATGCATTCAGTGATACTGGGGTTTTACTGCTCTGCTTACTTAAAGACAAAACAAAGATAAAGGGAGTCTCACAAGGTATGCTATCGTAAGTGAAATCTTATATATTTGTATATTCCTTTTTTTATTTGTACGTAGTATTCCACTGGAAATTATTTTATTTGTATGTATTTATTTGTTAATTTGTTTATTTATTATTCATGTTTATTCTATTTTATTTGGTCTTCATATTTTTGGTTTATTTCTGATCACTGTATGGCTGCACCGTTATGTACTATGATCTTCAAATGAAACAATACGACATCTTTGACAAATTGTTGCTTTTTTTAGGGGCGGGGGTCAATAATAGTATTTCAGAAGAGATTGTTCTGTGGATTGAGAACAAAACAAATCTTAAGAAATTGATTTAAACCAACTGTATAGCTCTAGTAATATGCAGTACATGCTGTAGCGTTTAACATTGAACTATTGAAGTAAAAAACACCAGATCATAATAATACTGAATTCACAATTTCATTCACAAATAATCTAAAATATCAACAAAACACTGCATTATAAAGGATTACAAACATGTGGGATAATTTCCAAATAGCTCCCTATTATTATTATTATTATTATTATTGTTGTTTTTGTTGTTGTTATTGTCCTCAATTTAGCTGCCGGGACAGACGCAAATGTCGACTTTGTTCGCGTCTTTCTGCAATGATGTGACACCCAAAACCCAGGAGTGACTATGTCTCTTTCCCCGCAGGAGGAACAAGCAAGATGATTTGTTGAGGGGCCCCGGGGACCCAGCGAGCGCGCCTTGAAAACAGGTGGTGCAACATCACACCGCAGCGTGCCTTCGGGGAGTATTTGTAGATGTTCAGGAAATGCACGAAAAACAAAACACATCCGCAACGCGACAAGGAGACAGACGCAAAACGCCACCTACGGTACGGCGCAGATGCACAAGATGCCATTAACTCCTGACACGTTCCCGCCAAAATGTCACTGTGTCACAATTGAATGCTCTATGTTTTCTGGAAAGGAGGCATATTGTGCATTTTTTCACACTTTAAAACAGTTACCAGATGTCTTTCATTATCAGGACAGCCACGATTGGAGCGTCAGCTTTGTGACTATCGTGGCTCCGTTGGCTGCTTCTCCTCATCTCGCCAGCAAGTGCATGTGTAACAGCGGGCAGAATCTCGTCAGCAAGTGTGCTCCTTCCATTCGACGTTCGGTCGTCTCCTCTTTCTTGCTCAGTGGGCTGGGTCTCGTCATCTTTCCAGCAAGTGCCTGTGTATCAGTGGGCTGGATCTCGCCAGCGAGTGTATACATTCCAGCTGGCATTTAACTGTCCTCTTCCACATTCCTTGGCAGGCTGGCTCTCATCATCTCGCCCACAAAATGATCAGTAACACCAGACTGGATCTCACCAGCGAGTGCGTATATTGCAGCAGGTATTTGGCGGTCTCTTCTTCCCCGATGCTCAACAGGCTGGCTTTCCTCATTTTGCCAGCAAACACAGATCGCTGGCATCGGGCAAAATATGAGATTGACCAAATTTAGACATGGGGATTTCAGCCCGACGCCGGCGATACGTAGCAGTGGGCCGGATCTCACCGGTATGTGTAACAGCAGTGGGCTGTAACAGTGGAGTGGATTTCCCCAGCAAGCGTGTGTACCGCACAGCAACTTGATGGGTAGGCAGGCACTCTAGTGAGCCACCTATTTGTATACAAGCCATTAAAAAGTCAATTTTCCACAATATGTTCCCTTTAAACTACTTATATTGATGAATGTTGTGATTCCACCCCCACACCCCCTCACATTCAGCGTCACTTACAGTAGGGCAAGAACAATTTCTTCCTTTTGACAGATCACTCCAAAATGTATTAGCAGAGAGGCCAACTGTCAATCCGCCTGCCCAAAGGTCCTTACAGGTCTCTCTCTTTTTTTTCCTCCCAGCACTGAAAAATGATGTAATCAAGCCGTCCTTCCTTCCTACTAGCGCTCCATCCATCCTCTCTAAAGGCCTGGCGGTCCCTTTGGCCTCGCTCTGGATCAAGTCCCCCACAAGGCCCCCCTGACCCCGTTAGAGGTGCATGATGGGCGGCCCTGTCACTTCAAATGGCTGCCCAGGTCCGACGTGAGACTCACCCCTCACTGTGAGTAAACCTCTGTGTTATTTCGGTTTTATGGGCTACGGGTGGATAACGCTGCGGAATGGATGCGGACAACTTAGTTATTGTCACGCAGGGCGAGGGAGTCGATGCTGTTACGCTGGCGCAAAAAACGGCTTTCGATTGAACGCTATGAAAAGTTATGTGGCGTGAGGAAACCAAAGCGTCGCGTTCAGGATGACCAGTGCCTGGTAGTTGGCCCCGGCTTCATCCCGAAGACGACGTTCAAAGGGGTTATTTAAATTTCAAGGCAGATGAATGCCTCGTATGTGATGTGTTGCTTCAGTTGTGGAGAGCGGCGCCTTTGATGGCGAGGAGAGCGGGGAAGACGGCGGCTTTGTTATTGAAGTAAAGAATAATAAGGCCACTGCATGTTGGGCTGTGTACAGAGACCTTGATATCAATCCAATGCACAATGCATGGCCCCCCTGCGCAACAAGCAGCCAGACAGGAAAGCGTGTGCCTTTTGATCCCACTTTCCTTCTGTTGTCTTTCATCTGACCCATCCTTCCAAATTGTCACCAGCAAGCACACGCACGCCGAGAAAAAAAAGAAGAAAAAAAAAGACAGTAGCGTGGCTAACCCTCAGGGGGACTGGGGGGCGCCGTTCGCCGAAATGCCCCAGCTCACGACGGACATTTTTAGTCATTAGGTTCCAAAGCATGGTGCTTGGCGTCTTTGGAAACTACTCCGCTGTGTACACGGCAGGCCAAGTGGCCATGATGCTCAGGTTCCACTTTTGGGTTGGAAATAATCTCCCCTCAGCTACAGTATCAGATCTACTGTAGAATCTCAACTTCAAGGGCGATTAAGCCCCCCTAGTTACCATGTTAAGCATATTTTACAACGCAATTAAACAGCAAAATTAGGCTGCATCTTTTCCAGCAGACCTCAGTGCTGCCTGGCATGTTTCGGCACAGTCTGGTACCGCACGGAAGGTGTGAGACTCTTAAAGTATTAAAAGAAATGTGTTAACTTGCATGGAAGTGTTTCTATCTCCAAAATGTTCACAAAGTGAGTTATCGTAGGTAGTATTAAAAATCTGGAATATAGCGGGGGTGCGAAGAAAGAAATGCGATCAAGCGGGGAACCCTATAATTCTACTGTAATTTATTACTGATAACCTACCGACTCATACAAGTTTGATTACTTCCCTATATGTCTTTTCCCCCTCATGGGCCACCATACTAACTACCGCTGATGAGCTACCTTGGGGTTTTTGACAACATTTAGACCCGTTTATGTAAAAACCTCCATTTTGCTTAACAAGATAATGAGTCAAAAATTGAGCGCTTCAAATTGATTCCAACGAGCTACACGGACACTAATGAGCGACTGGACCACCAGGACAACAACGCCAGCTGTTGCTGTTCTTTCTGGGACTTGCGGCTGCAAGGCTGGCCAGTATGGACATAAAAAGTATAAAGTTTAACGTCCAAATAAAGTGTGTCATACTTTGGGTTTGAAAACATCCAGCCATCATATCGCTTATCCTGTTCGGCGTCATTGGCGTTGACTACAGATTTGGGAACACCTTGATATGTAAGTTGAATTCTTTCCATGATCAAACTATATCAAATCAGTTTCCCTTTTCGAAATTATTGAAATTAATCCATTCCAGCGCCCCCCACCCCAAAAAAAAACTTTAATAAGGAAAAAATAGCTTTTATATTTATTTTTTTATGAAGTCACACACGCAAACACACACACACACACACACACACAGTAGTACGATGTGTTCGTGTTGATGTGTGCCTTTAAGGGGTGTGGCTTAGTGGGTGCATCAGGAGCTGCAGTTCAGTGATAACATCTCCTCGCGAGTGTTTTCATTTTCTATTTGTGCATTTGACAGTTTGTCAAGCAGTGGCATATCTGAAACTAGCTCAAACTCTAATTTTGGCTCGCAACGCAAAGCATGGCTCGTCATGCTAAAAAAATGTGTAAGTCAAGGTACCACTGCATTGATAGAATACATTATAATTCCGACAGTCACCAGTGTTATTTATAGGGTTGCTGAGATGATATTAGCCGTGGTGCGGAGGAGAAACAAGGTTCGCTTTCCTCTCCTTGTGTCAGCGAATTACACGCTAGAAGCGACTGAGGCAATGAAGGGGAGGGCATAGCAAAAGATAATATGTTAGCTTTGGACTTGATCCGCTGAACATACATTTTTCTTCTTCCAACATAAATTTCCCCGGCTTCTCGTCGTCACAGTAGCGGCAGACTTTTATACTCTGCATTCAGCATTTCAACTTTGTAAATTCCATCCCTTTCACCTCGGGGTGGCATTAATAATCAGGAAAGTGAGTGTGCAGTAAATGATGCATTTGGAAGTTTGAGTGTTTCCATAGCACGCGGGCCCGCGGTGGTTCAGCTCGCCTCCACTTCCAGGCACTTACGGTCAGAGTGAGCGTTCGTTCCAAGAGGAAGACAGAAAAGAATCAAATTGAATTACTGCAACGTTGAAAGGTGCGCTATTTTATCGCAGCCTAACACACACGTACACGCACACACACACTGTTTTTTGAATGAGACACAGCAGCCTGACGATCAATATAAGACGAAAAATCCATGTCAATATGAGCTTTAACGATATTTAACTTTCACAAACTCACTTTACTTTCAGTAAACCAAATTAGATCACAACCAGTTCTACTTTAGTCTTTATCAGCCTGCCTAATCTCAGGAGAATTTAGTTGGATTTTGCGCAAAAATGCAGCAAAAAAAGAGAAAACTGACATTTTTGTAATGAAGACTCTTCTACTAACTTTCAACTGTTGATACAAAACCCAATTTGACCATATTCATCAATAGCCCAATCTGACAACAACTTAGATTTTGTGCAAAAATGCACAAAAGAGGGAACTGGCTAAAGTTTTGTAATCTACTAATTCAACCCTTTACCTAATGAGACTAATCTCAATTTGTCCATAGTCTACATTAGCCTAATCTCATAAAGATTTTGTTGGATTTTGAACCAAAATGCAAAAAGGGAGAAAACTGACAACATTCTTCGAATGAAGACTCCTTTGCTTACTTTCACCTTCTACCTGCTGAGACAAAACCCAATTAGACCACAGTCTACATTAGCCTCATCTCATGAGAATTTAGCTGGAGTCGAAACAAAAACACAAGCCAAAAATTTGAAATCTAATAAATAGACAAATAAATAACCATGTCCTTGCACATGCATGTTTTTAGAATTTGGCAAGAAGCCGGAGTACATGAAGAAAACCCTGACGCTGTCACAATTGAAGGTTTTCATGGTGTTGGAGGCAGAAGGCGGACCCAAGCGCAGGAATGCAGGATGTACTTCAAATACCAAAAAACGCAAACAAGGATCAAAGAAGCAAACAATTAACCAAGTCCCCCCCCAAAAAACAAGGTTCAAAGTAACAATTAAACATGGGGAAACAAAACACTCAACTGGCAAACTGACATGATGGGACTCAACCTACCATGCATGTTTTTGGAAATGGGAGGGAGGAAACCACGCAGGCACGGTGAGAACATGCAAACTCCACACAGGCGAGGTCGGATTTGATCCCGGGTTCTCGGAACTGTGAGGCAGAAGTGCTAACCGGTCGTCCACCATGCCATCTCTCTCGTAATCTAGTAAACCACGTGTACTAGACACACTTTGACGGCTAAGTGACGCCGTAAAACTAGTAACTCAGCTCCACATGGTCAGCTTTGATTCTTCTTGTTTTTATTACCCAGCATGAGAGAAATTCAACTTCATAGACTATACAGTATATTGAAAAGGAAATCTATAACATATCATGAGGGTTGTATATTTTTTATATCGGGGCCTTGACTTTTGAGTTTAATTCGTTCCGTGACCACGTTTGTGATTTAAGACACTCATATCTCAAATCATCTTTTCCCACTAAAATGAATGGAAATACTATTAATCTGTTCCAGCACCACACAAAAGCACTAACATAAATTTTTGTAATGTCTTTTCATAGGGAAAATAGGACTCTCCAGTATTCTCCTTATACGACTACAAATATACAGAGCAGTATAATACATACATATAATATACGTATATTTGATGATGAAACATGACGAAGACCATCGCAAGTTCAACTAGGCTGTAGTAATATTTTTTGCAGAACAAAAAATATGCTGTATCCCTGTGAGTATTGTTATTTTGTCTGTCTGTATATGTTGCTGCACCAGCTGTGTTGAAATATCAGTTTTCTAAAGGTTTATAACTACTGCAATATCAATGCTAGTTTCTTTAGCCCACATTTTGTGTTAGCATTAAGCTGGGGGACTTTCCTCAGACAAAGTTATGTGGTTTGATTAAATCCACATGTAATTATGTTTTTTATGTTTAATTTTATACTAAGTTTCAACTGGGAGTGGCAATAAACAGCTTAAAGCAAGTTTTTTTTTTTGTTTTTTTTTTTTTTTAAATTGTTTACTATGTGCCCAACTGTTGTGAAGTTCGCGTGCCACCATCGAGGGATCGTGACTCAAATTTTTGCCAGCAACTCAGGACAAACAAATCTGCTTTATGTTGAAGAGCTCCTAATTCGTGTCACTCGTAAGCCGAGATACCACGGTATATATACAGTACGAATAAAGCACCGAGTAATATTTTTTTCCTTGCACAGGGAGCAGAGATTCGAGCTCCCAACCTTCGACCTTTGAGCCGCATGTGCTAATCACTCAACAATGCTATTGTTTACTTGAAATAACCTAGATTTATGTCATTTTAACCTTAGACCTTAGATCTGCTTCAAATTTGGTAGGATTTGGTACAAAAGTGACAACAATTCTTTAATTCACTATTAATGAGTGAAATAACTACTTGTAAGTAATAAGTAAAAATACATGTTTTTTTTTTTTTTAGTTTTGTGAGTGCTAATTAAAGTTTTGAACTGCGTCATCTAGGGCGTTTGTGCAAATCGATGCAGTAAGTACAGGGTTTAACTTTCCACTAAATTGTCGTGAAAACACACTGTCGTCATTTCATAACTATGAAATGTTTTTGCAAAGCGGGAATAACTTTTGCGGGGTGGGGTGGGGAGCGGGCGCACCTCCCTTCTCACTCGCGCAACACAGACTTTTCTGACTATACATATTCATGCCAGTGTTTCACATTAATGCAAATAGGTTTACGTTAGAGCCGAGGAGGTGCCAAAGGCTGCCTTTTGCATCCGAGCATGACGCGACGAGCTGATTTGATGTCTCGGGAAGAAAACAGGTAGCGCTTAAAAGTTTGCAACCCAACTCAAAACTTTCCGTTCGTCACAGCGTCTCGCTCTGGAGATGTTTGTTTAGCCCGTCACGGCAAAAAAATAGAAATAAAAAATCATAGGAGGACTGACGTTCAAGTGATTTATCTTACACATCGCAAAGGGGGGGCTTTTATTGTCAAAGGCATCAATGTAGAAAGGCTATTATGCCAGTCTTCCACATCGATTTTGAGGCGACCCCACGCCACTTGCCGGGTAACAACAAGGTGTTGGTATGATAATAATCATAATATGTCAAGTATCGCCAGCTATCAGAGATGCTAGTCTCAGTTTAATGATTCTGGGGAAATTGCGGATTACCCGGGATATGAGAGCAAGCCTACTGTTCTCATATAGTGTGGGAGGTTGCAGGGGCTCTGTATTAGTAATCACAGGGGAGCGCCGAGAGGTGGGAGAGAAAATCTGCTTCTTCTCTTCTCCCATTCATCATCGCCGTCCTCTGGTGAGGAAACATGGCAAATGGCCAAATGAATGCACTTCATAAAGCGCAAATGTCTCCTCTGATGTGCCTCTCGCTGTGGATCTGCACAGAGGAGGAGTAGGGGGGTATCGGGGAGGAAGGGAGGTAGATTTCCACAGATATATTATTGTCAAATTCTGCTGCCCCCGCTCCGGAGCGTTATTATGATATCGTAGGAGATTTTACAATAAGATTTGCCGACTTCAGCCCGAGCAGTTACCATAACCACGTTACAGTGATGGCAGCACTTTTCAATAGGGGGGCATATATTGTCTGACTGGATGATAAGTTTCCTCAAATAAGCACTCACTCATTTTTTTTTTTTTTTCGCCTACTGTGTCGGGATGCTTTTGTAATTCAAAAGGATCTCTTGAGTAAAAAAAAAAAAATCTCCTAGGTGGATAAAAGTGGATGAGATATGGAGACAGGAAGCGAGTCACGCCTCATAATGAAGATGGTCAGTGCCACAGGGAGGTGCTATGGATCTGTATCGCCTTACACCCGAACCCCCCTCCCTCCCTCCCTCCCTCGTGTCGCATGCAGAATATTGACTTTAATACATGATATGTTTGTGACACGTCGTTCAACAGCTGCAATATCGGGTTTGATCACGGACAGCTTGTCGGGCATATTGGATAAAAAGAAAGAAAAAAAAACATGCAATATGGAGCAAAGGAGGAGGTCCAATAATAGTGGCAACCTGTGCGGTACCAATAGACGACTCCTTCATTCGAGACTGAATTACAAGATTTAAAGATAATATTAAAATACATTCAAATATAATAAATAATCTGCCAGAAATCATAGAAATATAGAGATATTACATATAAAAACAATGAACAAATATTATTTGAAATTAAGATAATGTAGCTGTCCAATGAAGACCCTGTATCTCCAATGTTTTTGTTCATCCGCGCAAAAAAAATCGAATAAAACTATGTATAACTGTATGAATTGTAAAACATTTACAATTGAAATTTAAACATGAAAACGGTATGTGAAATTACAATAACTTCACTGTACAATGAAAACCATGTCGATCACTCTATTTTTTTCCCTTTTATATCGAGAAATATTAATTATTAAATATATAATACAACATATGAGGTGAAAATATTTAGGTTTAAATATGCAAATGTTAAATGAAATTAAAATAAATGCACTATCCAATGAAAACCACGTACCCGCTGTAAAGAAATCATATCCCAAAAAATATAAGATGAAAAATATATAATACAGCATATGAATCATGTAACAATATTTTTATTTTGAATGTAATGAGCAATTGTTGTATGAAATTAAGATACATCGCTGTCCAGTGAAAACCATCAACCTCAATATTTTGTTCATATCCAGAAAAAAGTATTAAACAAAAATAAAGTACTGCATAGAAATAATTAATTAAAAAATATATTTTAAATATAATTTTGCACATTTTATATTTGGAATTAAGATAATTATGGTGACCAATAAAAAACATGTATATCCAAAACTGTTTGCTTTTTCATATCCAGGAAAAAAAAATTATAAAATCCAAATGTTGTGTACAGTCCTCTATACAAATCTTATAAAATATTTAGATTTTAAATATAAAAATGCAAATGTTATATGAAATTAAGATAATGAAAAAGTCCAGTGAAAAACATATCTCCAAATGTTGCATTTTTTTGTTTGTTTTTTTAAAAAAAACAATACAAATAAAATATAGACATTACACAATATAAATTGATTTTAAATATACATATGCTTTTAATTGCATTATTTCTGTGCTTTGTATGAAAAAAAAAAATATTCGTACCACAGTGGACAATTCTATTGCACAGTAACAGTATTAAATTCACCAAAATAAAAAATATTTCTTGAGATGCACACAGAGCTCATAAAAAATGGACACACTGGCATAACAATATTTTATTCATTAAATTAATCTTAAGATTGGCATTTTATTTGGCTTCAAACAAAACAGCATTACTAGTGGAATATTTTTCTGTCCACTTTTGATCTGCGCTGTTACATTGATGCTTGCATTAATTAGTCCAAATTTCCAGAGCATTCCAAGCGCATCAGCAGCGCCAACATGATGAAATTAAAGCGGCACCGTGGCATTTTTTGTTATTTTGTAGGGAACTAATCTAGGCGATGTTCTCGTGCACATGTTTACTGTTTGCGTGATTAGTGCAATTACGCCTCTTATGCACATAGACCCCCTTTTGTATGCCTGTATTAATTACTCTATTGATTCAACTTAACACCTAATGCCCAAGTAACATAAATCATATTTTCCACTTAATTACTGTGTTTCTACCTAATTAAGGACAGAACTGGAAGCTGCTGTGGTTGGGGAAAAAAAGAGAAAATATCTACTTACTATTTATTCCCTGGGCTGTCACAATGTAAAGTAATGTGATTAAATTGTTTGTGCAAGTATACGTGCAAGTTTGTAAGATTATCAAAACACAGAGCAATAAACAGTCTGCCTGCTTTTATTTAATTAGGTTCTGTTTTTTTTTTGTTTTTTTTTTAAATTAGAGCTTATTCTTGCAGAATGGTTGCCAACTGGCGGTCCATCTCAAAAGTGAGAGTGCGGTGAGGCGAAGGGGTCAAAGGAGGAGATCTGGGACGGCTGCGCCGGCTTATAATTACAGCCTCAAAATGGCATATTTACCATCTCTGCCAGCGAGGTCGTGCCTTCTGTCGTAGTAAACGTAGTGGAGTATGAAAGAGCCAATTACGGCACACTGGGTGACCTTTTAACAACTATTACCGCGTCCCATCAACACATTATCGGGATGGAGATAGAAGCGGGGAATTACAACGTCGGGCCCGGTCGTCGTCGGCGTCTGACGCCGGTGACAAGTGGCAGCTTTGAAGAATCAGCACAATAAAAGGAGACAAGTGCAATGGAAAAAAAAAAAAAGAGAGAGAGATGGCGGCAGAGTACACGGAGGGGAGATGTTGGGCTTGAACAATGGCCTCCGTACAGTACATTAGCTGCGGATGTCAAGCACCTCAGTCGCTCCCAATGAAAAGCACAACAAATAAGACGTTGGCCTGTTTGTATTCATTATCAGTCAGCACATGCCCCGGCTCCTGCATTAAACATTAGACTGCCTCTGATGTCTGCTTAACAGTTTAATTCCCTCCCCGCCGCTCAGCCTGTCATAATAAACCCAGCGAAGCACACACAAAGTCAAATAAGAGTGTGAGGGGGCCGCCTTTGTGTATATGTTTGTTGCGATGTGTGTGTGTGTGTGTACATTCGCTGCCGGTTGAGCGACATACACGTCATTCATAATAGCCCCCCATTGCCCGGCTTGGCTTTATTGTAGTTTATCTGATCACAGATTAAGTAGATCTCAAGAGTGGCTGACCTCCCCAGTGTGTATTTGTGGCTGTATGCGTGCGCGCGTGTGTGTCGGAAACCATCAATATCTGTGTGGATACACACACGGGCCGCAATATTAGGTACAGCATATTCATTCACCAGAATGTTTATTATTGTGTTTATGGAGAGCACAGCATCATACTGAGAGCTGTTTATTAATATGGTGGCTTATGACAGGGGCACATTATTACATTTTACACCACTCCATAATATAATAATAATTAGACATGATGTTATATGTATTCCCATGTGAGCTACAGTATACCTCCACCAAGGAAGGTTATGTTATTGTCCTTGTTTGTGAGTATGCAAAAATTCCAAATAATAGTAAAGACACCAAGTAATAAAAAATACCATTATGAAACACCTCTTTAGGTTTCATACGCTAAATTATACATGGATTATAAATGGGCTTTAACACTTTATAAAGACTTTATATAGTGCAATAAAAAACAAGAGTGACCTCATGCTTGCCAAATAGTGATCCCACACTGAGCATTACTGTACTGCAAATTGTCACAACGAATAAACGGGCATGATTTATTGCATTTTTCACAAAAGGGCTCACTATTGTTTTAGATGGTAGTTGCTCTTACTGACACATGTTAAACGGAACAGAAATCTCGAGATGCTACAATTACAATGACATCATTTATACAGGTTCATTGTTGCAAATATGGTCACTATGTCTTATTGCATTGTTATTACCGTCTTACTACATTGTTAATATTTTTACATGCTCCTTATTAGATGCATGAATGAGAAAATTCAGGAATTTGCAGGAGATGGGCAGGTATAAAGAAATTTGGTGCTGATCCACATTAGGATTGATTAACGTTGGTATAGGTCTGTGTTGTAATTGACGTCACAGGCATCTTCGTTATGTGTTTATAGTTTGTATTGTTAACAATATTGCTGAATCTGATGTTGAATGTCTTGCACATGTTTTCATTGTTTTTACAGTGTTATTAGATTGTTATTACTTACATTTTTGTTTGCATGAATCTTAATGAGAAAATTCTGACATATGGAAGAGGTGGGCGGGTATGAATGCGTGCAATTTTGGTGCTGATCCAAATTAGAACCGTTGAGTCTTTGTGGAGGTCTGGGCCGTAATTGACCTCACAGCCATCATTAGGTGTTGTTTAAATTTTGTATTGCTACCAATATTTGTGAATATTGTTGCAGCTACGGGCTCTATATGTGTCTGGTATCTTATTACATTGTTATTACGTTTACATTTTACTTAATTCCTCATTGGATGCATGAATGAGAAAATTCATGCATGGTGAATGTAGGCCTGCCATTTTATATTGTTAACAATATTGCTTAATATGATGATATCATTTTACACTGTGACTAAAGTGTTATTACATTGTTATTACATAATTGTTTCTCATTCAATTTTGCAGAGCTTGCGCTAATGTTGTAGCCGGGGTTGTTTAGGTTTGTCCTTGTGTGAATGTGTCAAACCCCCACACCCTCTGCATTTGTTTGCTTGGGTTTTTCTTTTTTATCTGCCTCTTTTTGCTCCCACTATCTCGCCGCGGCAGCCAGAGGTTGGCATGGGCATCGTGTGGTCATAACTGTCTCCTCCAGTGAGGGGGAGCAGCCTGGCAGGCAGCTACAAAGACGGCAATTGCAAGAAAAGAAAAAGGGGATTGTGAGGGGGGGGGGGGGGGGGACAAATGGGCACCGAAATCCCCCACTCAGAAGAGATGATTGGATTAATTAGATAAATCCACTGTATCCAATACGAGTGTGCCTTGTCCAGAAATATGATGGTACTGTTTGGTAAAGGTACGGCCTCTGACACGGAGCGTTCGCACAGAGGCGCTGGCATAAGGGGTGACCATCTGCTCGCTAATCCGAAAGGCGAAGTCCTTCACTTCCAATGAGCGTCGATTTTATTCCATATTACGCCACTTTGATAATCTAATCCATTTAGCCGTGTAGTCGGCGTAGCAGGCACGCGCTAATCACGGGGCGGCGGAGGAAGGCAACAAAAGCCGTCTCCTAATATTAATAAATCACAAGCCTGGTGGTGCACTGTAAATACGTTTCAGCAACATTATCAAAGAAGGGGAGGGTTTCTCTTATTTCTCTCTCTCAGGGAAAATAGTGTAATTACCCCTTGGCGTTGTGAGAGAGCAAAAACAGTTTGGGGCTTTTTACTTTTTCATGACATTTGAGAAATGATATAAAAATTTGGGAGGGGAGGAAAAAAATAAAAGAATGAGTCGTTGTCTATTATTAAAATGCTAATATGTGCTCAGTGCAGGAAAAGGGGTGCGATATTAGTAATTCAACATGTTACCATTGTGTTCAGGGTCTCGCGCGGCTTTATTTGCCTAGCAAAGTGCAACAATGCAAGTGTGTCTTTTTTTTTTTTTTTTTTTAAAGGCATCTTTAGCCAGCAGAATGTTAACTAAGGTAAGCAGTGTTGTTTTAGCCCCTCAGTAACCACGCCAATTATCTGCAAACTTATTTTTTTTTCGACTTCCATGCATACTTAATGCATCCCCTGCTTCCCTCTCGCCATCTGCCCCCCCCCCCCCCCCCCACATCCAGCGCCCCCACCCCCATCCACCACTACCCCGCCACTCCCCCTCCCTCCCCCCTCGCCAACACTCTGGAATTTTTATGAGATAGGACAAAAATGGGCACTTCCCTTATTAACATCTCACAGTGGAAATCAAATATGCAAGGAAAGTAGTGTATCTACTAATTAGTGCTGAATTCATAATTACTGTGCTCATTGATGGAGATACATTTGAATACGTTCATTTCCTTGGGGAGAGAGAGAGGCAGGCTGTCCGGGATAGACTGGGAAGGGAAGAAAAAAAAAAATCCCCTTCAGCCCCCCCCCCCACCCCTACACCACTCCACTCCCCCCTTCTCCCCTTTCTTTTGGAAATTAGGGATCCGTGGCACATGGCGATACTACCAGACTAAGATCCGAAGTGCCTGCAATTTTCCTCAGATATAATTAATCAAGTGAAGCATGTAACCTAATGAATGTGTTTGATATCCGCTCCTATTCAAATATGGGCTTTATCGCAATGTGTGCCGGAATTGCTTGGAGCGATGCATAGATGGTGACATTGCATGGAAATGTTCCTCAACAGTTTCCCTTTACGTGTAAACAATATCCATGCTTGTCAAGGCATGAAGAAAAAAGACAGAGCGAGAGAGAGAAAAGAGGCAGACACATTTTTAATTGCAGTAAATTAATAACAATTAAGCCGCAGGATGCTGCTCGGATATCTTGACAGTGCTTTGTTGTTGTTGCCCTGGAGATCATTTCACCGAGGGCCTCACAAGTCTGACAAGCAGGTGAAAAGGTAAAAAAGAAAAGTACTTGATGGGGAAAGGATGAGAAAACAAAAGCAGTCCTTAGAAGTAGCAATGGAAGCGTCCTTTTCTGTACTGTTTTATACTCGTCAAGTCCCTTCCCCACAGGGTGTATGTAGTACACATGGGTAAAATTCAACGCCTGGCTCACTACTCCTGTCCTGTCCTGTCCAATTCTGTCCTGCCCTTTACTATTTTCTACGTTCTTCACAGCTTATATCTCTTTCTTCCCAGTCCACACATAGATACAATCCAACTCCTGGCTCATTACTCATATCATATCCTGTCCTGTCCTGTCCTGTACTACTTTCTACTCATATAGTCCCTTCCTCATGAGATGTAGCAGTGCCTCCCCAATTTGCGTATAGATAAAAATGCAACGCCTGGCTCACTCCTCCTATTTTGTACTCATCACATCCCTTCCTCGCAGGGTGTAGCACTACCTGCCCAGCCCACATATAGATCCAACTCCTACATTGAAAAAGGCTGTTTTGTTATCTTATACTGCTGTACTTTTTTTTTTTTTGCATGCTTTACAGATGATAAGGCATCGAGCGCAACCTTACTGAATAGCTTCCAAACAGGACGGGTGAAAAAAAATGGCGTACAATTTGGAATTGCTTTCAAAGTTCTTTCCCATCTACCAATAAATGACACAGGAAGACAAAGGTAGTGTGTTTCTTACCTCTGTTCATTTTTAAACTTAAGCATTTGCATCTTTTATCACGCTTTGTTTACCCTTTAGCAATAAGTGTTAATAAGTGTTAGCGACTTTTTCAATTTGGAGAGATGAGCATTGCGTTGGTAGCAAAGCCATGATCATAATGAAGATAATTACACCCAAGCAGTGGAATAGACTGCTAACATTAGTCGGAGGAGAAAGAAAATCATATCAAATCAAGAGAGTAGTTGCAGTTAATTAATATTTTGGCTTCGACTGGTTTATGAAAAGTGTATTATGCTAGTCAAACACATACAAAAAATAATGCATTATATTTTTGTTTTTAACTAACATAAGTGGGAAAAAAAGGTGAATCCCAACAAATCAGAGTTTGATCTCAGAGGCTCCACTGTATATTATGATGTGCAAATACAATTCAAAATTGTCAAAGGTATCCAATTCAAATCTAATTGGAAGTCGGCCCGCGTTACAAAATGGAATGTGTTGCACTTTGGAATTTCCACTGCACTCAAGGCTTTGACTGCTAAACGTTGATGAATGAGTGGGACGCTCGATCGAAGAAAGTGAAGAAAATGAAAAATGTGAACGCAAACATACTTGCAGGCAGGACCGACGAACGTGGCAGGCGTGCTGGGGAGGATCCATAAGTCCTTACCGTGACCTCCGAGTGTCAGAACGGAGGAGTCACGTGACGGACAAAAGGCTCCCTAATTAACAGCGAGGACTCTGGGAAGCCGCTCCGTAATGAGGCACCATGCTGGACGGGCCTCCAGTGAGGCACTTGGCCCATATGCAAGGCCAGCATCGCAAGAATTTACATACTGTGGGTCAATTGAACATATGCACACTCAAAACTGACTAATGACTTCCACTCTGCACTCTGATTCTATTTCGCAGCCCGGCTCTGTTGGATGGGCACGATATAGAGCACTAATGAGGATAACATCAGGAGGCGCATGACTGCAAACATTAATATATGTATCAGGACCGGGGGTTCAATATTAAACCTGGTTGCTGGGGGAAATGGGTACAAACCGCAACATTTTCCATGGGCACAATTAAGGCTGCACGAGCGAGTCCCCATGCCCCTTCCACCTCACCCTGTATAAATGGAATGGAAGGGCGGGGCGTTGGCGTCTGATCAGCAGGGAGCAAAAAGCCAATGTCCGGTAAAGTACCCATCCTTGTCTTTTTTAGGAGAGTTTACATGTATGATTTGAGAGCCATGTATGGTGGAAGTCAACTCAACTGGCTTCGCAACAATCAGCAGTTTGGCAGATAGTGAACAATTCTTCAGAACTATGCATTAAACCAAGACTATTACATTTCAAAGAACCACATAGCTTCGCCTTAATGAAGTCAATTTAGCTTAATGCTAACAAACACAGCAAAACACCATAGACAGGCTAACAAATAGCATCAGTGCCGCAGTGTTATAACCCTTTATGCATCGGATATTTGAACACATACAGTGGAGCAACACGTCGCTAATGTAGATAATATACGTAACAGTACTCACAGGCATGTTTTCTTTATCCTCAGCAAAAAAAAAAAACGACTAATATTACTGTAGCTTACCAAGGGACTGAGACGCCTCCATGTATAGCCGTATGTCTATGTTGTACTTCGCCCAGGTAGGTAACCAGAAGGAGCAACACAATGTCCACTCAATTGAAGCAAAATCAGTGGCAAAAAATGTTACATTTCTTTGCATTCAGTTTAATTATGTCATTACTGTATGTTTTTATGAAGTACAATATTATAGTGTGCTATGTTTCCTATTTAAAAGTACATTACAAACATGAAATCTTGGGGGCAGGCTGTAATGGATTAATGGCATTTCCATTCATTTCAATGGGGAAAAGTGATTTGAGTTACAAGCATAGTCACGCAACTAATTAAACTGATGGAATATGTCGCTATTGTAAAATTTGCCTGCCACTTAAATTGGATCCTTTTTTCACAGACTTGTGCGAGTGATGCCAATGGAGGGTTAGTGTGGTACAAATGCATCGATGCAGGCTGCTAGTTACAATAAGTTGACAAAAGTCATCACCGCCACTGCATGCAGCAGAGTTATGGTGAGTGTGCGACTTATTTTTCCACTTGCACTCTTAATGTGTGAAGTCAGCTCACCTGCAACAATCTTCCCTCTTCATTTGCCTTCACCAATTGGATGGATGGACAGACACTTGTTTGACTGTTAAAATGTCTCTTTAATCATTGCCTCTGAATTGGGACCCAGGCGTTCAATATTAAACTTGGTCGCTGGCGGAAATACTGTAGGTACAAACCACAACGTTTTCCATGGGCCAAATTAAAGCTGCCTGAGTGAGACCCCCCCACCCCACCACCACCTTCACCCCAGCCCACCTCACCTCACCCTCTATAAATGCAGGGACTTCGGCGCCTGATCAGCAGGGAGCAAAAGGCAATGTCCAGTAAAGTGCCCATCCTTGTCTTTTGGACGCACATTTACTCCCAGACAGCTGATGCCCGCTTGCTTCACTATTAAAGCAAGTTTGAGGTGGGCGGTCATTGGGGGGCGGGGGGGGTTTATCCATCTTTATGTTGCTGCATGTTTGCGTGCTTGAGTGCTTGTGTGTGCATGCATGCGTATATTTGGGCATTTATTTTGGAGGGAGGAGTGAGTGGGGTTGGGTGCGTAAGAGTTGGAAGGTGTTAAAAGTAGGAGTGCTGGTTGGTGAGTGTGTGTATGTAATGTACGTGTGTGTGTGGGTGGGTGGGGGGAGGGGGTGGCTCTTATTTGGCTGGGTGTAAAAAAATGCCCCTAGGTCTCCTGATGGAAGAGACAGGTATTAGCTCTGAGACCTCCTCAGTCCCAGCTTGCCATTAGTTTCCTCTCCAGCTGCACCAGGATCCGGACTATGAATCTGCCATGCTTGGTCATTCATCAGTTTCACAGTCCGCACCAGCACACACACACACACACACACACACTCCAATAACAACAGTGTGAAATAGTGAGTGAGTGGTTAAGAGACAGAGAGAGAGAGTGTGTGAGAAAAATAACTCATCATACACACAGACATGTGCTTGTGTTTATGGCCATGTATGTTGTATAGCATATGTGTGTTTGTAGTAGTAGTAGCTGAGCCCCCTTGTCTCCACCTGATTGTGCACACGTGTGCGTGCAGTCTTCCACAAAAAGAGGCGATGAGACATGATATAAATTAACTCTGCGCATAGTGCGCGGCGGGCCGTTTCGCACGGTTGAGCTGCTGCCGAGGCTTCTCCCACAGAGCGATGTGGAACTTCCTGGCAAACAGGAAGCATTTTAAATGTTGACCAGAGAGTTATGGAATTGTCTGTGGAAACTTATCGGCCGGGGTCAGATGAAGAGGTCACGACTCAGAGACTTTCCGTGTCAAGGTCTCGTCTCCGCAGACTGGCCGTTTCTTTTTTCTTTTTTTCTTTTTGTACATGCGGTTTGTTTTATTTATAATCTTCTGTCTTTTGAGATTACAGTCACAGTTTTTGGGGGGGAGATACTGACGCAAAAAGATGGATTTTCTTTCACAGGAGAAGTAAAACTGCACTAAAACGTACATATGACCTCTACCAAGGGCCAACCAACCTATTGTGCACATTCATAAATAGCCACCTGCTGTGCTTTAAAAGGAAACAACCATATAGGGGTATTTAAAATGTATACCCCTATTGTACAGTTTGAATAATGCTCTGTTTAAAACAAGTAAGTAAAGTTTGAAATAAAAAAAAATCCACACATTTGATATATTTCACTGCATGTTTCAATTCGTAGAATGTGCAATGTTCCCAAATGCATTTGCTTGTATGGAAATAAGCACTATTATAGGGTGTCAAGCAAGAGTTACCGGCTTTGTTTTATCTTTTTTTTTATGACAATCTGTAGTGTTTTATTGGTTGTATATTGTGTTTTGTTTTACATATTCTGTAATGTTGCATTCTTTTATATCTTATATATATATATGTTTTAAATGAATTGTACAGCACTTTGGTCGACCTCGTTTGGTTTTCAATGTGCTCTAGAAATACAGTACATTTGGATCGGATGAAGGTACTTGATTCACAACAGAATTCTGTAACAAATTTATACGTACAGAAGGTTACAACTCGCTGCGGTCTACTATAGCCTACACTAACACAGTAGTAAAGTCATAATTACAGTAAGTATTTATATGAAAAACACTTCTAGGCCATAAATATGAAACTGTCAAATGAAAAGCAGTAAGTACTTTTGTGTTAAGAATTATAGCCTTATGTTTAAAAAGTGAGTGAAGCTCAAAATCCTTAGAATAGCTTTCTTTCTCTCCACGGAAATGCATTGGGAACACTGCACGTTCTATTCCAAATCAAAATATGATGTAAAATGCATTAGATGTGTTATTCCTTTGCAGAAAGTAAAGAAAAGGGAATAATGGCTGTTTAAAATAAAAACAGAAGTGTCAAACTCAAACATTTATTTTATAAACTGAAAAGATTTAGCTTTTCTGTGAATCACTGGGCTAATATTTAGTTTAGTTGAATTGCTATTCCAGCCTGCAACGATAGGACACTTTGAGTGCGATACGTTGAAATACGTTAACATGATAATGGTGCGGTGCCCTTGCCACTGAAGTTCCAAGAGAAAATGGAACTCTGTCCCGGCTGCTCAATACAATAAGTTGAAAAAGTCAACTTGACAAAGTCCCATATGCAGAAAATTTTGCGGAATTTATTTGTTGTTCTTCAATTTGGCTAACACTATTTCTTACACTTGCAGATGTTTGGACAAGCACAATTCATGAAGCCTTCAACAATGCCATATAGGCTATCACAAATCATCAAAGGGGTGAGTAGTTTTATTTTATTTAACTTTTATTACAGTGGTTAGCGTTTGAGTGTTCGCCTGTGCTTGCATGTTTTCTTTTTTCTTTCTGGGTATCTGGCACATATTCTAGAAACATGTATGTCAGATTCATTGAAGACCCTGAATTGTCCATAGGTGTGAATTTGAGTGTGAATGGTTGCCTATATTTGCCCAGCGAATAACTGGCAACCAGTCCAGGGTGTAACCCGCCTCTCGCTCAAAGTCAGCTGGGATAGGCTCCTGCTCGTTACTCTATGAGAAGAAGCTCTATAGAAAATGTGGTTAATTTATGTGTGACGGGTAAGAATGTTAAACTGTCACTTAAGCATTGCCTGTATAGTATGGTGTTATGGTAGTGACAGTTTAACCCCAGGGACATATTATTTCTGTTTGCATTGTTTCCTATTGGGGGGGGGGGTCTATATATGAATAAATAAATCAGACGTCAAACAAAATGGAACAGATTATGTTTGACCTAAAAGGTTCTACTGCATATGATTATCATTATGACTATACACAATAACGAGAGAATAGAAACAAAAATGTTTGACGTCAGCACTTTGCAAGATAGTGAAAAGTACTTCAAAAAAGAGGCCAAGTGTGCTTACTTCAAGCTGTTCATTGCGTCTCCGAGTTGAAGTTTACTGTAAAATCAAACATAAAACAAAGAAATACATGGTGTGTATTTAACCAAACCACATAACTTGTTCTTACGAAAGTCTGCAAGCTTAATGCTAAGGTAACTTGCGAAATCCCATAGATGCGCTAAAAAAAAAACAGCATCAGCATCATGTACAGACAGAGTATACAACAATACTCACAGGCATATACTGTATTCTTTATGCTCTGTGGAAGACAATGAATATTATTATAATATTATATGGCCCCCTGGTGGCCAAGTTGCACGCACCAGAAGGAGCAGCACAACATCCATTGAATTAGAGCAAAAAATGTGGCAAATAATGTTTAATTCATTTACATGGTTTAATTATGTTATAGTACAATACTATTGTGTTATTTGTCTTATTAAAAACACTGATGAAGGGCATTTCAATTTATTTATGATGATATGATTCGAGTCACAGAACGGATTGAAGTTAAGGTACCACTGTACTTGGATATACTGGTAGATAGTCAAAACAATCGGATATAGGGATTCAGTCGGAATTGGGCCCTTGAACCTGAAATCCGGCCTAATAATCGTCTTTGGGTTTAATGGACATGATAGTTTATGTAATCCTGCCAACTGACGAAGAACACACCTTCAATTTCATCCATGATACTAGTGAAATGCTTTTTTTTTTTTTTTTTTTTTTTCCTCCCTTGCCCCCTCCCCCTTCTTTGCCTCACCCTGAGTGAGTGAAGGCCACAAGCTCTGTCGTGTCGCACGTATGCTAACTCAAAAGGAAGGACAGGTCATAGCGATGCGGTCGCTTGACTTGATGTGACCAGGACACGGCCATGGCAGCGGTGAAAGCCCGCTTGAGCCATAGTGACACGTCGTCTCCATCCATCTTCAGTCTGAAACATTTTACGCTAACTGACAGAGCGTGGCGCTTGCTTACCCGCCTCCCAGAGGAAATAGTCCAGACTGGTGTCTTTTTGACATGCACTAAAGAGTGAGCAGTCCACAGGTCCAGAGGGGTATTGTGTATTCAGTCCGAGACGAAAGGTTAGATCTCTGCAAGGAAAGGAGTACTTGGGTATATATTGTTGAAAGTGACAATGACTTTTTTGTGTGTGTTTGTGTGGGTGGGTCGGTCGGTGTTATTCAAGCAAATAAACAATTCAGTCGACATTTTTACTGTACATCACTTAGTGCAATGTTTCCCAACCTTTATTGAGCCAAAGCACACATTTTACATTAGAAAACTTTCATGGCCTAACAAAAAATATCACAATAAGAATACACAGTATACTGAAATTATGATGATCTTGACTCAATTTACTAATAAAACAAACAAAAAAAGATACTGTGAAATCTGGGCCTGTTTAGTTGAACACAAAGTTATTGTGTTGTAAGAATGGCAACAGGTGGAGACACATGTTAATTGTACCATCTGCCATCTAGCAAAGCAAAGCAAATGTATTTATATTGCGCATTTCATACATACACACACACAAGGTGAAATGCTCTAAAAAGCATGGGAAAAAAGAAGAGTTTTTAACCTGGACTTCAAAACATGCACACTTGGGGCTGACGTCACTTCTGTTGGCAACTTATTCCATTTGTGTGCAGCATTATAGCTAATTGCTACTTCACCATGTTTGCTCGGGACTCTGTGCTCCACTATTTGACCCGAGTCTGTCGATCTCAGAGCCCTACTGGGTTTTAACCATTAGCATTTAATTCATGTATTCAGAACCTAAACCGTTTAGTGATTGATAGACTGGTAGCAAAACTTTCAAATCTATTCTAAAGCTGACTGGAAGCCAGTGTAAAGACTTTAGAATTGGACTAATATACTCTGACCTCTTTGTTTTGGTCAGAACCCGAGCTGCAGCATTCTGAATGACCTGCAGCTGTTTGATGCTCTTTTTAGAGAGACCAATCAGAAGACCATTACAATAGTCAAGTCTACTTGAGATAAAAGCATGGATGAGCTTCTCCTGGTCTGCTTGACACATGCAAGCCTTCACTCTGGATATGTTCTTCAGATGGTAGAAGACAGTTTTAGTAATTGATTTGATATGACTGGTGGAAGTGGAAGCGGTGGAATCTAGTGGAAGTACATTTAATTATTCTGCCTTATACCATACGTCATGGGCACAGATAAATACAAAAACATATTCATTGTTCGTAGTAAATTGCTAATGATTTTCAGACCAACTGCCAGGCAACCATGTTAACACGGATATTTGAATTCAACAGCCGTCAATGGCAGTGAATGGGTTTTAAATGAAATTGGATTATTTGTCATTGGTTGTGAATGACTGATCTCGCGTGTGCTTGTAGATAACCAAACATTAGGTACATCTGCACTATGTTGTGAGATCCAGTACTTAGTAAATTCTGCCTAATGGTAATAATGCTCAATTTTCATTAGAACTGTCAGATAGGTCTTAAAAGCACAACATTATGCAGACCCTGGACAAATTTTCAGTTAAAGCGCAGTTTTATTTTCTTAAATGGACGTCTTTGAGCTGTGTCACAATAAACAGCAATACAATGTGTTAAGCTTTGGCCATAAAAATACATACTATTTTTTGATTAAATACCATGGACATATTTTGAGTTAAAGTGCATTTTTAGTTGTTGCATAAGCATCTTTTAGCTGAAAATGACACAAGTAGCAAAAAAAAAAAAAAATGCACAAAATAAAAAAAAAACAGTATGACAATAGGTTGATTGAAGACTAAATTGCCCGTAGGTGTGATGTGAGTGCGCGATTGGCTGGCGACCGGTTCAGGGTGTACCCCGCCTCTCGCCCAAAGATAACTGAGATAGGCTCCAGCATGCCCGCGACCCGAGTGAGGATAAGCGGTACAGAAAATGGATGGATGGATGATATTGATGTCAATTTTTTCGTACATTTGGACCGAAAAATGTCAAGAGTTATTCATAGTCTTTCTCAATATTCCATTTTAAATCTTTTAAATGTATAACAGATGATAATGCTCTAGATTATGCTAGAGCACAGGTGTCAAACTCAAGGCCCAGGGGCCAGATGCGGCTCTCCACTTCATGGACCTCAATTGATTTGTTCTATTCTTTTTGGCAGAAAATCTGTACCAAAAGTGCAATTTTTTTTCACTTTTAAAAGCAATTAGAAGGATTTGTTTTCCCAAATCCCCAAATGAATTGAACAATAGTTATAAATGTTTGCTTGCCACAATTTTCCATGACTCCTAATTTCAAACTTGTCATGAAAAATACACATAATAAAGCTCAAACACAGTACAGGGGCAATTGTGTGTATGTAATAATATGACATATTTATAAATGGTTTTCACAATGAGTGGCCCTCTGAGGGAAGCCATAACTACGCTAGAGTTTCCTTTAGAATGGCACAAAATACTGTTTCCACAAAAAATTCTTATTAAAATCAGGGCTATAAATCATTTTACATATATATGAAACAATGAAAATCAATATCAAAACATTAATTTCCACTTTCCATTTACCAACAACAACAAACACTTATATACACGTATATACTTATTATTGTGGTTATAGTTGAAAAGCACTGCATCATGTCATACTGATAATATTCTACTTCCTTTCTTTAGACTGAGAGGAGAAAAACATATGAAAAACATCTCTCAACTCGATGCAGTAGACCACTGCCAACCCCAACAATAAACATTTTTTTTCCAATCAGAACCGAGAAGTATTCATATTATTCGTCCTTTTAATGTTGGAGAATTTCTGATGCAATTGTTGCACTGGATCGCATTACATTTGCCAAGAAGTGTGCAGCGGGTGAGGGGAGGAAACAACCCCCTAATTTGATAGAAATAAGAATAAATATTCCACATGAAGACGTAACCTGCGTGCTGACGTGGAATTTTTTCTCAACACTTTGCTTTACACGGCGTATCTCGGTCAGGAAGCAAAAGCGAGGCGGCGGAGGTGTGAGAGGGGGAGGCAGAAAAGCAGAATTGAGCAGCGGCTGTAGTAATAAATCACAGGATCGCTGGTGACATTCATACAATACGGATACAGTGTTAACTCAATGAGTCGGACAGCCCTGGCCTGTTCCTCCATCCTGACCTTGCCTCCCTGTCGTAATCAATCATGTTGGCACGGCACACACGCTCCTTATTTATTATTACTCTGGACCTGCATGTACAGTAAACAATGAGTAGTATACGTTGGGAAGGCTGCGCGAGCGGCTTGCTATTATAAGGGGAGGTGGTAAAGGTCCAGAGGAATAACCGGGGGGCATGTGTGTCCGGCGTGCTGGTTGAAAGACGAGCGACCAAGACGGTGGGCCAATAAAGGCCAGCGTGGACATGAGCGATACTTAAATCTACAAGAGGTATTGTCATGGTGAAATTTACTATAAACGCAGCACTGTTTATGTGCACCTTTTGTGAGGAAAAAGTGTTCAAGTTTCTGTCAAGTGAAAACAAATATGACTTTAGAGTGTTGTTCACAACCACTGTCAAATTTAAATGGGGGGAAAAAGGCCAAATCAAAACAGTGAGGCTTCAGAATCTTAAAAAAAATCCAGTCGTCGTCTCCGCTCTCAAATGTTGTGGGTGTGTCCGCTAAATGCTGCAAAATCACATTTCACTCAACTGTCAATCAAATAAGACATCATCATCTAGCATTTTCCTTACGCATACACATAACCACGTTTGAGCCGTGAAAATATATCTGCTTAAAGCCTGTGATGGGTAGAATATATCCCACCGGATCCTTGCAGGGCTTTCCACGCCACAACAAGAGGCGCCAGCCACCAGCTAGCTTGCAACCTAAAGGTACAGTGGAACCTCGATTTAACGGACTCATAGGGAGTAAGGGTTGTCTGTTAAATGAAATTGTCCATTAAATTGAAGCACTTTTATTTGCGGCCTAAAAACACCAGTACACTACAATACAAAATTCTTTTTTCTTTACATTTTTTTATCAGCTAAAAACAACCAGTACAGTACAAAATTATTGTGAATAAATATTTTTTAAAAACAGCTTTAATATGTTTGTTTATCCAAATTCACCTCACTGGTGCATGAAAGGGGTGATTTTTTTAACTTCAACCGGACACTATATTCTGTCCGTTAAATCTGAAGTCTGATAAATGAGGGTCCGTTAAATTGAGGTTCCATTGTAATAATAACTCAGTGACTTGCAATTCCGCCAGATAACCACCGGTTCGAACGAAGGCGTTCACGTGCTCAAGAGGGGGAAGTGGGAGTCATGCCCGATGCTGAAGTGCGTCACTGGTCACCCTTTTACATATGCCCAAAAATTCAGAAGAAAATGTGGAAAATTGTTTAATGCTATATAATACACGTACGTTAGTAATTCAAAGAAAAAAAAAAGAATAATAATAAGTGTACAAAATATATTTTGGCTTTCAACAGTTTTACTTTTTCTCGTAACCTTTTGATGAGGGTCAGGTTTAAATTCATATTTAAAATATGCAGCGGGCTGGACTTTGTACACCCCTGTGCTATATGATGTCTTGCTTTCACATTAGCAAACCGTCAGACGGGGTGTCACTTAATAGCACGCCTTTTGACTTTCTCCCCGATGCAATTTTACCTCTGTTATTCTCAGGTAGCAGGTGTATATTCGGAGTGACAAACCGCTTCCTTTGTCAAACTAATAGCTTACAAAGTCAGTGTAAATTAACAATGACCCGACGCGAGGGGCTCCCCTAACAGCCTCTTCCGAGCCAGCCAAGCCAGCGCATCATATAGTCCCATATGCAGCCCATGCAGGGGGCCTGTCTTGGCAACAAAGCGAGGGCCCCCGCATGCAGGCGAGGGCCCCTGAACTGCTCATGAAGGATGGCCGGCCACGAGGACGGCCGAAGGGGAGTCGCTTTTAAAACACATACCATATGCAGCTCGGAAGAGAGCTCATTTATCAGCCCGCAGTTTGCTCGGTTTTTACACCTCGGACCCCCCAGCACTCTCTCTCCTCCCCCGGGGGCTTCGTCACCTCCTAACTGAACAGCGCACATGACAGGGCGCTGAGACCTGGCTTTAAGTGCACACACCACACCGCTCTGATTTGTGCCTCTTCCCTGGAATAACAAGAAATGGCAGTGTTCTAGTCGAAGAGAAATAATAATGCCACTTTAAGAATACTTTTGTATCTGAGATCATGTGCTATGCACACCCTTTTATAATGGGGATGTGGCTGTGTCGAGAATGAATCACCTTCAAATTCATGTTAAATGGTAGTCATCACACAACTGCCACCGTTTAAAGTGATCTCTGATTCACTCTAGGCTTTGCCTGGCATTTTCTTTGCTTTCTAGCAGAAGCCCGAAGGTTTTGTTCTAACACTGACCGCTATTTCGAACTCTGCATAATGCCCTCCACCTTAACTTTTTATATCAATCCATGCATTTTCGATATTTCATATAGACAAACAACCATTCACACTTACATTTACACCTAATGACAAATTTGAGTCTTCAAGGAACCTGACATGTATGTTTTGGGAATCTGGGAGGAAAGTGGAGCGTCGAACCTTCGAGATGTGAGGTGGATGTACAATACAGTAGACCACCATGCTGCCTTTGCCATGAATCAGACAATTTGTTTTCTGTACAACGTAGGATCCAACAAAAGTATATATTTTTTTCAATACGTAGTCTACAGTCCATATTTTTTAATAGCATAAAAGAGGCAGGTCATTTACATCAAAGTTGTGAAAGTCCATCAGGCTCACCTGTCTCTTTTGCCCTTCTGCTGCCCTTCCTGTCCAAGCTCCGCTTCACAGTTGGACGTCATCTGGCCCGTGAATGGCACATTGTTATGCTCGCTCCTCAGCGGCCGTGCGAGCAGATGCCGCGAGCAGCCGCGGCGCCGGTCCCCGCGCAACGCCTTCGACGCGGGGCCGTAAATTACATCCCGCGAACACACAAACAACACCGCGCTCCGCTGAGTCTGTGCAGTTTAGAGCACCATTGAAGGTGCAAAGCATATCCCGATCTTGGTTTGAGAGCGGGGCGGGGGGGAAGCGGCCCCGCGGCGTGCCACCGCGGCCCTGACGAGCAGATCACACGCGGACAGCTGGGCTTTGAACTCCTTACCCCGCCGCTCCCGGGGTCAACGGCTCGGTGGTCGCGAAAGGTCACACCGCAGTAAGAGGCCTGACTTCTGGTGAACTGAGCGGAGCTGTTTTGACTGAGTCCCCGTGGCACCGTAACGAGGCGATACTTTTCGGCAGTGGTGGCAAGTAACGAAGCACTTAAGTAGATTTTTCAGGTATCTGTGAAAAGAGATATCTCTACTTTTCTTACCTCAAAACATTTTTCCGTCTCACTTTTTTTCAACGCCCAGTTCTTGTATTTTTCTGACTTTTTTCTCGTTATATTTCCAACATGGATTTATAACTTCATTCTGCGAATATTTTGACTTGCATCATAATCTTATGACTTCTGAAATTAAAACAAAAAATGTAATATGCTGAATTCATGAAATAAAAAGTATTTTATTGCTGTGAAAGTTTTGCTTTTCTTTTCATAATCTTAAAACTTTCTTCTCATAATCTTCTTTTTTGTAATCTATAAAATTATTGTAAAATAATGATTTTATTCTCATACATTGATGACTTTTATCTCTAACCTGATGACATTAGACTGATAAAATACTTTTTTTTTTTTTTTAAATGATGACTTTCTTTGTGTCGGCACGGTGGCCGACTGGTTAGAACGTCAGCCTCACAGTTCTGAGGACCGGGGTTCAATCCCCGACCCCGCCTGTGTGGAGTTTGCATGTTCTCCCCGTGCCTGCGTGGGTTTTCTCCGGGCACTCCGGTTTCCTCCCACATCCCAAAAACATGCATGTTAATTGAAAATTCTAAATTGCCCGTAGGTGTGAATGTGAGTGCGAATGGTTGTTTGTTTGTATGTGCCCTGCGATTGGCTGGCAACCAGTTCAGGGTGTACCCCGCCTCCTGCCCGATGACAGCTGGGATAGGCTCCAGCACGCCCGCGACCCTAGTGAGGAGAAGCGGCTCAGAAAATGGATGGAAGGATGGATGGATGGATGGATGGACTTTCTTTGTAAACCAATGTTACATTATGAGGAAAAACTTAACATTCAACAACACACAAGTACATTTTTCAAGTGTCTGGACGTAATTATTTTTCTGCTGAACTTTTTTTTACTCCCTTGTTATAGAAGCATAGAAGTCAACTGTGGTTGCCATCTTGATTGATTGAGATCTTAGGGCACAGGTGTCAAACTGGAGGCCCGGGGGCCAGATCCGGCCCGCCATGTCATTTTATGTGGCCCGCGAGAGTGTGCATCGACTTTGTGTTTCTTGCTAAAAGACCAAAATTGCAAATCGGCTTCACTTTTAAAATGTTGAGATATTGCAAGCATTTTTTTTTGTTACCAACACCTTCCTTTTAAAATACAATTGATTCGTACTCAACAAAGAGTTTTTACTGGCTTCTGATTTCAAAAGTAATTATCTATTAATTTGTGTATATGTCATAATATGAGGCAATCATATGGGTTCATAAAGTGTTTATCGTGCAGGGATGAACAGGCACTCAGTTTACAAGATCAGAAAAGCTTTTGGAACGCGTTGTTCTGATTGCATAAAATCCTCAGCAAAACAGCTTACCAAACATCATGTGACATGTAACCTCTTTTTTCTTCTTCTTCTCAGTACGAGCAACATGAAATTTAATAAAAGAGGGAAACAGGTAATTGACAGTCACTTTTTGTACTCGAGTACATTTCAGAGTCTGTACTTTTTTACTGTTACATATCTGTTGTCCCTCTTAACTACAGTGTGAGGACTGTTGCCACCTCAGCTGTTTGGGGGGGATATGGTGAAGCAGCAAAGTTTAGCAATAACATTTACTTTTTAAATGTGGCGCGTGGGAACCGGAAAACGCCACAAATACCTTCAAGGATTTGGGGAATAAGAAAAAGGTCAGTCCATTTAACACAAAACACTTCATTTTAAGACCCGCCGACAGCGCCGGCCTTTATCCGAACAAAACATGAAGGACTTGCCGAAGTACACAAAATGACTCCATAAATCTGGGATGAGACACAATAAAATATGATTAGCTGCGGTCCTGGGAAATACACAGCTCAAAATCCAATCAAACATATCACCAAAGTGTGTTTGAGGAAGAATCATCCTTGTTGCGACTTGCTACAAACAATATTTACACAGTCAAATCCCATGTCTAGTCAACGGATGCGTTGTGGCTCGCTAAGATATATGGCTTACTTTATTCATAGCTCTTCAATTACAAAAACATGTATTGAGGGAGGGGGTGGGAATAAATTAATAATAAAACCCTTATCTGAACTTCTAATATTTTGCTTGGCGAAGGGAAACGAATTACCCTTTTCAGAACTGATGATGTATTACTAGCGTTTGATCCTTAGAGGTTTGCCCGTGCTCACATTCATTACTTTCAAGTGCTGAGGTGTATCTGCAATTAGAAGCACCTTGCAGTAGATTCCTGACAGTCCTGCAGGCTTGAAACACCACATCATAGGATCGTCACGGCATTATACTGCACTGTCGCCTTCCAACAGAGGCAAAGGCAAGAGTAGAGGGGGGTAGGTTAGTTGGTGGTGGTGGTGGGCGCCTAATTTAACCATGTGCCCGTAAGTGAGAGGCGCCGCTAAGCAAATGAGGACCTTTCATTAAATCAAAGGTGATTTTTGTTCCGCTAATGGCTGCCCCAAAATCTAGTACAGCGGCAAAACATGTGATCATTCTCGACGGGGCCCGCTGCCCGTCTCCAGACCGGTCAGGGCTATTCTTAATACAGTATGCATAATGTAATGAGCGCGCTTGTTTTAATTTAATCACACTGAGTGGACCGCGCTAGTATTTCTTTGAAGCGACAAAGCCGAGAGTCAGATACAAAAGAGAATGAATAATACAATCACTCAAGCGGCTTGTGGAGTTAATGCACTCGCTATTTCACAAACGGCTGCTATTTTCATGCCAGTGGTGAGCCGTCAGGGCCGACGCTGACTTATTTCTAAACTCATTTCTAATATTTGTTCCATGAAATTGTATTGATGTATTCCCAACAGTCTTCTTCTCTTCATTTTGCAGCGTTTCTCTTGGCTGCACTGCTTCCAGTAAGTGTCTTTTTTTTTATGTCAAATAAGATTTCAGTCTCGATGTGTTGCCGTGTTAATCTAGTCTGCCCAGGGCCTTTAAAATCAGTCGCGGTGACCGACGTAACTTAAAACTATTCAGTGTTACTTTGGCTTAGGAATTTAATTGGGTCTGTGACGAAGTTCGAAAAATGGCGGAGAATTGATGCTCAATAGAATTGGATTGGGTATTTCTTTTGTTTTAACCCCACAAATTCTTGAATAATCAGCGATAAACTGCCAATAAGCATTTTCAAGGTTGATTTCCCCCCCCGCCCCAAAAAAGAAAAAAACAAATAATTAAAATCCATTCCAGTCCACCCAAAATAACCACGATTATTCATCGCTTCTCTCGTGTAGCGGCATAGCTGAACCTCGCTTATAAGAGAAATTTCGGTTTACAACACAAAGCAAAAAATTGACCACGCAATGGCTTGTAGCGCAAAAAACTTGAAAGTACAAACGTACTCTATCAGAAATAAGGAATTTCTTTAACCAATAGAACTTCAAGTTTGCCCGTTAGCTGGCCCAAATTAATGTCAGCATTTTTCCATCGTCCGATCGGTTGGTCATAAAAAACTGTTCAACTCGCAAAACCCGTGTCGCAATCTGCACACATGAATACATTGAATTAGCATCTGTGGGGATTATGATATATTTCATTGAAATACTTTGTTTTGTCAGTTATGAGATAAATATTGATTCTGCACTGTTCCAGATGACGTACATGGCACAGTTGTGCGTTTTGGTTTAGTATTGGTGCGTTGTATAATTGCGACGCGATAGCGTTGGTATTCTGAGGTGCATTAAGTCAGGTGAGTCCCCACTAAAGGCCCAAGTATCAAATGTACGGCCCGCCACTGGCGCGGGTGATATTCTTATGGCCGTTTCTACCTCGGAATGGTCTTGACGTCTCAAATGACTTTGGGAATGTCATCCTCAGAAATCTTTATGGTCGGGGAGTCCTTTGCGGGTCACGCGTGACCGGATCGGAGGTGGCCGCAGCGGTGATACACTTTGGAGAAGCCTCGCAAGTTTGGCCAAAAAAACCCGCTGAGCCATTATGTTAAAGTAAACGACAGCACTTCCTAATGCCATTTGGCAGTGCGAGCGCGCGGCAATTAGGGCCTCTCTTAATGTGAGGCTGGGAGCATTTCTCCTCAAGGTTAGCGCCTCATTTCCCCACGATGGGTCTACGGGGCCGCACCAGATGCATTGTGGGAGCTGTGGGGGCTGCGCGTTAGGACAGGTGTCCGCCACCTTGGATATCTCCCCTCGCAGCTGGCACCAGCTGGCACCCCCAGTGCCCTATCCGGACGGTCTGCTCTCCGCTCTCCGCGGAGGAGGAGGAGGAGGCGGAGATGGTAAAGCGAGTTTGGGGGGTACGGGGGGGGCGTGTCAAGGGCAGAGCTGGTACAAGCTCACTCACAGGGCACCCACGCCATGACATGACCCGGCCACTAGGGGAGCTGCCAGCAGGAGTAATGTGGTGCAGCCGTGCCCGTTCGGAGACCCGCTCCTGCATCCCTAATGGAGCGGCAATGATGAGGCCCAGCAGTGCCAGAGGGTCAGAGACGGCTTCTGTGGAGGAGGCTGCTCTCTTCCCACTGGAGAGCAGAGCATGTCATGTCTGACGCCGCTCTCTGCGGGGGCACGCACGCACGGCAGGCTTTTTTTTTTTTTTTTTTTTTGCCAAGAGGTAAACGGGAGAGGAATCTTTGAATTACAGAATCACTGAGGTATGTAATGTACATTTGGACATGCTCTCTCTTGTCCATTTATAACATACCGAGGGCTCTGCAATAATATATGGAACCAAGCATATATCTCAAATGCTTGACAAATTGCGACAATTACAAGGGGTCTTCTGAAATCGAATGCCATGAAGTCGTATGATACTTGCAAGGTCAAACCGTAATCGTAAAGCCACATTTTGTGGAACTTCAGCTTTTTCATTTCTATTTTTCATGCCGCCAATTCACAGAAAGGTACCAGAGATGGTTCGGAGAAAAGTAAAGATGACTATAGAACCAGAAATGGAAAAAAAAAAGCTCAGTCCAAAAAATGTTACCTTGACTTACAAGTTTGATTAGTTCTGTGACCAAGCAGGAAATGCCATTAATCCCCCCCATCAGCCCCCCCAAAACACATTTGCTTTGAACAAAGACAAATAGCACTATATTGTATTTTCAAACATAATAAAAGAGAATGTGAATAAACTGGTTTACACACTGTAGTATCTGTGTGTTGGATGTGTGCCTTTAAGAGGCGTGGCCTAGTGAGTGACATCAGGAGCTGAATTGTTAGATGGTTAGTTTCGTCTGTAGTGAGCGCACTACTGATGAATCACATGAAGCGGGGATTTATTACAGTGCTGTTGCATTATACTGTGTTACTTTTATCCTCTCATCTAAACAAAATGGCCACTTTATAGTGTCACTATAAAAAAAAACTTGAAGACAATCTGTGGCAGAACACGTTAAGCAATTTCCACGTCTGTGTTTGTTTTTTGTTCTGCATAATTACGGCAGCTTTGACACAACATTAGAGCTGCGTTATTTACTGGCTGTACAATTATGCTCGTTTAGCAGCACATATGTTTTATATGATGTTTACGTCATGTAAGAAGCGTAATGACTAAATTAACATATACAAAGCGCCATCTGGAAATAATCACCCAAATGTTGTGTTGTGTGTAAACAATATACGGCGAATGTTTGCCTTGGAGGAGCAGGTCAGTTGTCTTTTTTTTTTTTTTTTATTGCGATAATGAGAATAATTTTGTTTCGGGCTCACCGTGCAAATTGTTATAAATGTGAATAGGAGGTTGGGGGGGGGGGGGGGGCATTTGTTGAAGAGAAATGACTTCACATGAGAATCGTGTTATTATTGTCCCGAGCAACAGCGACAGTACACTGGATGAGAGTTAATTCACTTAATATGCCTTTAATGGCGCGAGGGCCCCTCTTTGTATTTGCACGCTGACCATTATCTGAAATCAAGCCTAATGATGCTTCCAGTTTATGATAATGACCATTATCACACCGACCACCGTCAGCTCTGCCAAAATGATCAAAATGAGCTTGCATTTCTTCACTTGATTTTTTTTTTTTTTTTTTTTGTGCGAATTTGTTAGTCATGTAAATTAAACCCCTTGATGAGCCTCAACTCTACCCCCTACCCCCCCCACCCCTCACACTCTGTCTGCTGCTCTTGTTCAGACCTCATATTGAACTGAGACTGCTTTTGAAGTTCTTATCAGCATATAGTACATCACTGCTGCCCTTATTGCAGTGATTCCCAGCCACTATGTGGCTGCATTAGCATTACTTCGAAGGGGAAAAAACTTGGATTTGGTCGTTTGGATTTGAAATACAGCTTTTGTAACACCAGTCCTGGAACCTTTCTGACACTCCTTGTAGCAAATCAATTTTCCCTAATGAAATGAATTGAAGTGTCATTTAGTCAGTAAAAAAAAAATATATATATATATATATATATATATATTGTCGTTTTTCTTTTCAGAAAAAAAAATACCGGTATTGTGACTAGAGCATTGTCACTGCTCTTGGCCGGTGTGGCAACAGACAAGAGCTGGCGATAACGGCTGGTGACTTAAATCCATGTATGTCTGCAGACCTACCCCCTCCCATTAACTTGCATGCCGACCAGTATGTGTGATGATTTAAAAATATTCTAAGAATCATGATGATGATAATAATAATAATGCATTCAACGAATTGATTTCGATTGACATGAATGGAATACATCTGACATCCGCCACCTTTCGCACACCTCCAAATCTGCCTGTGCCCTGAGTAATTTCACCAAAATTGCATTAGACCAGCCGTCTACCTATTGCGCCGGACTTAGACGTAGTCCCAGCAGGCGTAACTAAGTTTAGACCGACTATCTGACACTAAATTGTCACATGCGCAGGTGGCATCTGAAAGGACACACCCTCATTGTGCCGGCACGCCCAGCTTGATGCAGACCGATCTGCCAAATTGGCAAACAATCTCGCGCTCGAATGAAAATCAAGATATGCAAGTTTTTTTGCGCTCCGCCGCAGTTCCGTCATCTCCGAAAATAGAGCCCATAGTGTCAGGCAGAACAATTAAATGCTCTTCCACTGGATAGCAGATGGTACAAATAACCTGCGTATGGACCTTGCCATTCCTCCAACAGAATAAGCCACGCTTTCCTGTGAATATCTAAGCTTTGTGTTAATCTAAAACATTTGAGAATCAATTGAGATGAGGTCATTATTTTTGGTTGGTGGTGTGCTGTGAGATTTTTTCCAATATAAAGTGTGTGTCTTTTCTCAATAAAGCACTTGGAAAAACACTGCCTTAATGGACCAAAAACACACACGCACACACACTCAAATCTCGCTCAGTCTCCTTAGTTAACATAGTCATCAGCACCAGTGTGTATAGGTAACTGTGAGGCAGTAATAATAATTTGTATTAACACATGCTGGCTCCCTCTATTTGATGCCACATGAATCTTTTGAAGTGCAGACTGTTGATTACTGTAAATGAGAGCTGTTTCAGGGTGGATTGTGGGTAATTATATGCAGTGCACCCCAGGGAGCAGTGTTGGCGGGGTGGGGGGGGGGGGGGGGGGGGGTTGGGTTGCCCAGGGGACAGCGGTTCCACAGGAGAGTGGAGCGAAGACAGAGCAACACATGCCGGGCCGCCGATTCCCAGCATGAAACGAGTCAACAGGCCCGTCTTTTATTTCTAATGTCTGTGATTTACATGAAAGCAACACTGTTACCCAACCGCAACAGAGTGCGCGCCGTCGCTTGAGTGACAGCATTTCATATTTCACGTTTTCCGTATGCAGCCAACCCATCGCCTCCCACCGCCCAGAACAACTCAACGAAGACTGCTCTGTTATCACATTTCCACTCACGCGCAATGCGGCTTCCTCACTGCGTTACAGACGCGTTTCAGGTGGGCCGAGTGTATTTTTCCAAGTATCGTTTGCGCGAAATATGTTTCGTATTATTCCGTTGTTCTGATCGGTTTGCGTGTGTGCATTCCAAATGAGGATGCGAGGCAAAGAAGCAAAGTTCCCAATCACACTGGGAGCCCCGCAATCTCTTCGTCCTCACTTAAGCTCATTTGTCCACTAATGACTTTGCCCTCTGATGCAAGCCAAGGGATCATCAAAGGTCCTTGAAACAAAAAAGGAAATACAGCAATTACTGGGACTTTTCATGGGCAAGAAATAGATTAAAAAGCTCGTTGTTGTACAAGGAGGAGGGGGGGGGGGGGGGGGAGAAAAGAAACAAGCTCACTTTCACTATTAAATATATATTCTGTACAGCAGTCCTATTCATCCAGGTCTTCCTTTCACCCGTCTTCATTCATTGCAAGATAATAGAATCAAATGTATTATGCATTACTAATCGCGTGATAAAAGCCTGTGGTGCCACACTAATGCATGTAGATTCCAAAATGCTGCGCGTGTACAAGAAAAGTCATTGCCTTTTTAACGGTGGCCTGAGGGAGGGGAATTGTCCCCTAGCCTCGATAACCACTGACACAAAAGGTCCCCAAACAATTTCAAATTACTACTTTATTTCTCTCTCTTATATAATCCACCCACATTATTAAATCTGGCACCTTCTGGGACTGTGCTGATACAATATTACAGTGCTAAGATGTTTACATTGGAGACAGCCAGTGCTTCCTTGTTATAAACATGTATGCCCCCAGGACTTGTACAAAAGGCGCATGCATACTACTTGGCCTAAATGAGGCGTAGGTCATTTGGTTTTTAAAAGGGGTCAATATTACCTCGAGCAAACGGGGGGCCAAGTCCAACGCCGACCTGACTGAGCAGAAAATGGCTCCTGATCCTCTCAGACGAGCTCTATTATATATTCAACACGCTTGTAAATATTCACTCGTCGGAACCATTCAAATGGAAAATATGGTTTAGGTCAAAAGGTCTGTGAAAATGTTGTCTCCCGAGGAAGTCCCCGTAGAATTAAAGAGACGGCGATAACAGGGTGGAACACCCAAAGGGGGCCGCGAGAGAACATTAGGAGTTGTTTTACATGTTTGACTGCGGGACAGCTACGATCGCGCCCAGATAAATGACGGGCACTTATCAGAGTAGACTGACCTGGAGTTATGTACCGTGCCTAATGGAATGTTACACTCCCATCAATTACATACGGCCCGGCAGAATTACAATGAATTAGCAGCTAATAAAGCGCTTTAAATAATTCTATTCAAGCATTTTATTAGCAGACAAGATGATATAATTGGCTATATAATACAGCCGTATTTATTGAAAGCTACGGCGTAACACGCGTCACTTTTATTAGCGGTTTGTCTCGCTGACGGGATCACGTGGCCGGAACATTATTTCATCATTTCGGAGTCCAACGGTGGGACGACGACGGCGTTATCTTCTATTTTTGTCTCCCCCGGCTGTATATTTCAGGGGGCAGGAACAATGTAGCCTGACAGACATATTCTTTATGAGGGGCTCGTGGTCGCTCTAATTTGACACAGTTGTCAGAGATAAAGCTCCTTAGAGAGTGTGGCCATGCTCTGGGTAAGAATGGGGATTCAATTAACACCCCCACCTTCACATCCTCTGACCCCAATAGTCCAGGATAAAACATATACACGGTGGCTAACTTCGGCATCTGTCTCTCGATGACTGCATTTTTATTGCAAAAAAAAAAAAAAAAAAAAAAAACGAACAAAAGAAAAGCCTCACCTCTGCTTTTTTTTATTTTTTTTTTTATGTCTCCCACGAAGAAGGTATATTTCCAATAAATCCCTAACGTGATGCAATTAAAACGCACCTTTACTGTAAATGTGAAATGTGCTTACACAGTGTAAGAGTACACCCGCCCCCCCCTTCTTCACGGCAGCTTTCTATCAGATGACCCCAGCGTGTAAAATCAAATCAACACTGGAATGGATCATATCAAATTCTAATGAAAACATAATGTGCTCTTAAAATGTGTGTTGGCCCGGCAGCCAGTCATCCGGTGAGCCCCTCAAACCCCCTGCACCCCCACCCTCCACCACCCGCCTCAGATGACGTGATGAATAGCGAACACGGATGGAATATGCATCAAAGTCGAGCTCATGATTTATGTAATAGCAGTCACTTGGACACTGATTAGCTGCTCTGTCAAGCGTGTAATACGAGAGGCACAACCCCTGGTTTATCAGTCATTTATCTGAAGTGCGTCCTGATATTATCACTGGATCCTAATGTCATCATTATGCCGCGCAGCATGTGCGGGCCAGTGTGTCGTAGCGTCGGCGACGTCGCCTGTCAGGAGTTCAAGCCTCTTCATTTGCAAAAGTGCTCGCGCATTCATAGTAGCGTGTGTCAACAGTAAAAAAAAAAATATAATAATAATAATAATAATAAATAGGGGAGGCAAAAATCACATCAGACATGGAGAGACACAGGCGTGCTAAGTAAGTGGGCACTGGAGGCAGACGCGAGAAATGTGTCGCCGCATTGTGGCCATCGGGCTAATTCTTCTGAGAGGACTCGGGGAGGAAAGTGTCCGAGTAAAAGGAAGAAACTAACATGTTGTGTTTTTACAGGTTGGATTCAGAGGGCATAACAGCTATCGTACACTTGGTAGATCCCACAAAAAAACCCACATGTGCACTGTGAAGCCCAGAGAGCCACATTAGCTAATACGACATAGCTAGCTCAATCTGTCAGGACGCATTCAAATGGCTTCAACTCCTCCAACAAAGACAACATGAGAGCCAAATTTAGCGAGGTACACGCATTCAAATAATGGGGACAAATTTGAGCGTTCCCCGTCGCCTCCTCCAATCAAAGTCAGCCAAGGCCCCGTTATAAGACGTCTTCGGAAGATTTGCTGAGAAAACCGTCAGGGCCATAAATGTTAAACCTATTTCGTATTTTTAGTCACAAAATCATGTGTGTGGTCAAACACTTGGGCCGAGACATGGACTCCGCATCTGTGACGTGAAACAGAATCATAGCCTATTAAGCAGGATACACACATACAATAATGGGGCTGAATTTAATTTTGAACTTTTTCCCTACCTTTCCATCAGAGTCAACAAAGGCCCGATCATAGATGTCGCCAAAAGATTATCGTGTCTGATTAACCTGTGGTTCGGGGTACATTAACAATTATTTTGCCTCCCTGATCTGCTCAAAAACAGTCGGGCAGAGAATCATAAATGTTAAACCTGTTAAATATCCGTCCACCAGGTTGAAAAAATAATAATAATGATTTATTGCATATGGAGTGATTTTATTTTATTCTTTCCGACCCGATCTGCTTCGAAACTCTTTGCAGTCTATGATCGTAAATGTTCAATATTGTTACGATCACAAATCCTTATGTGTGTGGTCAACACTGAGTTTGGCCGGGCCATGGACTCCGTGATTGTGATGTGAATCAGAAAGATAGCCAGTTAGGAAGTGACGTGAATTCTGGTGCTGTTGCCAGACACAAATGGATGAGCTGATACGTGGCAAGTGTGGTGAAGGACCGGAGTAAAAAAAAACACCGAACCAAAAGTTGGAAATGATTTTAATGATCAAGTTAATGTCAACTGTCAATTCAAAGCCAAGACACAGACCAGTTCATGTCACAGTGGAGAGGGTCAGGCTTTGAAGATAGGCAAAGCTGTCTTAGGCCAAAATGACGCAATGTTCCATAATCCACACATCGCAAGTCAGGAAATGGACAGATTTAACTGTCATCTTAATTCATGATTCACATAGAGCACAAATTGGGAAACTCAAACCTTGTTCACCTTGTGCAGAATCCCCAACAGCCACGGACGGGGACAAGAACAGTCAAGCGTGATAAGGCAGAACTCTCCCTGGGTCGTGTTGTAGTGTCTTGTACGCATGATTGTCGGACACTTGACACTGATTGCATCATCCACAAAGCCTTAAATAGGGGGTGTATCACTGTGGCTAGTAGAATTTGATTGGCTGACAGATTGGCTGTATGTCATGACAGCAATGGCAGACTGAGACACGAGCAACTGGTTGTGTTCGATGTTTGTGTAACGTGTCATTTACACAATAAAAATTACAAGGAGAAGAGTTTGCAACTGCAATGTAGTTACCAGATAAACTAGCTTCTTCTATTTCTACTTCAATTATGACTTTTTCTTCTTTGTTTCATCTCTGTGGCACCATGCTGCCTTTCACAGATCAGTCTTGATACTATGACAGACATCTGGTTTGGGGGAGAAAACTCGCAATTGTCGGTGGAGATATCATGAAGTGACACTCGAAGAGCAGTAAGCACACACGTGGCAATTTTTTCCCCACTCGTGTGTGGGGTCACTATAGAAATCTGTTCAGATGTTAAAAATTGGTATGTGTGTAACTGGCCTTAGAAGTACAGGAAAGGCGAACAGGACACATGACTGAGCTCTGACAATCACACACTGCTGCAGGTTGGACAAAGGTGCCAATAAAGCCTTTTTTTTTTTTTTTTTTTTTTTAATACATGTATGACAAAAAAGCTGGGAGTTGTTATTGTCGCAAACATCTGGCGCTGTATGCCAAAAGGAAGCCAGGCGAGCTATAAGTCCGTCAGCACCTGACACAAACAAAAATAGTGAGGGAAACTGTGCAGGAAAAACAGCCCTGTGAGTCTCAAACAAAAGAGATCAGCACAGACAGGCACCACACCTTGGCAATGATGCGGCTCACAATCAAAGGAACCGTCGTCACCACTGAAGTCCTGTTTTTAAAGGATATCTTAAAAAACCTTTAAATGCGTTTCATTTACGGAAAACAATTGGACTCTTTGATATACGGCTCGTTGCCATTCACACATACTTACGGTATAGCTGTTTGTTTTGGCGCGTACACTGAGCACTAGTTTCTGCAGTGAAAGACAAATGATCTAAAACATGGTTGTTTGTTACAAATTGTTGAATGTAGTGTTTAATGGATAGATGGGACGTGTCAGCTGTAATTGCATTCATTTTCATTTAAAAAGTCAAATAACTATATTATTCCATCCATCCATCTATTTTCTGTAATGCTTGGCCTCATCAGGGTCACGGGTGACATGGAGCCAATCCTAGTTGGCTTTTGGTGACAGAAGCAGAGCACTTTAAGACAAGTGACCATTCACACTCATATTTGTACAATTTATTCATCCATTTTCTAAAGAGCTTATCGCTATCACACTAGCGTTCATACTCACATTCACACCAATGGGCAATTCAATGTGGATGTTTTTGGAATGTAAGAGGAAGCCGGAGTAACCGGAGAAAGCCCACACGAGCATGGGGAGAACATGTCGACTCCACAAAGGAAAGCCGCAGCCAAGATTTGAACCCAGTACGCCTCGACTGTGAGGCAAGACAGATGCGTGGCTGGGAGGTGAGTCTCCTCACATTAATTCCACTTATTGACGGTTCAGCCATATTGTACTGAGCAGCCAGACGCAATATGTTCCATTTAAAATTTGAATCTTTATTGTCATTTCCGGTTCTTTGCTCACCATATTTTTCCTTACCGCTGGTCTGACAGTATACATCTCTCTCACAAAATAAAGAGAAAAAGCGAGATGCTGTATTTCTATATTTTATTTGCTGAAGTCTCACGTGACATGCACAACAGTTCAACCTTGCAAATGTTTTCATGGCATTTGAATTTCAAAGACACACAGCAATTGTCATGCATTTAAGCTTGGCTACGTCACCATATTTGATTCTTTTTTTTTTTTTTTTCTATCAAAAAGGCTTCTTTTTTTTTCATCATTACATCTAAAATCTCACATGAATTCTTTCTGCCACATATGGCAATTTTTCCTGGCCATCAAGAAGAGCATTCATAATGATTTCAAAGAGTGTGGCTCCCAGGCTCCAGCAGAGGGGGCTGCTTACTGCAATCATATGCTGATTAATTGGGCCTGATTCTCCCCATGCTGGGAACATAAGTTGTGCCACACTGGAGGCTGCATGTTGGTATGCGGCTAAAAGGTCACAGGGCGTCTTCCAGTCACCTTTCAGCAGAGGCGGCCCTTCACATCATGTCTGATGGACATAAAGAAAAGAGCCATTTCCTGATTATCCCTCATCAAGCCTATATCAAACTAGGCTATGTTCATTTTTATTAATTGTGCATGTTGCCCTCTAATTAGCTAATGAGAGACAAAAAAGGTTTTTCGAGCAAGAAAAATGCAAATGGCTCTTAGAAAATAGCACCAAAAAAGTAAATGGCAAGGCTGAGAATCATCCTTCATTGAAATGTCAGAGATAAATGGCTCAAATGTCACATCAATTAAAACGGGGGACAGTTAGTAGTTCATTAAAGAGAGAGCCATATTGCACCGTCGGGTACCGTTGCCAACCCTTACTATCTGGGGCAGACTGGCAGCGGGTCCAGATGGCACAGAAATCCTCACAGATTTCAAAATGGTCTCTGCAGGGGTGGCGTTCTCTCCCCTCCTCTACCCACCCTCACCGCCGAGATGGGGTGTGGGCCACAGGCCCACGCTGGCCTGCACATTCCAAACGGAGGCGTGCGGAGAGCTCAAAGAAGCCCTGAAATTAAAATAAGGCTGCAGAGGACAAAAGACATTTTTGAACAATACAAGAATGACTGAAATATTGTTCTAGAGTTCGATGTACGACGGCTCCCGGGGACATAAGAAAAGTCCGCTCCACTTTAGACTTCATAAAAACTGCAATAAAATGAGTGTTCACCGCCTTGTGTGTTGTTTATTGTGACATGTCAGATTTATTAGTTTGTCGTGCATACATGCATCCACGCGGATATTTTTTTTTATTCACAGGCATTATACTCAGGACCCCCATAGACCTCAGTGAGGAGCCACAGGAGACAGAGCGCTGGATAAATGTCTTTGCTATAAGTGGGAATATAACATGTCTAAAATGAACACGGATACATGTATAATCGTATTTCTCCCGTAAAACTATCAAGCGAATCAAATATCTAAATCATCACTATTACTTGTCTGTGGTGTGCTGGGACCCCCCCCCCGCAAGATGCCAAATCCCAATTTGAGACCCATGAGCCATATTCCATAAACCTAGTGTTCGTCTCTGACAGAGGAGGGGCTTAGATGTGGACGTTAGCCAATCCCGAAGGGTGAGCTGATTTCTGCCTCCTGTGATTGGTTGGCGTGGGGAGAAACAGGAAGTGATGAGAAAGGCGGCAAAGTGAATCCAGTATTAAGGCGGCTCAATACGTCATTTGCTATGTCCGAAATCGCTCACTCACTCACTACTCCCTACTCCCCATATAGGCTTGCACTATATAGTAACTATAAACTATATAGTGAGCTCATTCGTAACAGCTTTCGGACACGACACGGCGCTCTGTTAATGACGTCACAGTTGTCGCACAATAATATTGTAGCCCGTTGTAGTCCGTTAAAAAAAGAAAAAAGATTGCTACACATTATTAAAACGAGAGGATTTTGTAAACAAATACGTATGTTTTTTTTTATATTTTTTTGGTTGCTGAAGTTACATTTATACAAAAAATTCACTCCCTCCGTCTGTGACACATCTAGTCCCGCATTATGGTATATCATAATGCATTATGGTATATCACTACTCGGCGAGTGACCATCGGATGATCACTACTTTTTGCTCTGCTTTGTCAAAAATTGTGAGTGCACTACAATATATAGGGCACTGAATTTGATCACTAAGCATTCGGACACCACTACAAAATTTGAAAAAAAAAATTGAAGCCGAACTTGCTTAAATTTTGTTTTGTTTATGGCTACTGTTTATGGCAAAAGTTAAATATATGTATAATTAATTCATTGATACACTGTTTCTATACTGTATGATTACGAAAAGGGAACTGGGAGTCCAAATATTATGGAGGGCTTTTTTTTTCAAATGCTATATTGATAGCACACAATTTGACATTGACATAAAAGTACATCTCATGAAAATCGGTTGAGAAATAAACAAGTTATGACTTCATTTCAATGTTGTTCAGTCACTAGTGGGTAGCCGATTTCTCCCTCCTGTGATTGGTCGGCTCCTTCACCTGCGCGTGAAAAAACTGAAACGATTATTGGGTAAGGCCAGTGAATTACACTGACGCGGTGCGGAGGCTCAATACGTGTTTGTAAGGGTTTCATTTACAGTATTTGTTTTTAACAGGTATTTTAACAAACATATCACAGCATTGAATGGAATGAACATTGTATTCTGCGTTAAAAGCAGCCGAGTGTTTGTCCATGAGTGGGGAGCCAACTTCTGCTTCCTGTGATTGGTCAGCTCCTTCTTGTGTGAGAAGAAATAGGAAGCTATGGGAAGAAAGGCAAGTGAAGGTTAAATTGTTTTTAAAGTATTTTAAACAAAAATCACAACATTTAATGGAATGGACGCCGTAGTTTGCGTAAAAATAGCCAACAAGTAGCGTTGTTGCGACGGGGGAGGGGATTAGACGTGATGTTGTCCAATCAATGAGGGGAGCCAACTTCTACCTCCTGTGATTGGTCGACTCCTTCATGCGCGCGTAGAAAAACAGGAAGCGACGAGAAGAAGGCAAGTGTGTCGCATACGTTGGCTTATACAGTATTGTAAGGGTTTCATTTACGGTGTTAACGTTACTCCCCCAAAACACAGCTCAATATTTCATGGAATAGGCGCTGTAGTAGTTTGCTTCAAGTAGTGCAAAGCTACGTCGTGTGAGCTTCAACTAGTATAGCTTGTTGACAGCGTGCATTCGCATGTTACGTCACATTTGAAGCCTTTGCGTGCTGCGTTTGAGGTTTCCGCGTAAATATCCAAACGAGAGCACATGTTGCGCCCCCCTCAGCACCTGCGCGTCGTCGACTTTCCCCACTCTAGCTTGTCTTAACGAGGAGGACATGATAGACGAGCACCGGGACGCCGTCGGTGACTTTAAACAACACGCAGGCTGCCTGCTTTTGTTTGTCGTGAAGAGATGGGTGAACAAACATCGCGGGTCTCCTCCTCCTCCTCCGCCGCCGTCGTCTGCTGCGCGCGGCTAGCCGACGTGATGGCTTTATTTTTAATCAGAGCAGACTATTAGCCGGGACATAATTGCCAAAGTCCATTATTCTTTTTTTTTTTTCTTCTTCTTCTTCTGCGGGGTCTATTAGCGGTTTGCTAAATGGCAGGCAGTCTGCTCCGTGCGTATCCAAAGTGCACGCTGCACTACTATTGTTTGGCTCAGAAATGTGCTCTCCTTTATTGTCAGTGGAGGCAAACCCCTTGTGAGAGCTGCAAGAAGAAGAAGAAGAGTAGAAACAAGAAAGTTGAAACACACACAGTTGTGTTCACATACCATGACAGGTGTGTGTGTGTGCTTGTGTCAGGAAGGGGCGGGGAAAGTCTCACTGTAATAAGACTTGCCTCTTATAGTAAAATCACCAATAATGTACAAAAATTAGGGTGAATGCCACATTCTCTCAAGCAGGACCGTTCATTGATGCGGTGCTACACCTTAAGAACATTCTCTTTTTGTTGACAATTAATTTGACAGTGTTAACATGCACAATTGAAGCCAGGAATCAGCATTGCAACACTTTCTCTATTCACGGGCCGTTCAAGTCCTCCAAGGTCCGTAGTACACTTAAGAAAAATTAAGACGCAATGCGCAGACAATGTACCGGGTGTTCCAACAAATTTGACATCTTTTGAAATATCAATATCTGAGTAACTATATTTTCAACAAATGAAAAAAGATGTAACCAAAGCTTGACAAATGTTTAATAATGCACCCTGACTGACTAAACACATTTTCCTTTTTGCCTTTCTCTTTGAATTTTTTTGAACCACGGCCAAATCTACTTTCGAGTAGGTGAATGTTTTTATTGAAATTGCTTGAATGCGCATTCCACACTCTTGTTTCACTATGTTCGAGCGTATTCTAACACACAAAATGCCCTTTCATTGCAACTGAAGGTCAGCAACCTAAAAGAAAAAGTAAAACAAGCTAACATTAAGCTTAAACCCAAGTTTAACAATATATATTTTTTTTTTACTCATCTTGCAAAAATTTCACCATGTGATTTGACTACAAAATGAAAAGAAAAAAAAATGGAACACCCGTATATTAGGAATATTTGTGGGTTAAATGTTTTGAAGTTTTTTTTTTTTTCTGAGGCTGTATTTTGTTTTTAGAGTTGCCCGGCAGACCAGAGCAAACGTTTGCACTGGCCATACATGGCCCCCGAGCTTTAGGTTCCTCACCCATGCTATTAATTAGTCAACTGTCACATGAAAACTATAATAAAAAGCTGTAAACCCTTTTTTTTTTCAAGTGTTATCCAATGCCAAATAAATTAGAGCTTTAGGGTTGTACATTTATGCAAGACTGAAATAATAGACCTAAGTTGTGGTGATAACAATAAAAATATGTGTTTCCTGGTTTTAGAAACTTCCTACGTAAAGGTTATGTGATGTAAAAGGTCTCCTTGGTTAAAACTTCTTCAAATCAATGTGACCTTTATTTGTCATTACCCCCATCCCTCAAAAAAAAAAAAATCACATATAACGTAGTCAATCATCTCCCTCTTCCCCCTCAAAGTAAAAATAAAAAAGCAACTGCTGTCTGGATATTGCCAGTATCCATCTCAGTCGTCAGAAAAGCTGCACGTTTTTGCTGTTGTTAAGGGCTGGAAAGCAGAATCCCATCGGAGTTGCACCCCAAGGAACAAATTTAATGCTAGAAAAACATCCCGGCCATCAACCAAAAATGACGGATTGAAAATAATGTCGAGCTATCTTGGGAATCCCCTACCAGACAAGGGAACAGACTGCATTGTTTTTCTCATTTATGTGATATATAGAACAGAAAGAGGGGGGAAAATGGACGATTTATTGGTTAGATAGGCGTATTCCTTCCCATGCACCAAAGAAATATTGGATTGCAATGTCGGGATCAAGCCACATCATGACATTGTTTGGAGGCGAGCTGTTCAAACATGTAAGCCATCATCTGTTGGGCGGCCCGCTGCGCTTTTTCCGATAGATCACTCAATGCAAATGCGTGTGGGAAATTGTGGGGAGTCGCCACGTGCATATGTCAATGACGTGAGGTGTAAATTGTGATTCCTTTAGCAGAGTGCCGAGATGAGGAAGTGGAGGGAGAGCCCGTGCACTCCCAAGACCGTCGCGTTGCTCAGTCCCCTGGGGACGATCCGAGTCGACGCGTGTGAGAATGGCGTGCACACCATCCAGATCCTAATGGATGTCGCACCTGCTGAAAGGTACTGTACAACAGCCGGCCCGCTGACGCCATAAACAAAGGTGTGAAATTTACAGGCAGACAGCATCCACTCGTGTGATGGCGTGCCGCCATCGCTCATCGCGAGCGGGGGGCCCTTTTTGTAGATCCCACAAGAAATATCCCACAAGAAAGTTGGACAAATATGCGGAGGCGCTAGAAATATGAGGGCCACTAGAATACGGTCGGGGTGGAAATTGGATTTCCGGCGGCACGCGCGTTTGTGATTTTTTTTTTTTTTTTTTTTTTTTTTTCCCCCCGCTCTGTATTTGAAATTTCACCCAAGTAACTGGTTTATTACTCACGCGGGAGTCGATTAGAGCGCCATGTCTGCGGGGGTCGGCGAAGGCCACGTCGGGAGCGCGCATCCTGTTTATGTTTCCCAGCAAGTTGAGTGCGGGCACTTTTGGAGTGTGTAGCGACGGCGGCAAATGTAATTGCATTTCACGCCCCGGCCATCCCTCAAAATTGTCAGAATGTCGACAGTCTTACTGGAGCGATTGAGACTGATTAAACCCGGCGCTAATACGTAGTTCCTCCTTATTTCTGCAGGTCCACATCCCTACATTGCAGATTAGTTGTGATTAGATTGGAATTAAATATCCATGTATCACAGATTCGCATTTGATAACCTTGAATGGTTTGGGAAATTAAACCATTTCCAAATGCGCCCAGATAGGAAGTTCTATGTTTAAATTCTAATTTATGGAAACCCATTAATGACCTTGTATATTCTACCTCGACATGTGTTTCCTGGCTGTGTGCGACGGCCTCAAATTCATCAAGCAGGAAAAACATTCCACTTGTTGTTAATGAGTTGAAGTGAGGAGATTAATAATATGGAATTTTGATGATGGGAGATGTCCTATAACCATGCCCGGGCACCTTTCTCCCATCTCTTTGCGAGGAGGCTTTAATTTGTGCGTTCAGGTTCAGTTGGAATATGCAAATGAATTTAATGATTCGCACCACTAGATCATCTCTCGGTTTAATATCGTTTGCGGCGTCGGTCATAAGTGAAGCCCGGATCGCATCCTCAAAGGTGCGAAGCAGAAATTATTAAAGAAAATGTTTGGGTTTGGACGTGTGCCGAAAAGTAGTCCACAGTAGCGCAATGTAAAGCGGCATTCAGGTATGCCGATAAAGTGACAAAATATAGGCTTACCTATGTAGATCTCACCAAAGCCTTCCTGTAGCTTTAATAGTAGGGATCAGCCATTTCCATTGATTTATTTATGACGTACTAAACAAGGCTCTTGTCAGCTTTGGATGTGCTGTGTCGCGGGCTCAGCGAGTCAGGCTGATAAATGATCTCCGAGGCCATATTTTGGATCAGGGAAATACGTCTATGCATAGCGGGAAGACGTGTGAGCGCCGTGCGGCTGTGCTGTTCTTTCTACTCGCTGCCAAATTCACCCGAGCAGCAGCAGCAAAAAGCATTGGTGGCATTGATAGATAGTTATTGATAACCGCCATTATAGCCACATAAACGCCCTTGAAGTATTGCTTAGGCACCATGACCGTCAGCTCTTTCTAATAGAAACGTCTCAAGCCCCTTTTGCTTCCTAACTGATCTTTGCAACATTTCCTGAAATCAACCTTCCTCTCTGCCAGTCTTAACGACAGCCCTGAAGGCACCATCACATGAACAAATTCATTACATCTCCAACAACCCCAGTTGGGGCCCGACGTACCAGCCTCAACACACCATCCCCAGCCTTACCCTCACCCCTCCTCCTTTTTTGCGTGGTTTTTAGCATGGCCACACCGACTGAAAAATAATGCTTCATGTTTTGTTTACAGCATATTACTATTGTGTGAAATATAATGCTGCTTGAGTCTTTCACACAGACATAACACGGAGGAAATCATATTGCTCTTTTTTTTATTAAGATGAAAAATGGAGAAAAATAAATAAAAGGCCGGACTCCTGCCCCGAGACATTTTGTGAGCATATTATTTTACAATGCTTTGATCAATTTGTCTGTCAAGCGGGCTGAGATGTGAGGAAAGGGTGGGGAGGCATGGGGGGGGGCACACGTCAGTGGTGTTGGGGGGGAAAAGCAATTTAGCCTGTGAGGTCCTCAATAGAAATGTACTACAGAGGCCTGTGTATGACATGTTGCATTAGAACCTGAGTAGCCTTTATTGCCTGATAATGTCGCAAGGCAATGCCGATATCAATCATCCTTAAACAGCCTTTATGATGTTTTTTTCATGAGCAGCAGCCATGAAAAAAAAATAATGCATGAAACATTTCTCGCAAAATAATTGATTTAATTCCGAGCTCAGGGATTTCTTTTAACAGTGTTAAAAAAAAATAAAAAATAAAAAGTATGGCGCTAGAAGCTAAAAACTGTTCGGAAGAACCTCCTATAGAAAACTGTAATTAATTTAACACGGATAAACATTCAGCCTCATTTGCATATAGATATAAACATTATATTTGTGCATCTGAATTCCCAGCACGCTCGGGTCGCATGAGCTGCCTAAAATCCTGAGTGGCTCCCACCAAAAATGATCATTGTACTTTGCAGGGCCGCAAATCCGCCTTTTCACACACCCCCTCCTCCTGTGATACAAAGCCACATAAATCTGTGTCTGATTTTTCACATTGCTCATTGTTTTTAGTTAATGATTTTCATCTGTTTGTTGTTGCTGTGATAGCGGGGAAACGTACCATATGCTCTGGCAAAAGACAAATGATTAGCAAATGAAATTCCGGACAGCTGTCTGACTGAAAGCGCTTGGTTGATAGCATTCTGCTACCATAATTAGCTTAAGCTTTGGGTTAATTAACTTTCTACCTGGATATGCATAATAATGGCGTTACGCAGAATGCCAAGCAGCCTCCAGTATATCAGCGGCACGGGCTGGCTTTTTACTTTGGCTTTCCAGAGCATTTCAATTTCAAGAGGCGATTTAGCGCGGGAGCGTCGTCAAATATTGTAGATTTTCCTCCCCAAGCCAGATAATTCTGAAACAATAGGGGTGTATTATGTGGCAGAAATGCCATTTCTGAATGTAATTAAAGAGGATGAAAGCAATCACCGATTTTTAAACGCTTTTGTCTCGCGCCAGGCCCTACTTGTTAAAAAATACCCATCAAGAGGAGAAAAGAAGCAGGAGAACCCCCAAGTCCTTATATAAGAGGCCTTTTGAGACTCAAGTGAAGTACAACAGTAATTAGTCTTTTGTATGAATTTGCCGGCCGTGGTCATGATTAGCTAAGCATATGAGAGGACTGCAGGCCTGCATTGCTTTTAAGGAGGAGGGTGTTAAAGTCTATTTATCACCAGTTATCCTCACAGCTTTCCATTATCGCCGGCAACACGGGATGGGGCCCCGAGAAGCACCTAATTGTTCCGAGGAGGAGTGTTTTTCTGTCAAAGCCGTCACCCCCGTGCGCATTTGGCATTCGTACGCAGCCAGGCGTCCTCCATCCATGCAGCCCCAATACCCGAGCTGTCACAACAGCTTTTTACACGCTGGTGTGAAATATCTGAGGTGATGCGTTTATCGTTTTCTTTTTTTTTTTTTCTTCTTTTTTTTTTTCTCACACTCGCGTAGTGTTGTGAATCAATGTCCCGGTTCACGCTGAATGGCACTATGCTAAATGTGCTCCCTGTTAGGGGCCTGTTTACATGATGTACTCACACACCGGGAGGAAACATATCAACAACGTATGGGTTTTTTTTTTGTTTGTTTTTTTTTCCTCCACTCCAACTCTCCATTTCTCTCTGGGTGTGTTTACACTTAGCCCAGTGCATCCTTTTAATCACTCGTAATTATTATGTCGCCGGCACCCGAGACCCAACTGTGTCCTAAATAAACTGCTTACATTTGTAACTTAAACTGCTTTGTCATACAAACGGATATCTGCTGAGATCTTGAATGAAACCATCAGACGGCAGGCCGAGGGACTTTTTGACGCGGTCTCCCTAGAAATGGCTATGAATAATTCATAGCGTAATGATATTCAGATCATTTTTGTTCCATTTTTCCACGGCGGCGGCCTGTGAATATTGTTTTGCATGTTGTGAAGTGCAGTACTCAGCTGTGTATTCATTAAGGTGCTGCTCCCACTGGCCCCTGGACCCATCTGTGCACTATGTTTATGCCTCCCTCTCCCGGGACCGCCCCAATCAAGCTCCGTGTGCCACTTCCTGTGCAGAACAGCACCTGTGTAACACTACCTGTGACGCGTCACACACAGACGGTGACAGAATCCTGCAAATGTTGTGTTTTTCGGAAACGCAACCTCCAGGGTGAAGGCAGGAGGCGCGGCGAGACCTCCCGCTCGCTATAGCTAAAAGCAGCTCCTCTGCACTTTTCCCCCCCCCCCCCCCTTTCCCCCTGCTGTCGACCGGGAAGTTTTTCCCCGACACGAAGGGGTTGAGCTAGTTTGTTTTCCAACTTGATTGGATTCTGTATCTGCAACATGCAGAAGTGTGCGGCGCGCGACATACTAAGGCAATATGCAGAGAGATGATTTCGCTCTGACATCTTGGAGAGGAGTACGAGTCAATTATGCCCAAGTGTTGTTCTTGCTTATCTTCCTGCGGCACCAAACAAGGATTTAGTCAAGGATTTAGGGGTGAGGGGGCGGCGGTGGGGATCATGGTAAGCGGTTCACAACAAAACACTCAAAACTCCTGGGAGCGGGCACTGATTTAAAAATAAATTACAGAAGACGAAGCGCTAACACTCAAGGGCCCTCAGCAGTGCTGGCGTACACAGGTGAAGATTAGCCTCCTCGCTAATCAGAGGAACAAGGCAGTCATTTGCTCTGAACACAGACAGTAATTAGGACTTGGTGACACTGGATTCCCATAATGCCTTTGTGCTTGACGTGGTCAAGTTTTGACAGAGGCTATCCATGCAGGGTCGCTGTCCCCCCCCCAGCACACGCCTCCCTTCCCCAGTCTCTCGGCCCTCTTCAGTGGAGCCTCTAAAAGGTCCCCGCAGTTACAGGGGATCCCTAATGTACTTTATGCCTCCCTCGCTGACTCCTTACCATTCGGGTAATTGGAATCTCTTACTGTGGCACTTGAGAATAGGGGCTAAAAATGCGATTTGAAACTGCTCAGTAGTCTGTTGTAGATAAACATTGCTGCTTCGGGCTGCGGATACACTACATAATGGAGGAAGCGTTAAGGCTGTGGTATTACATGCCTTCACTGACTCCTGTGGCTCGCCAGCTGGGAGAACGCCTAATTGTTGTGTGCTTTGTTGCCTCTTCTGCACCTGCCGCCGCCACCTTTTATGCATCGCGTTGAGTCCGTGGTGGTCATTCGCTAATAGGAGGAGCTGGATGTCTAGAGAGCCGTTTATCCTGCCCAGTTGTTGTTGTTTTTTTCCTCCTCCCGCTTTCACGAAAATAGGAACTGGCGCCCACAGAGGACAACAAGGAAGCATCCCTTCCCTCCTGCCACTCTGAAAGCTCTTGACTTTAATGCTGCAGTAGCTAGATCGGCATCTGAATGATCCTCAAATGGTTGAACGAGCCGCATTGACCAAGTGGCTTACAATTGTATCACAGCTTTTGCTTTGGAGACCGTCAGAATCTTGACATTCATAGAGACATGCTGTGTTTTGCCCCCCCCCCACACACTCCCTCCTGCCTTTTTAGACAGTCATTTTAGGCCTTTTTCATGCTCTCTTGAGTCCTTGACGTCTCCGAGTTAAGTATGTGCCGTTATAAGGCCGGAGAAAATATTGGACTGCGCTTGGCCTTTTCTATTTCATCCTCTGACCCGCCATGTTACCCATGATCGGTGAAGGAGAACCCTGGCAGGCTGTGTCAAAAGTGACAGCCGATCGAGTCAGGATGAGCGCCATCACGCTTCACAGGATGGAGGCATGAGTTCTATGAGGTTTTTTTTCCCTCTCCCCCCTTTTTTTGTGCAATACACCATTACACCCTTCGCCAGATTCCTTTCAATTAGATGTTGTGGCTAACCTGTTTCATTCTACACTTGATAGAAAAAGTCTTAGTGAAGACTTGTGCGAGTAGCGATCCGAAATACAGCTGAGAAAATTGGCAAATTTAAAGTCAACATTTTTTTCTTCTTCTTTTGTCTCCTTTGATTGTTTCCTCATGGATGAATCAAATAACCTGCGATATTATACAAATGTGCAATTCATTCTTTATATTAGGAAATAGGCAGTGCTCCAAATGACTCCCACTTTGCGCAGCAATGATTTATGGTAATTGGAAATTGATTGTGACAGGAGCACAATATTAGAAATTTTCTGGAATCACAATCTGCTATCAAGGGAAATATTCTTTTTAGTGCAGCGCATCCTGGCTAGGCCTGAATTATTTGTTATTACCTGTGATGGAGTCAAAATATGATAACTAGCCTCAAGACTTGTATAGAAGGAGATATTTTTCTTTGTCTGAATAAAAAAAAAGTGTGGAGTAGCGCTTTGGAAGCAATTACTATATTTTCTGTGGCTGAAGATAGGGGAAAAAAAAACAAAAAAAACTATTTTCCCTGACCTGAATCACAGGTTGGATGTGGACAAAAGGCCAAAGCACAAAATATACTTCATGAAAAATACCCACTTACTGTTATGTGTAGTTTTAAAAATCAGTTTATACAAAACTCTGAATCATGCCATTCTGTAATGCTGATCTTTTTTATTTATATTTTGAATAATTTGAGTCAAAAGTGTTACCACCATAAAACTTTGTTCGAGACAGTAAAACTTGAGTCAGCCCCTAGTCTCTGATGCACGTACTGTAATATATGCGTTATTAACTGCCACATTTATTAAACACTAAATTATTCTAAAAGCTTAAAACATAACCCATAACCTTTTGTGCACAACTGACTGGCAGCTCGCCACTTGGCGGTGAGCTAGCTAGTAACTAGCGCAAGAAGCTAATGTAGCAGTCTACAACTTCACAATCAACAGATTGGACTTAATTTACTACCCCAGTTACACAAGATCCAAACTGAAGTCGAAGTCCAAAATATGGACAATAGTTAAGGCACATTTTAAATATAGTTTTGGAGAATGTTTTGGTTTTCTATCTTTAAAATATTCAAAAGTCAAGTTTGGAGAAAGCAATCCTGGAAAATGCACAATAATGGGTAAATGGACTGCACTTACTGGATATAGATGGGGCCCAAACATTCACACATGGCAGCAATTTAGGGTTCACCGTCTTGCCCAAGGACACTTTTGACAACTGACAGACAGAACTGGGATTTGAACCACCAACCCTTCAGTCACTGGACGACCTGTTTTACCAACTGAGCCGGCCCCCAATAATAATAATAATATGAGAGCTTTTACACCCAAAAAATACCTAACAAACTGTTATTTCCCTTCAGACAGTAAGGCCTAAAGACGTATGTAAAATATACATTGTTTAAAAAAAGAAAAGTGTTCATCTGAAAATGGCCGAAATCAGTCAAGCTTGCTTGCGACACAAAGGTCGGTTTTCTTTTGTTGTTTTTTGTTTTTGTTTTGTTTTGTTTGTGGTTTTTTTCTTCATTCTTTTTCTTTTTTCTTTGTGTGATGAAAAGACAAGTTTACAAGTTACTTAAACCAGTAAGTCAGGTACAAATGTATTTTTGGAGCGTTTTACTTGCAATTAAGACAGCACAAAGATGACATGCCTCATGAGTAATTTCAAATCCACAATTTTGTTGTGATGCAAGGTAATTTATGAATCACTGAGGACAGCGGAAATGTTGTGTTGGAAAACATACATCTCCACTGCCCTTGTGCTCTTTAGAAACATTCCCCCTTCGCACATGGAGGTGACAGACTTCAGCTCCACTCATGTTGTTCCCCCCTTTTATTTATTTATTTGGCTCTTGTTTACCAGCCATAACATGTGCTGCATTGCATTAACTTTTACTACTGTCAATGTTGTATCACTCACGCCCGCACTTTGAAAGCGGGGCGCATCTGTGATGGGAGGGTAGACGCGCTGGAGGGTGGGGGGGGGGAAATTAACCATGGTGACAAGTGTGAAGTGCAAGCCGGGGGGTGGTCAAAGGTGAGGCGCCTTAAGCAAAGGTGCGCTAGCCTTTGTCCGGCAGATTGTAAGGGCCTGCGGGTCCAACAGGAACATTTCCACACACAGTATCCCCGAGCTGTCAGTGTGCAGTGGCTGGAACATCCTCTCTCAGAGAGAGGGAGTGTGTGTGGAGGGGTAGAGGATGTGGTAGTGATGGAGGGGGGTTTACAGCGAGGTGGCCTGAAGATCCTTGCAGGGAAAAAGAGGAGGTGGGGGGAATGGAATGGTGGGTGTCAGGGTGGAGAGGCGAAAGAGCCGGAGTGGGGGGATAGAGAAATGGTGAGGAGAAGAGGGGCTGTTTGTGGTGGGGGGTAAAAAGGAGAGACAATGACAAGTAGGGGCTGGCTGGGAACTCACCCATGTCGACTAGAGGTTGCCGTGAGCCACGGCCATTGTTTGAAAGGGTCTCGGCGCAGGGACCCCACTGGCGGGCCTGCGAGTTCCCAACTATAAACTGCTGTGTGGTTAATGTAGAAATGAGAGCATTCACACCTCGGGATGTATTTACGACGCTCAACGGCACCCGGGAGGCTTTTCATCGCACGGCCACAAGCTATACCGGGCGGAGATGCTCGGTCCCAGTCCTCCGCTAAAGCCTGGCATCACATGTCTAATACTCGAATGCCACTAGTGGAGCACGGACCTCTGCCAATCAGTCCCAATTTGGATCAGCACCAAACACAGTCGAATCTGCCCTGAAGTCATATCATTCTGTGTTTGACCCAGATTTGGGTGGACAATATGCCTGTTAAGTGGCAAAAGAACTTCAAAGTCGTCATGCGGGACATCAGGCGAGACAAGTCAGCAATGATAAAAGCATTAACTTGGGTATATTTTGCTTATGTTTAAGAAGTCGACCCGCAAGGTGCATGCCATGCCTGTCATGCAGAGTCCTCGCATCTAGAAAATCACTACTTTTTGTGGGAAAACAACAAAAAAGCAAAACCCTTTCTTTCTTGATTTACCGAACACCGCATTGATGAAGTTGGTCTCATACCTGATATTGACAATATATAGCGTTCCCCACCAACATCAACACAAAGCCACCCCAAAATCATGTTCAATCGCTAATTTCATACCCTAAAAAAAATCGCTTATATAATGCAAAGCCATTGATTAAAATGACACGAACACGTCGCCTGCGCCTGAGTTTACGCTCACCCCCCGACCCCCAATCAGCATTTAAGTCTTTCATTCTTCACAAACAACTGTGGTTACATCATCTTCCCAAAGTGCCATGCATTAAATAAAACTAAGCTGACTAAGCAGTTTAATAGGTGGAAATAAATCTGTATGCACGTACCTTCTTGGCTTACCAGTTCCTGCATCACAGTGATACTTTTTTTAACAAAACAGTCTTACTCAAATGTATAAAACCAATTTTCACTTGTTATTGTCTAAAAAAACATCCAGACTTCCAATCTTGAGGCGACCTAATGCCGCACGGCTCCCACGAAGTGAGGAAGACACGGAGGACACTTCTCAGACAGTTCAAGTGTCCAAGGGAGTTAATAGATTTGCTCTCTAGCAATTTTCAATACTTAATCATGTGTAAAAATAACAAATGACATGGGGACAGACTAATCGATTCATGAAAAAGTATGAAATTTACTACAATTGGACATACGGGTTTCTGCCCAACAGCGACGATGTGCATCCTAGGTCACCTTGACATTATGCCCTTGTCTAAAAAGTTCCCACTAATGAGGTTTATTGTTTTTCTATATTAATATTAACAATGTTTAACATACATTTACACAAGAATGTTCAAATATGACTTACCTGTACAGTTTAATAGAGATCTTATGTCGATGGTTCAACGCCTCCACTGGGAAAAACAGTTTGAAAAAGTCCTGGAATAGATTGTGTTTGACAGAAGAGCTCTACCTTTATAGAAGCCGGGCTCTGGCATGAGCCTTTATTCACATGCGCTAACCCTCCACAAAGTTTCTTAGAAATGAGTTTCTAGCTTTTGCCGAAGTCTGCTAACTAGCAACAAATGGCATCAAAAGCCTCTTCCGTAGCGGAGGTAATAATATGCTCCGCACGTTGTGACCGGCAAAAGTGTGAAGACACTTTGGCGAGGAGGAAAGGGGACACGCTGTGTGTTTAACAAAGTAAATGTCTATTATTAATACTGTACAGGATAAGCCAATTTTGAAAGCGAGGTACTTAAATGATGATATTATTTATTTATAAGTGCTGTACACCAGTTAATGGCATTGGCAGCCCGCTTTAAGATCCGCATCACAGCTTGAGGTCCACTTTGCCGTAATGCACAGGCTAAGAGAGGACCCTTCCCAGTAGGGTCTTTAAGTGTCAAATGTGGGTCAGTCTGCTCACGTTGACCTAGGGGGTGGTCAGCGGCAGAGAGAAATTCAGCTGTTAAGTGATGCCAACTCAACCGTCGGCAAATTCCTCCAAGCGTCGACTCATGCTAAGATGCACCTCCAAGTGCAGCGCTTTGCTCGCCAGCGCGGCTCTGGCCCAAAAAATCCATTTATTCTTGTCGTGAACTCTCAACTAGTTGAGTTGAAACTCTTGTTAACGATGAGCTCTTTTAACTTTTTCCTCAAATAGCTGCAAGACTTTCACCTCTCTAGAAATGACTCCACTTCTTTAATGTTGTTAAACTATTACCACTGTTCCTTTTGGCCTAAGAGTGTTTTCTTTCATACTTTCATCATACAGTACTTAAGGGTACGGCCGCACTAATTTCAACATTTGAATTAAATTTTTTATTGTCAAAAAAAAAAAAATCTTTGTTCACTGTTAAAGTGTTAAAAACAATCAGACCACATACAAACACATTCCCAGGCTTTCAGTTGTATGCCAAAGCAACAAGTAGTGGTAGAATACTTAAAACATAATTCTAATTTGGATAGTGGAGTTACTCTTCACTGTCACACTATAATTTAATATTAACTTAACAAAACAATGAGCAAAATAATAAACCAACCTGATACCATAAGAATTTTTTTTTAATTGATGGAAGGAGATACTATCTAAAGAAGACAATCCCAAATTGCATACTGGTGTTCTCAGGTACATTAATAGAAAACTAGGAAAAAAAATACATGCGTATGTATGTGTGAACATGAGTTACGTATTCCAGCCTCTACCAGGGATTGAAAAACATCTACAGTGGCAGTGTAACTCCAAGTGTGGCAATTTTAGCCGATCAGAAACCAGGAAGAAAACAATCCTTGAACAAGGCACAATTATAACATTGGCATGGTATATGTAGACTATAGTTGGTCCCCCATATAATTCATGAATACAATAAAAATAAAAAAAATAAAAAGTCATAATTGTCTCACAAAAAGAAAATACCAGTGACTTCATTTAACAAATATTTGTTTTCCCATCTATTTGCAAAAAAATGAATACGTCTCTTCACAGTTGCAGTAGTGTTCCAAAAGTGTTTTGAGTGACCTCACTGTAGTTTGCGTGCAGCCAAAACACATCAAGAAAAAAAGTTCACCTGTGTCACCAGTTCAGGGTGTACCCCGGCCTCTCACCCAAAAATGGCTGGGATAGGCTCCATCAGGCCCGCAACCCTGGTGAGCAGAAGCGGTACTGAAAATGAATGAATGAATTAATATCGATTGTTAAAAGGGCCTATATGTATCTTCAAAAACAAATTCCTTCCCCATCTGGGATCTGTAAAATATGTGTCAAATGTGGGGTCATTTGAGCCAATCAGAATCCCGAAGAAAGTAATTCCTGGAAAAGGCACAATAATGACACGAGACACAAAAAGGCCAGTTTTCAGGGACGTGAAGCAAAGATTCTCTTAAAATGAAAGCCCCAAAAACATGAATGTACGTACAGTATGTGCGTGTGTGAACATGGCATACACTATGTCGATGTGTATGCATGTAAAAATGTATTAATTCGTTCCCACCCGGCATAATAAATAGGGTATGTCCTAACTGTAGCAATTTTAGCCAATCAGAAACCTGAAGAAAATCTATCTCGGAAAAGGCACACTAAAGACATTGGCTAATGGAGGAAAAGTGGAATCATATAGTATGTGTGGCCTTTTAGTTAAATTGAGATTCCCTGAACTATAATTCTTGATTATTATGGTGACAAAATATTAAACACATTTAAAGACAATAAATAATCATTTGCTTACGTAGTAAAATACCGATTTAATTCAAAAATACAGTTCTTCTCCATCTGTATGCAAAGGATTATGTTCCTTCACCATGGCTGGCGTTTTACAAAAATCTTTTCAGTGACCTAACCGCAGTCTGCATGTGGTCAAAACACATAAAAAAAGTATACATTGTTAAAAATACCCATGTATATTTTTAAAAACAAATTCCTTCTCCACAATGGATCAAAGAAAAATATTTGTCAAATGTGAGGTCGTTTGGGCCAAAAAGTCATTCCTGGAAAAAGGCACAGTAAGTGACGTTTTCGGTTTCCTAAACTGTAGACATTTATGTATGAAAAGTATTATATGATGTTAAAAACATTTTCCTTGTGCCTGGGTTAAAGTCTTTACATTTTCTTCGCCACTCGTAATCCTTAAAGTGAGGCACAATAGTAACAAACGATACCGAACAACAAGTCAGTTTTCATCGACCTATGCGTGACTTCAACTCTAGTTTCCCTTTGGATTAGGAAAAACTGTTGTGGTTAATATCTACATTTTCTTTGCCAATGAGAATCCTGAAGAAAGTAATGTGTAGAAAAGGCAGGGTAATAACACAAGTGGTGTTTTCAGTGACCGACGTGTGACTTAAACCGTAGGCCAAAAGACATGTATAAAAAATGTATGTTGTTAAAAATACCTGTGTTCCAAGTGCCTGGGTTAATGTCTTTACATTTCTTCAGCGTGTTTTTTATTCTTCACGTAAAGCAGAGTGACAGAAGAACGGTGTAACTTTGTATTTGACCATGTCCCCCATAACAACTTACATTTCACTCAGTAAATTATGTCATCCTGCGCCCACGTGACCCCGCGGGCATCCAGTTACACCCTTGTGGCGTATTTTAGCACAGGCTCAAGCAGGAATGTCTCGTTGTGATTGCTCCTCTGATCCCCCACCTCGTCTCCTCGCAGGAGCGGCGAGGCCCCCCTGAGCTGCCGCGTGGTCAACGGCGGCTCGGCAGAAACGAGCCCCGAGTTGCGGCGCTGCGTAGAATGGCTCCAGGCGTACTTCGGCGATCCGCGCAGCACTGGGAGTCTCCCGCCGCCCGCCATTCACCACCCCGCCTTGAGAGCAGGTCTGTCATGGATAAATATTTGCAAAGCCACGGCCGGGATCAGCCTTTCACTCTTAATTGTCAGTTACATCACTTACACTCACTGGCGCTCTGTGTTTATAATGAAGTATTTTATAGCTGGGAGAGAGAGGGAGGGGAGAACAGAACACAGAGCTGCAGCTTGGTTCAGTAATCTGTGGCGGCTCTTACCACACGTGTTAGTCTTGGCAAGCTTTCCCATGATTCTTGGCACATTCTTTGAAACTGATCGAATTCCACTCTTGACATTTTCAGACAGGAAGCGTTTTTTTTTTTCTTCTTCCCCCACGCTCTCTTTTAATGAGAACATGTGAATGGTGGTAAAGTTTGAATGAGCTTATTGTCGGCGCCGGGCAGCCACCTCGGCCCCCGCAATGAGCGAGGCTAAAAGGGAAAAAAAATAATAAAAATGGACAATTAGTGTCCTTTCACTCCGCACGTGTGAATGATGCGGGGCGCCGGATAAAGACAAAAGTCTTTAATTGTGCTCGTGTCGAGTTGGCAAACAATGGTATCGCCTGACAAGCCATTTTTGAACTTGCAAAGTTCGCAGGCCTTGTCACACTGTCGCATTCAAGATTTTCCAAAGCGCTCATTTAGACGCAGTATAGCACCTGCACGCGGAAAAAAAGAAATCCTTCTAATATATGCATTTAACTATTGTCTGCCTTCCCCTGCAATCAGGCCTCACTTTCCCTCTAAATTCATGCAGACCCGCAGTGCTTGAGTGATGGCATTTTCAATGAGCAGGTACTCCGTCGAGACCCCCGTATACAGCTACACAGTCCCACGCTCCCGCAAAGGCAATGCAGAAATACATCAGGACCAATTACGATATCACCTTTCAGTGCGATTCCCTTCGCCACCAAGTGCTTGTGTACCAGCCCCAGGCTCTTTCAAATCGCATCTCATCTCAAGTCTTTGGGGTTTTAATTAAATTTCAGGATAGATGGAATTCTTCATTAGTACCTGATCTGAATAGGTGATTGTGCTGTGTTGCACCTCGCCTCCCTCGCCTGTTGTTTTGGGGCTCGGTAAATACAGGGTTTAGGGCCGGATTGCTCTCAGTAGTCTCAAGCACAGGCCATGCGTGTATAAAAATGTTAAATGTTTGCATCAAGAGTATTTGTCTTTTGAGGAAGGACAATAGAGGGAAGTGTTGTTGTTGTTTTTTCTTGTTCATTCATAAATATGAAGTTTCGGCTCATCGTCGCACGAGCTGCGACTCATGCCTGGGAAGCAAGCAAAAAAAAAAAACAAGTTTAATCAGGTCATTACAATCTGTGACAACCAACTTTTGTTTGCTCGGTTATCTTGCGGGAGAGCCTCAATGCGACAGCGCTCTCGCTACACTTGTCATGTAATATTGAGTTGTGACCTTCGCTTGAAGTGTTGCCATGTTTATTTACACGTTTCTGACAAAACAAGCCACTTTTCATATTAGCTGTCACCATATACCTGAGCCGCAGAGGTGACATGAAAGGAGAGCCGAGGTGCCGGTTTCCACCACGTCTTGACTGATTGTCAGACGCAACATCACACGCAACTTTGGTCCTCTGAGGTATGGGGAATGGCGAGTGCGTGCGTGTGTCATTCACGCTCTGTGTGCTCGCGCGTGTGTGTGCGCGCGAGTGTTCACCCCCCCCACCACCAACACCACCTCCAGGAAAACACAGACGCCATCGTGGGTTCTTAAAACGATGCATATTCCTATCTCATTAATTATACATCCATATGTAACAGACGAGAGGATCTTAGTCTCCGTAAGCGGCGCAGGGAATGTGCATCGGAAGGGGGGCGCGGTCTACGGGAGGTTGGTGGTGGTGGTGGTGGTGGGGGGCTTACAGGGGCGCTCTTCAAAGCCCAAATGACTGCGTTCCTGCAGGAGCCTCAACCTCCCCCTGTGCACAGCGCAGGGCGAGATGAGACACTCACCAGGCCTCGCCCCTGTGATGTGGAGAGGAATTAGGGAAATGAACGTTTTCAGAATATCGAATAATCAGAGAATCATCAGCACCCTGTCAGCCTTCAAACGCATGGATCCCTCAAGACTCGAGAGACACTTTGACTGGAGTCAAAGTCTTCCCTCCCATTAGACACAAAGGATAATGAGGTAGCTGTATTTCCAGCATTGTCGTCTTTTTTTTTCTTCTCGCAAGCGTGCACGACGACGTGACTGTCAGCTGGAAGTCATCGCACTCAATCCATCATTAGCACGCTTGATGGAATTCACTTTTATTGTGCTTCCCTCTCCCTCTTCCGAATTGCTTTCATATCCAAAATAATGAGGAAATCAATCATAGGATTCAATAACTTCATAATCATGATCCCTTCGATCCGCCTCGGCCCGCGCCGTGTGCGCCCTATTACCTGGCCTCCTGGTAGGTAATAATGACCTGTGACATAATTATGGGCATGTCTGTAAACATGTAAGTGGTTTCCCTCAACTTTTATTTAAACAATTGACATCACTGCACCCGATCTAAAGAGGGTCCTGACCTCGGACACAGCGTATTAGTGTCTTTATGAAGTATGGGGCTGGGGGGACCGCCACTCTCCGCTCTCCTCGAGTGACCCGCGTGAAGACTCTGTCACCGACGCTGATGAGGGCACAATTCTTTAACCTCTGGAGCCGCCTCTTCCTTCTTGTCGCTGGAAGTCTTACGGGAAAAGTGGCTGCCCGGAATTAGTTGGGGGAAGAAAAAAAAAAAAAAAAAAAGGTAAACAACAGCAAGAGCTTGTTGCTGCTTTTAGGCTAAAGCGCCGACTTTCGGTTGTTTGCAGGGAAGCGTCGACGCGGGATTTGTCACTGCTAAAGTCTGGGCAAACTGTCGTCTGCACATCAGTGACAAAGCGATTTCAATATGCACGTCATGTGGGACAAAAGTGACTTACTTTCGTGAGGGGGAATAATGCATAAAAGAAAATTTGGGGAGGTGGGGGGAGGGGTGCGTATCCTCTCTCGTCATAACATTGGCTCTGTCTGTGTAAGAGCCCGTCATCTCGTTGACAGCGTGATTATTACCTGAAAAATTATTAAACAGTACCTACAGGCCTTGTTCAAGACAAAGAACTCACATGGGTGCGCATCAATCAAATGTATCCCCTTTAGGTTTTACACTTATTCCCCCCAGTTTAGGCAAATTGCCTTGTTCGCGTGGCTTTGTGTAGCGGAGAGTGACTATGAGGTAGCGAGGGAGCCTGGGGAGCAAAGGATGTTCACTCTGTAGAAGTGAGACAGGGGTGTGACATGTTTTCACACAATGCCAATTTAGGGGGATTTCTCCTAGATCACTTGTCATGTGCTCTCTTAGACCATATAAATGAGAGAGAATGGGAGATCACTAATTGAATTTTCATGACTGAGTACACGCGCTTGTGTATACTAGACGAAGTTCGCCCCCCCCTCTCGATAACGACACCATTGTTCCCCGCCGTCGTCTTCTCTTCCACGCAAAGTGTTGTTCACTTGCTACAAAAGCTCAGCGCCGGAGCATCTCAAGGTTTTTCAAATGCGTCACCTCTTCTTTATCAAGCGCAGCCTAGACAAACACGCCTCGCCGCCGCCTGGTAATCCACCAAAAAAGAGAGGAGAAAAAAAAAAAGATAAAGCTACTGCTAAAGTGCTAATGAAATCAGAGCTGTTAATGTGGCCGGTTAAGCTGCGGATGATTTGAAGAATTCTGCCATTTAAGTGGAGATGATATAATGAATCTACTCTGAATAGAAAGCAATTAAAAGGACAAATTGGTCTGATTAACCTCAAAGTCATCCCTCTGCCACAAATGGTATGCAACATTCAAATTATTATTATTAAAAATCTGGAGCAGATTTGCCGTCTTTTTGGCCTCTCTTAATCCTTTTAAATGAAGGAGCCAACTTTTTTAATTTTAGCTGTGACCTTTCAGTGCATAACCTAGATTTTTTTTTTTTCTTTTTTTTTTTTTTTCTCCTGCCATGGAAATAATTTTCTCACATCACCTACTGTACCATATTATTACTAGTGCTAAGGTCAAATGGAGGGACTTCCATGTATTTAGCTGGCAAACGGGTACTTGATGGCGAATTAAATGTAGCTGAATGTGTCAAACTTTTGATTTGTGTACTTGAATGCGGTCATCCATGTTGCTGCACGTGGTTTATTTTCATGCTCATCTCTTTTCAACTGTCACATTGATTGATTAAATGAGGAAACCAGCTCTTCATCTAACCCCCCCCCCCCCCCCCCCCCCCACCCCACCCCTACACCCGCCCCCCTTTCCCGCAGACACATTCACCAGTCGCGTGCTGCACGTCCTGTTCAGAGATGTGAAAATCGGGGAGACGGTCTCTTACAAACGCCTGGCTGAGATGGCGGGAAACCCCAGAGCGGCGCGGGCAGTGGGCGGGGCCATGAGGAAGAACCCGGTATGTGTGATTGACGCGTTTCCCATTCCCACACTTTCAGGGTGATGATAGAGAAGATCCAAAATTCCCTATTGTGTGTCGACACAGAGTTTTGCTACTTCAAAAGAAAATGACGTGATAATGAGGCATTTTGACTTGCGGCGTTAAATAATGAGCCACGGTAAGTTGATTGATTAGCACAAGTGAGACATTACATAAGCAGTTATTATGATGAATATTCTTCGCATGAAAGTGTCTATTTAAAATAAAATATGTTCTTAATGTAACGCACGTGTTAGCAGCCTTTTTAAACTGAGAGCTAATTCTTGGGTACTGATCAATGCAAAGGACAACCAGTTTGATGCACACTTTTGAAAAAACAAATTTGCTCAAATTACCTTATGTTATTCTCAATAATTAATGACGTCCAAGTGAAAACAATGACCATGATTTTCAAATGATGTCTTCAACACCCTTCCGAGGAAATCCCAATGTCCCGTCACTGGGGAGCTATTTTTTATTTATGTATTTTAAGAAGAGGCTCGCAGGCTGCTCATGTGCCCCCTGGGAGCTACCGCGGCCACCTTGTTGGTGACCCCTGACATTAAGTGATGCTGTACACCCGCAATAACCAAAACAGATAAATGATACCTTTTAAACTGAGCATTTGTAAAGGCAAAACTTTTCCAGATCTTGTATTGGATTTCGTAAATATACCTAATGTCGTGTCTATATATCGTTTTGTGACCATACAACTTTGTGTTTTAATAAGCATCCGCAGACAAAACAAAGTGTAGAAATGAATTAGAAAGGCATTAAAAACGATACGAGGGTCTTATATTTCCACGTCTTCCCTCATGCAGGATATGTTATTTAACAAGCATCCTGTTCGAAGCCCAGTCGAGGCAAAGTAAGCGGCCCCCTCAGAGAACAGCAGACGAGGGAAAAAGAAAAGAAAAAGTCAACCCCCAGCACCATTTTGTGCCCACGCCGCTGGTCCCGCGTTCACTCCGGTCGTTTACCTTTTTCTCCGTAAATCTCACGGCGGAAGCTCGGCCCCGCACGTCTTTGGCCCGTGTGTGCCAAACGGAGGGCCAGAGGGCAAAATGGTGTGTCTCCTTTTGATCAAACCCTTTGATCAAAGGCCGTTTAACGGCGCCCGTGTAGCGCTGTGGGCACCGCCGGCGTAAGACAGAGAACACCTCTCGTACACAAATGCAGTCCAACCGCATCTTTTTCTTGTCTTTTGTTTTCATTATGTAACTTTTTTTCTTTTTTTAATGTACGTTATTAGCTACACTAGCCAGTGGCATTGCTTCCGGATGGCTGAATAATATTCTCGAGTCAGTTTTTACACACATACACACACACTCCTTCCCCTTTTGCTGAGGGGAGGATGGGAGCCTGAGCCGTGAGCCACTGATACTGATCCAGAGTCAGATTGTCAGTGTCAATTACTTGTCAGCACCGCCGCTCCGCTCGGGCTTCGGCTGTGAAAAGCTCAGTGTGCTCAATCGATCCTCGCCTTCTCTATGGCACTCGTTCCTCACCAGGATTTGAGTATCGATAAGCCCGGTGTGGAGCATCCTCCCGCACACACCCCTCACCCCCCTCCCCGCGCAGTCAGGAGGCAGATCCGAAGGCCTTGAGGGTACCCTGCTCTCCCTCCAAACCCGGGGAACAATATTGATCTGAATACTGGAGCAGTATTTCTCTGTCTGCAAGGTTAATCTGGGGCTCGGAAAGTTTTATTGCTGTTGATATGGGAGCGGGTTTAATGATGGATCTGAAGCGAGGCGCGCAGCACATCCAACTTTTATATGCGGCAGCAGCCATCAAGTTATGATCAACCAGAAATTACAGCCACGGCGCAGCCTGTTTGGCAGTGACATTTTGGAAATGTAACACGAATCAATGGCGGAACGTTTGACATGAAATAATTGCCGTGATTCATGGCAACCATTGCCACCGCTCTTGTTCTGAATTTACAATGATCGAAGTGTTTTAGGCTGGCTTGTTTAATCTTTCTCCAGCCATTTAGTTTACAAAGAACCCGGGACCCCCTGGCAGTCGTCTGCAATAAGAGTAAACGCTTCACCGACTTCCTCTTTTTAATGATCACAGGGTTATCAGATCTTAATGTTGACACCCTCTCGATTGAATATTCATCCTGCTGGTGTTTTTGCCCATTAATTTTTGATTGCTTCTTTGCTTTACACTTTTAAAGAGTGGAAAAAACATTTATCGCCATAGACTGAGCCATCACCCCGAATGTGGGATTGTACGCGATCAAACCAGACACTCTTCTTGCGGCACTTTTCTGTTTTTGTTTCACCACACTCACAAAAGTGCAAATTCACATTGTCTGCACGCCGGTTACTTTAAAGTTGCACCGTTTATGCGGTAAATCACAGGCTCTTTCATACATAATACATTTCTACCGGGAAGAGCTTGTCAAAAGAGAGCGACTCTTACGCGGCTACAGTGTGTCTGCTTTTTGTTTTCAGATATTTTCCTATATTTACACTTTGTAGGATTATTCTTAAAATGCAGTTCTCTGCAGTGAATTGTAATATTAGGGTGGTTGGAATTTAAGAAGAAAAAAACAGGAGAGATAATTGTACCTTTCCAGAAAAAGATAAGACATCAAAGTGGCTGTGCTTGCTCGTCGAGATGTGCTTGCACGACATTTGCAAAAGTTGCACGTCCGCTTCCTCGGGGATGAATTCCTCTTTTGTTTGCCCGTGCCAGATTCCGCTCATCATCCCCTGCCACCGAGTCATTTCGAGCAGTGGCCAGAGCGGCCCGTACATGAGCGGCAGGGGCGACCGCCTCAAACAATGGCTGCTCGCCCACGAGAGGCGGCGCGAGGAAGGCTGACGCACGACGGACGCCAACTGTATCAAGTATTGAAGAAAAAACACACACACAGATAAAACACGGGCGCAAAGTTGAGTGTGTACGTAAATATTCAATTTAAATTCTTTTTTTTTTTTTAAATCTAAGAATAGAGATGCTTGCATAGTTAATGTACGAGCGAGTTGTTGCAGAATTAGAATGTACAAAAATAACTTAAACAGAGAACAGTAGGAATTACAAACATATGCTCCCGTGGGCCTCCGCTGCGTTTGCCAGATAGTGCTTGGAATGGTTTTTCTAAAGAGTTATTATTCCCTTAAAAATATGTCTCTCGCATTGTTGTTGTTGTTGTTTTTTTCCTGAGAGCAGAATTAGTCTTTGTACCTCTCGTTGTTTTTTTAATTTCCTGCCAAGCGAGTGCTTTGTTCGACATCCAGTGATAAAGGCTCCGAATTTTGCCGCTACAAAGCTTTGTAGTGGAGTATTTGTTTTGTCTCCATTTAAATCTCATTGTTTGCTCTCGTCTTACAATCCACCTTCAGTGCTGATGATGTCTTATGCATTATATACAGCGCTTTAGACACCTTTTTAAATCGACCTCTCTCTACGTGTCAAATTAGTGCCTTTCATCATTTTGAATTGCGTTTATTTACAATAAAAAGTTGACTGCCGCGGGCTCATTACCGATTAGGCTTGCGTGTCTTTCACACGTCTATGCCGAGCGAGCTGCTTCTCTTTTCTGCTCTCTCCGAGTGGAACGTTTTCCATTAGAGGGCAGTACAGAACGGGAAAACTGGCACATTTCAACCTGGAATTCATCCTTGCACATTTGATCCACAACTTACATGTTTATATGTTATTTTATTTCCCCCGCACAACCGGGTTTAATCCCTTTTGAGAGGAATTATTTTATCTTGGGAGGACCATATGGAGGGGGCAGCAGGGAGTGTGTGAGTGTGTGTGTGTGTGAGTGTGTGTGTGTGTGTGTGTGTGTTTTGACAGAACATTTCCAGTGCTCCCCCTTAAGGATCTTTTGTTGCGTTGACGCTTTCATTCTTTTCTTTCTCCTTTTAAATTCTTGATTCTCCTCACTGTCTAATGCAATTCCGGAGTGACCCCAACATGCCCATAGTTATTCCTCCTCTGTGCAGCGCAGGTAGCCTAATAATCCGCCCTCCCAAAATAACCTCGGCTCTAACCTTTACTGATCCAATTCCAGTGGCCCTCCTCTTGAATACATTTCAACCCCCCCCTCACATTTTTGAATTCGTCATCCGCGGCGGCGGACTCGCTTACGCTGGTGCTGGAGCGCCGTCGGTAAGCGTGGATGTCGAGGCGGCAGACAGGCAGATGAAGAATGAGACCCAGTCTGTGGTTTCGCAGAGGGCTAATGATGCCTGTGGTGACTACAGGCTACAGTCAGCCCCCTAACGAAGGGAGTTGTGACACAGCCACAAGGGGTCCCATTTAAGCCAGGCACACTCTGAAGTGCACTGTAAGCACCCTCCTTTTCTTTTTCGTTCTTTTTTTTTTTTTTTTTTTTTTCTTGCTTGTGGCTAACTAAATTCCGTGGAATGCTACAAATTTAGCAAGCAGAGTTGCTGCTGTCTGAAGCTGCTGAAAACAAGTCCAGCATCAAAGCGTCAGCCATGCTGCCAGTAATTGGCCGTGTAATTGCTCAGGTACCCAAGGCAACGCTTTATATTAAATATTTCACACCTCTTTTTTTTTTTTTTTTTTTTTATTTGGGAGATTTTTTTTGGTACTAGCAGTATTATTAGTGTTTTATTGTTGTGGATAGCCAACATTCAGAATTCGATTAAAGGAAGCTGAGTCCCTTCTCATCATGCGACACCTTTAATTTTGCCCTAATATCGCCCCCCGCCCCCCGTTTCAGCGGGTGCACGTGTGTGTGTGGCCACGCGTGCTCATGAGCGCGCATGTGAACGTCCATATGTGTGTGGGTGAAGTGGATGATATTGAGTCTGACTTCATAAATCACCCAGACACTGATAAACTCCCCATGCACCCACACACCGCTAATGGGCAACCCTTAAGGAGCGTGAGTGTCTCGTGCGGCGTTTGATTCAACATTTATTAACCCCCTCACATGCGCTCACACACACACACAGTCATTTGAGCCCCACAAAGAATATGTTTTGGTGGCGTTGCTAGTGTGAGTTCATAGTTTTGACCCGGCCAGGTTGCATTAATCACCGGCGGCCGTAGTGAGAAATATGTGCGCTTATAGCGGCGCAACAACAGCAGCCACTACATTTCCCAACATTGGTTTCCTTCTCATAACTTACATCCTGTCTCCAACTCCCCACTTCCCATCTCATATCCTGGCACCCCTCCTCATTATAGAACAATTTTCTCCCCCACATCAAATACAAACACACTCCATGCTTCCATGTCTTGCTCCTTATACATGTTGGCTCATAACTCCGCAACCTGCTCCCCCTCGGTAGAAACATGCAAGCCCGAGTGGGGTCCTGCAGCCGCATCAGTGATTCATTCATAGCAGCTTTTATTATTTCCAAGAAGTTTGCAAGCTTAAAAAAACCCAAAAACTTTTGAGGAGCACGTTAGGGAAGCTGAGAGCGGCGCACTGCTGCTGGGAAGCCGGAGGAGTGTTTGCTATGCAGATAGTCCAGCAGTCAGCCAGTCGGACACAGGAATAGATTGCTCGCATAGACAGACTGAGGCTTGGCCGCGCTATCGGGTTTCCTCCCCCTCTTGTCTGTCTGCCGAGACCGCCTGGCCTCGGAGGCCCTGACACCGAGGCACCGTGCAGCCGGCCACGACAGCTGCCGCCGCAGCCCCTAATAGCGACGCACGCCGCCACGCTACGCCGCCGCTACAAAGCAGAATGTCATTGCAAACATGGCGTCCTTTGATGCTCTTTTCTAATGATCTTTGTGTTTTGAGGGGGAAAGCGGCACGATTGGAGACTTGTAGGGTGTCGTTTCTTTTCTGGGTGATTCTCTTAGAGCAAAGAAAGTAAAGGTGTGTGTGCTTGCCAGTAACCTTGTATCAGTATGTCATTGTAACCTTCCGAACCCGGGAGCAGAACCGCGCTTCTCTAATTAGGAACGGCTGATGAAGGGCCGCATTACGTGCGAGCCTCTCCCGGCACGTATCAATCTGTGAGCATGCGGTGCGTTAAGGAGAGTGTCTCAGCCTGGAGAAAGTGCAGGTCTAGCCTTGGTCCTTGTTGACGGAGGGGGCGGCACTTCAGAGGCTCCGGGACCCCGTGGCACCAGTCTCTCCAGTCCCCCAGACAGACCGGGAGCATCTGGGCTCTGTCAGCGCCTCCGGCCCCCACAGACTGCGATCTATATGACGGGGAGGATTGGATCAGGGAGAGGAGAAAATATGAGCCAGATTCCCTCAGCCTTGTGCAAAATGCATGCCAGTTAGCATCATAGGTACCGTGTGTGCGCGCGTGTGCGCTTGCTGCACTGATAACAGGTCAGAGTGATTAATTTTGCATGATGGGAGATGGAGGCTATTGATTAGAGGCTAACGCCGGAATAAGTCTTCTCTATAAATTGTCCAATTAAGTATTAATTAAAAGTGCGGCACTGGAAATATTCAAAATAAAATAAATAACACATCACGGCGTATGCAGATTACATTGACAGAAATCATTCCAGAGATGTTTTGAAAGCTCTCTGTGATGTGACGGCGTAGATGGAAGCTGATACGCGCGCATGCCAAGACTAATTAATCCATACACTAAATTAGGAATGTAAATTGTGGTCCCGATTTAACAAGGTCAGTTTTAACTTCTCACTTTACACTTTATTTAACTGTGCAAGAGCGGGGAAGGAGGAGGCACCCTATCAATGTGTTTCGCTTATTATGATTGACGATTGATGATTAAGTCCTCCAGCTGACACACACCAGCAAAGCCGGTGAGTTGGAATTGGATGTGACACATACACAGTTCTGCGTGTTAGGTAATTCGTTGACGAGGGGCCAAATTCATTTATGGAACAGCGGTATTGGCAGGCGTGGACACTCTCTGCAAAAACAACGATAATCACAGAGGTTTGGCGCGGCGTGACAAGGACTCTTCAGGGAAAGGCCCTTACACGCCGCTTTGTTGGCCGCTCCTTGCCTGAGACGTGAGGGGAAACATTCGCCGCTGTTCCTAAAATGAGAGTGACTCAGAGCGGGAACACGCTTGGTGCAAGGTGTGCGTGATGTTTTCAAGACGGAATGTGGACTAGAATAGCCCGTACAGAAAGTATTGTAGGTATTTTCTATACATTTTAGTTTTACTCGTTTCAATTATTATTATTATTATTATTTATTTTTTTTGAAAGTCAGTTGGAAAAATAAAGCACAAGGGGGGGAGCCATTTAATCTCCTTTCGCATTCCCCATTTTTCCTGCTAATGAGCCTTATTGACAATCAAACAGAAGCTGTCATCCCCCAGGATGCAACACTCCCATCCCCAGCCTGTTTGTCATAGTGTCCTGGCAATCAGAGCCGCCTGCAAGACCAGGCTGGCAGTTAGCGCTTCTCACAGCGGCGCTGCCTGAAAATGGCACACTTCCTGTAGAGTTGCAGCTGCCACCTCTGCTACTTCCATTACTTTCTATAGCATGCAGATGTTGTATCAACATTCCCTGCCAAGGGGACCGCAATAACTGCGAGATTCATGCCATGTTTCAGAGGCACGTCAATTTCTCAAGTGGCACAATTAAAGAGGGAAATGCAGCACCAGGTTTCTCACAGGCGCTGAAATCGGAAAAGAGCTTTTCACTTTTTTTTTTTTTTTTTCCAAAGGGGGTCTGTTTCGTATGGGTTCAGAAACCCACCCGATTTTTACTGCCCTTTTCCTGAGTGGAGCTGTTCTGTGAGTCTTTGTGCGGCGGACCTGTCGTGACCCACAGCGGATATGGAAATGGGGCGAAGGTTTTATGGGCCAAACGGATTGGACACAGTCAAGCTCAGGGGGCATGAATATTGGATGTTATTTCTGCTCCCTTTTTATGTAATCCATTGCCAATACATTATTAATAGATGATATCATATCCAGAAGTACTGGACAAAGCACTACAGAGGGGCACTATGAAAGGAGCGCTATATGGTGAGAGCGTGGCAGTTATTTTATCACCGCACCTCGACGCTCCCTGACCGAGCAACATTTAAGGAGTCGTTTTCGGGACTAGGTGAAGTTCGTAAAGGGAAAATAGGTTGAACGCTGCGCTCCTGTTGAGGCAAAATCTTGCATTTGTGGAGGAGAAATTCACTGAAACATTAATGAAGTATCAAATGCCATCCAAATTCAAGTTTAATGGCTCTTCCAACGCGCTGGGATACTTTGCTCATTCCTTCTTGACTGCATCGAGTGAGTGAAGTGGAAATCTTTGTACGGATCTAGTTTTCGCTGCAAAGCTGCGTCCCGGTGTGTTGTTGGAGCAGGGGAGTGCTGTATTATCAGATGTTCCCATTCACACACAGACTGCAAGACTATTTGTAAAAAAAAAAAAAAAAAAAGAAAGAAAAAAGGGTCAAAGCTCTTGTTTTGATATGGAATTGTTCAAAAAAGGTCAGCCCTCTTTATTTTGATCTATTGTCATCTCAAAGTTGTGATCCCAGGTTGTGCAGTCAAAGTAGTTCCCACTACAGTATCTAAACTCCCACTTTGTTTTTTGTTTTTTTATACCCCTTTCCTCTCACTCAGCAGTTAACAGCCAATCCCTAAAAAGACCTCCTCAGCACTGCCCACCCAGCGGCCAAGATAAACTATTGTCATGCTATTTTAGTTTGATGGGCCCGTGTCTGGACACGCATAGGCACAAAGGTATGACCACAGCAACATCCATTAAACGTCAACCTATAACCTCCTCAATAACTGCTACACAGGGAGCGGATGCTGTAAGCTAATATTCCCGTTTTTAAGGTCAGGTGGAATTGTTTTTTCTCCTGGGAAAGCGCAGATTGATAAAGCACAAACAAAAACCTCTTTTCTGAATGCTTGTCCTCCGTGGCCTCGGTGAAGGTTTCATTCCTTTATATCGCGCAGCCCAATTCCCAGCATGCACGGCCATTGTGGCTCTTTCAGTGGGCACTCTCCATTGACTGGCTCATTGTCCGGCCGCCCTTTTGTGCGTGCGCTATCGCCGGAGCGCAATCTTTCACCTGAACAGCCCCGCCGACGGTCACCTAAAGCGGCCGAGTCACCCGTGGAGACGCCGCGATTAACCCGGCCGATAATGAAGAAATATTTATTGTCGAGTATCCGCTCCAATAAATCTACAGCGGTGCTGGCTAATAACGTGGCTGTTAGTCATACCCCGGCAGAGTTGTTCAATATTACTGCACAGTTATAATACGAAGATATCTTTTCTTTTTTTTTTTAACCTCTCATTTCTTTTTAAATATAACAATCCACGAGCAGATGTTTGAACCGTGGCCCTCGGCAAGTCTAGTTAAGATCGATATTGCTTTCAATATTTCTCTCCTTTGACAGATAAGCACTACTGAGGCGAGTCTTGATAAGAGTGGCAAACGTATGGATGTGGCCAGCCGCGTTCTCTTTTGATTGCGTGACCCCTTCACCTTTTGCCTGCGTCGGGGAGGGAGGCGGCCGCACGGTACGGCGGGGAGGGTGTCTGTCAGGCTCTGGTTATGGGGCATTATTGACCCAGGATTTATAAATATTTAATGCACACATTAAGATCATGGTGGAGGGTGGCCATTAGAGTTCTCCAATAAAGAGGCTCTCAGAATGATTGAGTGGCGTGGCCGAGCTCGCCGGACACAGAGAGGAAACCTGCTGAGACAATCGAGTGCAACTCCAGCCTGCCTGCGAGCGCTTAAAATTGGCAACAACTGAGCAAACATGTCATTTTTGATTGTGCTTTCACCCGCACAACTTGTCCGTTTTTTTTTGTTTTTTTCCTCTACCCTCGCTGGCTCTTGTTCCCGCCATGGCATTTTGTGCCTGGGTTTAATTTATAGCCACGCTCCCGCTAAATGTACAGTTTGCGCATTTTCCTGCCCGAGCAAGATTTTTGTCATGAATAATAGAGACAGCGGTGAGCAAGGCGATAGATCCGACGCTGTATCCGAAACAGATAATGCAATGTCAGGACGCTATTGTTATCAGACACTTTGGATTATCAAGGGAATGATTTGAGGGTAGGAGGCGATCGGGGCTGAAAATTAAATTGCTCTTTTGAGGGCGTCTGTCCTTTTTGCTATCAGCACCCCCCACCCCTTCCACCCGCTGCCGACTATGTGCGAGGCGGCAGCGTCCGCGCATGGCGCTCGACATAATAAGCTGCGATATGCTGATTGGCACTCAGGTCGCCGCCGCTTAATTGTGCATTAAAAGGAGAGTTGGCTGTGGACAATGTTGCCTTGATGGGAAATTGACATTTTGTGACCTGCTTCTCGGCGCACGCCGAGGACGCCAGATAAGATGCTCTCTTGTTTTTAGGGAGCCCCCCCCACCACCACACACACACACACCCCTAAACACTCTTCTCCTTCTTTTTGATCCACTTGATGAGTATAGATTTCACAGTGGTCCCCCCCCCTCCTTTCAGCTCGCAAACTATAAGGGGTTCAGAACGATACCAGCTCTTATAGACAAAGGATAACCTTGCTCTTTCAATGTATTGATTCTTTATTAACTAGGTGGCTTAATGCAATGAAATGAGGGATTTGAATGAGCCCCATTTGGGGTGCTTTGAATAAGAAGCTGCTGCTGTTTATGAATGACTACAATGAGGCTTTGAAGCAGCAGGAGGATCTCACAATGTCAGAGCGCTTCGTCAAGAGTGGGAGTAAGAGATGGTCCCCCCCCCCCCCTTTTTTTTTTTGGAGGTTACACTTCTCAGCTTTGCGCTCGTCTTTCCGGTGGTCCGTCTGAGGGGTCATTCGCGCTCTAGAAGTCCGCAGTTTAGTGCAAAGTGTGTGTGTTTTTTTTTTTTTTTTTTTTTTACTGTAAAATTTTAATAAAACATCGTTTCCATTCCAAATGTTGACATTTTTAATGTTTCTCCCCTGTAAACACGTGTAAGCTATGTGGCAGAGTCATAAGTGGTGAGTAAAAATGACTTCTTTACATTCTACAAAACAGAAAATAATACAACCACAAATGGAGACTGTTTTTTTTTTTTGTTTTTTTGTTTTTTGTTTTTGTTTTTTTTTTATCTCCAAGGTTGTCCCTCATGCACATTAGTCTCTATTGGATCTTAACAACTATCATATGGGTCACAAACAATTTATTTGACAATACAACCAACAAAGTTTTCTCCAAAATGGTCTGTATAGATAATTTAAAATCAATATAAAAATAAACAATGAAGTTTGACTTCCCCTTTAAAAAAAAAAAAAAAAAAAAAACTGGACAAGAGAGTCGACGGAGTAAGTTTTTGAGAATACACATGAAATATATGCACATTGCATTTCATCAAATACAAAAAAGAAAACATGAAGGCAACATTTCTTGGCTGAATTATCTGTGCTGCATCACTATATTAAGGGCAATGACGATTAATACATACATAATGAAAAGCAATATACAAAATTTCAGAGATAAATACAGTATTTATAGTTGATATGTTACAAAATTTCCCTCAGTGAGCGCAAGTGTGTGTTGGAACAGAAATATGACAATGAACTACTTTACGCCTACATTCTCAATGGATTTGCTTTTTTACTTTTTTTAAAACATTTTTTTGTGTGTTGATCTAAAAGAACATGAAAAAGACAGATGTATAAATATTTAGCACAAGTTTGGCAATATCACAATAGTCTACCATTTTTTTTAACCACATATAAAACACATAAGGGAGTTGGAGCTATAGAAGGGAGAGACTGCTCCTCATCAACAAGAAACAGACTTCACAGTAGCCTAGGAATGCATTAATATACAGTGCTAGCAAAAAAGTTGAAAAACATGGCAAAACACACTTGCTTAAAAGGAAGCTCTAGACATGGAAGTACATCATATTCATCAACAGAGCAGTGTTTTGTACACGTCAGTGTGCTTGTTGAGTCAAAGAGGATTTTGTTTTTTAACCATTTGAAGAGGATTTTTTTTTTTCTAGCTACAATAAATTACAAAATTTAAGTTAAAATGCAGGAATGAAACATGGTACAACTTCACCCGCCCAGCCCCGACCCTACGTTCCCCGCCCTCCCTTGTAATTTTATGATCAATTAACTACATTATATATCTCTTATAATTTCCAGTTGAAACTGTCTTGGCCCCTGTGTTTTTTTTTTTTCTCCTCACACATTTGAAAATACAAAAAAAGTCACATTATAAAGACGCACAACTCTTGTGTGTGGATCTGTTAAAAGAGAGTCGGAACAGGAAGAAAAAAGAAAAGGAAAAACAATTTCTGAGGCAAACGAGTTCATTGGCAAATGTACTGTACATCAGTGTTTTTACTGTACAATGGTGAGTCCACAGAGTCCCTTCCAGTATTGAATGTGTGGTCGATCGGACGGATCCAAGGCCGAAGCGCGAGCCGACAGGTATACAAAATAAACCCTTCGTCATCCTGTGTCCTCGTCAAGGGTGATGGAATGAGGGGGCGGGGAAACAAACAAAACAAAAAGAAGTCCCACTGAAAAAGAAAAAAATATGGTTCCTCGTGAGATCCTTTTTCTTCTGCGGGGCTGTTAAAGTCATTTTGAAAAGATTCATTTTTTTTTTTTTTTCACCCTCTCCATCTTTAAAAAGAGAACAAGCAGTCGACTATACATGGCACCAGCGCTTTTTGCTGTTGTGTGCTCGGGGGGGAAAGGGGGATGGGGGCGTGTCCTGTGAAAGTGGTAGACTGGTGCTTGAGATGACGAAAGTGCATTTACATTGGTGGGACGACGAGGCCGGACATGGCTGAGAAAAAGAGGAAAGAGGTGATTAGTTTATCAGGCTTAAAACAGTTCTGGTAATAAATACAATGAAATAGTGCATCTATGTGTGTGTGTGTGTGTGTGTGTGTGTGTGTGTGTATGAACGCCGTGTTTGCCTGCAACTGCGCGCCCTCCTAGTGGGCAAGACTTTGTTAAGCTCCCTCCTGCTCTGACATTTCAGCCCCCAGCACGCCGGCTTTGCTTACGTGTGATATTTCTACTCGGGTGTCGGGGCAACGGCAAACAGTGGCCGACGCTCCGGGGAGGTGAAGAGCGACTGGCCCGGTCACTTCCCACAATCCACAATCCGGCATTTGTCAGACGTTCCTTATTTGAACGTTCCTCCTCTTCATCTACGTCGACGCACTAGGCTCGTCTCCGAGAAAGATTAGCCGTGATCAAAGGTAGTTTCCGATATTTTAGCGAGACCATCTGCTCGGGGTGTCATTAGCGACTGCACCTCACCCGGAGAGTTTATATATGCGGCACTTTTCACACGTTTAACAATTAGGTGACTACTGAAGTGTCGGGAATGATATATTATTATATTGCTGGGAGTGTATTTGTAGAGTCATGGTTGGAATGCTTTTAAGTTTGCCAGCGCAGATGATGGCGAGGCAATGCTCATTAATTTCTGCACAACATGTATTAATAAGTATGAACGTGTTGCGAGATGAACTTTAATTTCCCACTTCATTAAGCCCAATGTTATTAATCTTGGGGCGCGCACGCGATGGCTTTGCTTGTTTTCAAACCAATCACATTGGCGGTGACGCGCGCTCACACACAAAACCTAATAAACATAATTACCAAAAACAATTCTGGCGAGCTTCTTCGTCGGCGTGGATCATCTTTACCAAAGGGCAACGAGGGTGTGTGTCGTCGTGCATGTTCGGTCAACATGTAAGATGAGTCAGATGAGTGTGTGTGTGTGCGTGCGTGCGTGCGTGTGTGCGTGTATGCATGTGTGTGTGATGTGTAAATTGGCCTGTCAAAATGCATATATGTGTAATGATTAATCCCTCACCAAACCGGACAGAGGCCTGAGCAGCAGTATCTGACCAGTAGTCCGTAGGGAAAGGATGAGGGGGTGAGGGGGGCTCACCTTGCAGTCCGTTGCCGTTGGCGCTGGTGCAGGAGGGGGGTGGGGAGGCCTGGGGTCGGACCACAGGGGCGAAGGCGCTCTTTTGTTTAACTGCGGAGATGACAGGGAAGGAGAGGGCAGGAGGGCGGGTGAGAGTGAGAACGTGCTGTGAGTAGTGCTTAGAGAGGGAGAGGGCAGTTGAGGTAAGGCTGGGGTAGTGTTACTTCGGGGTCGGGTCAGGGAGGTGGGGGGTACAAGATCAGTACTTACAGGCTCCTACTAGCCACAAGCAAATTTGAAATGCGCATCTGAATATAAATTGTGAATATAGTTGTGTGATTGAAATGAATGCATTATTTTCTCAAAAATGTGTCTGACAAAGTTAATCAAAGTGAAAAAGAAAAATCCAGAAGCTCGTTCCTCAACCCCACGCAAAGTTTCATGGAAAGTAGTTTTTGTGTGATCCCGCTAACTAGCAACAAAACAGCCTCCTCACGTGAGTTAATTGTGTGGATTCTGTGGCTTAGCCGTTGAAGAATGTGATTTGTGGCTGAAGGTTCCCAGATTTGACTCCCGAGACCGGCATCGGATCTCATAGTTGAACAATTCAGCTGCAAGAGCTACCAACCACTCACCGGTGGCTTGAAGTCCAATTTCGGGCATTGCATATCACGTTGAAATCAATAAAAAGGGTCTTAATCTCAACAATGCGTGTTCCGAGAAGCAGTTGGAGCGAGCCGCCGAAGGGATAGTAATACATTAGCAGTAGCAGCAATGTTCTAACCCTGTCGCAGATGATTCATTGAGGCGAAAACGAACGTGGGACCTGGAATTCAATCAGCGGCAGTTTAGTGCTACGGCGGCGGGCGACGGTGGCAAGTTACTCACTTCCATATGGGGAGTTGGCAGAGGAGCCGTTGAGGAACCCCGGGGAGCTTGGCACTCCCAGGTTCATGCCGGCATTGCCGTAGCCATTCATGCTGTTGCTGACGGTGTTGTAGCTCGACTGTTGCGGGGTGCTGCTGGAGATGTAGCCCCGGGGGGACACGCTGCTGGTGTTCCGGCTGTAGCCCACTGCATAACGAGGAAGGGGTGGGTGAGGGTAGAAAGAGGACGGTTTGTTCATTGTGCTTTTACCAGTGAAATTTACAACTGCAATCAAATATTTAGTTTTATATCAGCTCATACTGCAGATGGCACTTTAATAAGATAGGGGTTTGAACTTAATTGGGGCCTTTAACAGCCTATATTGTTGTGTAGAAGGAGCAGTTATTCAAAAATGTGGATTTCTATCCGTTTTATCTCTTTAATGAGCGGAGAAGAAAATGTCCCTGAGACCCCTGACCACATGTTTGGGAGCCACCGAGCAGCACAGCACATCACATACCTTGGTCGTTCCCTTGTGACTCAGACACGTTGACTGCGAGCTGGCTGCTGAAGGAGTTAACTCCCATCATGCCGTGGGAGGCTGTGTTGGCGAGAGAGGGGATCTGGTTGTGGTTGCGGGGAACGCTGTACAGGGCCTCGGCGATGTCAGCTGCCCTCTTCAGAATGATCTCCTGAGAAGCGTAGCGAGAGAAGGCAAAGGTTTTTGAGTTTCCTTTTTTAAAGCTGCGCGTCCGCTTTGATGCCTGGTTCACGGCTATACGCTTTAGCGCGCATCTCGCTCCAGATATAGTGGTGTGAAAATCCCCTATGGTGATGCTCTCAGTAAATATCTCATTTATTTAAGTACACAACTGCGCGGATACAGACCTGATTGTTGTGGGGCATCCCATACAGGGCCTCAACGAGGTCAGCCGCCCTCTTCAGTAACACCTCCTGATGACGGAAAGCAATAGAAAATGTCAAGTGTCCATATAGTCATGAACATGATCAGAAACATTACACAGCAGGCGGTGTCGGGTTTTTTCCTGGCCGCCCCCAAAGAGAAGAGCAGCGCTGTTTGAAGAGGCGCCGCGCCTTCATTGACACCCTACTTTCCTCCTCCCATGCATGCAGAGCGGTGAATAATGTTCCCTATCTTAATTAAACTGGCATAGTCCTTTAAAAACAACACCTCACGCCGGATTCCGGGCTTCCAGAGTTCAGCGCCGAAGCCCCTCTCCTCAGAACAATAAAGTGAATTAGCTCTGGGTTAATCTAGTTCTGTTGTAATGACATTAAGGAATTTTTCAATTAACCTCTTTGACTGGCTGCTGCAAAGGACTTCACAAATGACTTCCCATCCAGCAGGAGCTGGGTGCTCGTGCCTCGGGGACACGGATGCTCAGGATGTGGTCTTATCCATGTCTGCACGCTTGCCCCCGCTTGACAATGCGGATTAGCTGTGTTGCTTTGGCTCTTAACACTGAAAATGAGTTGGCCCGGGATCCCGTCGGTCCCGCTCTGTTCCGGGCTGCGGGCGAGGTGGCGGGGTTTGGCCCGCTTGTCGTGTCTTTATCTTCTTCTTTTTGAATTCACCACTTACAATTAAATCCCTCTCAAGCAAGCAGACTGCTCTCTTTGCTTTTATAATACAGGAGGCAATATGCTCGTAGCAACCCCTCTTGTTCTTTTCGAGTGCATTCAATGTGACAAAGGCAAGTTGCAGGCGCGGCTGCCGCCCGCGTGGTAGGAAACGCTCGCGTGTTGTCACCTGCTGTAAAGCAGAGATTTGTTGACCGGCCTCTTAGAACCCCCCGCTTAAAAGCAATGCAAATCTGTCAGCAGAAACATCTCAGATGGCGCTTGTTTTCTTCCCACATTCACTGTGTTTTCTTTCACGGGCCTCGGTAATTTGTCTGAAGTGTCCCATCACTTGGCAATAGCGGTGCGGGATTAAGACGGCAGCTGCCGTAAATGAATGTAAACACAGCCTCGGTGCCTTCAAACGGCGGCCTCCAATGCTCGGCCTGCGTTCGCCAGGCGCGGCGTATGGAGTGTGTGCGCCGTGTGTCCTTTCATCCTGAGGAGCATATCTAGCACACCCCTTGATTTATCAAGATGAATCACTGTAGAAGCCACTTCCAGCATACGCCATGCTTTCTTATAGAAACATATCGCTTAATCCACCCCAAGTTACCGGATGGGTGGTTCTTAGAATGGGCATTTACCTCTGAAATTGGTGTGTATGCTCAACGTTGCATGCATCTAGTTTGCATACAAATAAAGAATTATGGTTGTCGTGAGGCAGGTAGGCTAAATGAGAGGACCAGCTGTCTTGATGTGTTCTCATCAGGCAGAACAGATTTTTCTCGCGCTCGCTGAGTGAGATAAAGTGGCTTTCTTTCTCTTTTTGTCTGCAGTTAATAATTACCAATAATCTATTCCATCATATTTCAAGCTCTCCTACATGGCTCTCAATTGTAAGCAACAATTAAAGCAATTAAGAGCGTCTCATGCGCAAGCCATGTTTCATTCCCTGTAAAACGTCCTCCCGCTCCTTGTCCATATGGCACTTTGCAGCAGTGACATAAGGACAGCTTGGGAGGGAAAAAAAGGAGGCGAGGAAACGATATTGCCTCTCATCCTTAATCTGTCGTTTACCGCGTGGTGTCTTAACTAACCGAGCCGACTGGCAGGGCTACGCTTAAGTGGCAGCCCAGTCATATCCGAGGATGATGAGAAGCGCTGCACCCAATCAAGGACGAAGTTTGTTGTCTTCTGACGAGACGCCTTCATGCGGCTCAGCTCACGCTGTGAATACGATTAGCGCGGAATAGTGTTCTGGGGGCATTTCCATGTAAATCTGAATGCTACTCCAGAATAAGTGTAATTGGCTTTCATGTCATGGAGACATATCAGAACACGCCATGCTAAATTGAAACAATTAAAGGCCTCAAATGATTTCTTTTGTTCACTGACAAACGCGTGACCGATTTCTGCTGTTCTTCGCCTCGCTTTGCATAAAGGTCTCGTGTTCAACAACTGTTTAAATGGGGCCGCTCACATGACAGATCACCCAAGATTTAGAAGCTGCTTTCAGTTCGTCTGGCGGAAGGGAAGTCATAACAAATGACGCATTGTCATAAAACAAGCGGGAAATGGGGGTCTAAAACAGCCCAAATGTGATTCTTAGAGCAGTAGATTAACATGGATGTTGTATTTATATTATCACAGTTAATAAAAGAGGGCCTAGGTTATGTAGCTCGGAGTGCTAATGCCATTATAAAACTGTAAGGCAATTACTCTGTTAGCTCTAGCCCGAGGTAATGAATGCATTTAGAAGCATAGGGCCATTAGATGAAGGTACTTCAAAGAGCACAGGAAGAGAGATTCATTTAAATACATGGGTAATTGCTTGACATGAGCACATTTGTAATATTTTCTCCTGGCGGATTACGCGAGGAATTGGAAAAGAATGGGCTTATGCTCATTTTGGGGGGAAAGTAAAGAATCCAAAGCAATCAGCTTAATAATAAAACAATATTGAGTTTCCACTTTTAATTTCATAATGAATCTAATTTGTTACAGAAGAGAGAAATTGAGTGTGATATAATGTGATATCCAGTCTATTTGTCCATTACTGCCAGAGGGCACAAAATGGTATTATAAATTGTCTTTTTTATATTATGAATAGAAAATTGTTTTATAACAAGATCTTAAAACGGGGGGTGAATTCCAAAGTCTCTCTTCACTTAACGCAATGCCCGCAAACCAATCTCCTTTCTCATCACTTGACTGCTCACACTTATTACTTTCATATTCACCCTGGACTTTGCATTGAATTTTTATATCTGCGCTCCTCCCACAGGGTCAGGCTGCCATCTACGATGTTGTCTTAGACTTACGAGGTAAACTTCAATCAGAGGCAGCGTCCCTTCCCCCCCCCCCCCCCCCCCACCACCGCTCTCCCGCCATGTTTTGTTTTTTTTGGGCTGTTTTTTTCTGTCTGTGTAGCAACAATATTAGCGTGCATCCCTCGCTATCCATGAGCACTCCCATATTGGCTTTCTGTCTCCTTACAATTACCACGTGTCTTACTGGTCCCAGAGAGAAGGCTGGTGGAAATCAATAGCGCAGTAATATTATCAACTGGAGGGTGAAGTCATGGCGGGCGGGGGGGGGGCGGGGGGTGTTCAGGGCGCGGCGGTGAGTGGGCTGGGTGTCGATTTGCCTTTTCCGCTAATGCACAGCTTGCGTCCTCCAGCTTTATCTCCTTTTTATAGCGTTTCGCTCACCTCACCTGCACCCAGTAATGGCCGCTCTCTATATGCCGTTTCTGTTCTCATTCCAAATGTACATGCAAGCCCCCGGAGCCGCCGCCGGCTCTTTTATTGGGAATGTGCTTTTGACCCCCAGCGCTGACCCTCGGATGGCAAGCTTAACAATGACGAATCACTTGGTGGGATCATTTACATGCCCCCTGAACCCCATATTTGGGTCCATTAGAGAGCAAATCAAATATTTATGTTGTTTATTGGAAGTGCAGGGTTTCATCTCACTCTGTGATTGTTTCATGCAAAGGCTGGGAGACCGTGCTATATTAAGTATACACGCGCCCAGGAAACTAATCTCGGGTCCGGTGTCAAGAGCTGTCTCACTGCCAACAACACTTTGTATTCATAGAAAGAAGTCTGCTTTCTCCGTAATAAAGCTGTGTTTAACAATGTGTCTGTCTTTTTGCAAAGACACTGTGACTTTATAAAACAGAAATAGTGCAGCCGCATTGACCAGGAAAGGCCGCCGAGTTAAAGAAAGTGGATATTAAAGGTTCTTTAGCTTATGGTCAGGGTTTACTAGCTAAAATGAGAGTCACATTTCATGTCAAGGTGTTGTGTCCTGTCTCTGCGGGGACCGAGTCTAATTGAAACACTTCATATAGCGAAGCAGGCGCTAGCTGTGATGCTCTACTTCTCCGCATTGCCTCGGTTAAACATCTTTCGCGACCACACAGTCTGGTCTTTATTAAATTGGCCGTTGGACGTTAATGATATTGCTGTGTTGCATGCTGGGATTTAATAGATAAGGTCTTCAAAGGTTTTACAGTGTTATTAAAACTCTAAGGTGGCCACCACTTTACTGCATGCCGAGGGCTTTTGAATGGACTAATCATTCATATTATTACGCTCGACACGTCAGTCACCAAAATGGTTACCGGCATGGTAGCAATTAGTGACAGCGCAGTGATAGATTTTATCAATAGGAAATGGAAGGGGCAAGAGAATCAAAGACGGTTTTAAAAAAAAAAAAAAAAAAAAAGTGTAAAAGAATCAAAGAGTTTCGTCTCAGCGGGAGAATGATCTTCCTGTTCTCGCGCAGTGGCGTCAATATCGTGACCCGTTTGTGTGCCACACAAGAGCGTCTCAGACTCGACGTGGCTTTCAACTGCTTCGCCCGGGTTCAAAAGAAAACAATAAGAAAGCCAAAGCATAATAAGACGCGGTCTTTGTCTATTAGCGGCAGTAAGACGAAGGGGTTTACGGCACAGGGTTCTGTAAACAAAAGATTAAACCAAATCGAGCTGCAGAAAATGAAAGGAAAACATGAGCGGGGTAATGAGGGCGCAGACGTCGTTTCTGACCAGATTACCATCTCCACAGACTACTGGAGAGGAAAACGCCTGATTGAGCTATTTTACCGCACAGAGAGTTTACGCCTCTCTCCTCACACTAAACCAATGCAATTACCACGCTGGCTAGTGGCTAAGCCACATATGTGCGGCAAAGCTGTTCCTTTTTAAAGCACTATGTGTTAGTGGTAATGTCGCTTTGTTTAATTCTCACATTCGCAGCTTCAAGTCATCGTATCACAGTTTTTCGGAGACAGTGGACTGACCTTTGGTAGCCTTTCAGGGTCGCCGGGGTGTCTGGGGATGACCTTCTGCAGCCTCTGGAAACCATAGTCGATGGTGGGCTCGTTCAGGGCTGCGCGAGAGGGGAGACGAGCGTTACAAGCAGTCGTGTTTTGGGGGGTTTTACACAGACAGGAAGAAAGTAATTGAGCAATCTGTTAGCGTTTACAGTACAAAAGTCATTTCAGAATGGCTAATTTCAACAAAACCTCAAGGGTGTCAAATCATTTCATGAAAAAAAGCGGCGGCTCCGTGGGTGGCGATGGAAAATGACACAGTTACTTGTGACACTCGTGTCACAGAGTGTTATTCCATTAAGAGCCGCGATGACCTACATCAGTGCCGGGATCCTTGCGAGGGACCCTCCCCCTTTTTTTTTATCTACTGTAGAATATTGACTACAACTAAACTACAGAGCGGGCCTCTTTTAATCTAACAGAGCTTTAATAATCTGCGAAAGGCTGTCCACACATTGATCTAGTGTAAGCCGCTGTCATCTCACACTTCTCCACCGACCGTACCGCAACAGAGCGCCCGTGAAATACGGCAGCGGATCCCACGGAGCCATCAATCTTTCCCACCCCTCAAATAGTAATCTGGAGCATGAGGCATATTGGGCGATGAATCAGGGGCACAAAGTAAATGAATCATAACCAAGACTTTGGTGAGAGCGGGGTCGCTTTATGTCTGACAGTCCTAATGGGTAATTGAAGGCTTCCTCACAGCGCCGCCTGGTTCTAAACAATCATGTGTACACTCAAAGGCAGGACCAGGCGAGAAGGGGAGGGAGGAGAGCAGTGCGAAGGGGGAAGGAACGACTTAATAGAGAACATCACTTCTCAATGTAGATATCATTTTCAGGAGAGTAACTCCGCCGAGCGCTTCATAAATCAATGGCTTTCTATGGAGACTAATAAGAAGTGCCTGCCCCTGTTCATTGTTCAGCCTGTAATTTGGCCCATCACTCATTACTCAGCGTGTAATTTCAGCATTAACACCGCACAGCTCGCTGAACCTGCTCGACATCACAAAAAGTGAAAGCGCGCCAAACGCGTGCATATACACGAGGCATGAAGTCACAGTAGGAACATTGATTGCTTTTGCCTCCTTTTGTCCCCGCTCATCTAAATACACAACACACACACACACACACTCACTGTACCTTTGTGCTGCACTTGGACACAGAAGCCTCCCTCCAGTAATTGCCAGCTCGAGCGTGATCAAATGCAGCAATTATGTGTTCAAGCATGGCCGATGCAGGATGCTAATCGATAGCAAGGACCTACTGTACTGCAAGTACAGTAATATGCAGCCTCATTTTCCCGGCTCACCTGAGTAACATACACTGCTGGAAATCTAATTTGGCAGGTCATCATGCGTTCCGAAAGCGACAAAAGTGGACAAACGCCATCTTCCCCTTAATAAAGGATTGATCTGCCGTATTGATCGTACATGACAAGGAGGTAGCGAGGAATTTGCCCACTTTCCTTTGTTATTTCCAACCCCATTCTTATCTATGCCTTTGTGCACGCACGCACGCACGCACACACACGCGCACCTGCCCCGGAGTGTGCAAACGAATGTGCATACGCGGCCCCGCCAGACCCCGCCGCTCAGTGTGATGTAAATTGTGTATGTGTAAAAAGCACTCCATAATCAGGCCATCCATCATCAGAGGCTGTCAGTGGGCGCTCTCAGGGTGATACATCATGCTCTCCTGTCCTCCGCCTCAGCCGGGGCCTGCTCGAGCCGCCGGGCATGCTGGGAAAGCAGCCGGAAAGGCGCACGCTACAGGACGAGACTTGGGCCGGGAGAGGTGCTCGGTGTCATGTGCCTTTGCCAATGATAATGATGCCCAAAATCGCAGTGGAAAGACTTAGGATTCGTGTGATTGCGAGGATAGGATATCCTTAAAGAATGCGTCGAGGCTTAAGTGCTCACATATGTGAACGAAAATATGACTTGTGCACGTGGCAGAGCCTGACATGTAGTCAGGCGCGATGCCGGCGTGACGACGCGCCGCTCTCTCATCTATCATGGAGATGATCTTTGTAACAACCCCGGCGTAATGAAATTGGTGACACAGACCGCCATCTGCTATTGATTTCATGCAAATGCTTGTGACAGCTGATGGAGACTTGCATTAGCGCTAAACGGCGCTGTCAGTTGATGAGTTGACACTTTTGTAGTCGCGGCATGTACGCCCGGCGCAGACAGACACAGACAATGTCAATAATCCTGTAAGAGCTGTTGATAATATATACTGAGCACTTATATGCAGCCGGGGTAAAGAATGCCATACCTGCACGTTCTTAGCACTGCGCCACAGAGTTTTGTCCTCTCTACAAAGATTTGCTTTCATCTTGATTTCTTCAGAATGATCGTAGGCTTTACTTTTTAATGCCACACACATTGACAGCATCCTCCTTCCTCCCCAAGTAGTGCTGTCTCGTCCTATTAGGCCCGCCAGTGTTTTTGGTATGCTTTTCATGCAAGATTGGATAAAAACTTGACATCCAATTTTCACAAAACCCCGTGAAGGGGGTCAGGTTCGGGCCAACGGAAACTCCATGCCATTTTGGTCTGTAAATAATTGAGAAACAGGGGTAATCCTGAAAATTTCGTTAATTAGATATTTCAAAGTTAAGGCCTTAATTACCCTTTAAAAATTGCACTTAATCCTCAAATTAGCAACACGACAAGAAAATGCCTGCCTGTCAAAACGCTGAATTGGGGGGGGGGGGGGGGGGCACTTCAACCTGAGTTCAGCACACCAAGAAATTTCAAAATGAGATAACGGGTTCTGGAGCCTTTTGTGTGATATTGTCCATCGAGAATCTGGTCCAAAAACACTTTCAAATTAGAGTAAAACTTCCATCCATCCATTTTCTGAGCCGCTTCTCCTCACTAGGGTCGCGGGCGTGCTGGAGCCTATCCCAGCTGTCATCGGGCAGGAGGCGGGGTACACCCTGAACTGGTTGCCAGCCAATCGCAGGGCACATAGGAACAAACAATCATTCACACTCACAGTCACAGTCATGCCTACGGGCAATTTAGAGTCTCCAATTCATGCATGTTTTTGGGATGTGGGAGGAAACCGGAGTGCCCGGAGAAAACCCACGCAGGCACGGGGAGAACATGCAAACTCCACACAGGCGGGGCCGGGGATTGAACCCAGGTCCTCAGAACTGTGAGGCTGACGCTCTAACCAGTCGGCCACCGTGCCGCAGAGTAAAACTTATACTCTAATTTTCGTGTTTTTTTTCCCTGAAGATATCTCCTTAACCATTTAGTTTTGTCTGCTAGTTGGGGAACCCCTTCTCCAATTGGCTGACAAGTTGCAGTTAAAAATATCCACCAATAAGCTCATACGGGTTCTCCAAGTCGACGCGTCAAAATGACTGCGATGTTTCAAACGGCATCATTTGCCCTAAAAATGCCACTGAAATAGCACAAATGGAACATTATTCTTGAGAAGAGCTGTGTGGGAAGTAGAATAGGTCATGTGCTTGAGTAATCAAATGTCGTTGTTGTTTTTTTGTGAATTTATTTGTTATAGAAGATTTGAGGCATTTGAAGTGCTCATTCCATTTTATTTTTTATTTAGGTATTTCTTTTTTAATTCCACAAAGATGCCGGTCAGTTGTCACGATGCTACTCAAATACACTCTTCCAACGTCTTAAATATGACACATTGAAATCCAATTGTGTCAAAGAAATATAATAATCTAAATCAATTATTTCATTTTGCTGCCTGTACAGAAGGTAGCTTTAGGTGGGCTGTGTTAATAAATGATGTTACCTGCAAGCTGCAATCACTGTAAAAGTGTTTAGTACTTCTTTTATATAGCAGATAAAATATAATCACATTTCTTAAAATATTGCATTGAACCCATATCGCCCACTCCAATTTGTTGCAATAAGAAGTGAATGAGAGCTCTTAAATTTGACCGAAGTTGCCATAAAAATGTCTTCAATCTCGCTTGCTTAAACCTGCAAACCTTTTTTTTAAACCCTTAATTTCTCAGTGAATAACGTGTTAACCTTCGTAGCAGAAATCCGCCAAAAGCACAAAGTGGGTATCTATGACTGTGAATATTTAGTTTGGCCTTGGTGGAGGTTTGCACTCCAACGAGTGCCGTTGAAGTTTTATGAAAAGAAAAATATGTGTGTTGTCATTATTTCGCCATACGATGACCAAATTAGATGACCAATATGTGTTTTCATAATATGGTCAAAGGGTGTGGATGCCTCACCCCCATCCCGCTCCCCTCTCTGTGAGGGCTCTCAGTCGCTGCATGGAAACATGAAACCCTCCACAGACATCCCATAAATCCTTCCCTGGGTGGGGAGTCTAGCCAAGGGGAGGGGAGGTTGAAGAGGGGAGCTATGATACGGGTGGTGGCGGTGGTGGATTGTTTAGAGGGGGGGGGGGGGGGGGGTTTGCTGGCACGTTCCAGTCACGCCCGCTTCCCGGCCCGCGGCCAATCAATACCACTTTCCTGTTTTAGAGGTGGGTAATTATGAGGTGGAGAGATTGTGTGACCTCTCACCCCTGCTGCATTACTCGGCTGATATTAAGATAAATTGCCTGATTTTGGGTAAACATATGCTGCAATTCAAACTGTCAGCACTGGTTTGCTCAGGGATAATTTGTATTGATCTCCTGGCTTCTTCCCCATTTTGCTTACTGACCTCACGGATAATTAGAGAAAAAGAGACACGGGGAGGTAAGGCAGGACTTGCATTAGAATACTTTGTAGAGCAGATGAAGAGCACAGGCAAGCTAGCGGGGTATGGGTGAAGGGGGGGGGGGGGTGACATTATGGACTAATAGAATTTTCATTTTGTTGCTCATCTTCTGTTCAAATTTGGACAGGTTACACGGTCTGTTCAATTACGTCGCTCGTGTTTTTTTTCCCCCCCTGCTAGCCACACAGATAAGGGATTTAATTGTTTAACAGAACTTTTTCCACAGTTTAATATCCGTGATTATTAGATTGGAACACGTCTGTCAAATTCATCGGATTATAACAAAAAGAACAGATTGTCATTCCCAGTGATTCTGTCTTTGAGGAATGCTGTTTTCTTGAAGGTTTTCTGACCTTCTCGCTCTTTTGCGAGCATATGATCAAGTTTCAGAATATGAAGAAATGGAATGCATGACTCGGTGTGCAGCTGCGACCATATCGGTTCCAATTTTCAATGTTGCGCACGCGTATGAGCGCCCGATGGCCAGGCTCCAGTGTAATTCCTCAGACAGGAATGTGCACTTCCCGATGATGTTTCGATCGAGCGCCCTAATCGGCTCGCTGAACATTTCCTTCAGAAAACTGCTTTGGTCTGTACTAAAAATGGAGAGTCCACGCCGCCGCGCTCTAGCGCAACATGGCCGACGTTGGCAGCGTGATACGCCGCCGTCCGTGTGCCCTCGGTCCATATGGAGGTGAATTGAGCACATGTTGCGACTGACAGTATCAGGACATAAACACAGGGACATGTTTGAGCAAAGCAGTAAATTTAAGGGAAATTGTTCCTTGTTAAGTCTATGAGACTGAATGCAGGCTTGCACCGCGTCTTAGCATTCCTGCCAGCCATTACAGCTTATTACGATAACTCTATCTTTCCAGGAGATAAAAACCTAGCCTTGTTGCCATTTGCCAGCTATTACTTTCGCTAATTATACTTAACTGCTTCGAGCTTATCTCCACTCCTCCTACACCATCGAGCAGTTATTTTTTTTCTTTCCCCTTAACACAAATTAGAGGTGGAGTGGGAGTTGGAAAGGGGGAGACAGATAAACAGCACAGGCAGAAGTTCATTCAAGTGTTATTGCATTTGTGACTTGTCAAACAGTGCAAGTGAAACCTCAGAGGCACCTGCACATCTGTTCGGAGGATGTGGCTCAGGAACAGCGTCAGCAAACGTACACTAAAGATCTCATCTTGTTGGGCTTCACCGGAGTCTTAGTGCAGACATCCACACAACGAGTGAATAGGCTTTCCCTCTGCGTTACTGGCGAGGGATTGCAGTCGGAGGTTGGACATACAAAGGTATCCAGTTGCCATGCTTTTGGACTCCACAGTAGAAAACAGAATTGAGAGAGCAGAAAACAGGCATGCAAAATGAAAACAGCGTTTCAAACCAAGCCAGATTGGAATTCCTCACTGCACACCCACGCAGAGCAAACCTCATCTGCTTTGACACTGACCATATCATCTCCATCCACTGTAGCCAGTTATCATTGAGTGATTCCACCTCCAGCAGCCTCAAGATGAACAGGAAATTAAAATTTCAAAGATCTGCAGTTAAGATAAATCAATGGAGAGAGATCAATGTTCATTGAAATTTCATGAACTTTGAGCTGATACAGATGGAAATACAGACAGTTACACTCTGCTGCAGATATTGCTCCTGCAACAGATAAAATGTAATTAACACGGTTAAAAGGGAGCAATGATACAGATTGCACATCCATAATTTCGCATTGCCTTCATTTCTCTTGTATTATTAGAAAGGGCCAAAGACACCTGTTCAATCCTCTTAAATGACATCTCAGGTATGTGTGCCACCTCTCTAAGGACAATGGAGGACTTTCACACATTACCGGCCAACAGAAATCCAATGGGTTCCCTTCACAGCTGATTGCAAGCGCAAATTAATATTGTAAAATGAAGATCAATACATGGACGGGGCACGGATCGATGGCGGCTAAATTACGACCGCGTTTTCCCCCTCATTCAAGATGAGTTGTGTTTTCCTCCCAAAGTCAATACCACACTGCCTCCCTCATTCATTTCTCAATAAACTTGCCGATGAATTTCAATCAAAAGGCAGCAATGGAGGAGAGGGAGGGGGCGGTGGGGAAGGAGGGAGGTGGAGTTCTTTTAAAGCCCGCTGGGTGTGGATCGCTCCGAAAATGGGGCAAGAGGAGGAGGAAGAGAAGGAGAAAGATCCTCGTCTATCAAGAGCCACCCCCCCCCCCCCGCCTACTCTGTCAGTCTTTCCAGTGGCAGGCAACTGATGCTGTGACTTACTGAGGACAATCTATCCTCAGAGCCATTACAAAACACACCTCCAACGACACTGGGGGGCAAAAAGTGTGTCCAATTAAAATTAAATCAATGAATACCATCCTTTAGTGTGGGAGAAAACATACACCCGTGCTTTCATTTTCCTCCCACAATGCATTTCGAGACGTATTAAAAAGGTGGGGAGGGGGGGACATGGCCAAGTACTTATTTCAATCAATTTCCTGGAGTCGGATTTCACAGGTCACTTGCTGATAACACGCGGTGGAATAATGCCCACAGTGTTCTTCTCAAAGGCTACCTGACAAGCTGCCTGACAGTGGGGGAGTGCGGCCACGTGTCACGTCAGCCGCCTAATTGGACACAAGGACCTTCCTCTGTGGGACCTTGTCGCGCTCCACGCAAGCTCACAAGGCCTTCAAACGACGCCCGTCTGGCTTGGCAGTCGGAGTCCGCTCCACTCCCGCCGAGCCAGTGCTAAATACCCCGCTTGTAATGAGACAGGCAGGTATGGCTATTGGATAACACGGCTTGACACATGCTACTAGGCTTTTGCCAACTGGTTACAACCCACTTGGCTGTGGCGATGACTTTTTATAAATGCCTGTTCAGTTCGCTCTTATGGCGGCAGTTCATTGCCCCCAGTCAACCTCTACAATTCCAATGAAGTTGGGACGTTGTGTGAAAACATAAATCAAAACAGAATACAATGATTTGCACATCATGTTCAACCTATATTTCATTGAATACACTACAAAGACTATATTTAATGTTCAAACTGATAAACTGTATTGTTTTGAGCAAATCATCATTAACTTGGAATTTTATAGCTGCAACACGTTCCAAAAAAGCTGGGACAGGGTCATGTTGACCACTGTGTTACATCACCTTTTCTTTGAACAACATTCAATCAACGTTTGGGAACTGAGGACACTAATTGTTGAAGCTTTGGAGGTGGAATTCTTTCCCATTCTTGCTTGATGTACAGCTTCAGCTGTTCAACAGTCCGGGCTCTCCGTTGTCGTATTTTACGCTTCATAATGCGCCACACATGTTCAATGGGGGACAGGTCTGGACTGCAGGCAGGCCAGTCTAGTACCCGCACTCTTTTACTACGAAGGCACGCTGTTGCAACACGTGCAGAATGTGGTTTGGCTTTGTCTTGCTGAAATAAGCAGAATATGAAAAAGACGTTGCTTGGATGGTCGCTTATGTTTCTCCAAAACCTGTATGTACCTTTCAGTATTAATGGTGCCTTCACAGAAGTTAGTAAGTTACCCATGCCATTGGCACTAACACAGCCCCATACCATCACAGATGCTGGCTTTTGAACTTTGCGTCCATCACAGTCCGGATGGTTCTTTTCCTCTTTGGCCCGGAGGACACGACATCCACAATTTCCAAAAACAATTTGAAATGCGGCGGCACGGTGGCCGACTGGTTAGAGCGTTAGCCTCACAGTTCTGAGGTGCGGGGTTCAATCCCCGTCCCCGCCTGTGTGGAGTTTGCATGTTCTCCCCGTGCCTGCGTGGGTTTTCTCCGGGCACTCCGGTTTCCTCCCACATCCCAAAAACATGCATTAATTCGAGACTCTAAATTGCCCGTAGGCATGACTGTGAGTGCGAATGGTTGTTAGTTTCTATGTGCCCTGCGATTGGCTGGCAACCAGTTCAGGGTGTACCCCGCCTCCTGCCCGATGACAGCTGGGATAGGCTCCAGCACGCCCGCGACCCTAGTGAGGAGAAGCGGCTCAGAAAATGGATGGATGGATGGATGAATTTGAAATGCGGACTCGTCAGACCACAGAACACTTTTCCACTTTTCATCAGTCCTTCTTAGATGAGCAGAGAAGATGGCGGTGTTTCTGGGTGATAAATGGCTTTTGCTTTGCATAGTAGAGTTTGAAGTTGCACTTACGGATGTAGCGCCGAACTGTATTTACTGACAATTGTTTTCTGAAGTGTTCCTGAGCCCACGTGGTGATATGCTTTACACATTGATGCCAGTTTTTGATGCAGTGCCGCCTAAGGGATCGAAGGTCACGGGCATTCAATGTTGGTTTTCGGCTTTGCCGCTTACGTGCAGTGATTCTCCAGATTCTCTGAACCTTTTGATGATGATATGGACCGTAGGTGATGAAATCCCTAAATTCCTTGCAATTGTACGTTGAGGAACTTTCTCCTTAAACTGTTCGACTATTTTCTCACGCACTTGTTCACAAAGAGGTGAACCTCGCCCCATCTTTGCGTGTGAATGACTGAGCGATTCAGGGAAGCTCCTTTTCTACCCAATCATGGCACCCACCTGTTCCCAATGAGCCTGTGGGATGTTCCAAACAGGTGTTTGATGAGCATTCCTCAACTTTCTCAGTCTTTTTTGCCGCCTGTCCCAGCTTTTTTGGAACGTGTTGCAGCCATAAAATTCTAAGTTCATGATTATTTGCTAAAAACAATAACATTTATCAGTTTGAACATTAAATATCTTGTCTTTGTAGTGTCTTCAATCGAATATAGGTTGAACATGATGTGCAAATCATTGTATTCTGTTTTTATGTTTAACACGATGTCCCAACTTCATTGGAATTGGGGTTGTATAATAATAATAATAATAATAATAATAATAATATTGTAAATGCAATTATTATAATTTTTTTCCCCCCAGTGCATCTGTTTACATGCCTTCTTGAATGCCTTTGATTGAGGCATATCTTTGCAGTAGGCCCCACCCCGTCACTGGGCGGCGTCTGATGGCGTTCCGAACCCAACCCTTCCAGGACAGGAAATGAGACGGAAACTCCACATCTGATCAGCTGCTGAATCTGAGACTTCAAAGAGTCGGCGGGGTGGAGAGGAGACCTAAGTATAGGCCTGATTTACAGGACAGCACGGGGCTTCATCAGATAAAAACTCGAGGAGTCTCCAAGACCACATAAAGTATTTTAAGTGTGGAGCAGGATTAATTGGAGTTTTCCGAAGTCGTTCGCATTATATCAAGCTTTGACTTTCTTCAGCGGAACGCCACCAATGAAACATTTCTCTAACATTTTTAATACAACAATGACAATGACTTTAAAAGTAAAAAAAAAAGACAAATAATAATGATCTCGTCCTCAGTATCTGCACTAGCCTCATCTTGCTTTTCCCTCCTTTACCGGACTGACATTTCCTGATCCCCACCTCTATTGAATGAAGCACACATGACCTCTTTGTCCTTAAGTTGATGAATGACTGCCTCATACCCATTTTGTCAGATTTTGGTGCAGTGGAGTCGATAGCGTCACCTTGACGAGTAAAGTTTGTGATCCATCAGCCCTCAAGGCTGTCTGGGCTCAACTAAGGCCTGGCAAGAGCAGCTCACTGCATGGGGCATCTGCTCCATCCAAAATCCTTCAACCAGCGCGCCGCCAGCCTGTGAGGTCGAACGAATCGGGCCTTTTATTACTGCCGCTTTACAGTGCGAGGGGGGGGGCGAACGAGAGAGAGAGAGAGAGAGAAAAAAACACTTGACTTGTACTAATAGCCGAGAAGCCATGCTGGTCACCAAAGGTCTGAAGACGAAGCACCCTGTCAGTGCCCAGCTTGGAAAATTAGCAAATAATGTTCCCTTCCCCCTGACAAATGTGTGACAGCTCGCCTTCGCCAATCATCCTCTCCTAACGTTATGATGCATGTCCTGGATCCCCACTGGAGGATACAGGCGAAGTTTACTGACCCTCAATTTACCCGTGACAAATGGGGTCCTGGTAAATGTGCATTTTCTAGGGCGCGGAAGGGGTTCATTTTAAGCAATCCTGGTTATGTGGATGTCACTGATTAGGATAAATAGAGGCTCAGTGTGTTAGGACTGCTGGCAGAGCCATATTACCATGGGCCTGCATAGTTGCCCCTGGAGGGGAGCTTTCGTGGAAACTTGGCCGTGATAGAAAACCAAAAGCTCTGATGCAATTAGGAGATTAAATTGGATAAATTGTACAGTCGCGTTTTTATTCATGATTTACTCGTTGATACAGTGCAGTAACTGCTCTGTCAAAACGTTACAATGCTGCAAATGAGGTTGAAAATGTTGTTTTAAACAACAAAAGAGGGGGGGGGGGGGGGGAAACTCTTGATCACACCAAGCTGCTCTCTTTGCGGCGCTTGATAGACCATAATAAAGTATCGACCTGAGGTACAGCTCGGACGTTCTCCTTTTGATTTTCTCCAACCTTGCTGACAGTCAGTTCTACCGGTCCTGTCCTGACCAATGGATAACCAATACATGGATTGGACAGAGGACAAGCTCGCAATCTCCAAAGGGACAACACTTTGTTGAAAGGGATAGACTGTAAATTAGCCCACACATGCGGGGAGAGATGAGATCCTCCAAGATGTCGGAAACCGCGACCTAGTGAACTTTTATACCTTTTGTCTGTTTGTCTCGTTAGCGTTAAAAACGTCCAAGAGGAAATGCCAGCAGGAACATTTGACACTGCGGGGTGCTCTCTTTCGGAGAATGGATTGTGAGTTTTGGAAGTGGTTTCAGGGTAATAACCTGAGTGAGGACGTGCCCCTCTGCTATTCGAGTTGACTCTGGGTAATTTGTGGTCATTTCCTTGAATTGGGTGACTTACATTTCCACAATTAGGGAGGCGGCGCAAGAAGAGCCAACTTGGGAAAGAAAGTATGAAAAAGGCAGCGTGCTAAAGCCACAGCTGGGATTGTAAAGCCACTGATAACTACACCTTTATTATGTCCACCGCACACCATATCATTTTTTAATGTCACTAGCTTAGTTCACTGAAGACAAGAAGCGTCAGACATTAGCAAAAAGCCCAGCTGTAGTTTGAATGCGTAAACCCAACAGTTAGTGCAATCGAGCAGTCGTTCACAAGTGTCAATCTTTGTAAACCACACAGCGACGGGAGCAGCAGAGGAGCTGAACCTGTTCATTGGTGACTTTCTCTTTTAATTCACTAATCAATTGTACCACCATTGCCTCCTGGGGCAATTGTATCCTTATACTAACTGGAAGTGAGTAAGTACTGAGGGAAGATGGAGTAAGACTAGGGGGGAGAAGAGAAGAAAATCAACAAAGATAGAGAAAAGGGGACACGTTTCCTCGGCAAAACCTGATGGTAATCATCCCAATCCGCTTAGCCTCTGTGACTAATGGGGTCTGTTCTTTAGGGACTTGCCACTTTCACCGGGGCGCTGTAGAAGCCATTAATGTCTTAACTTATACACCTTCTCAAGGCTGCGCGGTAACATATGTACACGCACACACACACACACACACACACACACCTCGTGCACTCCCAGGCAAAGAGGCACACATGCACTATTGCGGGCACACTACACTCCTGTTTCATTATCCCAGTGCCTTGTTGGCCTTTGCTCCGCTCCTGCTAGGGAGGTTAAATGCAGGAGAGCTGGGCCAGACTGCACGGTTGGAGGAGAAGGGGACGCATGGCTGAAGGAGGCGAGGGGTTGGAGGGGGGTCTGGGGAGCAAGAGGAGGGAGGGAAGGGTCTTGATGAGAAACAGCTGCCCCAGGATGGAGGGATCCGGATGAGGGGGTGAGCGCCCCCACTTTGCAATTCTGCCTTGCTCAAGGCCAGGGCTGCGCTTGAGGCCTGGGTGTGCTGGGGGCGGTCGGGGTGGGGTAGTGAGAGTGAGAGTGGCTCGACGCACCCTTGTTTCTTTCTGTCCGTCAGAGCTGCAACAGACGGAGGCTTCCAGGTCAGACAGGCTCTGACCCCCGCAGCCTCTGTCTCCTCAGCAATGATGACAGATAAGACCACCACTTCCTTCTGTTAGCCAAGATAATCACATCCCCTTACTTTTTAGTGTGACAAGCTCACACAAGGCACACACCTTTCTCACGTGTGTTTGTCTTGTTACATACGCCTTTCACACCGGTCTCATGAACCCAACCGAAGGTTGCATTAGCAGGCTCATTTCTGAAAACTCGAATGGCTTGTGAAGACTGCTGCCGAGGGTCCAATAATTATAATGTGGATCGGCAAGAAAAGAAACATTCACAGGGATGCATTTCTTACATACGCTCGTGCGTTGTCATTAAACTTCCTGCAAAATTGTGAACAAGTGAGGGGGGAAAAAAAATACTTTTTTACCTGTGCCCCCACCTCTCCACAAATGCCATGCAACTCTCTCAAGTAGTTTCTTCCCAAAGTCCTTGCTAACAAACAAACAAGAAGCACTGAAAAGATAAACGTCCTTGGCAGAGGCACTCAATAAAGTGCAACGAATCCTTGAATCCGCACCTTTATCCTCATCTGCACCAAAATTTAATGGCAGCTTATTTGGTCCATTCCCTAGCCATCCACAAGGTTTTATGGTAGCTTTAGTGTAATCCTCCTAACTAAGTAACAGCAAAAACATAACCTCTTTCTGCCTGCCCCCCAACTCTCCCTGTCCCTTTTGCAAAATCGGCACAATTAGCAAGCAGAAAGCTCTATCTGTCTGTCTCGTATCAATCCAGATCAAGACAATTGGCAGAATGAGTCATCTTGACAGCTTGAGTTTAACAGAGCTCGGCAGCGACCTTGTACGACAGAAGGTCAGAGGGGGATCGGGTTGCACCGCTAGAAGGCCCTCCATCAAACAGCCTTTTACTTTAAAACAGTGCAGATCTTGCACATTTTACATTCAGCCAGGCAAGACCTTGGTTCGTTCATTACCGCTGGGCTGAGGGTTTTCCGTAATACAGCAAGGGAAGACGAGACCACTTGAAAGAAAAAGAAAAGGTTTTGACTCACCAGTGTACACAAATCGCCCAGGGGCACCTTTGCAGAACTGCTTGGACTTGTAGGACAGCGTGACTTCCACCACGCCGGGGATGTGCCGAGGTGGAGTCTGGACGCGGATAGCGTGGGGAGTTATCAGCTGGATTAGAGAGCGGGACAGAAGAAATAATGAAACCTCTGCAATAACAAGGAGACAAAACGCCCCCCCCCCCTCTTTCAACGTCATATAGAAGTTTCGCCACGTTGTACCTCACTCCATACGAGCATGGTGCCGAACACCACTTGTAGGCCGTCGAAGAAGTTGTCCCCTATGATGATGACAGTGGCTCCTCCAGTGGTCCATCCCTCGCTGGGGCTGATAGCCTTGATGCATGGGGTGGCTGCTTATCCAAGACAAAGAGAAGAGCAAATTCAGCACCCGGGCTTTGACGCGCGTCCCGTCCGTTCCACATAGACACGTTACTGTGTCACTTCCACGTCCGAGCCCTCACAAAGACATATCATGGAGATTGCCCCGGTAAAGAGTGGGGGGCAGTGTGAAGAATGATGGATTTGTCCTTTAAGGCACGAGAATCAAAATCATTTATCAGCGCGCTGGAGTGGTGTAGTTAAGCAGACCCTTCAAATGGTTCACTTCACAAAGGCTAAACGCCGGGCGCGCCAGGAAAATGATTTGATGTTGCAAATGATGTGTCAGGGCAAATGTAGCCATCGGAATTGATTAGGCGTGCGCCCGCGTGTACAGTAAGATTTCAAAGTTGGAGGCCCGTCGTAAATTAGTCAAGAATAGAGGCCGTTAAAGTGGAAATGACAAGCTCAAGCTTTGCTGCTTCACGTTGTTTCATTACCTTTTGTTCTGCATATGTAGTACAGTGCGGGCGCAGTCGGAGTAGTTTCAGGTTTCATAACGTCGAACGCACTCATGAATTATTCACACGGAGGCTTCCCCCCTTTGTTTTTGTGATCGATTCAATCCATTTCATATTGTTTATTATTACAATGCTTTTCATCTGGCGTGACTTCTGCGTCACGGCTCCGCCATACATCAACAGTCTGAGTTGTTATTATAATCTAATTTGAGTGATCTGGCGCCTCACATCCACTGTCATTTGATGCATTACCTTAATATGGCGCTCGGCACAACACCGTGTTTACCGCAGAAATAGCATGACAGCTATCCATAAAGCAGCCACATCAAATTGAATCTATTTCCATCAATATCTTTGAATATACAATGAATTGTGCATGTGTTTCCTCACTATTCTGACTAGGTTCTTTTTCTTCCCGGGCTTCTAAACCTCTATTATCCTTTCCATCCAGTGAGTAAATCACAGTCGGCCCCTTGTTGGTATGGATCACCTCCGACAAGACATCTCCCTTTGTTTGCCTTGCTGTTGGGCCTGTTCGGGTCATGTTTGCCGTCTCTCCCGGCCCGTAAAGTGCACGCACACACATCGGTACTACAGGGACTCTGACTTTAACAGGCGCTGTTGACTTCATGCTAATCACCTCGTACAGATTTTCATTTGTGAGGCCTGGAGGAGTGACATTTGCTTTCCTTAATTGCGAAGCGCGCCGTCTGAAAGAGGACCAACCCTCGGCGGGCACGCCGGGCCCCCCTCTGAGGGCCTGACCTTCATCAGTGCGGACGATTACAGCAAATAATTCACCCTTCAAAATTACTGTAAACAAATTGACTTTGGGGATGAGAGCGAGCGCGAGGAGGAGGGCGGGGGGTGCGTGCAGGAAGAGGAGGAGGACCTGATGGTGACTGTGACTGTTCGGGGGCAGCTGCAGCCTGAAGCCGACCGCAGTCGCACACAAACACGTGCACGCACATACAAACGCACCTACGCTGCCACCCACACACACACACACACACACAGACCGACCCGAGGAAAGACAGTGACTGGGGCCCTAAGCCGTCCACCCTTCTGCCTACAAATTTGCATATGTCTCAATGCGCAGACAGAGCGGGGAGCATGTGCTGAATGGGGACCGTGGCAAAGTGGATTACACAGTCAGCGCCGGCAATCTGATGACAGACACGCACAATAACCCCACCACCACCACCACCACCACCACACCCAGCTCCAGCAGATGATCACAAGGAGTGGCCAGAGTGGAAACTTGTGGTCACAGCACAGGAAATGCACCTGTTTTCACCCTCCAAATCTCCGATAAATGAAAGTCTTAACTTAGAACTGTCCCGCCCGGACCTCTCAGTCAGCCATATGAGAGCGTCAAAACTGATCCCAGATCTGAGCCTGGGAGGTCGCGCCTCCGGTATTGCGACACTCAAACAGGTCTGATGTAGCCCCGTGAAGCCGTCCTTTGTTCTGCCTGCTGAAATGTGTTGTAATTGTGCTGTGGGATGTCCAGATGGTCGGTTGATAGTGCAGCTGATGGGATTATACCTTTTACCTCTCCCTGGGCCATCTGTTCCCTTTGACTCTCTCCCTCGCTCTCTCTCTGCAGCCCTCTGCCTCTCAACCTCTCTCTCCCTCTCCTCCACTCGTTTCTCTCCATCATTCCTCACTCTCTTTCTTCCTCTTAGGCCCAGCAGTCTGGATTCACTTGTCTTTATTGCATAAACCCTAACAGCATTACAGCCACTTGGCATGCAAATGAGGCAGGCGCTGCAGGCTCTATGCTGAGTCTCCTATATTGTCTGGGGCTCTATAATGGTGAGCTAAGGAACGTGTGTCTGTGTGTGTGCGTGCGTGCATGCATGACGATGATGCCGTGTGTGTGTGAAATACTATTTGTGAGCATGTTTATGCATCTTTAAGCCTGAATCTATACATGTTTGAGTGGCAGGCAACCGCAAAGTGCATTTCTGTCTGGATGCATAATATGCTTGTTGTGTGACAGTATGTACACAAGTGGGGAAAAATACCTAGAATGACATTCAGTAGCGCACGGGACCTCCGCCAAAGCCCGACAGTCCTTACTTGGATCGGCACCAAATTGTTCAGATATCCACCTCCTCAATAGGCCTGGATTTTGTCAGCAAGATTAATTATTGGCATTATTGTTCCCCACTGGGGGGCTGCTATGGATCTTTTGGCGCAGATCATGATATTTTTTTGCATCGCATTCAAATTTTGTCACAGTAACAATACTTGGTCCCAAAAATTGGTATCTCTCATTTTAATTTTGATGTCATATTTGATCATTTATTCAATGCCGTTCATAAGACAAGTAGAGTTTGAGGTGCAGGCGGTGGTAATTCACACATTTAGTGACATGAAAGACTCAAAATATTTGACATTCTAAATATGATGCAGTGCCTTGCAATCAGCAACAATTAAATGAATACCACATAGTGTGTCAGTTTAAAAAGTGTTATTTGTGGGTTGAAAAATGGTGTACCTAATATTTTGACCTGGGTGTGGGTATGCACTAAAACAATGTCTTTGACATCACATGATTCTTTAGTGTACCTATACAATATCAGGAACCATTTTAGGATGCCTGGTGGGACACACACACACAAAAGTTATTTTTCCAAGGAATTTAATGTTCATTTTTGGCCTCTGCTCCACTAGATTGAATGAAAATGATTTTGTTTGTTAAACAGGGCTAAAAACGTCAGCCTCAATATCACATGGTGAGATCCTGGCTATCCCGCCTGTGGGCCAATAGGGGGCAGCACCTCTTGATCAATGCGAGAGGCACGGATGATGCAGGGAAAGGGAGAGACTGATGCTCCTCTGGCTCAGCCACACCAGGCTCAGTCACTGTGCCAGCCACATATCTGAGGCTTCTCGCCGATAGTGAACTCCAGAGGAAGACTCTTGCTATTTATATTTATAAAAAAAAAAAAAAAAGCTTTAAAGCCAAACGCCTGCCCACGAGTGTCAAGCCGCCTTTCTGGACATGGCGGGAGTCTCAGTGAAACAAAGCGAGCCATCGTTTTCCGATGCATTTTATATTAGCAGAGAGAGAGGGAAGATAGAAGGGGGCGGGGGTGGTGTTGTGAAGTAGAACACACACACACACAGTCAAGCATCGGGAGGGTGTGTTAAAGTTATTAGACAAAAGACATGTTCAACTGCGCGGTTGACAGTCGCTTCTTTTCTCGCTTTTACAGGGTGTCACTCTGATGCTTTGAAGAGTGTGGTGAGGAGCGGAATAAAGCATGGGTTGGGTTAACCTGTAAAGAACACACACACACAAATACATTGACACACACGCACACACACACACACACACACACAGGGAGGGTCCCAGGGGGGCAGGGGAACATGGAGGCGAGGGCTCAACCTCTTTAATTGCTCTCCTCATTAAGAAACTGGTTGCTAGGCGATCCACACCGATCGTGTCATAAACGCGAAACACACAAACAGAACGTCAGCGAACATAATGACTTTGGTGCTCCGGGCAGGACTTTAATTATTTGATTTTGTTCTCCAGTAGAGGAGTCATTAATAAAGACAAAAACAAATAGATTAGCTTTTTGCCCCACTAGGACTGTGGAGTGTGCCAAGATATATTAATTGTCTGCTGTTTTTTATATATATATATTTTTTTTTATTTATTTTATTTATTTTTTTTAGTTTATTAGTCGTCGTTGTTGTATTAAACATTGCATTTGCTTTTGGTGGTTGAACCATTAATGGCCATTAATGTGTCGAGAAGCTTGGTTCACTCACTAGCGTATATAAACTGTTTGCCCAGCCATAATTGGCCCTTGAAATGTGAAGATAAGCAATTTGCACAATTGCTTCTTGTCTGTTCACTCCTCTCTTTTTTTAATATACTTTCTTTTTTTCACCAAGCCTTCAACCGTATGCGAGTGGAAAGCGTACAGGTCACGGGGTTATGTTTTGTGCATTTTGCTTTTTGAATTTCCCATGGTTTGGTGGTCCTCCTTCTCTCTCTCTTTTGGCTGTGCAGGCAATCAGTCTATCATATGGAATCAGTTGGAAGAAAAACAGTAAGTTCTGTTTTTCTCATAGGTCACCCCCACCACCACCCCAACACACACACACACACACTATACAACCCCCCAACCCTTTCTCCTTCCACCCCCTGTTTCTCCTCTCTCACAGCTAAATCTGCAGAACCCAATGACAGGAAATTGACCTCACAGCCAAATTCTTAAGCAATTTGATCATGTTTCACATGAGCTTTTAGGACAAATGTAGGTGCATTAGCAGACCAGGAGGAGTATTATCAAACTATTTCTGAAATACAAAATACACCAAGTAACGCACACTGTTTCTGAACATGGCAATCAGTTGGCAAAAAGCAATCTAAAGAGTCTTAAAAATGAAAGTGATGGAGGCAAAAGCTATAGAGGCTAGTGGACTAGAAGCTACTAAGGCGTGTTCTGGTAGGATGGGAGAAGATGTGAAAGAAACGGCGAGCGGGTGAACAAACAAAAGATGCAAAAAAATGTGCCTACCATTCTCCAGATAAGGAGGCGTACCTTCTGAAGGGTCGAGTCTGCGAGCCCTTCGCCCATGCTTGGAATTGTTGTGTACGAACATGTTGTCGGACACGGCCAATACGTGGCCGTCCACATTGACGGTCGTCGATACGACAACCTGCAAGAAAGGAAAGAGATTGTTAGATTTAAAAAAAATGTACATTTGAAAATATAATCGTTGGTAAGTAGGTGCGGCACGGTGAGGACTGGTTAGAGCGTCCGCCTCACAGTTCTGAGGACCCGGGTTCAATCCCCGGCTGCGCCTGGGTGGAGTTTGCATGTTCTCCCCGGGCCTGCGTGGGTTTTCTCCGGGCACTCCGGTTTCCTCCCACATCCCAAAAACATGCGTGGTAGGCTAATTGAAGACTCTAAATTGCCCGTAGGTGTGAATGTGTGCGCGAATGGTTGTTTGTTTACATGTGCCCTGCGATTGGCTGGCAACCGGTTCATGTTGTACCCCGCCTCCTGCCCGATGATAGTTGGGATAGGCTCCAGCACGCCCGCGACCCTTGTGAGGATAAGCGGCTCAGAAAAGGGACGGATGGATGGTAAGTAGGCGTGTTGCATGTTTTCCAATCGCACACACGCTTTCAAACACTTTTCTTTGGATGTATCACGTTACCTTTACCAGCCATTTTGCTCAACAGTGTCTTGCATTTGAGTACAGCTAATTGACTTTTGAGCCTCCAAAATACATTTCCGTTCAGCCACTCGGCCAACTGTCATCACGACTCAAAGCTCCGAATTATTGATCAGCGTGTGCATCTGTTTGAAGATGGAGGGGGCCACCCTCCTTTTAAAATATTACTGGAGTCATTAGTAGCTGAAGCGTGCACTCTCCCATCACTCAGCAAACATTTTGCTAGGATCGGATTCCAAACCACACTCCATATTTCATAATGCGTATTTTTGTTGTTGTTTTTTCGCCAAACACATCTCCAAACAGTGAGACCACATGTGAATGCTAAAGTGTGTCTGAGCCGGAAACAGAGAGCCCCTCTCAGGGTTGCCTCGCCGGTAAGTGACCTCGCTGTAGCAGTGGAATTTAGGGGGGTGGGGGGGGGGGCGCTTTTTTTTTTTTTTTTTTTTTTTTTCGGTTAGTTTTTGGGACTGGTGGAGGTGGGGGTAAAAGGAGAAGGGGAAGTGAAAGAGCTCCATTCTTTGGAGCAGGTTCAGAGCTGGGCCAAGCTGAGGATGATGGATTAGGCCCTCTCTGGCCTCCAGCTGGTTTTTAGGGGTAATAAGTGGAGTTGAAGGCATTCAGAGTACACAAGTTTGGCCAAAGAAACACCTATGGAGGAGCATCTGGCAAATCTATTTGGGAGGAAAAACGCTATTACATTAACTGTTGGACCCAAGACAGGGGAGACAAGATATACGTTTTTGCTTCTCCGAAAAGTGCTGTGCAGCAGCTTCTTGTAGACCTTTTGACACAGAAGCGAGATGTGGTGTCTGTCATGCATCAGTCCACTTTCGCCCTCGGGGAATACGTGAGGAAGCTGGGGAGCCCTGATGGCGGTGACATCAGGACGGGACACCCTTGTCTTGTCGCTTTCATGTCTGGCCTTCCTCCTGGATCCAACCCGAGTGCCTATCACCCAGCAAGACGCCCTCCTCTCGTTTGTCCTCGTCCTGATGGCACAAATCGCTCTAAACTCCACCGATCTCGACTCAATAGACAGATGCAGTCTTGGGATAAACCAATTATCAATTGGGGGGGGTCGATGATTTCAAGGCTCGACTGCTTGACACATTAGACGCGGGAAGGGTGAAAGAAGCAGTAAAAGCACTCCGTGGTCCTTTCGGTGTAAATCGCCACATTTTGCCTGCCCACAACAATGATTGTTTTCAGATGGCTGTAAGTGCTACATGTGTGTATGCTTAAGTGCGCACATATGTGAGCAAGGCTGCTAGTAGGAGAGAAATATGAATGTGTGTGTGAGCGTGAGAGAGAGCGCATGCTCACGCATACATGCAGGTATGAATTTCCGCTGTCAGACAGCTCGTGAGTTAACACTGTTGTTACATGTGCTGGGATGGTCCTCCCCCCCTGTGCTGAGGCTCAGAAAGCTGTCAGGAACACAATTGATGGCACCGCTAAATCCTATATCTTTATTTGTGTCAGATGCGATTCCCTTATAAATATTCTGTCCAGAGCACATAAGACACCAAATCCCCGTCCTGGTTTTTTTTTTTTTTTTACCTCCCCCAGTGCCAATAATAGATTTGGATTCACGTGTGAGTGTGTGTTGATTTATTTGTACGACAAGGCGGCAGTAGACGGGACGTGACGTGTGAAGTGGATTTCAGTCACCTGGAATCTGCGCATGTCTCGTGGGTTCCCTGCATTCTTCAGACAGTTCTGGTTGCACTTGAGGAAGAACTTTAGGAAGAATCTGGAAGACAGCACACAACAAGAGAAAAGAACATTACTTGTGTAGAGTCTATGAAATACACTTGACGTCCATAAGAGTCGTTACAGAACAAGAGCTGTATATATAAAAAAACAAATCTGTCTTTATAGGGATAACAGTGCTCAGTTTTGATGGACGCTGTCAGAGAGGTGTTTCTTTGCAGTTGTGTAGAACTGCACTGCATCCAAAATTCAGCATGTTGCCACTCTCATGTGACTTTATAAGGTAACCCAAATATTAGGAAAAACCTCTCGGTATGATGCAGTGCAGTTATTTTCAGTGAAAAAAACACAAGGTCGATCAAATTGTTGGCAGAATTATCGATACAGCTCTTGTATTGCATTTCATTAGATCAGATAACATTGCGGCCAGCGAGCGCAATCAAGCATCCGTTCGAAGCGCCGTTACGAAATCGATACATTATTTATCCCCTCGAAATCTACACCATCAGTCTCTTTGTCATCGCCTTCACCTGAGTTCACGGGTCTTTCCCAACACCCATCTGCCACTAACACGTGGAAAGTCACTTGATATTCCGCCCACCTCTTTAATCCCAGGACACCCCTGTGCAATTAAAGTTCTCCTGTTCAATAGGGAAGCAAATGAGGCCCACCTGTGACCAGGTCTTGTTTGAAGAGCATCAGGGATAAAGGACCTAACAAGGTGAGAGCGCGCCACAAAACTTATAGTCCTGTCAGGCAATTAGGCGGACACTCCTGGGACTGCCGTATGCCACACACACACACACACACACCGACGCACGCTTAACGCACGCACACACACCCCATGCACTTGTGGGTGGGTGAGGCAATTATGCCACAAATTACAACCTGGCTAATCGTCTCTGAACAAATGTCACGTCTCAGTGAGATCTGGGCCGGGCCGGTTTGTTAGACGCGCTTTCTCACGGCTCAGGCAGAATTTATCGATAGAGCCCCCCTCAGCCCGAGAATGGCCCCTCACGTGCGACTTGATACGTGGCAACAGTTAAAGAGGGGGGAAGATTAACAACGAGCCAATGAGAGAGGCGCTTCCCGGCGACAGCCTATTGTGCCACGTTGCACAACTGCGCAGAACAAACAATGAAATTGACTTGATTTTCGCAACATCCCGCCGCAGAATGGTAACTGATGTTGCTGTAAGAAATGCTGTGATATTTACTTTCCCCTCACATTGTGTTTGCATCACTCGGCGCAGTTACTGTGGTTTCTATTGTACTTGCAAAGCGGGACCACACAATCGCGGCGGCTCATCGGATTACCATAGATTGCGCCTTAGATTGCTGTTGCCGTTTCATTGCGCTAAATACAGTGGCTTGTCTGGCCTGAGAGGACGCTTTCTCAACACTTGAGACTTTGCGTTTGACCCTCTGGGATGGCGGCCAGGCCGTAAATCGGCATCTGGAATGACCCTCCTAACCCCGGCCGCATTAACACACGGGCTGGTCATTTAGAAGCGTTCTTCGATAGACTCCTATACCTTGTACTTGGCCCCGCAGGGCCCAGGAGGGAGAGGTGAGGTGAGAAAATATTTTCCCTCCACATCCAAGGAGCTTTGGCTCGGACATCAATAAAAGACGTTTTAACCCGTGCCAGCATGCTGATTGCCTGTTGGTGTGCGGTGAGGCCATAAAAAAGCCGACTTGTCATTAGGGCATTTCACTTGATTGTGTTGACTATGTTTTCGGGTTGCATCTGTTGGCTGATCATCAAAATGACCATTATGTACTCTAATTCCCTGACCCTGTTTTTATTTCCCCAAAGAGTCATAATGTAGAGCAGCAGACATCTGTGGAAAGCAGACCTGAAATACGACTTTTATTTGTCTGTCGCCTCTCGTACAGATTGGGTAAGGCCAGGCAGTGTGTGTTTGCGTGCGGGTGTTTGTGTGTCGCGCCTCCTTCACACACACAATTTATGTCTGAACAAGAGATGGAATACATTTGCCAAACAATGCAGTGACTTCATAAAACAAACACATAACTTTCCGAGTTGGACTTTTCTTTTTTTTTTTTTTTTTTTTTTTTTTTTTTTAACATGCTGTTCTCGACACCCCAGAGCAAAAAGTAACAAAACAATAAACGCGAGAAATTGGGCGCGCGCGTGCTCATAAAGAAGCTCCTTTATGTTTACTGTTATGAAGGCAATTAAGTTCAATTTTGCCGCTAAAAAGATAAGCTTAATTTTCATCGTCCACGGCGGCGGTCCTATAGCATCCATTACGTTTGAGTTGGTTAAGATTCTCCATGAGCGCGGCCCAAATTGGTCCTCCGTGGAAGGGAGAGCAATTAAGACGAGGCCCCTCTCTCTCTCTCTCTCTCTTCTGCTCTTTTACTTCTTAAATATCTACAGAAGTTTGTGCTCTTGTTTTGGCATGCACGGAGACAAAAGGAGCTTGTTTAATTGTTTTTTAATGGGATATCAAGTCGTCGCTGCCATTAGATGTTGGCAATGGAGGGCAAAGGGGGATAGCGAGAAAGAATGAACTGCAATTAGGTTTGATTAAAGCTATCCTTCTCAATAATCAGCTGTTCTGACAGGACAGGGGGGCCCTGGTGGCCGCTGAGATGGAGGAAGGTGTTGAGTGATATTAAGGCCAATGAAGGGGATATTAACATGGCTAATTAAAGCTCTTCCAAAGCCGGCAGAGAAGGCTCTCGGCGGACCGAGGCTGGATGAAATAATCGGCCGAGGCAGCTATCAGTTGGAGGTGAGAGAGAACAGAAGGGGCGGGGTGGCGTCCGTCTGAGAAAAGTGGAGATTAGGGTGGGGGAGAGCGAAGATCGACAAAGAGGAAGACATCGACGAGAATCGAGAGGAAGACTTCCAGCGCTGGAGCCCATTGTGACATCAAGCTTCTGTGCGCGCGGCAGTATAACTAAGAGCTGACATCAGCTTTTATGTCGGCCTGCCAGTCACGCCGCCCCACAAATCAACATTAGAACAATCCTGCTCGCGCCTCGGTCTGCAGCAATTAATACGCTTCTCCCGTTGTACCTCCGTGCTCGCCCACTGCTGAAGCTACTAATCATGCCATAATGATTTCTCTCCCTCTGGTCAAAGGGGAAATAGATTGTCTCTTTAGTAATGCAGCAGGCTCGGCGCCTTCCACTCCCTGGCTTCACACAGCCAGTAATTGAGGAGAAAAAGGCCGACTTTGGCACTTTGACTGATTTGAGGGCTGCTAGACCCTCTTATCTTTACTCTGATCATTTTAGGCTGACACTCAAAGGGAGACCCATCGCCCTAATTCTAGCTCGCCCTTTCCTATCATCAAACAGAGGGGAAAAAAAAAAAGGGAGAGAAAGTGGTTTAAAAAAAAACAACAAACAGACGAGGTGATGAGGGCCTTCTCTCATTTAAATGGCCAACTTAATTGCCGGGTTGATGTCACTCATGCGTTAATGTCCGTCGCTTTGCTTGGAAAGACGAGGGCAAATGAGGATAATGTTGCATTATTGAGTGAGTGGCACAATACCGTCAATTTATTTCATTTATTAAAGAAAAAAAAGCGCTTTCCCTGTCACACAATACACCGACAGATGGTCAAAAGTATCCACACGAGTCAGGTATTGACAAGGCTAAGCTCCCGGACCGGTGCCCCGCCACTAATGACTAGCGTGCAGTGTCCACAGCCGGCAGCCATGACAGTGAGGTCATCTGTTGCGGGGTGGTGAGTATCGATCACCGGCCAGCCCCGGCCCATCAGGCCCATCAGGCCCCAGCTGCCTCCCCAGACTCAATGGGCCCCTGTTACAGGAGCCCCCCGTAGAAGAAACCGCTCCCGACAACGCGCTACAATCTGCTGACACCAGATCTCTGCGCTGAGATAGTTGCGCGCGGGTCAATAGCATATCGGATTTCCAAAACGCCAGGGTCTTAATGTCAAGCCTCCCGCCTTCTCTACCTACTGCTCCGGTTATTAGGCACTCCGCTGAGCTACATTCAGAACCCTGTTGTGACATGGAAAAAGAAGAAGTGAGACATTTAAAGATCTTTATCTTCCCACTTGAACACTTACGTATGCAATTCTAGGTGCCCTGGGAAACCGGGTCAGGTAAGGCTTCCGTTTCTGTCTCGGATCTTCCACCTCGACGGTGGCTTCGGGGCTGTTTTTCCTCGCCTTAGCCCAAGTCGACCACAGCGGCACATTAACAATATTTGCTCTACCCCGTGTACAAGCGCCCAGGGAGCGACCCGAGCAGATCCTATCGCTTCTTTATCAGCGAACAAGTGCCTTACTAGCCAACCTTATTGGGTTTGGGAGATTAACCCCTTCCGCTGGCGGCCCTGGCGCATCTCTTCCAGGACGGGGCGGCAGATGTCACCGTGATTATTATTGTTCGACATCAAATATCTCAACTGCGTATCTGCTCCAATTTATTGGATCTTTTCGAGCACTTTTTCCCTTCCCTCTCTCCGAGCTGCTGCTGTTGTCAGTTCATTTTGTTGTTTCATATTTTTTTCATTGCTGCGTGTATGGCGGTGGTGTCACAAATAATTGATGCGCTTCCTGCGCACCCTGTAGATGTAGCTGTGTCCCTCCATTCATCCCTCTTTACCCTCTCCTCCACCCATCCCCCTTTTCTTCTCTAATGGGCAGAGTGGCATTGACATTATTTCACTTGAGGATCCCTCATTCTGTCAATCCCTCTTCATTTACTCCGTGGCTGCAGGACTCATTAGGAAGCTCCTTCTCTCTCTCTCGCTCTCTCTCTCTGCTACTTTCAGTCATCCTTCTCACCTCCTGCTCTCTCTCTCTCTCTCTCTCTCCCTCGCTCTCCCTCTCCCTGTCTTTCGCTCTGGACACTGTTAGTCTCGTACTTAAGAGAATCGCTCGTCTTCACAAATGGCTCGGAGTCAAGGCCCGCTACTTGCTAGTTCCCTCGTAGGCTTTGAGCGCAAGGTTTAGTGTCACAGATTAAACAAAAGGCGCGTAGCTCCCACTAAGTATCCATCACGAGCCTAACGCCGGATTCGGAGGCTGCGCGCTTCTGCTTGTGCGCCGCCTCTGTAGCGCCAGCACGCCGCGCACTGCTGCAATGTTTAGCCCCGAGCTTTCCGCCTGCGCCGCCGCCATCCCCTCGCATGGAGATGCTGCTGAGGCTGTGTACTGTTGCATGCTGCTCTTTGTTTTACTCTCTGCCACGTACTTTGAACACAATGTAATGGGACACAAAAACATCAATAATTCTGCACTATTTAGTCTCGCACATAAACACTGGTTGCGGCCATTGATACTACTTGCAAAATATGTTTAGTATTCATATATAAATAGCAGATGATGATGATGGCGATGCCAATTAAAATGATCAGCTGTCAGTCAGTGCAGTGCCGACTTCTGCCAAGGCTGAGCAACCCTCATTTGGATCAGGACCAAATTGAATACCCGCCTCCAGAATAGATGCCTGGATTTTGTCATTAACATCCATGCATTATTCACAAACATCTAAATCTGGATCAGCACCAAAATGCATTGGGTTCTTCCTTAGCCAAGCCCCGATCTATCTAAAAAAAATTTTAAAAAAAAAAGTGTCAAAATTGCCTTTTGCTCAGGTAGCTTATCGGGGTTTGACAAAGTATCTACTAACTATGCAGTTATGTCAACGACCAATGAGAACATGTTAAAAGGTGTTCCTTCCATTCCCAAGACAAATGTGTACGTCGTAACGCTCCGTAATCCATGGCTATCGGCGAAAATGCGAGCTCGTCATTGTGTAACTGACATTCTTAAAGACGCGTAATAGTTGCGTGAACTACAGTGCGACTACTTCAAGATGTGATTTGTTATTATCAATGAATCCGCTATTGTGCTCATCCTAAACAGCAATGATTGTAATAGTTAGGTATTTCTATCTGTACTCTGTATTATATGCTGCAAGATATTGCTATATCGTATGGCGGGTGTGTTTAGCTGGACAGCAAAGAGGCATCTCCCGGTCATTTTTTTTTGGGCTCCAGAGCAGAAAATATGGTGCTTTTGATTAGTGGTCAGCTCTGGAGCTCGGGGCCCTGAGGAAATACCAGTCAGCACCTCCCCGCACTCGTCCGACGGAAGATAAGCACGTGTTAGAGTGAGCTGCCCGGGTGAATAGTTGTATTTAGGGTGTCGGACGCGGGGGTTCTGGAAGGCTCCACAATGGGAGCCATACAGCGTTGGTCTCCTGCGGTGGCTGAGAGTGATCAGTCCCGGGCAAGAGCAGAGGAACGCAGCTGTACAGGGAGCCCCAGCAGGGGGGCTTTGGACATTTACTCAGCAGCTATTTTGGACGCTGCTCATATTTGCATGTGCCTGCATGTGTATATGCTGTGGTCCCTTGAGTCAGTGCTTTTTTTTCTCCCTTTTTTTTTCTTTCTTTTTGCTGCCGCCGCTGTCCGTCCATGCATGCCCAAACGTGTATGAGTGTATTTCGACATAATATTATTACTAATGTATAATACATACATCCAAAGTGGCTGTCAGGACTGGTCAGCCATCATAAAACATGAGGCAGCCACTTTGACATTGCCGCCACATTAACGCATTCACAGAAAAGAGGGGAGGGGGGGGGGGGGGGGGGGGGGGGGGGGGGGGGGGGGGGGGGAACAGCGTTTGGACTGTCATGTAGGCAAAGGGGGCGCAGGGGCGGCGGGTGGTTGGCGAAAGAGACAGAAAGACAGCGAGCGGCTCGGCGCTTAAAGCTAACAGGTAACCTTTCTGTGCACCTAGGACAAAGGGGGGGGGGGGAGAAAATGTCAAATTAAGAGAGGCCAGGCAGAGAGACGTGGCTGCCATATTTGTGTGAAAGCCCAGTGCTGTTGGCAGCAGAGATGGCTGCTTTCTGATTCATCTGGGGCCGTATGGCAAAGCTTTGTCAGTCTGTGCGAGGTATAAATAATTCAGGGTGAGAGATGGCAATTACAGGGCCCTGCACAACCAAAATGAATATTTTATAAGGACTAAAACTGCCCTGGAATGAATCACACACATGGAGTCACACACACACACACCAATACGTCACCCATTTGTGTGCACACAACATATAAGTGAATGTGCACACATATAGGCACAGCCCCCCCACCCCCGCCCCCCTAACATAGATGTATTGTTGACATTATAACTATTATATGATCTAAACCCTGCGTTAGGACTTAATGATATTTAATATGCTTACATGGTGGGAGAAATTTGTATTTCTGCTTTCGCCATCACAAATATGTTTGCAATTTCTGCCAGTTATTTTTGTTGTTGTTGTTTGTCCTTAGCCCTTTGGAAAATTAATTAGCAACAAATGAAAGCGCAAAGCCCTGTCAATAAATCCTAAAGATCAGCATAAAGAAAGTCTCCGGAGACGCCTCGGCTTTACTTTTGACCCTGTAAATATGGTCTTTGTGTGTCTGTGTGGGTGGGGTGTTGTGTTGCGTTGTGTTGTGAGGAGGGGGGCAGCTAAATGCTAATGGGAAAAGATTAAACCCACTAGCCGCCTGGAGCATTTACCTCCAAAGGGTTTTGTCTGTCAAGTTTCCTGCAAAAACTCTGTCTTTATAATGCAGGGACAAAAAATAACATTGTTCCCCGGTCCGGAGGAGCGCTGCGACTTGCTTGAATGGCCATTGTGTGCAGCTCGTAATGATACCTTAGCTTTTGTGCACGGGAGGCCAGGTAAGGCTGCGTGACATCAGCGTCACACAAGTGCCTCTCTGTGCCCATGTTTGGGGGGAAGGATTTCGTCTACGGTGGGAAAAAAGGGGGGACAGATAATAAACGGGAGTTGTTTTTTGTGGCCCTCGGATTTAGAACACGGTGTCAAAAGGATCTCGCTCAGGAATAAGTACCAACATTTTTGTGCAGTGTCCGTGGATCCTTAAAAAGTCTTACATTTGATTTCATTTGACACTTCATTCTTAAAATTGACATTTCAAAGTCTTAAAAGTTCTTTAGGCACACAAAAACATTGTACTGTATGTATGTATCAATTGAGTGTAATGTAAGAATGTCTTTTTATTGGCCTACTCTGCATTCACTACAAATAATAATTGTTTCAAACAAATGTATAATCTCACCTTTTAGTAAAATATTGCGATTGAAATTGAGCCTGTGTCGCCCACTCCTCGTGGTCATATTTAGTCAACGCGGGTGTCGAAATTTGAAATGAATTCGTCTTTAAAAAAGTTGTGGAAAGTCTTACATTTTGATTTCTTAATCCCTTAAAGTTGGAGCAGATCTGGATTGATGGATAGATAAACGTTGGTGTTATTATATTTTTATGATATTATATATTATCATTTATGAGTATTGTGTGGAAATATGGAGCAACGCTCACCCAATCTTTATGCCACAAAAAAAGGCAATCAGAATTATTAATCGAACCGACCAATCCACTATATATCAATTTAAATGCACTCAAATTGTACGACTTAATTGAATTCAAAACAGCACAGGTCATGTACAAAATATACAACAATTGACTTTGCCACAGTATTCGAAAGCAGAGACAATTTGTGTTGTAATTTGAGGGGAAAAAAATCTTAGTGAGCAAATCAGGCGTCTGGAAAATGTGGTTGTTCCTGATTCCAGGTAGCATAGCATTCACATTCTGGAGGGATGACGTAATAGCTGGATAATATATGTTTTTTTTCCTTTTCCGAGCGGGAATGTATTTGTCAGTCCAAAGGGAGGATGGCAAAGCCTCAGAGGGAGGAGACACCCCAAGCATGAAGGCGCCGACCGCATGTGTTGCCCAAAAGTGACAGGCAGGCAAATGCTAAGAGAAGGCTTCTTCCGTGGCGAAGCGCGCTGTTAGCGATACAGCTAGCTGCTGTGTGAAGACGCCTGACAAAGCCGTAGCGTGGCGTGTCTCGCCCCGTTTGTGACTTTTCAAAGAGTGTGATTTGCAAATCACATGAGTCTGTGGGCATAGACCGGGCATGTAAGTGCGGTGAATAAAAGCCCCCCCTGCTCCGCCGAGGGAAAGCCCCGCTTGTCAGCCCGCTTCTTTGTCAGGAAGCTGACACATAAATAGACAGTGTTTTGCCACTCACTCCTCCCCGCCTCGTGTACACACAAGGCGCGCGGCTGCCTCTGCCACATCCAGGTTGGGTGGCTTTAGGGGAGGAAATTGTTGAAAGACACCCTGCCGCTTCTCGGGGCGATGACTGCAAATATCGCGGGCCACTTCAGAGCACCTCAAACAACAAACAAAGGGGGTCGATGTGTAACCAGATAAAAAAAAAAAAAAAAAGACCGGGTAGCTGGGTCGAAGGCGTCACTACAGGGCCTATTTTTCATGCAAATTACTACTAATGAGCTTCCTGAAATCTGACTAATTATATCAAAGTGATTTCTTTAATTAGTTTGTAATAACTCCGCGCACACACACAAGCGTCGCAGTAAACAGATTAAGCTATATGGAGCTAGCAATTTGTCACACTTTCTACGAGGTGCCGTGCAGCTGGCGCTAATGTCGCTTCTGCAAAAGGGCCAATAAGTACATTGGTTTAAGAGATATAAATGTGCCTGGAGATTATTAAGGAGTGTTTCCACAATGGGAACATGCGCAACTGGAGTGGCTCTCAGTAGACTGCAGACCTCCTCTAAGGCTCAGCAATCCTACTGTAAGTTGCATAGGAATCGAATGGGACGCAGATTTTGGGGGGGGGGGAATGAAAAAAGAAGCAGTGTCCTGTCAAGGATCTTTCATACAAAGTTGAAAAAAATAAAGTCCAGCTCTTTTTTTTTTTTTTTTTTTTTTTTTATCGGAATATACACTACTACACTACTACTACACTACTAGTATCTTTGGGAGTGATATCTAAGCTACTAAAATATGGAACAAATTACACTATGATCAGTTTGTAATTTAATTTTGCCACATCTCCCAATTATAAATATTTAGTTGCATAATGTAAATATATCGTTGTTCTCCAATTAAACCATCTAACCGGTCGGTGTTCCTCGGTAAGCTAATTCATTGCTCGCTGTTCGTAATATCCAAACATCGTAAACCGAGGATCCTTTGTAAAAGTGGAAAACAATAATGTCCACTTCTTTTATTGGAATCTTCAATATTCTTCCTTGCCCCACAAGTTTGGTATTACTTACAAACTGATAATATAAACTCTTGACGGTGATATCAAGGCTACTAAAATATGGAACAAATTACACACGTAATCATTTGAGAGTTTTTTTTCGTGCACTTAGGGGGCATACATACTTTGTTTTATAATATATCATCACTGTCTAATAAAAAGCACATATTGTGTACTTTTTACCCAAAACAGTAAAAACCTGTTTTCTTCGTACACAAGTCAGAATGCTGTCGTCAGTATCACTAATGCTAAGTCATAATTACAGTTAACATTTGTATGAAATACACTTTTAGGCCATAAAGCAACAACAATGTTCCCTTCAAACAATCAAATGACAGTAAGTACAGCGGTAATTTAATGCGCCGCGTGACCATGTAACATTTTTGGTCGTATGTCGTAAACAGAAGAAGACCCCAAGTATGTTACCGCAAACCCAACCCGCCTCTAAGATGACGCTATTAAGCACCTGGAACCAAATGAATTTGCGATGAGCAAAAGACACCAATATCGCGTTTACCGTCCACTTTGCACCTCTCGCTAATCCCGCAACATTCTCTGAGCCCTTTAAAAGTAAAAACATCTAATACGCCGGCGGTCACAGGAGAACACACCCGATTACGATCGTTCTGATACCCTCAATCTACACGCCGATGGATTAAACATTCAATTTGTTAGCCGTCCGGACCACCGCCCAGGTTCACCACTTACCATACAAATGGAAAACACGCTAGTAATCTATTAGCCCGCCTGGCCTGACACTGTATTATGTTGTATTTGTATTATATTTACTTCAGGGAAATTAGGATTCAAGTCATATTTATCTTGGTGTGGAAATGTGTGTCTAAATGGAAATCACCTATAGCGTGAGGCAGGATGCAGAGCCATACTAATGTGATCCGTGAACCGTGCGATTTAGTCACCCTCTCTGGATGCACTGTGGGCTCATTCTACATATCAAACATGCTCTCCCCCTGTTAAAGCCCCCCCACACCCGGATCCCCCGATGCTGTTTGATAATTATTACGCTCACATTACAACACAAGACCTTGCCTGTGGAGCTGGAGGAGGTGCCCCCCACCCCCCCCCGACTCCCCCCCCCCACCCCTCCCCTCACCACACATGCACGCACGCACACTCGTTGTCATATACAGTAGTAAACAGCTTCCCAGTAAGCTGTTTGCACTTGACTGCCCGCTCTAGGAAATAAAAACAAAGAGCAAATTGGGGGTTTCACGTCTGAGTGAATAAATAAGGTTGTTTTACTCACAGAATGCATTACCTTTTAAAGCGTGCGCCCGCTAATGCGCCCAGCCTTTTCATTTGACAAACAAAAGCCCAAATTAGGAATTAAAAACACTCGTATTGCGATAACGGCATTAGCCCGACGACGTCAGTGTGGTGGGAGGAAGAAAAAACAAAAAAAGTTGGACGGCATCCACGTCGTTCCCATGCTTCCATTGTTACGTTAAATTGCAATATTAATCCCAGCTCAAGGCGCGGTACTGTAGCTTTGTATGCGGCGTACTTGAATTATGCCATTGAAGTAATTGATAGTGATTCAGCCATTGAAGGTACTAATCCCACGATTCGGTTCGTCTCGCGCCGTGCCATTTACCTCCAGATGTTTCCAGTTTGGGGGTAATCAATAAAGAGGGAATAAAGATTGGCATTCACAATACTCCCCCTGACAAGCTCCAGCCGCATGTTTGTCAAGCAAATTAAACACACTTAGACTTTTCACCTGCTCCGGCGACAACACCACATATGGCCGTGAAGTTAAAAATAAGAAAGTGTGCATACATTACCATGCATAATGCACAACTCCCTCCATTTAATATGCAAATTTTGTAAAATATTACTGAATACCTTCTGTTCGGAGTGAATAAATTTGAATTGCAATTAGAATAATCTTGTATAATTAATGAAAACTGTCAATTTTGGTTCCGAAGTAATTTGATTAGCATGTTGATAGGACACTTATCAAGTTCAGTAAACTGTTAGATTAGGACGGTGAAGGGGAAGGAAGAAAAAACAAAAAAAAAGATATTCGAAGGATATTTTTCTCAGCGGTTCTGACATTTTCCCTCGGCATTGTAAACAAAGACGGGGAGCTGGCAAACTTCCTAAACGGAGGCAGGGAGGGCTGGAGATGGGGATCATCTCGTCCACGGTGGAGCTCGTCGTCGCTGCCCCCTCCTCCCCCCCGGCCAAGCCTGACTTTATGGGCTCCCTCTCACGCGCCATTTGTAGTGTTCACATTGCACGAGTTTAAAAACAGCTTGTGTTTGCGGGCTATAAATGTAGACTCCTTCGACGGGAATCCCCCCCCCCCCCCCCACACACACACACACACACACACACACACACACACTCGCCCTACAGACGGCCCATCCCAGTCTGCAAATTCATCTGAGAGTAGTGATCTATTAACGATAGAGCGAACAACAAATTGATGCGCGCCATTGTTGTTGGGTATAAAACATAACCATCTGTACCGTCTACACATGAACAGAGCCGCTGACCTCCTTTTCCCCTCTCTTTCTCTGCTCATTAGCTATCCTCAACCTCTTTCTCCGCTGCTTTCACTTTTCAAAGCCCCAAATGAGACCTAAATCGCTTGCAATACAGGTTAGCTTGAGGAGGGAGGGGGATTGCGGGGTGGGCGGCGGGGGGGCCAACATCTGTCGCGCTAGGTACCCGCTCGCAGCTCGGGGTATCTCCTGCGAGGAACTTTGGGAATGTTTAATTCATAAACGCTGTCATCCATGTAAACCTCCTGATTTCATAATGACTAACTCTTGGTGGTTTAATTAATTTAATAATGCCTTTCAGAAGCCATAAATGAAAGGGCCTCTGAAGTGGCGCATTAATTAGCCGGCGCCCGTGCTAGTCGCTGTCAGACTGGTGGCTGTCAAGAGCCGGGGCGAGGGGAGGGCGGGTAGGAGGGTGGGCACGGCTGACGTGCCGGGGGTCACGAAGGTCGTGCCAATCACGCTCCTCGCCACACGTAATGAGTCATAATGTGTGTGCTCGGCAATACACACGAGCGAGGCGGAGGGGGTCAACCTGTGGTCATGTCCGTAATTCGCCGGGACAACAACATATTTACATTGGCGGTAATAAGCTGCCGCACGGGCGCATTATGTTGCCACTTGTATTTACACGGCCCCTCGCTCGCCTCGTTCGCTTTAATTGCAATCTTACGGCTTCCTTCCTGGCCAGGTTGCAACATTAAATAAATCAAAGTTCATTAAAAAAAAAAAAAAAAAAAGGCAGTCTTGCAGTGAAATCATCACAGAAAGACTAGATGATATTCAGGGCGCATCTCATAAGGAGCTTGTTTTCCTTTCTCACTTTTCATAAACATGAAGCGGCGGAGGAGGAGGAGGCTTGTGTCTGTCCATTTATTACCATAGAAAAATCAGCTGACTGAAGTATCTCACTATCCACGCGGGCAATTAACTGTTTTGAGAGAACGCGTAATACGGGACTTTGTAATGGTATCATTTGGAGTCAAGGCACAGATGCGCCATGCGGAGCCATACTGTAATTAGAGAGAAACGCTGTACAGGTTTTCCACTAATTAGCAAATTATGCTGAAAATAGCATCAAGCTAATTAACAGTTATTATGGCATTTTTGAAAGTATGACTTTAATTAGCAAAGTCCTGACGCAGGCAATTTCAAACTCGTCTTGGAGAAGATGAGGAAGAAGGCGGGGTGGGGTAAAAAAAAAAACGAACACGGGGCATGATCAAGAAGATACCCAGATTATTATGATGCCGTCAGAAAGTAGAGGGGGGCGGTTGGAGGGGAAAGGGGGCGAGCTGGGGGGCAGGCGAGGCTTTTGTGTGTTGCGTCTGAATCTCCGTCCAAATAAGGGGACATGTGTGCGGTGCCACGTTTGCCAAGAGGAGCCTGGTGCCCGGTGTCAGGTGGCAGCGGCGAAGACGACGGCGAGCTCAGCTGGTGCCCACAGCCACTCACTTATTCTACTCCGCTGCACATTAAAGGAGCTCTCGAGTGGAGCCAAGCGACGCCGGCCAGCCAACCTGACGACAGCACTCCAGCAAAGCTGCACTTCCAGGCGGGCTCCCACCTTGCGACGGACGAGTGCGATCAATCCCTCTCGCCGTTTTTTTTTTTTCCTTTTTTGTCCGACTATTTCTCCGTGTCGGGGAGGCATTCATTGTTGATACAGTGCGCGTGTGGGGTGTTTGGTGGGGGAAACGTGTCTTTAAAGGCACCTGCACGGTGCCTTTTTGAAGAGGGGAAGTGTCATAAATGGAAGCAGGGCGAAGAAGAAAGAGCGAGAGAGGATTGGAGGAGCGGGGAGGAAGAGAGGAAGAGGAGGAGAGCGGGGCTGGACTGAAGGCGCTTTGAAGGCCCAGTGTGCGAGAGAGAACAGAAGTGTGCCTAGCCCCAGGCAGCCCACAGCTCAGGCCCATTAGCTACACTGACCTTGCCCGCGCCTTTGTCTTTGTGCTCTCCTCCCGCTGCTTCCCCTTCTCAAGCATTCCCTTTTTGTTGTTTCCGAGCGAGATTGGGAAGGGGGCCATATCTTTCTGCTTTCTAAACCCCCCCCCCCCCCCCCCCACATACCCGCATCGTGCACCACCCATCAACCACTCTGACACACGCATCGAGCCTGGAGCTCGTGACACCACCTCTGTCTGCCCTGACCACAACTTGGCTGGAGTGGTCGGAGACCCCACCCCCACACTGCTTCCTCCTCCCCCTGAAGACCCTCTGGAGGAAACACCAGGGGGGAGGGTGCTGCATACGTGCACCCACTCTGGGCAGCCTGCCTCTTTATTGCCTGCCTCTCATTTGAGAGGATGGCGCCCGTCTGCCAAGTTTTGACACCGCCACATATGGCCTCCTCCATCAATCGGACTAATCAAGCATCAAGGGGAGGCAGGACCGGCTTAATTGCCAGCCAGATATAGCTGCTCTCACTTGACGTGCAACTGAAATAGAAGCAGGTCTGAGGAGGCTTGACAAGAGATGAATTAATACGCGGCCATTGTTCGAACCGTGGCGGAAACTGAGGAGATTTCAAATGCCGAATTTGTACGAAAGTCGCAACGCGCCGAAGTCTATCATGAACCTTTGCCAACGCACGACTAAAGTAATCGGTACTGCAAATATTTGTATGAAAATCACTTCGAGAAAAATAAAATTAAGTTTCTACACTACATATAATATCGTACGTCCGGACCATCGGAAACTGAATAGTTATCTTGATTGGCATGGGCCAGTTTTTTCAAACTGCTATGAAAAAAAAATTATTTACAAAAAATAAATAAAAATACAGGTATAGAGTGTTTTTACCTCGGAGCAAAAACGTTCAAAAGTTCAGTACTGTCTAAGTCTGACAACAGCAAGAATTTCCTTGGCACTAAATTCTTCTTTTCTGGGGCTCGCTAGTTCGTACAAACAATGCAAGTATGCTTCCGAGTGGATGGGAATGGCAGATGACATCACAGAAATGGGACTGGGCCCTGTGCTGTGATCTTGAAGTGGGAAATTGTTCAACGTTGGAACTGTCATTCCTTGACTCACAAATTAAATTCATACTGTGACCGCGTACTCTTTAACCAATTAAATGTTCCCCATTGAAATGAATTGCAATGCCATTAATCTATTCCATTCCAATGAATTTTGTTGTAATAAGGGATAATATGACTGTATTATAGAAAAAACATAATAACAGAAAATATAAACAAACTGGTTTTATAAGGTTTCATTATTGTACGTACTGTAGTATTTGTGTGTTGGATGTGTTCCTTTAAGGGGCGCGGCCTGGTGAGAGTCAACAGAAGCGTGAGTCGACTGCCGTGCTGTTTATCCCGTTCGGTAAACAGCTGAAGGTGCATTGGCGACTGTGGCTCTCCTTGCCCACATGCCAGGACATTACAGTCTGCTCAAACAAATCTTTTCACTTCACTCGAGCTGCAGCGTATCCAAAGGTTGCAAAAAACAAACACAACAACAACAAAAAACGATCAAGTGATGATAAATCGAAAAACTCAGAACTTGAGACAGCCGTAATTATGTCCAAGTACCACTGAAATTAGTTAGCCACTGTGTTTTGCCACGAAAGAAAACTAGTCGATTATAGCACATACCTAATCCGATGTCTAATCCGATGTCATTGGCATTGCTACCGTGTGCTAGTATGTTTGAATCATCGTTATCGCTTCCAAATCTGGCCGCCGTTGGTGTAGATGTTTCCCCACTATTGCAAATATTGCCTTAATGTAGCATCATCCGCTCGTTAATAAGGTGCGTTATATGTGCGCAGTGTTTTCTACCTCCGGTTAGAGAAGTGTTCAGTCAGTTGTCGGGGAGTTTGATTTTCCCATGCAGGCTGCAGCGCTCTGCTCCTCCAGAGTCCTTCAGGCATTCTGTCTGCCTCTCTCAACTTCCTGTATCCCCCCCCCCCCCCCACTCCCCTCATACCCACACACCCACCCAGCCAAGCAACCCCCCCCCCCCCCCCCCCCCCCACTGGGTTAGCAGCCACGGAATAACTTAGCACACAGAATGAGGAGGCGAGATCAACAACGGTGATCCATTCATCTTGAGTTTCTCCTGTCACTCTCCCGCTTCCGTTTGTAAACACAGAGGGTCCGCGGTCAGAATGGCCTTTTGTCCGGCGTGTACTTTCTCCGTGGCTCCTCTCATTCACTTCAAAGGTAACAAGTGACAGATGTCTGTCTTCGCGCCGCCTTCGCCGTACGCCGAGGCGCTGAGATAGCATCTGGCCTGAATGTCAAACTGTGAATGTTGCCCGAGAATGCGCCGGTGCTTATGCCAATCTCATTGTTATTAATGTCAGGGACGCTGCCTACAGAGGTGTTTAAGATACCACCCGCAGTTCGCGTCGGGGGAGCGCTCGAGGAGGGCGCCTGTGCCAAAAGTGTCAATTAATAGACCAAATATTAATATTGGAAGATAATAAAAAAGGGCAATTAAAAGGTGATTGGCTGATTTAGCTTTAGAAGTCTTCCTTGTTTTGCCTTTCCCAAACTTTGGGTCTGATTAGTTATTATTAGGCCGTCGTTTGGCACAGTTGTGCAGTTTCTTAGCGGGGACTCACAGTCGTTGCCGCAAGGGCTTGTTTTTTCTGCGCGGTACATTTGATATTTTATTTGGATCGCATTCAAATTTGGTGTGTTGGTAACAGTAGTTGAGATCTCCCCATGGGTCGCTTCCAAAAAGATGAATGTTAGGTTCATTGAAGACTCTAAATTGGCCATAGGTGTGAATTGGGTGTGTGAATGTGCCCTCTGATTAACTGGCGACAATACAGTATACACTGTGGGTTACGTTGTGATTGGTACTCGAATGTCCTCGCGTGTGTGCAAGGAGGGCCAAGTACAAAATGAGACCACTTGAAACGACTCCGGCTCCTGAGTTCGCTCACTAGGCCACGCCCCTTCAAGGTACACCACCACGCCACATTTTACACACGAATACAGTACGTACAGTTATTAGACTTTATAAAACCAGTTTATTCCTCTACATTTTATTAACTTTTTTGTGTGTTTTTATATAAAACTGCTATTTTTCTTTACGAGAAACACTTTTTTGGGTTAATGGCATTTTAATGGGGGAAATTGATTTGGTATACAAATGAAGGGCGTTATAAGTCGAGGTACCACTGAATTCATGTTTAATATTTTCCCACTAAAAGTTGATGTCATCCATTTTGATACCTTTTGGGGTCTCGGGGAGCAACCGAATGTGAAATGTGGGTCACAATTTTAAAAAAGTCTTGAAGAATCATGTCCAGCGTGAATACATTTGGCCGCAGGGCATTATGGATGGGGGGGGGGGGGGGGGAGCAAACCCCAAGTAAAGCAAGAGTTGAGTGGGATTAAAGCAGTTCGTTGGAGTTGAAAAGCGGCAAAAAAAGAAAAGGTGGTTGCGTTTTTTTGAGCCGCTAATCACAGCACGCCGCCTGGTTTGTTTAACGTTTTCTCATCGCCGCTGCCGCCTGCTTGTGGTATTTACATGTTTAATTGAGAAGTGTGCTGCCGTTTCTTCTGCCCATCTGCTGAGTCCCTTCCTCTTATCAGCCTCATTCCTCAAACTGACAGCTCTCCCACTCTGCATATCTCGCCTCCACTCCCGTGCCACTTCTGCGCTAACTCCTCTCGGTCGCCTCTCCCTCGTCCCTCTGCAGCCTGTCAGGGTCCGGATATGAGTAATGACAATGCCTTTTGCCTCAAATCAAACACATAAGTAGAGGGAAATAACTGTAGCGAGGAAATACGACACGGAGGGAGGCGTTGTGAAACTCTCACTTCCTGCGGTCCAATTTTTTCCTTTATTTTTTTTTGTTGAAATTATTATATTTCCTCCTCCTCTTTAGCCCACATCTAAATCACCACCTGTCACACGCAACATGTGTGTCATTGTATCCCCATCAGCGTGTTCCATTGTACACACAACCACCTCTGAAGAGCCGCCTCTTATCAGTGGAGTGTCAGAAAGACACACCCCCACCACCACCACCACTCGCCCCCCTCCCCTTTGCCTTTTCCTAAATGCTTTTCTATTAAGAGCAGCGTTGTGTCCCTGTGATAGCACCAGCTTCTCCACTTCATCATCCATAATCCCAGTAGGCATCAATGGACTCCTTAGCGACGCCATCCACACCAAAGGCTTTGTCGCTGGGCGCCAATGAAAACAAGCTAAATGAGAGGGACAATGTGAGGAATTCACGCAAAGTGACAGGAAATGGCCCAGTGGGGCCCGAGCGATATAGTGTACAAAGAGGGCTTTTGATTCTCCTATAGGTACTGCGACAATATTATTATGGTTATTTATACTAATTAGGCATCGACATGCAACAGAATGAATTGTACATTTCTACTCCTGAATGTTTTGAACTCCTGCTTCTAAGCACGCGTGCCGATGTGTGGAAGTAGCTCAACTTGCCGCAGCTGATGTCGTGCTCTTCCTCCTTTCGACAGCAAAGTAGCTGAGACCGAATCAAGTAGCGCGCTCCGTTTTGCCAATCAATCCATCGGCAAAGTTCTTAGTGATCCCTCGATTGTTGTGCTCATAACAATAATAGTAGTCTTACGTTGTTTTTTGACCGTTTTCGGGGTAAAAAAAAAAAAACTTAAACAAGAGGAGTCCAATTCAACCAACGCGGATTACCACAATTTGGATGTCTGACAATATACACAGACATAAAAAGAAAACACTTTTTTTTTTTTTTTTTTAGCAAGCGCATTGATATTTTTTTATTGTCCCTGTGACAGTAAGTCAAAAACGGCTTACGCAGTTACGCTAACAAAATACTATTGTGTTTAGTTATCTCACTGGCTAAACCATTAGGTATCATCCTAATGAGATACACAGTCAGTTTTCATGGCTATGAATAATGTGCTTTGTAGCTGCAGTGGTGTAGAACCGCGCTGCATCATACTGAGTGCGGATTTGAATATTTTGTGCCATAATGCCAACGAGCATGCCAACAGCCCGCATCTTCCTCTTTTAACGCAACCAGTCGAGGCGGATGGCCGCCATGCGCCAGTTCCGTTCGAGTGGAACCTGCAACCTTGCGATTTGACGCTCTATAAATAACGCTCCTTGAATATAACAGAACATATGTAGGGCATTAGAGTAGAATGATTTATTTACGCTAACTGAACGCCATGACAGATAAAAAACAATGTTAAAAGCACTAAAGGTTGACAAGTGCTCTCTCTCTTTCTCTCTCTCTCTCTCTCTCTCGCTCTGCCTGTCTGTCTCTCTCTGTCTCTCCCACACACAAATCGAGAGATGAAAATTTCATCTGCGTTCTAAGCGAACTTTCAGCAGCTCCAAAAGTCTAAAATGATGTTTCCGCCCTCCCCGGCATGCTGGAGTCCCGCTGGGAGCGTGAATGTGATCAGCAGCATCCCCACCACGTCTCCTCATTATTGAGTAAATAGGTTTGGGCATGTCCTCAGTAAACAAAGCCAAGACTGACAGTTAAGGGAGTGAGGGGAGTCGGAGGCAGCCTCGTTCCCAATTAGAGTCGCCTCAGGCAAAACTTTAAAGAGGAGATCAATCCTACAGATCGCTAAACTGATCCTGTCACAGGCTGGGGATATTTAAACCGTGGCGCGGAGCGGAGCGATGCCGGGCACTCCTCCGTACACTTCCACTGTGTGTGCTAATGACTTGGGGGTAGGCGCTCTCACCAGGATGCGCACCCCACCGCGAGGCGGGCTGTGATTGACGGCTGAAATCGGACCTCAGCTGCAGTTCTCGACGCAGTAGGGACCAGATGGGGGAAATGGTGATTTACGTTTTTTTTCTCACCCCCCCCCCCACCCCCCCGCTTTCATTTTTAGTATGCAGCTCCTAAACTCACAGATATTCCCTAATTGTCTACCTCACTTACCTGTGAGCCCCTCACCCATCAAAGATGCAGAGTGCTTTTCAAATTAACCCGGAATGTGTTCATTTCTCTCTTTTCCACCCCGAGTTATTCAGATTTGGGTATGGGCTGTCCATCTCCCGGCGTTGGAAAAGTTCCACTCGTCAACGCGTGCTTTTAATCACCTGGTCAAAGCGTGACATCCTGCTAAAGCAGCAGAATCTCACATGTGCGCCTACAAGTTCAGAGCTGGCGCACGTGTGGAGCGAGCTACCGGGAGGAACTGAACATTTAAATGAGGGGAATGATGCATTATGGATATCAGCCGGCTTCCTGTGCGTGCAAATTAATCATGATCATAGAAAGACAAAACACGTATGCGCCGCTAAATTGCCGCCATCCAGCGCGACACCAATTTTTCGTGCCGCCGACGATAAAGAAAATCTTAAAAAGGTTTTCGGTTTTGCTCGCGCGCGCCTCTTATTGAGAGTCGTTCACTTTCAACTTTATTTGCGGATTATTGCAAATCCCCCGTACAAATCATATCATGAAATCATGTAGCTGAGACATTGGATGTGTTCTGCTAATGCTCAAGGAAGATCCCCTGAGGGAGCCATCGAGTGGAAGGCGAACGAAGGAGAGAGGCGGATGGAGGGTGAGAAATGGAGGGAGAGCCGGTTTGCGGGACGCGGCGGGAACAGGAAGAGAAAGGGGAGGGGAGGGCGGCGGCAGTCAAGCTGCACTTTATCCTGACAGATCTCCTTTACACACTAATTTCCTTGTTAAAGAAGAGAAAATGGCACTCAATCCGGAGAAATCCCTTTCTCCTGGAGCAGGCCTGTCAGCCCGAGAGATGAGCGGATACAAGCCCGGCTTTCCTGCCTCCTCCGAGCCCCACGGCAGCAGCCGCTCCCGTCCTCACCGGCGTAATTAATACGCCATCGGAATATAACGAAGCGTACCCGCGATACGTGAATTCCGGCAGACGTGCCGTCGACAGCGGTCGTTTAGCGAGATCGCCGGAAAATCAAGCGTGAGGCCCATTGATTTTTTTTCATCTTGTCATCTCCGTCGCAAATGGCAAACAAATCATGTAGCAGCATTTCACGCTCGCTGACTGCGGGAAAGACCCGGGCGTCGAGACGGAATTCATCATGTGAAATTTAGGGATTCTCCAAAGTGTCTTAGCTGGGATTTGAAGGGTGAGAAAAAGGGGGGGGGGTCTCTTATTTGAAGTCAGCCGCTCGGTCTGCATGTTTCTTCTTTCCCCAGATTACAATTCGGGTTTGGCTCAGACAGGGGGAGTCGTGTCAGGACTACTTTTGAGAAATCTCGGTAACAATTCAGATGCGATCGATAAGGAGTGACAGTTTATTCCGAGGCTTAGCACGGGCTGTCGACTGATGCATCCAGTCCAGAGGAATGAATTTGTTTTGTATTTGATTTTCCCATTAAATTTATTACCTCCGCCTTCCCCCCTGCTCCCTTTCGCTCTCTTTTTTTTTTTGGCTCGCCGTCTCCGCCTCTCTCGTGTCACTCAGCCGTAAATGTCCGGCAATCTCTCGTCCTGTGATTTCCATGTCCTCACTTTTCATCCGCTTTCTGATTGCTTCACACCCCCGTGTCGGCACGCTCGCCGCTGACCTAGTGAGATGATGGGAGGGGTGGGTTACAGAACGTCTCTTTGGTTGGCGGAGTGCTACTCGCCCTTTGTAACACTTCATCATATCGGCTGTGGACAGAATAGAGTTGAGAAAGATTTTCTTCCAAAATGGTGGTTTGGCTCACAATCATATGGTAAATCTATTACCACTCTGTCAAGGAAAACCACTTGAGGGTTCTCTCCGGCTAGCACGAGGCAAAATGGGGAAGTGTAACCCCGAAAGTAGACTCTGCTTTCTCTTGCTAAAGTGTTTTCCGAACCTCCCCTTCTGGATTTAAGGGTCATTGAGGAAGCCAATCGGAGGGCCCGGCCAGTCAGGGAGCCAACGGCGCGAACAGGACACAAGCCAGCTGATGAAATTCATCCATACTTCTCACTTATGATGACATGATTGATTTTCCCTCAGAGTGCTCAAATGTAGGATTGTCTTCCCAGCCCCCCAAGCACCCCTCATCTCCTCTCGCATCCCGCCTCAATCTAACCCGCCCACCCGCACGTCCATCCCAGCGCCACGCCGGCAGCTAATGGATAAAGCCTCTGTCTGTCTGGGCCACGGCGCGGGGTTGACGAGTGGAAGAACAACTGCGGCGAATGAAGGGTGAAATCTGAGAGTGCAATTTTCCGTCTGTCAATCTCCTGTCAGGAGAACAAGTTGACCACCAATCAGCTGAGTCGATTCGGGCCTGTCGGGCTGAGTGACAGCCGTCGCGTCGCCGCATTAACGCGGCCATGAGAGACGCACGCGGGGAGGAGAAAAAAAAAAAAGAGTGGTGGGGGGGGGGGGTGAATTTTCATGCTTTGCCTCGCTCATTCGATTTCGAGATGCGATTCGCATTTTTCCGCCTTAACAAATGAACAAACTGACAGGTTAATGCATAACATATCACTCCATAATTCATGCTTGTGAATCCGCGAGCCTCCTATCATCCACTAGGAGCTTCAAAATACAACCAATTAAACAATATTTAATTATTAAAGGTAGAAAGTGAAGGAGAAACATGTCTTAAAAAACTCTTGCTGGCAGTCAATTATGATAAAACTTTAATGAGGCTGGATAGAGAGCCATAAAAACTGATAGCCCCTCCGCCATGAATTATATATCCATATCGATTTTGTTTCTTTGCTATAAGAATTGCAGGTAATCGTATGTTACCACATGTAAAGTGCACTTCCCCGGCGAGGATAAATATTAACTATCAAATATATATGAGTGCGCGTGTGCATTTATGACCGGGCTCATGTTGGAAATGAAGCGCGGGGATGGGATTGGGGGGGGGGGGGGATTCCGCTGGGAATGGATGAAGGGTGCCACGTCTGACAGGAAGAGAGACCCTTAGTGGTGCGGCCTTGATATGTTACCTAGTTAGCGTCACGGAGAGAGGAATAAATAGTTCTTTATTATTTGTGGTCGCCATCATGTCTCTCCTAATAGACAGGCCATACTGAGTTTAAACCACATTATACTCTGCGAGACCATCGCAATTACTCTTGAGAGCCGCCTCTGATGTGTGGATAAGGCAGGTCGCCCGTGTCTTAATGAACACAAACAATGTGAAATGGAGGTAAGGAGCAGTGGGGGGAACGATAATGGCAAGGGAGGCCTTGTTTTAATAGAGACAGCGCTAAGTTGTTTGCTATGATCTATGGCCATGCTGAAAAGCGCCAATGTCGAACATCTTTCTCCGTGATCCCATTACCCGATCCATCTGACACTTGCCTTTCCGGTTTTTTTTTGGTTTTTTTGGGGGGTGGCCTTCAAATGGCGTTTGCTGCGCACTAGTATGCAACTTGTGTACGCGCGTGTGTCGTCACTGTCACCACGTCCCGCCTTGTTGGACACCGGTAAAAGGTCAAAGGGTGGATCACTGTGACATCCAGGGAAGAGGGAGAGCGAGGGAGAGCTAGCACCAACGGCTGGGTGTTAGGTTAATTGATAAACTGCCGCTCCACTTCATTAGTCAGACAGAGCGGGCTTAACGAAGGAACACAGAGAGCGTGTCACTCTGAATATGTTAATCACGAGCGGCCATTATGGGGCTTCCTTCCCCTTCACCTGCGGGGTCGAACCGGGCTGTATACTTATCACCGGCAAACAAAACAAAAAAAGACAGACAGACAGACGCAAAGAGCTGTCCCGGGTGTTATCGAATATAAATATGTGATGAGCATGTAAAAAATGCATCATTTGGCCTTTTTACAAAAGGCGGGCAGGTGAGCACTGTACTTGACGTACATAGCGGAGGTGAGGGCGTCGGGGGAGAGCTCGGCCGAGCGAGAGGAGGTTTTTATTGTTGCCCGGCCCTTCCGCTTAAGTGCACATGGCTGGGAGGAAGCCGGGACCTCCAGCTCTGACCTCTGCGCATGTATATTTAATAGGCCATCAGTTGGCCGGGGCAGCGCTCTGATCAGAATTCAGAGAGGGGGTTTGAACACCCCTGTGTATTCCTGAGCGTGCAGCCTCAAGCTGCTCTCCCCAGCTGTGTCAATCCGACAGCACTGTTACAGGCACCCAGACAAGGCGGCGGGCTCTCCACCGCTAGCGCCTTAATGACTACAGCAACAAGAAGAAGAAGAAGAAGAAGAAGAAGAGAGCGGAAAAAAGCAAAACAAACAATAACATTTGGCCCATGGAGCTCTGCTACCACCTAATGAGTGCTTTTAAAAGCTGAAATATTGCACCAGCTGATGTGCTGGGGGTTACATCAGCGACACCATATCGCATGTTGTGTTCCTCTTAATAAGAGCAAAAAAGGCAATCACACGGTGCGTGCGCCACACGCTCGCCCGTAACGACTGCAGCAACAAGATGGCAAACAGGGAAGTGCCACTCGTGTGTCTTTTCTTCTAACAAGGTGGTATCACTGTCCCTTGAATCAAGATGGCTCTCTCGCACTCTCTTTCTCTCTCTCTCTCTCGCTCTGTGTGTGTGTGTGTGTGTGTGAGAGAGAGAGAGAGAGAGAGAGAGGGGGCAGCTTAACGAGGGTGGTTCATTTGACAGGCAATTAGTTTGCGGAGCTGCTATTGACAGGCCCCGCGCTTGTATTTGTTCAACAGCTCCGGGTGAGTTCCACGCTCCCCGGGCTACGTGACAAAGCACCTCCGACAGGGAGCTCCTGATCTCCACCGAGGCTCGGAGGCTCGCGCTGGGAAGAGGTGGGGAGGGATGTGTGACAGCCTAGCAAGAGGAGAGGGCGGGGAGAGAGCCAGCACCCACAAGGATCTATTAGGGGGTTTTGTTGCAAGTTAATGTCGCTACAACACACTTCTTGTGTTGTATTTTGAAAGGGGCCCGAGCAACGATGTTGTCATTTGTTATGTGATTGCAGGGTATAGGGGAGGCTAATCTTTGCAGATGCGCGCACGTACAAAGCGCGCAGGGGGCGAGATGGAGGAGAGGCGAACTATAACAAGATCCAAACACTCTTTTATCCTGGAAAATCCCGTATTCTAATGCAAAGGCCCATCCCTCTTTTAGTTGCAAGCGTTTGGTTTGCAGAGCCGCTGCACCGATCAATATCATTATTTTCACAGCGGATCGAAGCGCCTTCACCGAGTTAATGGGGGATTGAGGTGGTAAACGTTTACCCTCTCGCTGTCAGCAAAGCACTGGTCCATAGTGGGCCCAGATGACAGCGCCGGGGCCCCGCTGTGGACACACTGTGTGGAGATGTCGTGCGGAGCTCGACAGGCTGCATGGACTGTCAAGCGCCTGCCATGCCCCGGATGTCTCGACATATCAGCCACTTGAGTTGGAGCAGCAGCAGCAGCAGCCTGGCTGACTCCGTCTGCTACGAGCATTGGCAGCAGCAATAGCTGACGCTCTCTTGTTGTTGTAGTTGTTGACACAGGCAGGGTCACTGAAAGGAGTCACTCACTTTTCAGTGCTGCATTTGAGAAAAAATTGGAAGTCGGAAATGTTCCACAGCTCGGAAAAGTCGATACTGGCAGCGCTATAAAAGACTGTCAAAGACTTGCTTATTTGGGTCCATTATACAGCCAAGCCCCGTTTACTGCAGTTGACAGGCAAACCCACAATAGGTGAAAATCCACAACATGGGCCATGAAAACCTTTTATATAGTTGTACCATCCCCACCCGCTTTAAACACATTTGAACTTGTTTCAAAATAACATTGTTTGAACATAAAAATACACATTGCAAGCATAGAACATGTAAAACAGTACTGTATCTATTGTAGGGTCTGTGTACATGCATGTGCCTTTAAGAGGTGGGGCCCGATGGGGTGGTGTGTGATGTCAGCGAGTCAGCGTGCGAGTGTCTGGCCGCGAGCTGTGGCTGACAGCAGCTCCTGTGTGAGTGTGCTTATTGTGTTTATCTGTTTGTTGGGCAATGGCTTTCCTAGGAATGGCTTTCCTATCCCACATTTGAGGGCATTACAGTAAGTATACTGCAAAAACCATTTGCTTTAAAAAATAAAAAATAAAAAAAATGTAATTAAAAAAACAGGGAATATTGTCTAGTGGGCTCTCCCCAAACGTGGTACAATTCGGAGGAAATACTGTGCCTCAAAAGCGTAGTTCAAAGCATCAAGCATTTTATGAGATCAGTGATCATCCAAAGGATGAACTCTGCAAGTGGCTTTTTCTTTGTCTTTTGTTTGTGGGGTTTTTTTTTTTTTTTTTTTTTTTTTTTTGGTGTGCTGCCCCAAGTTTTAAACACAATATTGCGCAGGATGGCCAGATGCATCCAATTCCCACACGCTCGTGATGAGTTCAATCAAACAAACACGGCTTTTATGTGGTTGCTGACTTCCCCAAAACGATCAGCAAGCTCATGTGCAACTCGTTCCCCTCACAGGGAGTTCATGTACGCCAATCGTGAGTTCACACACTGCTTGAATGTGCAAACTGTGTGTGACTGAAAAGGGGTCAGAACAAACATTGTGGCGAAATGGCCAGTGCTAGTAACACTTGCAATTATGTCACTTCAAACTTAATTTTGCGCTTGTGCTGCTCGCCTAAATGTTCCATGGTGAAACCATCAGAACTGCTTAAAGCACAAAAACTTCATTTCAATAGGTCGGTCTCCACCACTTTGACACCTGTTGTCAATTTCGCCGGAATCTTAGTCGATCACACGTAACGCGCCCACCGACATGCAATTTAAAGGCCGCTATTTGGGATCATTCCAACATACTTCCTTGACACCAAGTACTGCGTTCCTATTAGCCAGTGCTTTTATCTTCCATGGATTCATGGGTTTACGATGGCGACAGTTTGAGCCTGGAAGAAATTATTTCACTTTACATTGTTTCCGATGAGAGCAATCGCTTTGAATTTAGAACAGTTTGGAAGCGTCGTAAAACAGATTGTGTTCAAATTTGGAGGTTCCACTTGACTACTGATCGTCAATGTTGCTTCAACCTATTACAGCTTACAATGAGCCAGTCTTTACTGCGTGAAGTGTCTGATAAATATGTACTGTAATTATGATTTTACTACTGCGTTAGCGTAGGTTAGCAATGGACTAAAGCGCCTTCCGACTAAAGTACAATTTTGGGTTATGCCGTCGCCATAGGAGCGCGACTCCGTCGTGAACCGAGGACACCCTGTAGTTTGCTGCTGACAGTCAAACAAAGCAACGGCTTGCTCATCGAGGTTGTCCGCCATGTTTTTCCGTTTGACCCGAATGTTAATACGCTGGACGTGGTCACGCGACTTCTTAGCAGTCCACCGCCACCGCAGCATAACAAGCAAATTCCCCGTGATCCTTCGGCAATGATAGGCGACATTCCCTGACACGCGGCATGAGCGTAAAACAATATTTCGGTCGCGCCGACTACGGATCAGCTGCTCCGTCGGCTGTTTTTTGAGCAATGACGCCGCTCGCTGCAGCTGGCGGCGGCAAAACAACTCCTCTGCTACGGCAGCATATGCTAAATAGCTCTTCAAGTGCGCAGATGCGTGGCCGTCAAATACTTCCCCTGTCTGCGTATCTACATCTCCCAGATGGGTCCCAAGCTGTGCCAAACTGCATCTCATCAGCTGCTGTGAACTATGGCATCACATGACCGCCGCAGATATGCGCAGCGCTATTCTGTCGCACCTTGGCAGCGCACTGTCGGGTCATACATCATTGGCCGTGGTGGCTGGTCGGGGCCAGGCAAGGCTTTCCCCTGCTGGCCAAAACGCTATCAGAAGCACTCACCTGAAAAATGGACACCCTCTAAAAGGTTTATAATTGCCTACAGATGCCACAATGGTGGCCAGTCACTACTTTTGTCTCAATGAAGCTTCTCAACCCATTTCAACATTGTTCCCCGGGACCTAGATGGCGCAGATGAACACGAAAATAGAGAATGTGAGTTTTGTCTGATTGGAGAATAGGTTCCGAAAAAAAGATTTGCAAATTGCTGAATTTGCAGGTAGCGTATCGCGAGTATGCGGGGAAACACTGTATTTGTATCATGAACCTGTAGTAATTTATTCCCAACAGTCTATTCTCTTTTTGTCCAATCAGATTTCAGCCTCTGTGTTGCCATGTTAATCTGATCTGTCCGGGACCTTCAGAATCAGTAGTGCTGCCCGATGTACCGTCCGCTATGTTAGCAATGAGACTCTTTCTTTAACCAATCAGGTTTCAATTTCCCCCTGACGGGGTCGGCAAGGTGGCCCTCAATGACGTCTGCATTTTAATGTCCTCTGATTGGTTGTTCCAGACAAGTTTGACATTAATCACACATTAATACATACATTTCATAATTTCTGATGAGTATATGCGTGTAATTGATTAACTTTTTTTAGGTTTTTGTCATGTTATTTGATCAATATTGATGTTGATTGATGTTCGTGGCACGGTTGCATGCTCTTATATTGCTTTTTTTTTTTTTTTTTTTCTTCCTTTTTTAATAATTGCAATGTGATGTGTGGTGAATTAAGTCAGTAAATCCCCCTTGAAGGCCCAGGTACCAGTGGCCCACTATTGATCATCAGGAGTCACAATGGAGAGTAAGTAGCCTTGCTTGTAAGTGTTCTCCGGACAAACGCTTTTTTTTCCCCTTGCAGTTTGGGGGGAAAAAGACTAATCAGGCAAGTTGAATTGTGTTTAAGGGTGTGACAGCACTGAGAGCTTTCATGGGACCTTGCTCCATGACTCAATGACTTATTGGTTTCCGCCCTATTTTAATCGCCGCAGGGCCCGGGCCAAAAGAATCTCGGAGGATTCCGGAGAGCTCTTTTCCTCCGCCGTTCAGCAGAATGGAATTTGCTCCGCGAGCGGCCTCACGTCATCCGAGGCGTCCTTCACAGTTTTTCGGGGGCCCTAATTCAAACCACATGCCGGCCGACGTCCGGTTTGCGGACCTCTGCGGGAGGAGGACGCGCTCTCCCATTGGCTGCTCGGGGATGGGAACTGGGGTGTGTTGGTGGAGAAAGATAACAAACACAACTAAGTAGGAGCCACAACATGGCCAAAGCACACACACATTCGCATGCATAAATATACACCAACATGTTTGGACACACAGACATACGCAAACATACACGCACATTCGCAAATACGCAACATCGGGCTGTTTGCTTGACATGGTGGAAGAACGAGCAGCAGCCTCGGTAATATTGCTCCTATTCTTCATTGACAAGCAGAAATTCTATTTTATTTTTTTCCTCCTCCTCTTGCCGTTCCCAACTGACTTTGCGGCGCTGAACTCCATTTATGAATTATCTGACATATTTCCCGCTATTTTTTTGACAGCCGTACTCAGAGGAAATTTCAAGGCACCTTTCTCGTGACATGTAGAAATATCAATATTTGAATAAATTGCAGATTTGGATCTCCATACATGGATGCTCTCCAGCAAGTGTGTGTGTTTGTGAGTGAGTGAGTGAGTGAAGGCGATGGGAATGGGTTTGTTTCATTCTGTTACCACGGTCTTATCCCCCCGAGCCCGCAGGCAGAAATCTTTATGCAGCATTTCATTAGGAGCGAGCTCCAGTGAGTGACATGTGAAGCGCACCTCGCCGTCGACCTGATGAAGTTTACTTCTCTCAAACGACAAAAAGCCACTTTGTAGACTAGCCCTTTTTACACCCCCCCCCCCCCCCCCAACACACACACAAGAAAGAGAGAAGTGTGTGAGGTGTGATGGCGGCTGAGCAATAATAAAAGAATCATGACTGTTGTTTCGCAGTATGACAGGCCGATGTGTAAACAAATATTTCACTTGCAGAAAAATGTACGCTTCAGAGCCTTTTCTCCTCTCCAAAGCGGATGTGGCTCGATAGAACTGTGACACCGTTCAAAATACAATCGCCTCGGTTTGAAAACCTCCCTTGACAGAAAGAGAGCCCAACAAAAAATACAAATAAATAAAAAGAAACACAAAACATTTGTCACCTGCTAAGTCGCCGAGTGAACTGCTCGTACCTTAATAGTCGAAAAGGGGAAGGTGAGGTCTTATCCGGATCCAGAATTATTTTCTGCACCCGAGGGAGCGACGTGCGTAAAGATCCCGCACGAGGTCATGAGAAGTTACAACCCGAGCGTCTGAACATGTTAAATGGGATTTTCCGTGTTGAAACTGAAATTGCTGCCAAATGCACAATCTGGATCACATCGGAATGAAACTCGGTGTGACATCACAGCTTTTGACCTGAGACGCGCCGTTGACCCCTCACAGCTTATGGCCGATAAAATACATGCACTGACCCCACTTTTTATTCTTCTCTGCTTTTTTTAATAGAACTTCCAAAGACGAACGCAATTTTTCCCATATGAAAAACAGCCAAGTCTAATTTGTTCCATGACCAAGCTTGTAACTCAACTTCCTTGTACAGTGGAATTATTTTATTTTATTTTTTTTAACCCCCCAAAATTGTTGAATAAGCGTGGATAAACCAACAATAAGCATTTTCAGGGTTTCTTCCCCCCCCCCCTAAAAAAAAGAAAAAACATAAATCGGAGCTAGGTGAATCCACGGGTGCCAAACCGCGAGTATGTGGGGGTCCATTGTAAATCAAATCAATTATCCCCATTGAAATGAATTCAAATGCCGTACAAAAAAAACATTTTTTGTCATGTTTTTAAAGAGAAAAATAGTGTTCTGTTGTAAAATACAGAAACATAAAAGAATGTAAAGAAATGGTTTTGTAAGGTGTGATTAAACAGAAAACCACAGACGCGCACTCGTATTTGTTTGTTGGTGTGAGTCTTTAATGGGCGTGGCCTAGCGAGTGACGTCAGGAGATGGAGTCAGTCAGGTTGCCCGTTAACTACTGCTCCATGCTCCTTGCGAGTGGTTTCATTTTGTTTGTCCCGTTCAATAAATGGCTGAAAGTGCATCGGTGACTGTCGCGCTCCTTTTGGTTTTTCTCTTCACTCCACTCGAGCGGCGGCGTATGTCAAGTTCACTCGTGACCCATTTTGACTCGCAACACAAAGCAAAACATCAACCATGCGACGGCTCTTAACTCGTTAAAACCCGTACAGTGGGTACCACTGTATGTGAAATACCTCGTATCATTGCACAACATTCATTTGTCAACAGTTACAGACAGGAAGTGGCACACAAACGAAACAAGGTCATCAAACACGAGCAGCGTGTTCTTTTGTTCTCATTCACGGGCGACAGGCGCGGTGTGAACAAAGTAGCGTTTCCCGCCCGGCGTCCAAATGGACTGTTGTTGTCGTCGTTGTGTGCTGCAGCGGTGATGAATACGCCGGCGCCGTACATCGGGTCAATGTCAAGCATCCATAACACTCAGCGTTGTCGTCTTAAAGCTGCCGCCGTTACGTATGAGAGACTCCCGCCTATCCGTCTCACTCGGTCTAGCCGCGGTAGCTGCCATGTTGTCTGCGCGACTGATAGATCACCTTCCTGTGCGACCCCCCCCCCCCACCCCACCCCCCCTCTGTGCCCCGACATCATTTTAGGGAACCTGAGAAATGGCTTCCCCATGTGAGGTTACTCAGGTACCCACCCCCCTCCTCTGCGAGAAGGACCTGGTGACCCCCCCAAAGCCAACCTCCCTGACCTCTATGTCGTACTTTCTCCCGCACAAAACGCAAACAAATCTTATCACGCGCTCGGTGGCTCGAAGGAGGTATTGTGGGGGTAAAGAAAGAAAGGCCCGATATCAGCGTGGCGCTTTGACAATCATCTATCCGCGTGACCCGCGCTTTCTCTGACAGGGTCTGCTTGACACCTACAACGCAGAGGTGTGCGTGCCCCCCAACCCACACCCCCTCGCCGTTGTCCTAACCCTTATCTCCTCTGCTCTCCATCTCGCCCCGCCACTTCTCTTGTGTGCACAACTTAATAAGCAAGCAAGGGCTAGATTGCCATTATGGAAACCCTGGAAAATAGCCCGGACATTTCCCCCCGCCGTATCTGCCATCTCCATCTGGAGAAGGCGCTCTCGCTGCCCCCTCGTCCAATCTGTGTGTGTGTGTGTGTGTGTTTTGGGGGGAGTCTATGCTGCAGAAATGGCTTTCACTCTCCACTGGCTACAATGAGATTGGCCCACCAGGGTTGACTCTATTCGAATCGACAAGCCATTTCAATAACGTAACAAAACAGAACAGAGTGGTGATGTTGAATAAAACATTTTGGAGGAGAGCCCAAGGGGGCACGAGAGGCAGTGAGGGGTTCCCAACACTTAAGAGGAAACATCTCCATATGATACGAGAATGATCGCATAACAAAAACTGTTTTCTTGTGATGTAGTGTCACGCAAAAGAACGCTGTTTTTGCGAGGTTTTCGCCTGTGAGCGGAGTTGGTGATGCTACATTGCTAGCATATGGATGTGGAACCTGTGCGGAAGTCCAGCACATACGTTTTTCCCAAAGGAAATGATGGAACCAGAAATATTCTGTAGCTGCCGTCGGGAACCTTTATTATCTGTAAAACTTGTCTTAACAAAAACGGAACGCCAAGAAACATTATAAATTGGCAGGAACTGTTTTAGTTTCTGTGTTCCGGACTCTCTCAAATGTACTGCCCCCCTTAGCGAGGTCTTCTTTTGGCCCGATCAATTACCCCAGAACTCAATTTGGGCAATAATTCCTGCTGTGGAAATAAAGTGCTCGTGACTTCACGTAACTTCTGGTGTATATTCTTCCCTTCTCACATTCTTCTTTACAAAAGAAAAAGTGAAAGACGTGCAGAGTAAATCCTTAAACATTTACTGAACGCTCTGTTTTGTGGCAGTTCAAACGCCGATGTTTTCAACGACTTCAGAGGCATAGTTTCCCCTAAAATGGTGGTCTAATTCTAAATTGAACGACTTCAGGGGACGTTCAACTTTGGAGGCTCCAATTTTCTCCCCTTAAGGCGTAATAAAGATTACACTGAGGTCAGCATGTCACTAATCCGAGACGTCAATAGTAAAAACAAAGCCTACGGCGTTATGACTCCTGCATTTCATTTAAATTGTCACAAATTTGCAAAAAGGAGCACTATATACATATATATTTATTTATTGTTATAAGCTGTATTTCCACCAAAACCTTTTTTTTTTTTTATAAATTTCCTGGAACTAAAAGCTTCTAATGACATTTACATCACTGCAGACCCCACCCTGAAGGTTCCTGGCCCTCTCGAAAGTACGACCCCACGAGCAGGGCCTCCTTTTGACCAGATGAATTAGCCCATAACTTAATTTAGGCACTTCCAGTGTGTATTCTACTGCTTCGCTTCTCTCATTCAGACTTGTCCTTCGGAATAAGTGTTGATTTCAGATGCAGTTATCCCCCAAAACGTTGGTCTAATTCCAAATTGTACGACTTCGGGGACGTTCAGCTTCGGAGGTTCCACTCTTCAGGCCTCGTGAAGATTACACAGAGGTCAGCACGTCACTAATCCCTGACGTTATTAGTAAAAACAAAGCCTACAGCTTTACGCCATGCACCTCGTCATGCATGTGCATAAAGTCCGAACATAATACGCTGTGACTTAAAGCATACAATGAGAAGAGAAAATAAATATGTGAAGAGCAGCGGGGGGTGGACCAGGCCAAGCCGCTGCGGACCGATGTCATCACTGCCCACCCCCCGCCCAACGGGCAAAAGGGCTCAATGATTACGGAGGCTCAGCTTCCCTCTAAGAAAGCAAACCGGAGCTGCAGTCCAAACAAGAGTGAGCCGGCAGCCAGAGAACGTTGACTGCTGCACCAGGCGGCTCGGGTTCACCCGCCGCCTCCGACCCGACTGGCCCCCGGGCCCGCATTAGTCCCCCGGCCCAGCCTCTCTAGGACAAACAAACAAGCAGCACTTACGCAGTCGGGGACGGGCGGCGAGGCGGGGCGAGCCGGTGCCACCGGCACTGTATGGAGGGGAATTTGACCCAATTGGATTTGCTTTATCACCCTATATAATGACTCCCAGCCTGGCTAGTTCCAAAAAAACAAAACAACTTGCCATTCTGAGTTTGGCCCGAAAAGGGGTTACACCCCCCAAAAAACAGATTGGGAGGCATCTTAAAAATGTTCTCTGCCTCTGGGGACATGTGGTTTTCCCCATCATTATATAACTGTAAACTCCTGGATGTCAGAGATTGGGGATAATAACTTTCAGATGTCGGCGCCGGGACCTGCTGGATGGGAACAGTTACTTGGCAGAGGGGAGGAAGTCCGAGAGATTAGGACTAAGATGTGACAGGAATAAAAGTGGATCTGGACTGGAAGTGAACGGGGTCGCCTCGGTCCGTTCCAGCGCCAGTTTGCGCCGCTAATGGCGACTCGCTGGGTGGCACGGGCCCACCGAGCAGCCAGCAAATGAAGATCATGTCATTACGTTAGCCTGTCAACGTGGAGCTCAAGTCGTCGAGGTTTGATCCTCGACAGATACGGGGTGACAGCTTTAGCATGGGCGTGCTAATTCTCCTCCCGTAAACGTCCTTATAGAGGTGTCATCCTGTAAAACCGTTTTGTATTGCTTCGTCTCACACGGCGGCCTCGCATCATCGCTCGCGGTTCAAGGTTTGCTCACTCCAACTCCACACCCCCACCACCTTGTCTAATGAAATGACACATTTCCTCTCCTTTCGCTATTTCAACACCAAGGCTCGGCAGTAAAAAGCTGTTTTTTCCTTCTTTTTCATTTCTCCTCCTCCTTTTTTTTTTTTTGCTTTAACGCATCGACCGCAATGCTGAACAAGCACAGGAGGGTTTTTTATTGTAAATCAATAGTGATCGATTAGCAGCCTCTGTGTTGAATATGGATCAATATCACACCGGGCTGTGGAGGAGATCTGATTTCAATTGGCAAGAGAAGCCCGCAGCAGGTTTCCATCAGGCGGTAATTCAAGACATGGGAACATAAGTCAGATGGATTGATATAGACTAGCCAGGACCTTTCTTGCCACTGAACCAGCACAAGGAAATTTCTGTCATATATCATTAACGCAGTTTGGGGCCGGCAGTTTAAAAAAAAAAAAAAAAAAAAAGGTGGGGGGGGGGGGGGGGGGGGGGCGGCAGTGCTGAACACCCCACTGACCCTCTCTACAGAGCAATGGTCAAACGCTGTGAAAACACAGCATTAATAGCCCCAATGTAATGCTTTCTAGCCGGTTACAGAAATGCACGCCATAAGCTGTCCCGTGGCGAGAACTGAACCATGCGAAAATATTTTCCCCGCTCTTTAATTTGTTTAACCTGCGCCTTTTGTTTTAATTCAGGTTCATTCATCATTTGCTTGTGATTTGTGGCTGCGGATGGAGGGGGGCCGCGGTTACCGTTCCAAACGACGGCATTGTAAACCAATCAAAACACGGCTATAGTTAGAAATAACTTGTCACTTGTAATAAATGACACCGGTTCAGGGCTCTTTCCACCGGGACCTCTGCTCCGATACATCCCGGGCGCCCCTGGGGGCCCCGAGCGGAGCAGCCGGCGGACCGGCTCGTTTCCCCGAGGTAACTGATGACCCTCTCGCTGAATACCCGCTCAGCACCTCCCCCCCCCCCCCAACAATCTCATGTCCTGTGACCCCACACCACCGGGAGCATGTCCGATGGAATCTTACGACTGCTCGGCCCGTCCTAATCTCACTCGTGCCGCACTACAAATTGCCCCTTTCAGAAAATGGAAATGGATGGAAAGGAGAAAAGAAGGAGGAGAGGATGTGTATGTTCTGCTGTCCAGTAAAGACAATCAAATCTCACATCACATTCTACTTGTGTATTTATTTATTTTTTTTATTTAAATGAAAAACGATTTTGATGTCATTTAAAGGAGAAAAGGCACTAAAGACTGCATGTTTTCTACATTTAAGTGCCAATTTTTAGCCATAGTTTGTGAGTTTTCACCATGGCCAGAGTGTTAAAAACTCAAGTGGAAAAAAAAGGCCTAAATGCATGGTAAGAATTTGCATTTATTTGTTTTTTGAAACAATGCCACGCACAAGTTCAGTGCAAATGTGGGGCTGTTCGCATCATCCCGCCAACAAACTACATCGCATAACAAATTGCCACATTCGGAAAATGGAACTAGACGGAGGGGAGATTGCAAGTATATGTTCTGCCGTACAGATGGAGTGCCGAAAGGAGGGACAGTACTGGGGAGGGAAAAGGCACATGTTCTGAAGTCCAGTAAAGACATAATGACAATACAATATAACATCAGTATCATATAATATTCTAACATTCAAAAGGGGGAAAAAAAGAATTTTGACCCTATTTAAAGGAATTTTTAGTCACAGAAGGATTTGAACCTGGCCGGTGTTCTATAACACTTACAGTATGTGGACAAAAGGCCTGTTTAAAAAAAAAAAAAAATATATTATTATTATTATTATGGATGTAGAATCAATCATTAGATTAGCATTGAATCAATGCCCCAAACAAGTTTAGCAGAGATGGTTTTGTTTGTTTGTTTGTTTTTGTATCAACCTGCTCACAAACACCAAATTCAGAAACTGGAAATAGATGGAGAGGGCAAGGCGGGAGTAGGTTTGCATTGACAAGCAGCCCCTCCCGCTTATCCCCCTAAAGAAAAATACTTGAGGAAAGAACAGGTCGGGAGATCCCGGCGAGGAATCGCATCTCGGCGAACATATTGATCTGATTTACAAAACCTCCACTCTAATGCGAAACAAATGGCATGGGCGTGAACTGGTACTTAACCATAAAACCCCAGCATTACTCCGCCTCCCATGAAATACCACATATATCCCTCAGCGTGGCCCGATTTGCTGTTTTACGGCCAGATACGACTGAGGTTGACCCAACAGTTTGTTTGACAATTAGAGGAAACCTAATAGGGACAGAATGGGAGCGGGAACACGCCAAGAACTGATGAGGGGGGGAATGGGAGGGAAAACAAAAACAGTGGTGGCTCTTTACAGACTCTGTTTGGCAAAGCGTCATTAATGCTTCAGGGCACCAAACGACATCCACTTCAATTATACAGCAGCGCTAAATATTTGAGGAAGAGTGACATGTTTTATTTACTCCTGCTTTAATTTCAATAATGTACGATTTTCACAGCGGCAACTCCTCTTCATTGCGGGGGGGGGGAATCTTTTATCACTTGTTTTCTGTCATAATATCCCAATAAATCATTCGCCCCCGCTCCGCAGCTGGCTTTTGAAAGCCGCAGAAACACAACAACGAGACGGCGGATGCAATTTTTAACAAGCCGTCGCAACGATGTGGGGGGGAAAAAAATGGCAAAGAGACCCCGGTCCAAAAAGCCGCCACCAACTCCCGCATATGCTCGCGTTATGTTCGTAGGAATCGTGCTCTGCGCATTGAGGCGTGACGGGAAATGTCACCAAATGTCGAACAAGAGTGAAAACAGACATATGTTCACGTATGTGAACAAAGTATGCACGATCGGCGTTGGTGTCTTTGATTGCTTAAAATACAATCATTATCCATGTTTTACAGTGCCGCGAAGACATAATTGAACTATAAAATATACCATAACATTTTATCTTACATGAGAATGGTAAAACATATCAATCAAAACAAGAGAAGGCACAGTAGTGACGTCTCTTAAAGGGGACAAGGGCAGTTTTCCGCATCTTTTACGCTGTTTAGTTACGCTGTTTGCGTGGGGACAAAAGGCCTAAATAAAGGCTTAGAAAAATGTACATAAAAAAAAAAAAAAACATGCACATAGTAATGCTCTGCAATACGCTATCCAGTAAAGACATTAACAATCAAATATCACATCCAGTGAACCCGTGTTTATCGCAGCAGCTACATTTCAGACACAAACGTGATATGGCGGCCATATAAAGAAAACTTGTTTTTATAGCTTTCCCCACTTCCACACACTATAAACACATTTAAACTGACTAAAACACACTTTTTAAAGCATTCCTTAGTACCTGTTCTCACTCTGTCACCGTCAAGTAATGGGAGACTATTATATAACATCACTCAGGAAGCCAAAAGAAGACTCACTCACACAGTTCTCCAAATAACAGACAAAGTGTGCTTGTTTCAAGCTGTTTGTCACTCCCACTTGAAGTTGACTGTAAAATTGTCCCGTAAAACGGAAGCAATTCAAACATTGTATATTTAAACACCAAAATGTATGCAAATGTCTACTAGCTTAATGGTATCATATGATGCGACACGCCGTAGACAAGCTAACAGGAAATAGCATCGATGTTACGGTAATTATAAAGCGCTAACAAACAGCTGCTACTTTAACCCACACGCACAAACAGAGCATACAACTGTACTCGCAGGCATATTGTAACTGTTGGATAAACACTTTCATCTTTTTTCACAAATCGATACTATTGGTCTATTTTTTTTTTTTAATATATTTTACAAATAACTGACACATCTAAAGTTTTGAAAATGGCTTGCTCTTTTTTGACCATGTCATGTCAATGGCTCAACAAACGTGCGCATTTTTTGCGGTTCCTGAAAAGTGATGGTTTTGGAGATGCAAGGATTCCGCCTGACGCCAGTTTGTCTTTCTTACTTTGCCATCCCACTAACAAACTAGCAACAAGAACAAAAAACTCCTGGGTGGGGGTAATAACTTGTGCTAAGCCTTTCTTATTCCCCTCATGCAATATGTGTTGCTCTTGGCCCCGGCGTCCGTCCCATCAGCCCAGCTCTGGCCTTGTTTCTGTCAGCAGTGAAAGCAAGGGAGCGAGCGAGGGAAGGAAGGAAGAAAACGAACGAGGGGGAAAGAGAAGTGGGTGGGGGGTGGGGGGTTGTCTCCATGGACAGATGGACTGCTCTTTCTCAACACATGTGGAACCATGTTTCGTCTTTCACTGCCGTCAAGCCGGAGCCCAATCCGTCGCTCTGTTGGCCCGCATGCACACCTCTCTCGCTTCTCTTCAGCGCACGTGTGTGCGCACGCACGCACGCGCATGCAAACATTCCTTCTGCGCACACATGTTAAAGTCATCACCCCTGCTCAGCGCTAGTAAAACACAACACCCCTGGCTCCTCTGCTGTTGTCAAGTCTTGCCATTAGCTGATGCCACTAGGGAATCCTACCCCAGTGAGGTGGGCGTCCCCGGGGAGCGTGCAGCCGCCACTCATGCGAACCCAAACATGTGAGCGTAATTTGGAAGAAGAGGAGGGGAGAGAAGAAAAAAAAACCTTTAACGCCGCGCGTCTTTTGTGCGCGTCTTGACATTTACAAACTGCGATAAAACTGACACGAGGGAGGAGGGAATAGAAAACAGGGCGAGGATAATTTGAGGTAATGTTTTGCTTAGTGAAACACTATTACCCAATCCCGCGTGTTGGAGCGCTGGGACGGCGGTTCTGGCTCACGGAGAGAAAGAGAGAGAGAGAGAGAGAGAGCGAAAGGGGTCTGGGTTTCATTTTTCGCCGCGCACCGAGCCAACGGCGCCGGGCCAAGTACAGCTTTTCGCTCTCAACACTTCCTGCTCTCGCTCCTCTGGCGCAGGAGGAGACGGGCTTCGCTCAGACGTCACGCCGACCTCCGTGGGCCGGCCCTGTATGGTACTACGGTGTTACCCCGCTACTTTGCGGTTCGTCGTTGGCGCCCCCGCTGTATTTGAGTTTTTAGAGGCGATCTTTTTTTCGAATGGGTTTTTACAGTATACTTCCTTACGATGATGCCCTCCCACGTGGGAAAGGAGAGCCACAGTCGCAATGCGCTTTTTGAAAACAGTAAAACATATAGGCAATGCGCATGCTCATGCAGGAGCTGCTGTTGGCCACAGCTCACACCCAGACACTCACACGCGGGCTCGCCGACGTCACGCGCCACCCCACCAGGCCCCGCCTCTTTTAAAAGAGCGACACGACATGACAATACGTACAGTATTTTCAATGTATTTTATGCTTACAATTGTGTGTGTGCGTGTATGTGTGCGTTCTGATTTGTTTATTATGTGCTAAAGTGTTTTTTAATCATTTTTAAAAAAATGTCGCTGTATCGTGGTTTTTCACCTGTTGTGAGTGAGTCTGGAAGGTATTCCTCGCAACGGGGTTGACTGTCATATTTTCCAGAGGTCCAGGAACGTTTGGGAGGCGGACTCTGATTGACATAACTGATTGGAACATTTTTTTTGTTCCAGAAACTACAGGTGCCAAGAACTAATTCGTCGTGGAACTTCGTTTTTTTTGTTGTTGTTGTTTTTGGGGGGTTTTTTTTCCTGGTGGGAGGAGACGGGCCTTTGCTCTTCCAGTAGGGCCCAATCAACATCCGCAGGTTGAAGTACTTCCTTCTGGCTCAGATCAATTGCGGAGCCTGATAGCAGGAGCACCTGCAGGAACTTTAAACGTCTACAGTGTCGTTTAGATGTTTAGGCTTCGTTCGTGTTTACATATATCCTACCATATCGACTTAAATAGATGATATATGTACTTAACATTTGTCTGAAGACACCAGCCATAAAGCAAACAACATTTTAGCAAGTTGCAACATACACAGGAAGGCCACTAACCTGTTTTCAGGGTTTGGTCACTTGACATTCCGCATTTAGCGGTTCAAAGAGAAGACTCTGCTCTTACTAATTCTTTCCAGAAGTCCACGAACCTTTTGAGTTACGACTAGTGCCAAGAACTAAAACGTCTTGGAACACTAACGTTTTTTTAAATATAAAAAAAGTGAGATTCCAACCTCAGAACTGCGAAGCACACATGCTAACCACTGGGACACTGTGCTGCCTGTGTGCATCTATTTGTATGATTTTGTTTTTACAGCTTTTTGCTCTCAACGCGCCCTGTTTTCTATCAAACATCACGCTGACTGCGCTTGCGGCCTGACATCCAATCGGATCAGTCGCGTGAGTTACACCCGGCGGGGTGTGTTCGTACAGCGGAGGTGCACGCAATATAGAAAGAAGGCACCAAGCCCAACAACACTGACCCTTCCTCTTTTATGACTTTCGTTAGGGAGGCAGCAGATTGACTGACTGCCATCTTAATTGACCTCCGTGCAGATGCGGTGGAAAAAAAGAAGAAAAAAAACCTTTCATTTAGGCGCTTTCATAAACAGACCGCTCTTCGCAGGTTATCAAGACGCCCGCCGCAAACACGCCCTCCTCTCCATCGCACAATTAAAATGGTTTTAGAAATCCTCTTTTGACAGAGCCCGGCTTAGCCAAAAATGTAAATGACATTAAAGGAGACAATGAATTTAATTTTGTTTAATGTCCCCTTTCGCTGATTCTCATTTACATCACATTTCCACATAAAGGCCTGACCTTATAAATACTGGCATTTGTTCAGCTTTTGGAGGTAATCACGCTTTTGCAAAAACCAGATGGGGAGCGCACAAATTTCCCCAGATTTGTGTCTGGGCGAGGCCGATGGTGCGGGGGGAGCGGCTGGGCGGGCGGGCGGGGCGTTCGAGGGCTGCCGCCTTTTGTTTCGGGTAAACAACCTGACAACAAGTCAAGTGCACTCTGGGAAATGACCTCGTAGGTGTTGCGCAAATGAACGATAACGCAAAGTCATTTGGAAAATACGGGCTGGCTAATGAGGGACATAACGGGGGGCCGGGGGTGGGGGCTAAGCAAAATGTACATTAGGCCAAAATGTAATTGCATTAACACAAGAACAGGTGTGCTGAGGCCTTCATAAATGAGTTAAATGAATAAAAGCCTCCAGCAGCACGCTCGTATGTGCGCTTGTGTGTGCGTGTGCTGACCAAAAAGAAGACAAGGGGAGAAAATAACAAGTCAATGTCATGCATTATTCAGCGGCTGGGCTGCTCTCCAGAGGTCGTTGCTCTTTGACCTTTGTGACAGGAAGTGAAAGGGAGCGCCGCCGCGGCCGGAATGAAAGGAGGCGGCGTGGGTTTGGAACCGGGGTGTGTCGGAAGAGCCGGCCGGACGTTATCTGGATTCCCCCCAGAAAACACACAAAGGATATCTATGCAGTAATCCCTCGTTTATCGCGGGGGTTCGGTTCCGGACCACCTCCGCAATGGGTGAAATCTGCTAAGTAGCGACCGTGCGTACATTTTTTGGGTATTATTTATACATATTTTAAAGCTGTCCAGAAGCGCCCCAGACTCTGATTGAGCTTCCCCACACCCATACTCTTAGAAACAGTTTCTATACTCAAACACCTTTTAAACTGTCAAACATACAGTAATGTACAGTAGTACTGTACACCATGTACATTGTGCTCCTTGTAATATGTGTTTTAATGTTTTCTTTTGGGGTTTTTTTGTTTTTGTTTTGTTTTTTGTATAGTTTTCTTTCAGGCTAGGAAGTGTTTATTTTACCACAAAAAAAAAGTTAAAGCATACAATCAAAATCTCGCGATATGCCGAGTTATGGACAATATCAATATGAATTTTCAATTCAGTCTTCAATTAACGTTTTTTGGGGGGTTTTCAAATCTCTTTATTTTTCACTTAGATTTATTTTATTTTTTTTAATCTTTTATTATATTATTTAAAAAAAATAATGTATCTATTTTTTCCTCATTGCTTTTCTTAGATTGCTGGAACTTAATAGTTTTTAATTATTTACAACAAATTAATTCATTTTGATTTTATGTTTGTATTTTTGGAAAAAAAAAATCATCACATTCTGAAAGGCATCTTTGAGTAACTAGGAAAGCAATATCTAAAACCTATTATTAATTGTATTACATTTGTAGACCTATAAATAGTAAGTAACCCTATAGCCCCGGTAAAAAGATTATCTGGCTCCGCCCCTTCCTCTGAGCGCATACTTCTTGAGGCGAAGGTGAACTTTGAACCCACGCGCCGGGAATGACTCATTTTCTCTCGTCTTTCAACAGCGCGCTGTTGTCTTATTACAAAATCCATGCGCGAGCCACAACAATGTGTCTAATCTTTCACACGCGAGGAGACAAAGTCAATATGCGAGCGAGCGAGGACGGCTAGCAAGCGCGCCCTAGTCGCGGCAAATTGAGTTATGTGCGCCATGCTCGCTGCGCACTGTAGACGGGCGACGCATCTAATCACATATTGGCTATCTCATCACTATCATTCTAAAGACTCAAATTACCCACTGAATAAAGCTACACCCCCACTTACTTTAAGGCACCATTAACTTAGAAATGTGACATCTGCGGGGCTCTGCTCGATCCGCTCGTGGATAAAAATGACTTTTAATTCCACGCTAGCGCCGAAACTTTGGGCGTTTTGATTTAAAGGAGAAAAAAAAAAAAGAGAGAAAATGGGGGCATGATCGAAACTGTTTGTTTTGCAGTGCACCGGCGTTCCCCGAAGAAATAAAAAGTCACAAATCCACCGAAAACGCAACTTCCCTTCATGTGAAAATGCATATGAATAATGCAAAGGCATCAAATTTAACCGTTGAAATATTTAAAGAGCAAGCAGTGCCGAAACTATGGGACAGCTGTTGGGTCTCTATATCTAACCAACTTTTTTTTCCTAAAGAGAATCCTTCCTCTTCTGTTTAAAAAAAAAAAAAAAAAAAAAATTAGTATCAGAACTCCAAGGGAAAATAGGGTAAACAGATGTCTGGCCTGACCGCAGGAAAATAGGACACATTCGGAATGATAAGTTTCCCAAACTCTGTCGGACATGCCAGATCCATGGGAACGCCAGTTAATGTCTCGCTAGATGCCAGCTAGCTGCACACGCCTCCCCTTCCCCTTCCCCTTCCCCGACCCTCCCCTCCGCCCCCGCGTTACCATCTGGGAAAATGTTACAGTGCGTGAACGCCATCAATGATACAGTCCAAGGAGCCTGTTCTCACGAGAATTTAGTCGGATTTTGTACGGGGGAAAAAAGCGACTGAGTGAGGACAAGAAGTGACATTTTCTGGGTAACTTGCAAACATGTTATGGGACTAATGTGCCCCATCCTTAACCTCAAAACCACGAAATGAATGGCAACATTAGTAGGATTTTGCACAAAAAGCAATGCACTAAAATTAGGAGCATATTGACATTTTCCAGATGACTTGCAGAGACCGTCCTCAATCTTTGAATGACAAATACATGGCCCCTGTACCGTGGTTCCAACCGAACCCTCACCGCGTATAGCTAGAAATATGATTTGTAGAAAAAGGAATGCACTTGAATGAGGAGAATACTGACATTCTCGGGGTGACTTGCAGATCCCCAAATCGTTTTTGTTTCACTAATATTGTACATATGCGCCCTTATTCCAACACCCCAAACTACCATAAATACGGCCTCATAAAAAGTGGGATTTTCTACTTGAATTTGGAGAATTCTGACATTTCTGAGGACCTAAATCTTTTGATGACTAACAGACCTGCCCTGACTCCAACCACCTCCCTGCATGTTACCATAAATATGGCAGCGTAAATAGTAGCCTTTTGTACAAAAAGTAACAATTCACTTTGGGCTGGGTTACGAGCAAAATTATTATTTTTTTAAATACAAAGTAATGAGCCCTATCTTTTACTCTCACCATTTTGACCAGCGGGAATTTGTGCAAATAGTGATCAACTGGAGTTAGTAGAAAACCAACCAAAGCAACATTTTCTGAAGAACTTGCAGACCTCCAAATATTTTTGGAATGAATGTTATGAAACCGATGTGCCCAGACTCTAACTAACCCCTTAACTTCCAACTCTAAAGATGGAATAATAGTGGATTTTGTATGTAATGTAATACTGACATTTTCTGAGGACTTGAAGACCCCCAAATATTTTTAGGACTCATGAAATCACACAGGTGACTGACTGACTCGACCCCCCCTAACAGCATGTAACTATAAATGACATCATAAATAGTATAAATAGTAGGATTTTGTACAAAGATTTGTGAAACAACCTTGCTATAAGCTCCTACCCACTTTGAGAAATGACATGAATCGTAATATTTTCTACGAAAAGTAACTTGCTGACTGTTCCTTTTTTTTCTAGGCTCCTTGCAACTCCAAAATGGTGACGACTCAATGTGATGAAACTTTTTTTTTTAATACGGCAAAAATTGTGACTGTGATTCTGTACGGAAAAGACACGCACTTTAATCAGTGGGAAAGTGGCATTTTCATAAATTGATTCTATAAAAGTCATATAACTCAAACCTCACACCCAATTGACAATATGGCAAAACAGACGTTTTGTGGGCTCCGTGAAAGCCATGCAACTATTGTGACCTAACTCGATAACCCCTGACACACTTTACAGATTTGGCAAAAATAGTAATGCACAGTAATTAGAAGTCAAGTGGCATTTTCCGGGTTGCTTGAATTAATGAATTGTAACTCAAAGGTCACACCCAATTAAAAATGTAGCAAAACGAGCAGTAGGATTTTGTACAAAAAGTAGAAACTAGTCAAAATAAAAACCAGACATTTTCTGGACAAAATCTGGCATTTTTATGATGTCACGGCCACCATGTTTGTGGTCACCATTGTTTCCCAGGGCCTTCTAGCTGAGGTCTGTGCATGTGCACTTTTAATGGCGCTCCTGTTTCTGGAAAATCATCCAGTTCGAACTCAGTTCAGGTGCTTAACTTAACTGTACTTTTTCCGCCTGTAAATTCCCAGCGGAGCGAGCGTGTTTCCAAAGGTCGGGTTTCCACGCTGTAATTGTCCGCAGACGCGGCTGATTCGGGCTAGCGGAACTGGGCGGCCGAACCTTGCGTCACTCAAGTGGATTGGAAGTAATCAGGCGGCCCGCGCAGGTGCCTCGTAATGACGTGCGTGCGAGGGCGACACATGTAACACAAATGGCAGTAAAACAGTTTGGAGCAGCCGTGTAACCCGGGCGAATAATTTAACACTAGTGTAAAAGGGAAAAGAAGAAAAAAGAACTCTCGGTCCCGCTTGGCCTGCTTTTTTTTTTTTTTTAACTAGCAAGCCTTGCCCGGTCACTGGGAACCTGCGAAGGTCCGCGAGGGCCCGCTGACAGGCTCATAGTTACGACATGGAGACAATGGGAGGGTCTAATGAGGAACATATGCTTTTGTGTTTCAACAGAGCCTCTCATTGTGCGAGGAAAGGGATACTCCACTCCCATTCAGAGTGGTCACAATGAAAACCCGAGCCCTTCCCTGAGCCGGTTGAGCTTACAATATACAGCCCCCCCCCCCCCCCATTCCCTCCTGTTCCTTTTTACTCCCCACCCCTTCTCGTTGCTTGACTTTAACTCTTCCTCCTCCCTTCGCGTTCATCCCGCTCGCATTGTACTTATGTTACACGTTTTGTCCCGCCGATTGCGGAACAATGCGCGTGCAAAACTCTTGAATGACACGAAGCGAACATTAAAGCGACGTCGCCTGCTTTTATTTTTTTTGCGCCGCCGATGCATTAGGAGCGCGTCGGATGGAGCATCCCCTCTTGTCTGTGTCCTTGTGCGTGTGTGTGTGAGTTTGCCCTGCAGACAGCAGTAGCTCTGGTAATCCATCCAGGCTCCCGGGGCAGCCGGCTCCTACTTCCCGATGCATGAGAAGCGGCTGGAGTGGAGTGGCAGCAACAACTGCTCAGCCCTATTTGATTACTAATAAGAGAGTTGTCCCCTCTGTCAGATAGCGGGCATTCGCCGCTAAGCAAACAGTGATTCCGCCTAGTCAAACATTAGCATTGCTGTCTCGCCCTTACGACGTGGTGAGAGTTACATTGAGATGGCCCCCACCGCCCCCTCTACCCTTCCCTCCCTCCCCTCAGCCTGCCTCACCTCCTCAATCCACATAACAGATATTCAGCGTGACGTAGTCACACAAAAAAGAACTCATTTCAAGCGGAAACTGTATAGGAAATGCTTGTAAGTATTGTAGTGTCTGTATATGCGCGTGCCTTTAAGAGGCGGAGCCTAGTGTGGTGGAGTGTGAGTGTCTGGGTGAGAGCAGTGGCAAACAGCAGCTTCCGCATGAGTGCGCTCATGTTTTACCTCTCCTCCACACGCGAGGGCATTACAGTAAGTAGAGTTCAAGCTGCTTATTGTCACTGCCAAACTAAGCATAAAACAAACAGATTTCAACATTGTGTATTTTAAGCAACCGCTACCTGAACGCTAACAAACAATAGGAGACTCCATAGGCACACAGGCTAACAATTAGCACCTACCCTTGTCGTTGCTGTTACCCTTTAAGCAACGGATATCTGTGCTGCAACACATGTAGACAGACCATATCACAATACTCAGAAGTATATATTCTTTATCCTCTGTGAAGAACCACGAATCTTACTGAGAAGCCGAGAGAGGAGCTGAGCCTCTCATACAGTATATCCGTATGTCTGTCTTATACTGCCCCCAGGTGGCCAAGGCACGCACACCAGAATGAGCGACACGATTGTGTGACAAAAACTATTTAATTCGTTTTATTTAATTATGTCAATCCTCTGTTAATTTAGAAAGTATAATCCTATAGAGTACTATTTTTCTCATTAAAACACATTACAGAAAGTTTTTGGTTTGTTTGTTTGTTTTTGGGAGGCGGGAACGTATTAATAGCATTTCCATTCATTTCAACGGAGAAAGATGATTTGCGATACAAGAGGTTTTTGTTTTGTTTAGTTTTTTGGAGTTACGACAGTGGTCAAGGAACAATTTAAACTCATATCCCAAGGCACCACTGTATTGTGTTATGGCTCTGATGGGGCAATTCTGATGGGTCTCTGTATGTAAGAGGCGACTGAGAATTAGAAGGAAATCTAAAATTCAAAAAAATAATAATAATAAATCCAGTTTCTCCCTACCACATGGTGAGAGTTGCGTACATGGAGATGTGCTGCACCCAGAATCCAACCCAGCCTTTGCCTCACCTCCTCAATCCGCACAACACATATTAAGCATGACTTATCCATGCCGGGGGGAGCGATGCGTTTGTTGTCCCACTTGGGATGGGAAAAGGGAAGGTCACAGATATGTGGCAGCTTCCCTCGAGGTGCGAGCAATGCGAGAGAAGGAGAAACACAGGCTGGTAGAAGGAGCGCAGACCTCCCCCAAGGCAGCAATAAATTTTACACCTCCTACTAAAATTCATGCATGAATCACAAGTGAAGGAGTACTGTATTGTGTACAAGTCTTAAGAGTAGGACAGATGCAACGGCATTCATTTGGGTTCCATTCTGTTTAACCCTCCTGTTATGTTTCGGGTCAAATTGACCCATTTTAGCAGTTAAAAGTAGTTTTCAGTGTGAAGTGTAATCAACATATGCAATGAAAATGTTTAATTAACAATAAGATGTAAACACTGTCTATTGCACAATTCACTTTTGGATAATTAAACATGCCCCGGGTCAAACTGACCCATTTTAAAAGTTAAAAGTATTTTTACGGTATGATGTGTGAACTATATTTGACTTACAGTGGAAATGGTTCTTTTCACTTGCATATTTGGGAGTTGACTTAACAATGAGATATAAGCAATGTGAATTGAATATTTTCATTTTTGAATAATTAAACATGCCCCGGGTCAAACTGACCCAGTTTAGCAGTTAAAAGTCTTTTTCTTTTTTTCTTTTTTTGTGAAAGAGCGCGTTATAATCAACATATAATGTGACAATTATCCATTTCACACATTTGGAAGTTGAGTTAACGATTAGATACAAATAATGTTTTTTGGGGATATTAGTTTCAGACACTTTTGAATAATTAAACACACCCTAGGTCAAATGGACCCATTTAAACAGTTTAAAATAAGTTTTGGGTATGAAGTGCAAAATGTAATCAACATACACAATGATAGTAATAATTGGTTCATTTTTCATATTTGGAAGTTTAGTTAATTGGATACAAACAATGTTTATTGGGATATTAGTTTCGGACACTTTTGCATAATTAAACCCAATCTGGCTCAAATTGGCCCGTTTTAAAAGTTAAAAGTATTTATTCAGTATGTAGTGTAAGTGTAATCAATATACACAATGAAAATGGTTCATTTCACCTATTTGGAAGTTGAGTTAACAATTTGGATTGATATCAAAATTGTCTGTTGTGGGATGTTGCGGGATGTGAATTGTCTGTCAGTCCTTTGGGATATTTGCACTTCTGGACACTTTTGGTGAATTAAATCCAAGCTGATCCAGTAACATGATTGTTGTTACTGAGAAACAAACATACCAGGAGGGTTAAGTGAAGTGTCACATTGAAACTCTGTTGTTGTTTTTTTGTTTTGTTTTTTTGTATTTTCATTATGGCATTGGGCCATTGTTGTTTGTGTAGTGATTGATGTAGCTGACTTTTCAACAGCTGATGTGCTAAACGTTTGTCACAATACTGTACTGTACACGTGAAGAACAAGTCAGCACCTTTATCCAGATTCGTGCCAAATGAATAATAAGTCTGAGTGTACGTCTCGCTCCCTGGCAAACAAAAAAGCTGTTTGGTGGAGGTAACGACTGACAGCGTGATAAACAAAAGGGTGTGTGCGAGCCAAATAAACACCAAGTTGCCCAAGCTAATTAGGTATATTCCCAGCGTGATCCTCTAGTGATTGAACCACCTGCGACTGAACAAACCAACCCCCCCCCCCCCCCCCCCCCCACAACCTTCCCTCCACCACCATCCAGGTGGTTGACCGCCCCCTCGGCGCACAGGTAGCTGGGAAAGACCCCCCTCAGCCACTCACACGCCTCCCCGGGCTCAGAAGATGCGAGTCAGCCCAAGCGGGAGCCGTCTGGCACCGTCGAGGGAGGGGAAGGAAGCTCATTTGTTCTCCGGGTTTCATCCCCTCAGCCGTTTAGTCACTTGTTTGACCCCCCCTCTCCCCCACCACCACCACCACCCGCGGGCGAGAGAAGGCGAGCTGGGGGTCTTACCTGTCGATGATCACCGGGTCTGACGGGGTCTCGTTGCGGTTTCCGCAGCTTTTCTTGTCGCAGCATCGGCTGTCGGGACACACATAGGACGTCTCAGAATGATGGATAAACAAAACACACAACAACACCTCCGCCAACATCCAACAATGCGTATTTGCGTGAGCACCGAATCGTAAAAGATGGAATTTTGTACTGATTGTATAAAGTTTTACCCCTCCAAAGCACCTGAAATACATATCAAACTTTTTAAAACACACTAAAGTAGTCCTTTTTTACATTGTAAACATATTTGAAACAAATTGAAAGCATAAAATGTATAGAAAATACTGTATGTATTGTAATGTCTGTGTCCATGCATGTGCCTTTAAGAGGCGGAGCAAGTGCATGTGAGTGTCTGGGTGAGAGCTGTGGCTGATAGCAGCATCTGCGTGAGTGAATGTCTGTTTTAATGTTCTCCCGGCGTTACAAAAATGGCTGAAAAGTGCCTCGATAACTGGCTCTCCTTTCCCACCTACGAAGGCATTACGGTATGTATGCTGTAAAAATACATTTAATAAAAAAGACATGCGATATAGCAGGGTAACACTGTAATAATTAAAAGTTAGAATAACCTCACTTGTGTCCAATTTGTGTTGAAAGCAGTTGTCACTGTCAGAGAAGTATTTGCGCTGATGACATAATTGCCGGACGCTGTGCAACACCGTTACGGTAATTTCCCGCCTTTTCTGGGCAATGATGAATTGCAAATATTTTGTTACGGCTCTGATGCGGTAATTCTCCCGGGTCTCCGTGTGAAAGAGGCGATTAAGAAATTGATCAGCACCCCACAGCAATTACCGAGCGGAAAAGTGGTTTACGTTTCGCTAACTAACAAGCAGAGGCGGTGACCTGTGTCTCAGGGTAGTTCGTAGGTTTTAGCACCTCACTTCTCCCATCCTGTTTTGTGTTGAAAGCAATTATTGCTATCGGACAAGTATTTTGCCTGTTATTGCTGGATGCGGTGTTACTGTGTAAAAGCAAACACGGTTACGGAAATATCCCGCCTCCGCAGAATGGAATAAATACTAGCTATTGAAGGAAAAGCGGAAATACTTTTTCAAATTATTCTCTCCCATTTACTAACTTGCGGAAAATACTTTTTCTCCCGCTCACGAACAAAGACAGCTGGAAACTGGATCTTCAAGAAATTGAAATGTTCCTGTTTGTGTTGAAAGCAATTGCGTGGACGTCGCTATTTGACATGAATACCAGATATTCTGTTTTGACTTGTAATTTTGCTGGGTCTGAAACACGCTATTAGGAAATTGAAAGGGAAATCCCAAAATATTTTCAAAATGATCCTGGCCCCCACCCGTTTCCTAACTTGCGGAAAAGCCTTTTTTGTCCCGCTCGCTATCAAACAGCGATGAAAACATAACCTCCCAAAGCCCAGCGTACGTTTATCGAGCGGCTACCATGCATGAGGCTAACTCGACTGCTTGCATTGATGTTGATGAATAAAAAAAAAAAAAAAAAAAGTGGAAAAACAACATGTTGTGTTGTTTGGCTTATAGCGTTGCAGGGGAGAGGATGCATGGGGGTGGGGAGGGGGGGGGGGGGTTGGAGGCAGGGGAGTCACTTTTCACAGCTTCAGCTTTTGTTTACCTCTAATTGCCAAGCTGCTGTTTCTGAGGGAGATGCAAGGTGCCACCCTCAACCAATATTTCTGCGAGGCATTTATCAATTATGGCCTCAAAAGCACTAATCTATCTTCCACCACATGTTTCAGCCGCAAACACCAAACTCCCCTTAACCCCCCCCCCCCCCTCCGCCTCCCCTTTTACCACGCCAATCCAGAGCTTGCAGCTAGCTGACTCTCACATCCTTTGATTTGAACATGAATTAAAAAAAAAAAAAAAAAAGAGGCAGAAATAAACAAATTCATCATCCGGGCTTCCATTTGAAATGAAAACTCATGAGAATAAGATTGATTTCCACCATATGGTGCAGGAAACCAAACAAAGATTTGTGCAAAGATACTGTCGGGCCAGCTCACTCAGCTTTAAAAAAAATAAAAAATTTAATTTAAAAAAAGATATGTCTGATTTACAGCAGCAATAATCGTGCTGACTTATCATTTTCAGAGCCCAAAGAAATTTAAAAATTTCATGCAGGACTAAAAAAAAAAAAAAAAAAAAAAAAAAAAAAAAAGGGGTTACTGCACTCTTATCTTTTTAAGTTTTTCGATTAACAGCCAAATACTTTTTTCTGACCGAAAAAAAAGCACTCGCCGGCCACATTGTTTAGTTACACTTGCACAACTAAAATACAACAACTCCAAAATGATACCTTTACAAAGACAATTATGCTCATTTATGAGAGATATTAATTCAGCAATGCCTTTTTTTTTTATGGCGCTGAAGTATCCAGTGCACTTCGACACCACTGCAAAGCACCAATAACATCCAAGTGTCTTTCAAAACTGAACATTCTCTCTTTAATCGCAGCAATAACGTAACTTCACTGTCAACTGGATTACTGCCGATATTAATAATAACTGTTATTGCTGTTAAAATCGCCGCTCATGTTTAGCAACTATTCAAAACGGCCATAAGCATTGTTAAATGAAATGCAAATTGAGCATTGTTATCGTTATAAAGTCACATTTTCTGACAGAGCTCCGGCGTTGTTTTCGTGCGGGCGTATCCAATCGTAGCATTGTGCCTGCACTATCGACGCTGATATTATTAATCAAAGCATTCATGATAAAGCCGCGCATATAGCGACACCATTAGTGGTGTTAGCTCCTCTCAATGCAGCAAAAAAACAGCTCTCGGCCTCAAACGGCGCACTTCTACACCACACACATTATTAGTACCTTTGTACTATCTACTGTGTAGAAAAGTAACGCAACTTTGCAATCAACGCAGATCATAACGGCAAAAATAATGATCAAGCAATGCAACGTGCAAGATCTCCTCGTGTGTAGCAACCAAAATGTTAGGAACAGCTCCCACCTGGATTCAGTACACCTCGACAAACACAATGATGAACATACTGTCCATACGTGGCAATCAAAAGAAGGCATAAACATGCTTCAATACACTGCCAAACTGCAAAAAAAAATAAACATACTGTTTGTTCCATTAAGTGTCAATCAAAAGTGAGCTTTCTTTTGAAAAAGGCTATCGCGGCCCTTTTAGATGCTGTATATTATTATAACGTCACCATCAATGGTATTACTGGTCATATCGTTCTTCGGAGCAATAATTATGTATGAGCAAAATATTAGGAGCAGCTCTCAGCTCGATTCAATCCACCACTAACAGCTCTCAGTGCTCGTCTACATCACTGCAAACTGCAATTTAAAAAAAATTTTTTTTTAAAACAGTGTTGTTCAATTAAGTGACAATCAAGGTGTGGCTAATGTATATAATCATAAATTCGCTGTCAATTGTGTTATTGGTCTTCTAGTAACAATAATGATAAAGTAATGGGAGTCATAATAGGCAACCAAAATATTAGGAACAACGCTCAGCGTGATTCAATACACCAATGCTAACTAACTACAATTTAAAAAATAAAAAAGATCAAAGTGAGCGTTAATATAAATGACTGTATATAATACTACGTTCAATGGGATTTCTGGTCATATAGTTATTAATAGCAATAATAATGCAGCTATGTAAAGCATAAAAGGCAGCCAGAATATTAGGGACAGCTCTCACCATGACTCAATTCACTTCTGCAAGCTCTCAAACGACAGCAAGAAATATATTGTTGCGTTGAATGTCGACATTATTATCTTTCTAAAGGCTCCTGGAGCTATTGCAACGGTATATAATAGTCATGTAACTATTATATCAATGGGATTCCTGGTCATATAATTATTGATAACAATACATAATAGGCAGCCAAATTATTAGGAACAGCTCTCAGCGTCAGGCAATACACTTCTTCTACACAAATGCAAACTACAATAATTAACAGATTGCTAAGTTAAGTGAAAATCAAAAGGGCACATGATTATGTTTTTTTTTAGGGCCTGCATGTCATAGTAATGTCACTACTCTGTTAATAAAGTTAGGTTAAAATATATTATGGTGAACAATATTGTAATGCAATGTAAGTCAATAAGCAGCCAAATTTTTAGCAACAGCAATACACTTCTACAACCAATACAAACTATAATAATAACCATAGTCCTTACTGTATATTTAAAAAATATATAGTGTAATGTACTGTCACGGGGATTGACGGTCATATATTTATTAAAATCACAATAGGCAACCAAAAATGGAATTGGAAGAGCAATACACCTGCAACAAATGCAAACTGCAATAATAGTCCGATATTGTATATCATACGAATGTAACTGATCATATATGTATTAGTAATAGCAAGCAAAATATTCGGAACAGCTCTCAGTCCGATGCAATATGAACTACCGATGCAAACTACAATCATAAACATACAGACCAATATAATGTCACGTCTCCTAATCCAAATATTAGGAGGAGCTCTGAGTGCAACGCAATACATTGCGACACACAATGCAAACTACAATAATAAACATAGTCCTATATTGTGTATATTAGTAATGTAACTACTGGTCCCATAAGCAAAATATTAGGCACAGCTTTCCTCGTGATGCAGTCCACTTCTACAATAATAAAGCCAGTTTTAAATGAATACCCCTCACATAACGGCAATTATTATTATTATTAATATTTATTTTATTTTATTTTTTTGGGAGCACATGTGTTGGATCTCAGGTGTCCCTAATGTTATGTCCGTGCACATATATATAAAGTGATGGATGCGCGTACAAATTGAATGTGAGTGATGAGTTTGTGTAAGGAGGAGAGGAGGGGGATTGGAGGGTGGGGGGGGGCAAAGAAAGAACATATGATGCATGCACTTTGCAATTGAAACAATTCAGCAATAATAATAAAAAGAGGAGAGGTGTGTGTGTGTGTGTGAGGTGGGGGGGGGGGGGGGGGGGGTCGACAATAACAACAAAAGGCGTTTCTTCTTCTTCCGTGACAGCGTTTGAATGGCAGCGCAACGTGAGAGGCGAATGCGTGCGCAAAATGTGTGCGCAAACTGCTAAAAGGCTCGCTGATCAGTGCTGACAGCTGGGATCAAGTGTACCACACGACTACACTCCCAAATGTAATAGGAACGATCATAAAAAAAAAATTATAAAAAAAAAACAAAAAAAAAACAGACGTATATATGTAACTCTGCATGCCTCGCGTTTAAAACTTGCCACCCACTCTTTGCGATGCCAGCAAAATGGGAGTTGAGTCACATTTCACATGAAAGGGAAATTTGGGGAAATTTGGGGAAATTCATGATATCAGATGAGGGGAAAAGAAAAAAAACAATTCCCAGTCTTACCTGCACATGATTTCGTGAGTCAGGAGAACTCTGCACATTTCTGGATTCTTGTCTTGGCCCTCATAAACTATGGCCTGTGTGGAAATGCAAAAAAAAATGACATTGAAATATTGGAAATACATAATGAATAATATATACCGTCATAATATTCAATTAATGTTTTTTTTTTTTTTTGCATGAACTCTTTAACACGTTTGAAAACACATTTTATAATCAGAAATTGTGCATATATGAAAATGTATTATATTAACATCAGACTAATATATAAAAATGTCATATTTTTCCCCCCACACAGCTCGTATTGATGAATTTCCAAATACTAATAATTCCAATGTGTATTGTTTTCCCTCCCATTTAATCCACTTAAGACGGACAGACTGACAGGGGCGCGCGTGTGTGTGTGTGGGGTGGGGGGGTCTGGCGGGGGGGGGTGTATTTTCGCTCCAATAGAAGTGTCATCAATATGCTTATAATCTGGGGATATTTGGGGGAAAGTGTTAATGGGCAATCTGTTGTTTATTTTTGAGCCGCTAACAATGATCTTTTCTGTGGATAAAACGCGGCTGTCTGGCGGTGCACGCTCGAGTAATTTTTGAGCATTGGCTGAAACAGATGGCGTGGAGCTATCAGTTCTGCCGCCCTCCATCCCTCCTCCTCGTCATCCTCATCCTCATCCTCATCCTCCGGTTTCTAAGGAGACCTCGCTATTCTCCACCGGCACCTTTTTTTTTTTTTTCTTTAATAACTTCCCACTATAATAAACCAATTTGCAGTCGTTAATTATCATATATATATATATATATATATATATATTTATATATTTATTTTTTAATTGTATTTTTCACGTGTTTAAAAAAAGAGACATTACAAGTGATTTTTTTATTTCTTTTATTTTATTAGAACAATTTTCCATTGTGCGATTTATCCTTATTGTGTTTGATTTATGTGGCCGTTTTGCAGCCGAGGAAACAGAAATCCATAAATTGCTTGTTCTGCGTCATTGACTCGCATCATTGGCGCAGGAACGTGTGCGTGCGCGTGTGCGTGCGTGCGCGCGCGTGTGTGTGTGAACGGTGGCCCCGTCGCCAGGTCACGTCACGGCTCACATTTTTTTTTTGATTTGTTTTTTATTTTTTTTTAATTGTATTTAATATATGAACAATGAACAAATTATCAACATCTTAATTTGAGTTATAAATTTAAAAAAAAAAAATGGACGGCGTGCGGCGTGTGTTTGCCCTTCAAAAAAAAAAAAGATTTATTATTTTTTTTTAAAAACGCGCACGTGATAAATATAAGATGGGCTGCGTTTAGTTTTCCTCTTTTTTTCCTGATCTAGGTTTCACCTCGCAGCCTGGGCGAGAAAAGGGATCATATGGAGCAGACGTCCTGTTTCAATTTTTAATGTTGGACAAAGTGACTCTCGCAGGCTTTCAGCTTCTCCTGTTACATATTATATCTATTCTTTATTTTTATTTTATTATTAGTATTTTATTACACCCCCCCCCCCCCTCCACCACCACCACCACCACCACCCCCGCCCACTCCCACGCATGCACGTGCCCCCAGCCCACCACCACCACCACCCCAATGCAACTTACCTGCTTCGTCATCGAATCGATTAGCCGAATGTAAAGATCCTGTTCTGTTCTGACGCCTGAACACAGGAAATGTTTTATTATTTTTTTTAAATATATATATATATATATTGATTAGAAATATCAACTCTTACAATATCATGAGTCATATTTGCACTCACCGTTACTGTACAATAACTGTAGTTTGTAATGTATCCCATTGTTGGTTTTTTCACTGGTTGGCTCCTGCAAGAAGGGGGAAAAAAAATCAATAAAGCAATAAACAAAAATATATATAAATTGTGATTTTTGACTTTTTTTTTAAATGTTTAATATTTAGGGTTTTTTCTTTTTGTTTCTTGATTGCTTGTTTTTTCTCCCTTACTTTTTCTTTCTCCACAAAGTCGACGAAAGCCGTCCTCTCGATTTCCACAGGCTGTCCCTGCCTGTCGTACAGCGCCAGGACGAAGTGGAAGAAATTGGACTTCCTGAGGTTGGACGGGGGCTGCTTCTCGTAGTGCGCCCGGGCCAGGCCGACTCCACTGCGAGGGAGGGATGAAAGAAAAAACCAGTAAAAAAAAAAAAATGTTGTTTGTTTTTTTAAATAAAAAGTTGAATCTCGGCAATTGGACTCTTTTTGTTTGTGGAAGACGTTCACGTCTTCCACAAACAAAAAGAGTCCAAATGCCGAGATTCAACTTTCACGAGGATGTATTGAATATTTTATTCTTTTTTTTTTTTTTGGTGGTGGTGGTGGTGGTGGTGGGGGGACCCAATGGTACCTTTGCGCGGCCGTGTTGGCGTCCACGACCCCGGCCGTGTGCATCCACGAGCGCACCGAGTTGAGCCCACCGAGCGGTTCCTCCTTCATGGTCGTGCCGCCCCGCGGTATCGTCTCCTGAATCCCAAACATCGAGCCTCCTGCGTGGGGTGGGGGGGGGGGGAAATTTACCCACGGATTTAAAAAAAAAAAAAAAAAAAAAAAAAAAGGCACAAAAAAGCTAAATTAAACAAAAAAAAGGAGTGAAAGGTGGAAGTGGACGAGAGAGGAGGGAGGGGGGGGGGGGTAAAGGGTCCACACCACGCGTGTCGCTTATCCGTCCGAAAGTCCACGCAGGTCCGCTTTCCCTCGTCTCTCCGTCCGGTGTGAACAAATCTCAAAAGTGCTCGAGTGGGTTAAGAGAGATATCCACACACACGAGCGTCAAGAAAAAAAAAAAAAAAAAAAAAAAATGATGCGATATTATTGTTTTGTTTTGTTTTGGTCTTTTTTTTTTTCCCTTTTTTTTTTTTTTTTTTTGTGGAGGAATACAAAAATGATTGTGTTCGTGGGTGATGCTGCTCTCAAAGTGGACACATCCCCGAAGCACCGGCGTCCAAAACCTTCAGGACTTGACGAAAAAAAAAAAAAAGAAAAAAAAATAGAAAGCCCCACTCGTGGCGGTGCTGGGTAGGGGGGGGGGGGGAAAGGTGCCTCTTCTTGTTCTTCTCCAAACACGGATCGCCAGTGGAAGGTGTTCCACGCTACACGCGAGATGTGGAAGTGGCGGTGGAGGAGAAGAGGGGCCCCGTTCCGTCGCTCGTTCGCTCGTTCGCGTCGTTCGCGTCGTTCGCGTCGTGGCGCGGCGTGGCGTGGCGCACGCTGGATGGGAACATGCAAAACTAAGCCCTCTTTCCCCGAGGACTGCACTCTTTCCCGGGAGCCAAAACTCTAAACCCACGGGAGCGGGGCCGTCACTGGATGACGTAGCGGCAGGGGCGGGGCTTTGACCATATACGGCGGCGTGACGCTTCCTGTTTCCAAAGCGCCGAGCGGCGGAGAGATTTGCCTCGTCCGCTTTTCACCTCCTCTTCTATTCCATTGTAGGCCCTTGCAATGTGGTGAGTCGGATTTTTTATTTTTTTTTTTCAATCATCCTATATGGAATACAAACAAATAAAACATTTAAAAATGCAGAAGAATTAATCCAAGCATCACATGCAAAATAAACAGTTGTAATTGTATTAACGCCATCATTCACGTGTGCAGTCATGGTCATAAATCATGTTTTGATTGTGTGTATGTTTTCATTATTGTACTTTTTTTTAACCAGTATAAATAAAATGTGATTCCCCCCCCCCCCCAAAAAAAAATTTACATTTCCCTATAATAACATTTCTACACACAAACTACACTAAAAATAAGTCATTTTGAATGCACTGAATTCGAACATGTGGATGATTAAAATGTTATTATTCTATTTTACGTCAGCTTTGCCGCATTTTAATCCTGCGCAACCGATGTTCATGTTCAAATTAAGTACTTTTTACAGCGTCGTCTTCTTTTATTACACGCAAGTGCCGGAAAATCAGTAATAATAAGACACATCTTCATCTTTTTTTTTTCTTCTTTTTTTTTTTTCTTAAGAACTGTCTTGCATGCTCCTCGGTCCGAGCAGTTCGCTTCATTAGTGGTGAAAAGGAGGATGAGGAGGAGTAGAAGGAGGAGGAGGAAGAGGAGGAGGAGGAGGAGGAGGAGGAGGAGGGATGCCTGCTTCATCCTGAGCAATCTATCTAGCCGGTGCTGAGGGTTAATAGCTGCTGCCAAAGATAAGTGAATTATAAGCTGTTGCTTTCACCTCCGCGCAAATCTATTGCCAAATTGAGCTTTTCACACACACGCGCGCACCAAATATATATATATATATATAATAATAAAATAACGTGTGCAAAATGATGACAATATTTTGCACACATTTCCGAGTCGCTTATGACAAAAAGTTAACCCCTGATTGCACGCCCTTTTTTTTTTTTGCCTCTTTTTAAATCAGATTTTTTTTTTTTCTCCAAAGCAAATCCTCTTTAGAGATCAGATACTGTTGACTGGAGAGGAGCCGCCACACACACACACACACGCGCGCGCGCGCGCACACACACACACACCCACGCGCGCGCGCACAATGTGTCGGTATAACGATGGCGTCCTGAAAGGGACTTTTTTTTTTTTTTTTTTTTTAAAGCGTATATTTGACAACAAATGCAGCTGGCCCCCGCTCGTTGTGGACATATTAGCGGTGGAAATGAATGCAAATCTGTGTGCTGCAGCCATCTGGACGTGCAGAGACCAAGAGAGAGAGAGGAAAGAGGGGCGTCAGTCAGCTGAGCCCCCTTTTCACTCTTGGTGCATGGTGGTGGTTTTCAGCCATGCAAAAATCAATCATTAACAGGGGGGGGGGGGGGGGGAATCAAAAATGTAATTATAAACATTTTTTTTTTTTAAGGGGGAGAGGAGGTGCAAAGATGGGTGGGGGGGGGGGGGGGTACCACGTGACCCCTACTGTCTCCCACCTCTTTCTTGTGTTGACCTCCACTGATATGGAATCAAACTCCCAATGAGGGCTTCCGGTGTGTGCAGCACACCCAGGGTGGCGCGCGTTGAATTTACGGGGCGAGGCCCTTCATGATCGCCCCCAAATTTGCATGTAAATGGCCGACATCAGCCTCCGACGCGTGCCAGGGGCCAGCGGGCCTCCCAGATGTCGCGGCAAAGTCAATCAGCCGGCCGCTGCCCAGCTGTCCATCCCACAAATGCGCGCATCCCGCACATTTCATCTGCAGCACAATCACATTTCAATATAGTTGTGCTTTTGAAAGCAAAAAAAAAAAAAAGGCGCTTTTGTTGCTGGGCGCTCACCTGCATCGTGATGTATGTTTTCATGGTTCTTTATTAAAGGGATCTTTTGTCGATTAATTATTAATTACACGCACGCCCACGGTGCCTTGCAAATTCTTAATGATTAGAGAGGCAGCCCACGCAGCAACCTTACATTTTTGTCCCCCTTTCACTGGAAACTATATTTTTATTGATTTTTCATGGTTAGTTCTTTCACCGGAAAGTAGGTTTTAGTTTCATATATTGGATTCATTTTGAATGGTTTCTTTCACTAAAACGTATTTTAGTCGTATGATTATTTAGCCGTTTGGACGTGTTAAAAAAAAAATTCGCCCCAAAATGTTTTCAAAGATTTGCAATTGTTTATTTCACCTAAACCATATTTTTAAAATGACTCTCCCATCCTCGTAACTCAAAACACATTTTAATATATTAATTTGTAATCCTTGACACATTTTAATTTAATCTTTGCATGTATTCGTAATTATTTGTCACCAAATTATTGATATTGTAACATTTACGTTGCTTTTTAACGAGCGTTTTCCCATGTTTCTTTTATTAAATATGCTAACATTTTCATTGAGTTCTAAGGATTATTTCCCAATGTCTTCTTTCACTCTAATCTTTTCATTGATTCCAAATGTTGGTTTCACCCAAAACACTTTTTCATTGTAAAATATGGATTTTAATGAAATGGAAATGGTTCCCCCCCCCCCCCCCAGCCACAAACACGTTTTATTACATATAATCATTTTCTCGTGATAATAAAACACATTTTTGGGTTCATTAAAAATAAAAGTGTTCACATGTAGCTCACAATTAAAATGAAAGCATCCCCCATTCCACACGCACGAAACAGATTAGAACGAGACATAAAAAGGAACAATTATGGGGTATTTTTGGCATTTTCTTTTTAGCATGGTAAAAACATATTACAGCCAAGAGGAGTGATGGGATCGATTTTGGTCGAGCCGATAGACGGACAGCGCCCCTCTTTGGCAACATACATTTTTTTTTCTTCCTCCCACTTCCACGAGGAGCCAAAATCTCGACGAGGATTTTAGCGAGGAAAGAAAAAAAAAGACCTAAAATAAACGCTTATATGTGTATTTTCATTTCTTCACTACTATTATTATTATTATTATGACTATTATTATTATTATGAATGGCTTTGAAAAATGTTGCATCCGTATGAGAATGAATGAAAAAGCCCAATTGTGTCTAGCGAGGCCAGGAAGACGCGCGTGGAGAATAATAATAAATACAAATAATTATTATAATAATGATAATACGTTGAGTGTTCTGCTGTGACGTCACATTCGGTGTCCAACTTATATTGTGTGCACTGGTGAGTTGTGTCAAGGGCATCAATGTGTGTGTGCGTGTGCGCGCGAGCTCTATTTGCATTTCCATTCTGATGTGGAAAAGATTATTATTTTTTTTTTTATACCCGCGCGCGCTTCCGAGCCTCGCGGCGCAGTCTGTGGGCGAATTACATTTTAAAAGAAGGCGAGAGAAATTAAATAAGAAACCGAGACCACTTCAGGGCTATTAACATCTAAAATATCCCTTGGAAATTTCCACCGGAATACACATGACCAAAAAAAAAAAAATAAAAAATACCCAGGGTGCCATCACTCTCATGCAGACCGCCGCCCCCCCCCCCCCCTCATTACAACACCCCCCCCCCCCCCCCCCTTCAATCCAATCCTAGTGGTGTCCATCACCGCTGATTTAAATAAAAGTTCGACGCGTTTCTTGAGTGGTGTCAAAGAGGGAGAAGGCAATAAATAGTGATTATTCAGCCATAAGTGGGAACATATTAACTTGAAGGCCAAATGAAGACTTCCAAAAGGTCACATTTGAAATCTCATCATCGGGCGGGGCTCCGGTCACGTGTCTACCGGACGTAATCATAAGCAACAAAGTACACCAAACGTGATCATAAGCTGAGTGTAACAAAGTCCTAAAACAAGGATCGGCAACCTACGGCCCATGGGCCACAAACAGCCCACCAAAGCGTTTTGATCCAGCTGACAGTAAAGTTCGAAAAAACAAATAAAACCTCAGAAAAAAATGTTAGAAAAAGCCCCAAAACATTCAACCCACAAATGCTTACCATATATAATAATAAACATATGTTTAGGTGCTTGCATCTATTTTTTTCTCTCCATACAATTAGGCTAGGAAAACAGTTGCCCAGCCCCTCGATTTAAAAAAAAAAAAAAAACCTGCCTCAGTTATGTATAGAGGTTAGAATATGAGGTGTGTCAGAAAAGTTCCAGGACTGTTTTCCCTTCAACGTGGGCCAGACGATCGACCGGCACACCTAAAAAGACATCCAGTGACGTTTCCTTCGTTCAGTGCGCGAGAAGAGGTGATCGCCATGACAACGCACCCGCTCACAATGCCCTGAGCTTCGCACAGTTCCTGGCCGAGAAGAACATCGCCGTGCTGGAGCAACCTTCCTGCTCAACCGACCTGATTATTTTCCTTGCTTCCTGAACCTTGAGAGGGGCATCCAGGGGACACACTTTGAAGACCCGGGCAACATCAAGATGGCCACAACAACAGAGCTGAAGAAGGGAATAACTTGTAGTTTACATTTGAAATACATCTTGGGCGACAACAGTCCTGAAACTTTTCCGACACACCTTGTATATCTTGACACTTGTGTTCAGTGAGAATCAAATGATTAACTCCACAGTACTGGTGATGGCAAAGAGGTAAGGTGTGACATAAAACCAGAAATTGGTAGTCTTAAAGTTGCCTATGAGTCATATTTGTATGTTTTCAGAAAACAAGAAAAAAAAAAAAAAAACACAACAAAAATCCACTTGCCTCGATTCAACCTTTGCGACTGAGAATCTACAAACATGAAGAAAAAACAAAAATGTTTGATCAAACACAATGGTGTTTTGTTATTGATGTTGTGACAGTAAGTTAAAAATGACTTGGGCAATTACGCCATTAGGCTAACAAAAGTGTCCTGGCTGCTCAGTACAAAATGGCTAACGTGACGAGTCACATCCTGGACACGTTCAACTAATTATTAACAGTGGATAACTACAAAATATTCTTCTGTCTTCATGTACATCATTTCATCACATGATACATCATTAACAGCAATGTGGCGCTAATGAAGGCGCCTCCTCCTGTGTTGTTGTTTTTATTTTTTTTCCAGCGATGCAGCGCGACTTCTTGCACTCCGCCGGCATCCGCGCCGAGCGCCGAGGTGCGTGGCTATTAACAGAAATGTTAATTGTGATGTCACGAGAGCGGGAGTCAAGGTGAAAGCTACACGGCGAGAAAGAAGACCAAGAAGAAGAAGAAGTGTATGCTAAAAATAATCCACCAGCACACAATGATCCTGCAGAGTAGTGTTTGTGGCAAGGGACCTTTTTTTTTTTTTCCAAGAGGTGGGGGGGGGGGGGGGGGGGGAAAGAGGAAGTCAATGAATTGGAAAGCTACATTTTTGTTGTCTTTGTTTCAAAAGGCCTTGTTTTCCCCTGCAAATTGTATAATGCTGCTCTTTGTTCTACACGCCACATGAATAGCTTGTCCTGAGCGAGTACACGCTCGCGCGCGCGCACACACACACACACACACACACACACAAACACACACTGAGGAACTGATCATCTTAAAAAAAGCAACGCCCTGATGCTCACTTGGCCTACTTTGCAGTGGGAAGGGGAGCGCCATTCCGGGGAGGGGCGGCCACGGGAGAGTGCGGCGGATGTTCACGCATTCTGGGAAAGACGGCGAGAGTGATGCGCGTCAACATCTTCTTCCCCGAGCACGTTCGCCCCCCACGTGCTTCCTGTCCTCGTTGCACGACGGCAATGTAACCCGAAATTTGTACAGCGTCGTAGGCTCTCACTAGCCCACGCTAACGCAGCAGTAAAGTCACAATTACAGTTCGTAACCTGGAAACGTTGTCGTGTTCCTTTCTCAAATAAAAGTGCTACCTTGACTCACAAGCGCCCCAACTTACAAAATGGTCTAAATTTATTTAGCTTTGTGTTGCGTGCAGAATTTGACTTACAAGGGAGCTTCAGGCACTCCGCCACTAGATATCGGCAGCGAATTTGACAACATCCAGACACCATCTGTTCATGCGGTTAACTCGCAGTGAAAGTGCAGTGACAGTTGTGTTTTATGCTTGCATTTTCCCTGTTTTGCGCTGGTATTTTGCCAGGTTTATTTTTTCTAACCATGGGCCCTAAGAAAGTGAGTGCTTGGAAGAAGCGAAAGATGTCATTTGAATTAAATCTTGAAATCGATGAAACACATGAGCGTGGTGTAGCGTGTAGACTTGGCAAAGCAATACGAGTGTAGTACTTCTAAGATATTTACTATACTGAAGCATAAGGAGTTGATAAAGGTTATAAAGCATTGCTGGGGTGCTAAAATACATTTTACGCTGCTATCCATAAAAAGATGGAGACGCTCCTGAAAGTGGCCAAAAAGGCAAAAAAACAGATTAAGTGAAGTGGAAAAAAAGTGAGAATTGAGGAAAATGTATTAGTTTATTTATTTACATTCCAATTTGTCATATTAATGTATGTTTTTTATACAGTACAATACAACGCAGTGTTGTTTATTATTAAAACACAATGCAAAAATGATTGACATTTCCATTCATTTGAATGGAGACAGTTGACTGGTTTTGCAAGTGAATTGAGTTCCGAGCATGGTCACAGAACAACTTACATTTGCAAGTCAAGGTACCACTGTAGTGCTTTGCTGCCATCTTGTGGCACCCATAGGCAATTATAAACCGTTTGCGGTTTACGTATAGATGTTGGCTATTTGGGCACGATTCTATAAAATGGTTTCATGAGTAGTTCGCTGGGGGCGGACACCATGTCGGTAACATTGTACTGTCATGTCTTGGCCGTGTCTACGTGTCGGATTAGACGCTGTATTTACTCAAATAGAGGAAATTGATATTATTCTACATCAGTAACGACCGTTATCATTTCAGTAGACAGGCACCCATGTAGGAAACAGTACAATGTGTGAAATTGTCCGCGTACTTTGAACGGGGTAATAATAACGCTATCCGGTGGACAAACATGAACGTCAGCAGTGTGTCCTTGGTGTATGACAAGAGTTTTGTTTCAACGTAACCTGAATTTGCACTTATGTCAGACGATGCTGTAGTCTATCTGTAGTCTAACTTACGCTTGCGCTGTAGCGAAGTCACGATCACAGTCCAGGCCGTGAATAAATAACAAATAATAAACAATAAATAAATAAATAAAACAGTATGTTCCTAACGGCACAAACCTCCTAACCTCAATACGTCGGTACTGTCGTAAATCGCCGACCCCCTTTGTCTTCTTTTTTGACTTTGCAATTCAGATTCCTACTGAAGCTTAACGCCCGAGCTAAAAAGGCGGCCATTTCAGTCGTCAATTCCTGTTGGATTTGAGCAGCATTAAGGAAGCGCGGCGCACGCCATCTGCTCTGACTGTTGATCGATAGCACGACAGGTCTTCGCCGCCGCTCATTTAGGCCTTCAGGTGGCTGCTCGGGTTACACAACACCAGGTCAGCCAGGGGTGGGACGGGACGGGGATGGGGGTGGGGGGTGGTGGTGTGCGGATGGGGTGGGGGGGGGGGGGGTGAAGAAGTCGGCGCTCTCGAGTTTGGCTCGACAGACTTTCCGCGTGGAGCAGCTTGATAATCTGGGGCTTGGTGTACAGCGCCTAACCAAATGTCGACATCTGTGAGGGTGCGCGCGAGGAAAAGCTCCTCGGAGGAAGAGGGGATCATCATCTTAGCTCTCCTCACCTTGAAGCGCGCCCGTCGGGCTTTAAGAGGCAGATGAAGAAATCCTAACGCAAACACGCCGAGTCCGGTTTTCACCGCATGTGCGACACCGAGGCAAAGGGCAACCTTGGCGGATCACTAAAGGGCTTGAGTTTTCACTGCCCGTGGATGTCAACATTCTTGTATCCACATACACTCACAATGTATATGAGGGGCGTCCAGACTTTTTCTTCCAAGGGCTTTGATTAGAAAAATGGAAGGCTGCAAATGCCACTTTGAAATTCTTCCCCTTTAATTTAGTTACAGTAACATGCTCAAACCAAACTTTGACACACAGCAGAAAGTGGCGCAAACTAACGCAATTCCAACTTTTGGTTGTTGTCACTGCATTATGTTTATTCATCGAGGTGTTATAAATAGAAATGTTACTGTTTACTTACGTAAATAGTTTATTTTTTCGTCGTCGTGGACAATATTTTCAATGGTTAATCTTAGCACCTGCTGAGGGCGGCAAATAAATGGACGGCGGGCTGCAAATGACTCCCGCCCGTAGTTTGGATATGCCTGAGCAAGTGGCCGCACAAACGGTTCACTTGGTCTTTTGCTCCGCAGCGTGTGTGAAAGTGACTTTGACTCTCCTGAGGAAAAGTTTGAGCATCTGTTCCGCCATGTAGTCTTTGTGGAGAAATGAAATATTGAACCGATGGAGTGCGCCATGAATGTTTCACTCGCACGACGCCGATGCCGATTATACGGGGAGTGGCACTTTACGCGCACGATCCCGGCATGTATTTGTTGCTTTTAAGTGCGCCAGATTAGCGCGCCACAAACCGTTCCGTTCAGTTTAGCAGCGACATGCTCCTCTAACAACGACGATGACACAAACACACAGGACCGAAAACACACATTTAAGTGTTTGTGGTCATCTTCTGGTGTTGAAGAGCTAATTGCTAACATCAATACACAGACATGACTGTAGGCTTTATGAGACTCACTAGTGAAAAATAATAAGTCATTTGAAGAAAACACACTAATTTGTGCGTTACTTTGACAATTTCCTACAAAAGGTAGTGGAGCACGGACTAATTTGCAGGTAGTAGGATTTCCTACAAAAAGTAATGTGTCAACACAAATTCATTTGTGAAACTTCCTACAAAAGATAAATAGTACAACAGGGATGAATTTGAGGGTTAATTAGTAGGATTTGTCACGAAAAACTGCAAAGACTAATGTGTGGGTTACTCAGCGTAATTTATTACAAAGAGTAATGTGTACCAAACTGACTAATTTGTGGGTCACAAAATAGAATTTGTTATTGTTTTGCAAAACTAGTGTTTTGTAGCATTTCTCACAAAAAAAGTAGTAGAACTTTTGCCAATTTGGGGTTTACTTACAAAAAGGTATTTGATAGAAAACTTGATTGTATGATTTTTTTTTTTTTTTTTTTACAAAACGTAAATATTAGAAAACGGGCTGATTTCAGTTTTTTTAATATGATTAGTTACTTTAGAAAAGTCATTAGAAGAAAGCTAAATTGCGCAACAATTTTTTTTCTGAAGAAAATGGACGCAATCAAATTGTAACTTCCAAAAAGTAAATAGTAAAAATATGACACATTTTTGGGTTGCTTACAAAAAGTAATTAGTAGATAAATGACTCATTCTAGGTTACTATATAGTAGGATGTCTTACAAAAGGTAAGGTAGTAGAAACCGACCTACTTGTGGGTAAGTAGGATATCTTTAAAAAAGTAATTAGTAGAAAACTGACACATTTTTTGGGTTACTTACAAAAGATTAATTATGAGAAACCTGACAACTTTTTGGGTAACTTACAAAGAGTAATTAGTAGATGACTAATTTTAGGTTAGTGTTTAGTAGGATTTCTTACCAAAGATAAGGTAGTAGAAACGGACCTACCTGTGGGTTAGTAGGATGTCTTTCAAAAAGGAATTAGTAGTAAATTGACACATTTTTGGGGGAACTTACAAATATTCATTCTTAGAAACCTGACCAATTTTTGTGTTACAAAAAGTAGTTAGTAGAAAGGTGACTAATTTGAAGGCAAGTAGAAGAAACTGATCTACTTGTGTGTTAGTAGGCTATCTTGCAAAAAGTAATTAGTAGAAAGCAGACTCATTTGGGGATTTCTTAGAAGTACAACTCAAACAAATTTATAGGATTTCGGACAAAAATAGATTAGTAGAAAGCTGGCGAATTAATGTGTTTTTTAGTAAGATGAAAATACAAAAATAGTATATACCTAACCCCTATTTACATTTGAATGATTGGATCTTTATGGCTGAGTTTATAATTTTAGCATGTCTGCTGTGTTTGTGCAAAATAGTCCATTTCAGACATAGTGCTAAAAACGTCCGTGCAATTTCCCACGTAATTAGCCATGCGAACCACTTTCGACACACTAGCACTGCTTTAGCTGCTCACGTTTGCTCCCGATATCGCAATTGTTCGACGTTAGCATTTGGCTATCATCGCAGAGATGATAAAATGGTGTCATGAGTAGCCTTTTGTGAGTGGCGCTAGGAGAGTTCCGTCGCTAAAAGGACGAGACAAAAGCCAGAAGGCGCCACGGGTATAAGGTTCCGCCCAGCGACAATGGCCAAAGTTTCAACTTGCAGCGGGATGGGTGTAACTTTAACTGGAATCGTGTGGATCAAAGCCCGGCAAACAAAGTGAGTGGAAATGCTGCGGGAGAGCGTCTGCGCTCCCGTGAAGGACAGCTACAGACCCCGGGCCCGCCGATCCAGACTAATTACTGACACTCTGTTTTGGTTAAAGGCCAGGCCCTAATTCAACATTAGAAAGCGAAAAGCTCTCCGTCTTAACAATAAATCCAACAAAGGCTGATTAATTCACACCCGCCACGAACATAGTCAATTTTGTATCGCATGTGAAACATTCATCCTGCCTCTGCTGTCTTTGGGAGCAGAATTATTCAGTGGCGCTTGTTCAAATGAGAAACGCGGCCTTGGAAATGCGCGAGGCTTACGGCGAGCCATCAGGTGAGTGCGTATACAATGCCGACGTGTAACCTTTACACTGCGCTTGAACCCGCACATACAAGTGTTATGAAAGGTCCCTGTGGCGCGGCGCTCCTCTCACATGGATTTGACGACTTGCCACTTTATTAGCTGGTAAGCCCCCCCATACGTGTTCTGTACAGGGATGGCGATGGGGTGGGTGGGGGTCGGGGGCCTATGTTATGAGCCGGGATTCTTATTGTCTGCTGGCGTTATTAGAAGGGAGAGTGTGCAGCACTCTTTTCCACACACCCGCCAATCCAACAAACAGCACCCCCAGAGAATAGGCCGACTGTTTGAAGGCGTGCTACAAGTGCAATTTAACCCATCTTATTTACAATGTGATCGCTTTACAAGGACATGCTTTCTGCAAAGGATCCACGTCTAATAATTCTCCTCAGTGTGATTCATTGATTTTTTTTTTTTTTCTTCTTCAGAATATATTTGATGTGAAGTCCAAATAAGCCTGTAGACAACAGAAAAATAAGAGTCAACTTAAAGAAAATCTTAATGGATTGGCAGCACGATTCAACAAGCAACTAAAATGCAGTTAAATTTAATTCAATGTTAAATCAAGTGTAATTACAGAGGGGCTGAATGATACTTTTACCAGGAAATAGTTGGTGGCCTTTCACTGTGTCATCAACACATCTTGCAAGGGGGGGGAAATAGCAGTTGAATAATAATAAGTGCCATACTGCCATCTAGTGCACACATTACTGCACCGTATGTAAAAGATGCACATCACTGAGCCAACATACATAACTGATGTAACAGTAAAAGCAGTGGTGTGCCATGCATTTGGAACCTGGGCCTTCAGTGGGGACTTACCTGCCTTAATGCACCTCTTAATAATACCAAAATTCATCCATCCATCCATCCATCCATCCATTTTCTGTACCGCTTCTCTTCACTAGGGTTGCGGGCGTGCTGGAGCTTATCCCAGCTACCTTCGGGCGAGAGGCGGGGTACACCCTGAACTGGTCGCCAGCCAATCGCAGGGCACATACAAACAAACAACCAATCGCACTCACATTCATACCTGTAGGCAATTTTAGAGTTTTCAATTAACCTACCATGCATGTTTTTTTGGACGTGGGAGGAAACCGGAGACCCCGGAGAAAACCCACGCAGGCACAGGGAGAACATGCAAACTCCACACAAGGTGGGGCCGGGAATTGAACCCCGGTCCTCAAAACTGTGAGGCTGAAATGCTAACCAGTCGTTCACCGTTCCGCCAACACAAAAATCACTGCACAAAATCAATATTCATCTAATAACATGACAAAAACATAAAATATTTAAATAAAATACATCATACTCACCAGAGATGATGTTGATTATTAAATGTATTAATGTGTGCAGAGTGTCTTGCTAGTCAGACTTTGCTTTCCCTGACCGACCAATCAGAGGACGGAAAATCTATGACATCGTCGAGGGCCAGCGCTCTGGCCCTGTGAGGCCAAATTTGAAATCGAATTAGTTAAAGAAACAGTTCCATTGCTAATATAGTTACAGTTACGTACATCTGTCAGCAGTCATGAGTCTGATTCTGAGCGCCTGTGACCACTGTATTCTTAATTGCTTAAAACCATAAAATACTTTTTAGAAACGAGATGCCCGAATGAATGGCATCTATTTTATTAGCATTTTTAAACACTTGATGACAACAAACTCAGATAGCAAATAGATCTCAAGCATCTCTCTTTTTCAACGTAAACGTGTTTACACCAAAGCAGGCTACCACCTAAAAAAAATACATATTTTTTTACTCCAAGTACCACCATCATGACCAACATTAAAATAAATTAAAAACAAGATTGCGGTTTTGTTCCTAAATTGTGTAATTAATATTATTGTAAGCCACTGTAACATTATCCACAGTTTGACCATTAACAATGCACTAAAACATAGGGGGGGGGAAAAACTGTACTTAAATAATTATTCTAGTAAAATGTACTGTACATAAATGGTCAATAAAAGTTTGACCTAAATAAAATGTTTAAAGACAAAACCGTTCTTAAAGATTAAACACAAATGTATTGAACTTAAAAGTTAAATACAACGGAACTGTATTTATTTAGGCAGTGTTTCTTTCGCAAACCACTCAAGGACGACCAGATAGCCAGAAGGCAGCTTGCGGCTAACGTTAGCATTTGCTTTGTCTTCCAACTTTGGGCGACTTAGTGTTCCCCCACATATTTGCCATTTGCTACTTGCAAATTCACATTTTCTTGTGCCATGTCTAATATAAAAGTATTTGTTTGGGGCATTCTTGCGGCATTTTGGTGCTAATGACATGTTGAAGTGAAGGGAGGAGCTTCATTTAGACAGGTCATCGCCCTGTCTTATAGAAAAGTAGTGCTTTGCCATCATCTTGTGGCATCTATAGGAAATTATAACCTTTTTGGGGGGGGGGGGCTCAATTACTCCTGGATTTTGTCTTTGCTTCTTTTGGAATAGTAAAGCTTGCAAAAAAAGCCAAATAAAAAGCAATAAAAACAATCTGCATAAATAGTTGCTGGCTGAAAAAGTGTAAAGTCTCACATGATATGGTGACATCACGCATGATGACAGATTAACTTTTGTCGCCAATTTTTCACACTTCTGCATGGAATGCGCCGGCTCCACTGTAAAATAAACAAACTCTTATGTTCTTCAATGTTAGAGTGAGTTGAAAATGGAAGAAAAAAAGACCAAAAAAAATGAAAAGAAAAAAGGGAAAGAGGCTCACATGAAGAGTGGAAGCAGCGGCGCGTCCTCCGCGTCTGACCTCCGGTGATCTGCGCATGCAAATTATATCAAGGACCTCAAGCACGCTCATCTGCTGGGTCTTCTGGCTTCGTGCTCGCCAAGGCGGATGGATGCTATAGAGACAACACAACCAAAATAATAATTATAAAAACAAAAAAAGCAAGACTGCTGAATAATTAAATGTGTTTGTCTTTTGCTGCTCTGTATGTGTATGTGTGTGTGTGTGTGTGTGTGTGTGTACGTACGCCTGGACACAGCTTCATGCCCCTGAGCACAGCAATGGTTAGTTTTAAAAACTGTCTGATGGACCAAACATGGGGGAGGGGTGTGTGTACGTGTAAGGTGTATGTGTTTGCAAGGTGATCTGTGAGGTGGTGTGTGTGTGTGTGTGTGTGTGCGTAAAGGCAAGCAACGACAAGGGGAGCTATGTTTGATTTTAGTGGGTTACTTCCTACAATTGCTTACAAAAGGTCAATAGTAGAACACTAGCTAAACTGCGGGTAAGTTAGTAGGATATCCCACAAAAATAATGAGTAGAAACTTGACGAATTGTTGGGTTACTTACAGATAGGAAGTACAGTGGTGCCTTGAGATACGATCCCCTGTTGGGCCAATTTTTTTTGCTCTGACTTGCGACCAAATTATTAAATACTTTCAATACGAGCGCCGTATGGTGGCAGAGAACTAACTCAACTCACTTCACAACGAGCAGCAGTTTGGTCGAGAGTGAACAATTCTTCAAAAAAGATGCTTCAAGGTGTTTATTGACACTCGCAGCTGGTGTTTACTGTCAAACTTAAAACAGAGAATTACACATTGCGTATTTGAAACAAACACACAGCTTTGCTTTACAACAGTCCGTTTAGCCTAATGCTAACTAACAATGCAAAAACGCCATAGCCGAGCTAATGAATAGCATTGATTTTGCGGTTTAATCACCCTTTAAGCAATGGATTTTGGGACACAGAGGATGGAGCAACGCATGTAGACATTACTGCAGCTTATAGAGGTGTAACTTGTAACCGTCTACATGTATATCTGTATGTCTGTATTATACTTCCCCCAGGTGGCCAAAGCACACACAAGAGACGGCGGACCAGCACAATGTTCATGAAATTGAAGCAAACAAAATGTGGCAGAAACAATTTGAAATAAAACAATACATTCTATTGTGTCAATATTGAATGTTTTTATAAAGAACAGATTAATGACATTCCATTTATTTCAATGCAGAACGATGATTTGAGATATGCATGTTTCGAGGTACGCAAAGTCACTGAAGAAATTAAACTTGTATCTCAAGGCACCACTGTGGTAGAAACATGACAAATTTTGCGGTTAGTACTCTTTCTTACACAAGGTAAATAGTAGAAAATGATCTATGTTGAAAAGTGTAAGAGGTGAATGAATGACTTTTTAAAGTCGGTTTAAAAAACATCAACAATAGGTGTTTTGTGTGTCAGAGATGCTTTCAAAAAAAAAAAAAGGAAAAAAAAGTCAATACACCTTCATTTTGCCCGCGCTGGTAATGAGCCATATTTTCCTCGGAAAATGGCGTCTTCTCCGGAGGCGGCGTGTCTGCTGAATGTGGCCCTGATCCTGGATGAAACAGAAGGCTCACCAATCAATCTCTCCAGGTTGCCCACAGCCAGAGAAAGCAGCTGCACCACGTTTGCCCAGCGACACGTTAACATACGGCCGAGCACAGGAACCGTCCGCGAGCAGCCTCTAGCTGTCTTATAATGAATTCCCGGCGGGATCGGGAACTATCAGAGTCAGTGGTGTTACTGGAGGCTTGGAATAAAGTCAACACCTCTCCTTATACCTGATGAAGCTACAGCGCTGCAACCAGTGAGCACCCACAATTCACACTGAACTTTTGAGAAAAGTGAGGACAAAAATCCAATAGACGCCGGTAATTAGCGTGATAGCGCACATTTTAGAAATGTGCGCTATCAAGGGTTCGGTTTCTCCTCCCACTGATTGTCAAGTCTTCTGTTTTGGCAAAGACATTCAAAACAACGATTCATTGTTTTGTACATGCGTCAGTACACGGTTAACCTGTTCAATCACAAGTTTGGAAATTAAAAGTAGGGAACCTTCTAATTTCTGATCTTGACTACAGACCTTTTTTGTTTGAGAGAAACCTTGCTCAGTCAAAATCTCAGCCAGCGCAACTATTTTGGGTCGTCATCGTCTCCTCGGCATTCCGTTAGATATTTTTGAAACTTTATCTGCTAGTCATTGTTAAGCTCCCAAGGGAAAATTCAAACGTTCGAGTTTCAGGAAACTAGAGGCACTCCTGCCGAGCATTGTTGGGTGCCATTAGCCCCTTTTCCCACCAAAAGCCCTTGAACTTGTAGTTTCTGGAAACCAAGAGTTCCTGGAACTAAAAGGTTCTTATGACACATGTATAGGAGAGACATACAGATATACTGTACTGGCGGCTCAGCTCCTCTCAACTTCTCAGTACGGCAGTAATATTAGTTGTTCTTCGCACAGGATAAAGAATATTCACCTGTGAGTATTGTTATATGGTCTTTCTACATGTGTTGCAGCACTGTTTGTGTTCATATAGCCATTGCTTAAAGGGTAACAACCCTGCCACATAGATGCTAATTGTTAGCCCATGTGCCTATTGTTTCCCATTGTACGTTATTAGGTGGTAGTGGAGGCTATGCGGTTGTTTTAAATACACGTGTAATTCCTTACAGTAACCTTCAGCTGAGAGTGGAAATAAACAGCTTGAAACCTCTTTTTTGAAGACTACTTAATAATTATATCTGCCAAACTGTCGCTTGTTGTGAAGTGAGTTGAGTCACCTGTCACCATACAGAATTTACAAGCCATTGAGGAGCTTGACCGTGAAGTGGACGTGATACACTTATGCCATCAGACACTAGGGCTACTGGTAAGACTTAGATGTATATGATAATTACACAAATTATTGTAGAAATGAACTGCAGAGTAATTGAAGTTATTCTGGCACTGTTGTGTGTTTTAGATATGTGCTTAGCGATGGGGTTGTGTCTTCATGGACCATGACTACGCAGTGGGTTTTCAGAAGCTAACGCTCATCTGCGCGTCTAATAAAATTCCACGCAGCTCAGCTTACCTCTTGGCTATGACATGACAGCTGTGTTTCTGCATGATAGTGCTTCAGACAGTGTAGTTTAGCAGTCAGACTCCAAACGTCGCTTGAGAAATTTAGTGAAACCTTTAAAAAAAACGGAAAAAAAACACACACACAAAAAAGAATATTCAATATTTTGCTTTCAATATTTAGGAAGTGTTAAGTTCCATGATGTTTTAGTTTTAAGCTGGCACATGTAGTATCTAAAAGGCTGCAATCAGTTATACACATGTATAATTATGAATGAAAAGTGTGTAGTATATTTATATTTACATTAACAATAAAATATATAAAATATTAATAATATATTATATTAATATATTATAATATAACAAATATTACTGATGGGCAATGTTGTCTTTGCAATAAAACAAGATGCAAATAAATCTAACACAATGTTCCTGTTTGTTTTCTTGGTACTTTTTTTGCAAGTAACTTTTTCACTCACACCTGGTTTATTTTGATAATTTGTGTTCCTTATGTTCCATATTAGCGGTTGCAGCTGTAAGCAGTGAATTTCTCCGTTGTGACATCAGCCAAGTCTTCTTAAGACCACTTGAGAAGCACCATCATGTGCACACGTTTTCTGCATTGTCGTCTTTTTTGCACCAGGTGGTGCTAATTGACCGTGAAATACAAACGCTTGCAAGGTGTCAAAGTGCATTGTATGTATTTTGTCCCTTCTTAAATAAAATCAACTCATCATAAACACTAAGGGAAGTTAATATCCCAGAACAATTTACGAGGCAAATTTTTTTTTAAATACTATTTTTGAAAACTTAATACTCACGTGCATACCACTGTATGGTAGAATGATTATTAATTTTTGCAAAACTGTATGTTGCTGTTGTGGGGATGTTGTTATTGTTGTTACTTGTCTTGTTACTTGTAGTATTAATGAGAATGATCACATTCTCAAGCAGATGTGTTATTTAAGACATTGACAACTAGAGTGGACTAACTCCGTTTTTGTCATTTTGCAGGACTGATATAAATTAAGTGCAATAATGGACTTGCCCCTACATGTCTAAATTTGAACTAAACCTTGATTTAGACTAGCATTCAAATTGACAGACTTCAGCACTTCAGAATGACCAAAAAGGATTTACCTATTTTTCATGTAATTATGAATATTGCTGATCTATCTATCTATCTATCTATCTATCTATCTATCTATCTATCTATCTCAATGGCCACTTGTGCATCATCTTTATGCCTACGTATTCTACATTTTTGCCATGTTCCCACTAGGTGGTGCTCATTGACCCGTGAAATACAAATACATGCAAGGCGTCATATTTCTGTATTTTAAATCTGAAAAAAATAAATCAACACTTAGTGAACTTATTCGTACAAAACATTTGACAAGTTTATTATTTTTTAAATACTATTTTTAAACGTAGTACTCATGCGCATTATATTACTGTGACACTGTACGTTAGTTTTTTTTTCTATCGTTTTTATTATAAAATGTATGTTGTTGTTTCAGTGATGTTATTGTAGTTATATTTTGTTTGTTGTACTGCAGTATTAATAAGAATCATCACATTCTCGTGCAGATGTGTTATTTGTGTGCTCGTAATTTGAATAGACTTAGACCAGACGCAGACGTGCTGGGTAATGTAAAATGTAAGATAAAGAATTAAAAGCCATACCGATGGTTATAAAGTGGTGAACTTCCTTACCTTGGTGATGCTGAAGCAGGATGGAGGAGGACGCGCGAGTGTGGCATGCGTACATGACGTCACCGCTCCATGTCCCGTGCGCCATTTTGGAAAGGGGGAGAGAAGAGGGAGAGAAAAAAAAATCACGGATAATTTGTGTGCTCTTGACAGATCCCAAAGCCCCGGCGTTTTGCACCGATCGTGGATGTTCACCGTTAACTCTGAGCGAGCCGCGCGCGTCGTTTTGGGCATCGGACGCGCCGAGTACAGCAAAAAGCGCTGCTAAATGAAGCAATGGCGGGTGAGCTACTTTATAGTGAAGAAGGGGAGGAAAAGGATCCACCACCTCGCTTAGCCTGTGTGTGCGTGCGCGCGCGTGTGTGTATGAGATGGCCCTGAGTGTGTGGAAGTCAGCCGGCTAAGCTAACTAGCGGGCTAGTTGTCATAACTGTGTCACTGTCAAGTCATTTGTTGTCCAAATGAAACTGTCGTGACAAAACTAACACTTCTCTCTCTTTGTTGTTGTTGTTTTTTTTTTTTTTACCTTCCAGGGGTTGCAGGAGGAAATGATTTTCAGTGGTGTTTCTCTCAAGTGAAAGGAGCGATAGATGAGGATGTTGCGGAAGGTAGGTTGCTAACGTTAGCTGGGCTGGAATGGAGGAGGAGAGCTTAGCCGCTCTTTTTACGCTTCGTTCGGGTTAGTCAGAAGCTGCCGCCGGTGTGGCTACGGTGGCTGAATGAAGTGCGTTTGTGTATTATTGTGTCGAACGTGCCGTTTTCCTTGTAACGGGGACGCTACAGTGTGTGCGGCTAGCTAGCCGAATGCTACACGGCGGCTAGGCTATGAAAGGGGGAGCGCCTGTGGTCGTGACGTCAATGCACTGCGCCCATAAATTGTCCTGTGACATCACGCTCGAGTTCATTCATTCATACAATGTACACGTAATATAATGATAGGCGATACTATTAGCAATCAGTCAGCTTTATTTCGAGACTACAAGTCCAGGCATAGACAAATAGGTTTAAGCAAATGGAATACAAAGACACAGATTCACCAATAGAAACACAAGGAATGAAATGTACATTACTCACGAAATGTTGGTCTTCGGGTGGAACAATTATTATTAATACAATTATTATTAATTGTTTTCTCATGAATTAGTTAATTAATTCTAGTCACTATGTGACTATGGTAAATCTGGGGTTAGCAAAAATCACAATTTGAAAACTGCAATGAATATTAAATTGAAATTTCCCACACAAAATCTGGCATCTTTTTAGTAAAGTAATGTTATGTACAAATGTAAAGTAATATAAAGTATATTACTTTACATTTAGTACAGCACAAGGCTATATAACAACTGTTATTGCTGTACATATTTTTTTATTATAATGCCGTGCATTAAAAACAAAAATCTAATTAAGAGTAAAAAATAAACAAACAGTCCGTAAGCAATTAAAATGCATAGTAAGGAATAAATATGTCACAGTTAGGAGGCGCTTGTAATTCATAAAATTCATGAAATGAGCATTGCAAGTTTCAGAAAATGTGAGCCTTCGTGGCTGGTCAGACTAACATCTCAAAGGACCTGGTCAGCTCTGACTCCAAAAAATGTCTGTGCATTGACCAATTTACATGAAATTTGGCAGAAACATAGAAAGATATGAGGAAATAAATACCAGTACATGGATTTGAAAATGCGCCTTACTCACCTAAATGTTTTTGAGAGGGGTTTGTTGACTCTAAATTTAGGAAATGTCCTCTTTTGAGAAATGTTGTTTTCTTTTGAGAAATTTCAAAGTCGCGAGTAAAAGTAGGACACCTGTTCTACGTCATCAGTAGTTATGTATATCAGTACAGCACGCGGTGTGTGCGATATGTGTGTGCAGGTCAGTCGCCAGTTGTGCGGATGCGCGTAGCCAACTGTAATTTGTTGACGACGGTTTAGTCGTGTGCGGCGGGCCTAACAACTGAGCAACAGTACCCCGCCATTGTGAGGCTTCAAACAGGATATTCTCAGAAGGGAAGTGGACACTGAGCTTAAGAGTCACAGAGAGTCCATCAGAAGGTTGCAACAGAGCTATCGAGAGGCTGGAAGACCCACAGAATGGCATAGAGAGAGGCATCCTGGGAAATGTATTAGTTCAAACACCTGATGTGAATTTTGCCATTCAAATCGCTGTTAGAAAACAGCAAGTTATGCTAAAAGTACTGAAACACTGACCTTTTAGATTCAAAAGTAAAGCTAAGTAGCACATTTTAGGCTCATCCTGAAATTTCACCGGAAAGCCTTAAATTCCTAACATTTTGTGAGTAGTGTATAAATACGAAAAAGTAATGTACCAATGTCTCTGGATACGCGACATGGTAACGTGTAAGCCAACGCACATAACTTTCATTAGAAAAATCTCATGGCACATCAGCAAACAAAAAATGCCACAAAGTATATAGAAATGATGAAATAACGAGCTCATCTCCAGTTACTCATAAACGTACTTATACAGTGTGAAATCTGGGGCTGTTTAGTTGAATACAAAGCTATTAATCTGTTGTATGATTGGCAACATGTTAATTGTACCTTCAGCCGTCTAGTCAAAGAGCATTTCATTGTTCTGCCTGTCACTTAACATCACTGGCATGGATAGATGAACAAAGATACATTATTTGTAGTAAATAAATTATAATTTTCTGACCAATTAAGTGAAATTGGATCATTTCCCATGGTGGTTGGGAATCACCGCTATATAGAGGGCAGCGCAAAATGCTCTGAATAAAGACACGAGGATGTACGCTTGTATACAACACGCGGCGCTGCCTATGATTGTCGTTATCATCTGTCATTTGATCTGTAAAAAGATGAATGAGATGCTAGACCTTATTACAGACCATGATATTGTTAGTCAACAAAGTCTGGGGAAATGTTGATGTTTATCCTCTCTGTGGCACTTTGGTCATCCCTAATACATTTCCAACCATGCGCCACTGTATTGATCTAGCTTTCAGTATGATGTGGTACTTTTCCACACAAACATATTGTACCAACTTGGGATGGGCATTTGGGGAAATGTCTTAAATTGGGGGGGGGGGGGACTAACACAGTTAATTGTTTACTTGTGCGTATTATTTGTATAGAAATGCTACGACTAAACATATTGCTTCCCTTGTACTAAACCCATCATTCCCTAATGCATTCCTGCCAGTTTATGCTTGACATAAGCTGTTTTCCCGATGATCAGTGATTGTAATTCGTTACGGCATGCGACTCTAACTCAACGCAGATATTTTTACACATCATCACAGCTTGTTGTTTCTATTTATAGCTGACATAATCTCCACGGTTGAATTCAACTATTCCGGAGAGCTTCTCGCTACGGGAGACAAGGGCGGCAGAGTAGTGATATTTCAACACGAACAGGAGGTATTTTAATTTTCCCCGGTTTCAATGAGCACTTTATTTGTCATCCAATGAGTCACTAATTGGTAAATTGTGTTCTCTTTTGCTTTACAGTCTAAAAATCGTCCACACCTGCGTGGCGAGTACAATGTTTATAGCACTTTTCAGAGTCACGAGCCTGAATTTGACTACTTGAAAAGTTTAGAAATCGAGGAGAAAATAAATAAAATTAGGTGGCTACCCCAACAGAATGCTGCCCACTTTCTACTTTCGACAAACGGTAAGAGGTAACTTTATTTTGCTCTGTGTCAAGCTTAGTCTCTTATCCGATTTTTCCTTTTCATCAGATAAAACTATCAAATTGTGGAAAATAAGTGAACGTGACAAACGGGCGGAAGGCTACAACCTGAAATATGAAGATGGTCGACTCATAGACCCCTTTAGAATCACCTCTCTACGGGTATGTCCACTCCCACTGCCCCCATCTTGTCCTCTTTTTGACTGAGCCTGTCTCATGTGTCTGCCTTGCAGGTACCGGTGCTAATGCCAATGGATCTCATGGTAGAAGCCAGCCCACGGAGGATCTTTGCAAATGCGCACACCTATCACATTAATTCCATTTCTGTAAATAGTGATCATGAAACATACCTCTCTGCAGATGACCTAAGAATAAATTTATGGCACTTGGAAATCACAGACAGAAGTTTTAGTATCCTTTTTTTCCCCCCCTTATGACTGGAGATTCTCAGTCAGCCAGGTCACGGTAATCCACAAAAGTTGAATTGAGGCAACTTCTTGTTTGATCAAGACGTTTCACTTTAAATCCAAAAGGCTTCTTCAGTTCTCCATTTTAAAGTGTGGAGTTTCCCCATGTAAGTCTCTGGAGGGTGTGTTTCCTGGGGGGTGGTCCCAATAGGGTTGCTGTTGTCCGGCGTTGCTGGTGGATGACCGTCCGCCAGGAGAAAGGCCACTACGCCCGAACCTGAGGATGGAAACAGGAGGCAGAAGGTGGTGGTCCCTTCCATTGTCAGAGCAACTCAGAAAGATTTTCTCCAAATATAACACACTGATGTATTTCAAACCCTTTAACACACTCAGACAAAAGCTGTTTTCGCCCAGGACAAAATTTGCGAGGAGCAAATTCAGCAGTGCAGTGCAGTGCAGTGCAATGACCTCTACATTGAAGAGACCAAGTAGCCTTCATAGAAACGCGTGGCACAACATCGGAAAGCACTTCATGTGCGTCTTAATAAGAAGCGACATTCCTTTGAGGACAATGTCCAAATTCTGGATAGGGAAGAGCTGTGTTGCCATCAGACTGGTGAACAACCGGTTGGTATGCAGGATGGTCATTCACCAGCCAGACTGGGCAACAACAACCCTATTGTAACCACTTCGGGGGTTACACCCTCCAAAGACATAAATAGGGGGACTCTACACTTAAAAATGTACATCTACAGGAGCCTTTTCGAATTAAAGCTTCAAAATCTTCACAAACAAGAGTCCATTTTCCTCGATTCAACCTATGCGCTTTGTCCTGTGACAGCTGTTTTGTTTTCTGACGCTCTGCAGCTGCTCGTTGTCGCCTTTAACTCTCGTCCCCTTCCCAGATATTGTAGACATCAAGCCTGCCAACATGGAGGAGCTGACAGAAGTCATCACCGCGGCAGAATGCCATCCTCACCAATGCAATGTATTTGTGTACAGCAGTAGCAAAGGCACCATCCGTCTGTGTGACATGCGAGCAGCGGCGCTGTGCGACCGGCACTCAAAGTGTGAGTAGCTGTCATCACTCTGCTATATTTTGTCCATTTTATTTGTAATTTTTTAAAGTATGTTTCATTAACATCATTAACAATTTTAGTTTTCGAGGAGCCCGAGGATCCGAGCAGCCGTTCTTTCTTCTCCGAGATCATCTCGTCAATCTCAGACGTGAAGTTCAGTCACAGCGGGCGCTACATGATGACACGTGACTACCTCTCTGTCAAAGTTTGGGACCTCAACATGGAAAACCGGCCAGTGGAGACGTATCAGGTGCAGTGAACCCTGCATATTGGCTTTTTTTCTTTCTTTTTTTTCTTTGGGGGGGCGGGGGGGGGGGGGGGGGGGGGGGGTTAATTCACTGAGTGTATTTTTTCATTTGCGTTTCAGATGTACTGTTTAATTAGTATGAAGTGCTAGTGGGCATATTTGTTTGTTCATTTGTGATTGTCATTCAGTTTGTGCTAGTGTGCTAGCTAATACTATTGCTGAGTCTCGTGCAGGCGGTTTGTTTGTGTTGGTTTATTGAACTGCTAAATACAGTTTATGTAACATGGGTTTATAATTGTAGACATGCTAGGTACATGGCGTAGATGGCGTAGATGCTTAATGATCTTCATTCAAAGGGGGGGCGTCAATTATTCACAGATTTGTGCTATTCGCGGCATGGCTCTCTCCCTATCTCCCGTGGGCGGGGGTTCACTGTAGGTGGATTCGGGATTAGCAAACCGTGAATATGCAAGGCATTACTGTATTTATGCCTTTATCACAGCGTTAGCATAGGTTACTGATGGACTACGGCGTGTTCAAACTGAGACTTTGACAGGGTTAAAACTTCGGCTGGGCGAATAATCAAAATTTTATTGGGATTTCGGCTTGGAACGATCATAAAAATATTATAATAAAATAAAGACAATTTAATGTGTAGCAGCGCGGGTTGTGTATGCAAGTTCCTGCGTTGTAAACATGCCCTGTGTTGCTTGTTGCAAGCATGTGACGCATGTTCTTCTACCTTCCCTGAACGTACTTTAAACGGTTTATTGACACCCCAGTTGGAGTTTACTATAAAAGTAAACGCACAACAAAAAGAACTACATTGAATATTTAAATACAAGACACACATCGTTTTAGAAATCGCCAGCTTCTGCGATCAGTCAATGGAAAACCCTATTGACGGGCTTGCTAACATTAGCATTAGATCATGGGAGGGATTTCAAATAACGAATATTTACACACAAACACATACACCCAGACAATATAACAATACTCACGGGCATATATTCTTCCTAATCTGCTAAAAAACGAAGTTTAATTAAGTTTTATTGCGCCTTTCTTCCTCTACTTTTTTTTTTTTTTTTAAGCTTACTGTAATATAAAGCTCCACGCACGCATCGCTCCACACTGCCCTCAAGAGGCCAAGGCGCATAGAGCAGTAACCGCAGATAGTCATATCTTTGTATGAAACGACGCAAACACCCCCCCCACCCGACTGTCTGACATGAAATCAGTCAGACTAAAATCTTCCTGTTTTAGGTCAATTAGGTTTACCAACATTTTTTCTATTTGCTAAATGCCAGAATATTAAGAGATATAGGATATATATAATTTTTTTGACAAAGGTATACAATAGACAATACAGTCACCCCAGGCGTGCCAATGCTTTTAGCCATGGCTTTATTTATTTTTATTTATATTTTCTAAGATATTATTATTTGTTTTTAATTTATTTCCTGGTTGTTCTCAAGTTCTAGTTAAAGTTAACTTTTGGTAGTTAAATAAATACTAAGTTTCGAAATCAATGAATAATCGTGTTTATTAATCGTATCAATCAGAATAATCATGATCATCACTTTTTCCGTAATCGCCCAGCCCTAGGTTGAACTACACCTTTTAGTGGTCAAGGTAAAGTGAAATTACTCTATAAATAAAGCTTACCAGTCCAGTTGTTTGTAGTGTATTGCTAATTTGCAGTGTGCACGATAAATAAACTGGTTTTGTTTTGTCTTTAGGTCCATGAATACCTTCGCAGCAAACTGTGCTCTCTGTATGAAAACGACTGCATCTTTGACAAGTTTGAGTGCTGCTGGAATGGCAGTGACAGGTCTGTGTTCTCGTATTGCCTACACCAGTGATTCCCAACCGCTGCGGGAACTTATCCTATTTCACTTTTTTTGTCCTTTTCATTTTCACGGAACTTATTTACTACAAATAATGCATCTTTGTGCGTCTCAATAAATTGGAAAACAATGTATTTTGTAGTTCAATTGAAAAACTCCTATATAGATTCACGACGCAGAGTAAAATATTTTATTTAGAATTTGGCTGATTGTGGTTTACAAGTAACGAAAACCCACATTTTGCCATCTCCAAGAAATTACACTGAAAAGTATTTCTTTTTTTGAATGTTGGAATTGCAGTGCTGAAATATGATGAATTCTCCTACAGTATTCAATTTTATTGCGTTGCACATGTATGCCAGCCACATATGGTGACACGCGGAACAATTAAATGCTTTACCTCCAGATGGCAGCGTAAGTACTGGTACATCTGTGAGTAAGAGATCATTATTTCAATACACAATGAACCCATTTTATTGCGACAAAGAGAGCGCATGTTTTTTTTGTTTTTGGTTTTTATAGACCTATATATGATACTCCACCCACACGTTTTAAACGCATTGAACGCATTTTTAAAATGATTCCTTAGCCTCTGTTCTCACTCACTCCTAGTCCTCCAAATATGAGGCAAAGCGTGCTTGCGTCAAGCTGTTTATGTCACTCCCAGTTGAGGTTTACTGTAAAACTGAAACACAAAAAAGTGGAATTAATATTATAAATTCAAACACCAAAATGTTCCAACCAACCCATAAAATTTCGTCTTGACGACAGTCTGCTAGCTTAATGCTAACATACAATATGAAATGCCATAGACGGGCTTACGGAAATTAGCATAGATTTTACGGTCCTTTTAACCCTTCAATCAATGACTAGTTTAATTCACACGGCGCAGCAACACATACAAACAGAGCATACAACAATACTCACAAGCAAACTCGATTCAGTAGGAGTTGAGGAATTTCTCTGCTTTTTATTTTATTTTATTTTTATTTTTTTTGGCTCTTATTCACGCTGCATTTCTTTTCAGTAGACCTCAATGCTGCCCTGCATGTTGTGGCACAACATGGTACTACACTGAAGGCACGCAAATCTAAATTCGGACTTGGCTATATACTTTAAAGACCCAAAAAAATGATCGCTTAAAAAAAATCTGAGATAGGTAAAGGTAAAAGATAAAGGTTGGGAAACACTGGCCTACACTGTGCGTTACCCATGATTATGCATTAACAATCCCCTCCCTTTCAGTGCCATCATGACGGGCTCATATAACAACTTCTTCCGAATGTTCGACCGCAACACGCGGCGGGACATCACGCTGGAGGCGTCCCGGGAGAGCAGCAAGCCGCGGGCCACGCTCAAGCCGCGAAAGGTGTCCACGGGCGGCAAGCGGAAGAAGGACGAGATCAGTGTGGACAGCCTGGACTTCAACAAGAAGATCCTGCACACGGCCTGGCACCCCAAAGACAACGTGATCGCCGTGGCCGCCACCAACAACTTGTACATTTTCCAGGACAAGATCAACTAGAAGACGAAGAGGGCTTTTGGCATACCTGTTGTAGTTCAGCCTACTACGTGTCTATCTGTATAAGAACAAAAAGAAAAACGGCCTCGTTGTCCTCCTGGTGAAGAATTTTTGAAAGCACGCGTCTACTTTTTTGGAGGCTGACCCGTAGGTCTGTTTTATTTTGAGTCTACGCTTCGGTTGTTTTTGCCTTTTGGCATCAGGGCAATCACCACAGCGCCCCCCACCACCACCCCTCCCTTACCCCTGCCCCGGTGACCCAGAAAGCACTATCTGGGTCCAGTTGACGGAATAGGCGCTCTCCCCAGAGGTCAAACTCTTGAACGTCGGTGTTTGTGTTGACATTTTTAGCCCTCGTTTCACCATTTGAAAGGCTCGGAAGCCCTCCTGAGAAGTGGCGTCCTGTCAAAAGTTGTACCACCGTTTGAAAGGTTTCCGAGCCCTAAAGAGCGGATTAACAGCCGGGGGGGGGGAAGCCAAACTGTAACATTCCCTCCCTCCCGTCGGCCGCCCATCTGCTGGTGGAGGTGGCTGTGAATCTGGAGAGCGGACATGTTTTTCTTTCTTTCTTTCTTTCTTCCCTTCCCTTCCTCATACTTACTCCCCCCCCCCCCCCCCCCCACCCATCAATACAGTGACCTGATTTCACTGACTGTATCTACTCAAGTACACCTTGTCATCCACATAATAAAAAGAAACTAAAACGACAGACGTGTTTTTAAATTTAGAAGTATGTATATTACTTTGCATGTTTTTATGTTGTAGAGAGGTGGAACATGTCCAGTCGCACCACTGTCTTTTTTTTTTTTTTTTTTTTTTTTGGGAGCAGATCTCAAGCAAAACATGTTTATTGAACTACTATTTGGGGCTACCAGTTCCGCAACCACTGTTGGACACAACTAATATTGCCTGTGTGTGTGTGTGTGAGTGAGAGCAAGAGAGAGTGTGAGTGTGTGTATATATCAAGACAGTCTTGATTTTAGAACTTTTTTGCAGGCTGGTAAAGCACACGGCACAAGACGGACAAAGGGAATCTGCAGCCTTAATTCCGACTTTTAAGAGTGACAGCTACAAGTTACACCCCCCCCCCCACCCCAGGCCCGAACCTCATGTGCATTATTTGTAATTCCTATTTTCTAGAGTGATGTCCTCATACGCCGCTGCTACTTGTAGCTGTCTATGAAAACACATTGCACACATAAACATGGTGATAAAAGAGTGCCTCCCAATCTTAGGTAGGAATCTCGACAGCCCTCATCTGTGTCCTTACCAATTCGGGATGTTGCTCCAAACACATCACCAAATCCATAGCAGAGAATGCAGGCATGAAGGTTACAAGTACATTCAGACAAAACACGCAACGCATTGTCTTCGTCCATTGATTCCTAACATGGTGGCAATGTATTGTTTATTATTTTGACCAAAGTTCAATAAAAATTTAATTGTGTTCATCCTTTTTGGGGGATTTTCTTACACAACTCACAATAGCGTGTGCGTTTCTAGCTTTTATTGAACTGCATAGACCATAAATGTGCATCACATTTTTTGAATACAATTATCACAGCACACTAATGATCCCCTAGATACAAATGACAAAGTAGTAATACATATGACAAACAATTTACCAACTTTGATCACGTGATTCAATGCAAAGACGTATGACGGCTCAGTTCCTAAAACGTGTAGATTTTAAAAGAGCTGGAGGAAACAGAAGAAAACCGAGAAAAGGTCACTGGCGAGTGCGAGAGGGGCCGACAAAGGCTCAGTGGGTCGGGAGGGGGCGAAGTTGGTGTTTCAGTCACATGGCCCACAGTCGCTTGATTTTTCACATTTGATCTTCTCGTTTTAAGGCATGCTGAAGTCACATCAAGGTCCGAGTGCAACACTTCTCAGAAGGTGCTGTGAGAGGTCAGGCGCTTCCCGATGTATATCCTAAAAATATAGACCGCGTGAATTATAAAACGAGAAGCAAAACCCACCGCAAACTAGTGTACACGTAGTACTACTGGTATAACATACAAGTGCATCTCAATGAATTTGAATATCATGGAAGAATTCTTGTCTGTAGTTCAATGCAGAAAGACAAAATCATGTATAGCAATACTCATAAGACGTTCTGGATATAGTGGCTATAAAAAGTCGACATACCCCTGTTCAAATTCCAGATAAATGACTTAAACATTTTTTCCACCATTAATGTGACTGATCATGTGTACAACTGAATTGGAAAAAAATATATTTTTGAGATTGAGAAGTTAAAAAAAAAACAACTGCGATAATGAAAAATATTTCCCAATACTTTCAATAGGGGAAATAACAAAAAAAACTGATAATGAAAAATATTTTCCAAACACCTAGTGAAATGTGTTATGGTCCGATGAAACCAAAGAAGAATTTTTTGAGCCAGGATTCCTCAAAATATGAACAGTTTGAAATACCAGTCAGCGATATCACAAAAAAAGGAGGAAAACAAACAAAAAAATGTCAGGAAAAGTGGACTGTAAAGGCTTAACTTCATTTGGGGTAATCAGAGGCACGTTGAATGATGTCAGGTGTGCGCTGACTCCCATCCATCCATCCATCCATTTTCTGAGCTGCTTATCCTCACAAGGGTCACGGGAGTGCTGGAGCCTATCCCAGCTGTCATCGGGCAGGAGGCGGGGTACACCCTGAACTGGTTGCCAGCCAATCGCAGGGCACACATCAACAAACTCACATTCACACCTACGGGCAATTTAGAGTCTTCAATTAACCTACCATGCATGTTTTTGGGATGTGCAGCAGAATATCCTCGGACAGGAAGTCCTCGATTTACGAACGAGTTCCGTTCCTACGCCGGCGACGTAAGACGAATTTCCGCGTAAGTCGGATTTCACCGTTAAAGTCGAAATACTTCTGCTACGGGAATTATCCCACGTGATTGTGACAGCAAGCTCAGTGTGTGTGGGCGTGTGCGTCGATGTGTGAGTGAGACGGGACTGCGCAGGCGTCGTCCGGCGGGACTCTGAAGGAGGAAGGAGTGCGCGGAGGTGCAAGTGTGTACACTGGCAAGCGTAGTGATGGCGAAAGGGGAAGAGTAGCGATTAGCGGCGGACCCGTTGACGTTGAATGCGCAGAGGAGCTCATTAAAGCATTAAAGCAGCAAATCGGTGCTTCGTGCCTTTATTGTTGCCGCCACCCGGCTTAGCTGTGCAACGAGAGAAGGGCGTTAACCCCTGACCGTAGCAGGAAAGGTTAACACTTTGTATAAAGAAACTAAAATACATTAAAATTAAAAAAAATAAGATGCTGTACTTACCATTACTGCTGAGTGTGTGACAAAAGGAGGGCGAAAAAGGCAAAGATACTCCCGGCGCACAGACACAGACAAGCACTATGCACTAGCTAAGCAGAAACAGTATGGTGCTGGGACAAAATGGCGGACGAGGCACGGGCGTCGTAAAGTCGAAACGTCGTTGGTCGAGTGCGTCGTAACTCGAGGACTTCTTGTATTCTTAGAGCGTAGTGTATAGATTCCTTACTGTGTGAAATAGTTCATGATTTATTTGTTTAAATATGTAATTTGGATGATTCTAGCTAATATTTAATGAAAAACAAATTAAAATATTACATAAGACAGTCGATATGACTTTGACAAGTTTAAAGCTACTGTGTAAGAGTTGCACTTTCAGAGTTGAACTCCGGAAAAAAAATTCACTGAGATGCTCCTGTATTGCAACGCGGCGTACCCGAGGCCGATGGCGAGTATGTGCGAGATGATTAACGACGGCAGGACCAGCTGCAGGACGTCGGGCGAGAGAACGCCGCCTTTCTTCATCACGCTGCTGTGGCGGATGCTGAGCGGGGTGGAGCGCTTGGGGTGCTTGAGCAGGAACTCCCTGCGGAGGAGCACATCAAACTTTCATTGGCGCCCGGCGGGGTTGCCTGTCTAAGGTCACTGCGACTAAAAACTATGATGGTCGATGATGGTTTTATTTATACAAGTGGACACAATTTTAGTACATACGGTAAACACGCTTAGCGGATATTTCATTAGGTACACCACTGGGTAGCTTTTTTTGGATTGACAATGTCAGAAAGGTATTACTAGAGCTGTTTGTTATTGTTGTCCAGCACGACAGTGTCGTGGTTAACAGGTATGCCTCACAGTGGAAAGGTTCCCGGTTCCAATCCTCCTCCCACATTCGAAAAAAACATGCATGTTAGAGTCACTGAAGGCTCGGAATTGTCATTGGGTGTGAATGTGGGTGTTTATGTAGAGTTGTTTGTCTATTGGTGCGCTGCAACTGGCTGGCGACCAGCTGACGACAAACCCCGCCTCTTGCCCAGAAGTCAGCTGGGGTAGGCTCCAGTTCCCCGTGACCCTAATGAGGACAAGTGCTCTCGAAAATGGACGGATGGTTTGCAGTGGTGTAAAACTGTGTACTGCGTCACACCGACAAGCATTATGTGAGAAACGACACTCATAGAAGAAACAATAACTACCGTGCAATTAAATCATGACCTCTCTCAGTTTCAATCCAAATTTGTGTACCTAATGTTGTAGCCACAGTGAGCGTAATGACGTAAAAAGCTGACGCGTACTTTGGCGGGTTGTTCTCGGGTCGACTGGACCAGTCCCAGATCCAGTCTGCGTTTTTCTTCATCATTAGCTCCACTTCCTGTCTTCTTTCCTGAAGGTCCTCGTCCGACTACAAGCACAAATTTGGGGATTTGGTCAGGGTAAACTTGGGGTTTAAAACATTAAAGCACCAGTAACGTGCATACTGGCAATCGTGTCAAATTTGAGCCTTTTCCCTTCAATGAGATCAAAGCCGTGAAAGACCGATGATCGGATGTCTACCAAAGATGATGACAAGAAGAAAAGTTTGCAACAGCAATGTAGTTACCAGACATACTAACCGTTTCCCTTGCTTTTTCTGCCTCTTCTTTTACTACTTTCTTTTACGGTTTATTTTCCAGCAGTCTGCGTGACCGGTAGCACCATGCTGCCTCTTGCAGGCCAGTCTCGGTACTACAGCGGACATCAGTGTGCTGTGCAGTATGGAAAGCCATTGTACTAGTACACGCTTGTTCTCACTAGTAAGTCACTTCAGTGCGGTAGCAGTACAGTTGCTTACTTGTACAATTTTGGCCTATTAGTACAACCTTAAGCTGACTATCCAGGATATCAACTCAATTATTTTCCATGAACACCATGTACTACTACACTCTTTGTCCTCCCTTGTAGGACAACTTTGGCGTACTAGTACGATAACTAAAAATGTGGCACTAGTAGACAACTGTGTGCTACTTGTACCTCTAGTAACATTATATTGTTCTTCATAGCAGCGTGCTGTGTCAACTAGTACTACCTTAAGATGGATATCAAGGATATACAAATCAATGCTCAAACAGCTTACCACAGGGTGAGACGTTTCCTCGTCGTGTGTAGTAGGGTCTCTCACATTTTCAAACTTGGTCAAGATATGTTAAAAATTGCTATGTACTGTATGCACGCCACTTTTCATCCAATCAAAACAGTGGATCTCGTGAAATAAAAGTACCTGCAAGCTGCTTCCACCTGAACCTCTCCACACAAGCGGGGTCACTGCTCCGCGTGGGCTGTTGGAAAGAAGAAGGAACAAAACGAGAGCGAAGGGTCAGTGTGACTATCAGCATTTCCCAACCACCAACTTCCCCTTTCCAAGCATGCGCAGACCTGTCGCACGGCGAGCTTCCGCCCGAACTGTTCCTGCCCGACTCGTGCTGGGCGTCCAGCAGCATGTTTTCCACGTCATCCTGCTGCTGAGTGGACGTGGGCATCACGAGCTCCTGGCTTCCGTGGCGACGGTTGCTTTGGGAGGCTGCCCCGCTGAAGTGTAACTCCACCCACGAACCTTAAACAAATAAAACAAAATAAAAACATTTAAATATGGGAAAATATAGCCATGTTTACACATAGAATTGAGGACAAGCTAGTATTGATGCGAAAAAATCTTTTTTTAATTCTAGAAAGTTTACACATATAATTCAATACAAGTTGGTGTCGCGTCCGTGTCTTATTTACAGACACGTTCACAAAACAATGTAAATTCATCTCCACAAGCTCGTAGTGATGCTTCCCAAGACTGTTTTCACGCTAGCTTGCGCCATTTCCGAACAAAAGCTGTCATTTTAACACAATACCTTGCAAATTGTCCTCCGACGAAGCGTCATTTGGTATCGACATGGCCTCTTCCTCCTCCTCCGTTTTCAGTGTTTTAAATGTGTCAAATCGGCGAAACGGTGGCGAAATCTCCAGCGAGCACCCCGAACAGCTGGAGCTCCGTCCGAGCAGCACACAATAACAATGACGCAAGCAAGTGTTTATCTCGACGCCGATTGGTCGAAGCGAGGGCGCGCAAGGCACGTTGGAGACGTACGCCCCGCCCCCTCCCCCTGGAGCAACTGCGCATGCGCAGGGCAAAAAACAAGAAGCTTTGTTGCGTCCCCTAAATGTCACAAGCGGGGATTTGATAACACCCCGTGACATTTACGCGATACATCACAAATAGAATGGTGAAACGGACCACGTCGGATAAATGTCGTGGGTCAATTACTCGACGCAGTCCCGCGCATTTGGGTGCAGGTGGCAAAGATCACACCCCCCTCAGAGTATTATTTAGCAACACTCCTCCTCAATCAGTGGTATTTGTTTGTGCTGTAGGCTGTGAGTCATTGACTTGCGTATTGAGTAATGCTGATAAGGGTTCCCACACAGCTAAAATTGCAAAATTCCATACTGATTCCGCACCCTAATTGAGAGAAAAAAAATAAGAATAATTTGACAATTCCAATTTGTGGCATTTGAGTAAGTAGGTGTATCATGTAAATAACGGAATTAATCATCAATAAATAGACGTGTATCAAAAAAATACATTTGATCACGTCTACAACATTCGCCGGAAATCACAATGCTATTTTTTAGAACACGCCGGGTGCTGCTCATGTCATCCTTGGTGACCCCTGGTGCAGAATGTTCCAATAAATTAAGACTAAACCAATAATTTGATTTGAAACTCCACATTGACAGTTTGTACATCTTTTCAAAATGCTTTACTGTCTTTCAGACAGACTGAATTTGATGATTAATTTTGAATTGCGGGATCAATAAATGTCTTATCTCTCAAATCCCTCCTTCGTAGATTGGATTAGTTTTAACTTCAGGTATTAGAAAAGAGAGCTGTGGTAACAGTCCTGGAAATGTAAGTATTTTTTCCATACAGTACATTCTACTTTCCATACATTTGCAGACCTGGAAATTTATCAAATTAAATTACGTACTTTAGCATATGTTCTATAATTGCATAGGAATCCTGTGACAGGTAATATCTTTGTTTCTAAAAGTTCACTAAGCATCCAGCACACATGGCCTTGCCCAAAAAGTCATAACTCCACTTATTACCATTCCAGACTTAACAAAGTGTACTTTTCTGATTTACCATGGCCATATTTCCTCATACAGCCTTCGGGCCGGGCTGTGTTTACTTGTATACACATGCTGGATTGTTGTCTCTGGCTGTGGTGCCCATATCAAAAATCGCCATTGCATAACAGCCACTGTATTTTGACCAGTCCATAGAGTCGATGTGAATCGTGCGTGATATCTCACGGAGGCGACTCCAAATTTGAGGCGGGCAAATGAAATTACATTTTCCTCATGCGGATATTAGCGTGATTGATCATTCCTGGAAAACTCAATTATTTCTGCAATTTAGGGGAGCTATTACTTTGGGACATGTCCTTCTTCCTGCCAGACATGAGCTTGTTCCTACTGTAATCTAGCTGACTGAAATACACTTGAAAGAAAAAAGGTTTTACTGGATAACGTCCGAAATTCAATGTACCTTTGCACTGTAGCGTTGCTTGCAAAAGAGCTATAAATGTTGTTTCTGAGAAGGGGAAAGTATCCACTCAGAGAAGACAGTATATTATATATAGGATAAAATCTCTTTTTAGAGAGGAAATACTTTGGGGAAATGGACTTTTGAATGTAAATTAAAACAACCAAGGACATTTTTTAGCTCCCTATTTCTGAAAAAGAGGCATACACTTGCTGTGTAACAGTGGCTTAGTAAAAATACATTGCAATTTGTATGGGCACTCACTTTATGGGGGTGGGTTGGGGGGTGTGTGTATATGGTTAAATGAGCAGCAAGCCAGGGGCCATTTATTTGCAGTCTGGACGTGGAGGGGTGAGCATCTCTGGCTCTGGACAGTCTCAAAAAAATCTCCAATAACATGACAACACTGCTGCTTTTTTTCTGTAGTCACTAGAGGGGTCAGAAAAGTCAAAATACAGCAATAAGTTAAAAACAGTGAGTAGGCGCAATGCCCTCCCGAGCGCCACCCCAGCTCTGTCCCAGTCGTCATGGTAACAAAAGCCATAGTTTATATTTTTTATCAAGATAAGAGCGAATTAGTTTGAATTGTGGGGGTGTGGGGGGAATACATGATATAGTATGTATTTTATTTTATATACATTTTTAAAAAGCGCAACGATAAATACATTGAAAAAAAATACATGAAGTGCAAAAGTAGGTATACAGTTTTTATGGGCTGCAATGTTGGTCGACTGGTTAGAGCGTCTGCCTCACAGTTCTGAGGACCGGGGTTCAATCCCCGGCCCCGCCTGTGTGGAGTTTGCACGTTCTCCCCGTGCCTGCGTGGGTTTTTCTCCGGGCACTCCGGTTTCCTCCCACATCCCAAAAACATGTACCTGTAGGTGCGAATGGTTGTTTGTTGTTGCAACAATATGATAAATACATTGAAAAAAGTGCAAAAGTAGGTATCCAGTTTTTATTATGAAGACTGTGAAGCACAATCTCTTACGTGCTCAAATTGCTGGCCTTTAGCATTTACACATTCCTGTAGTCACACTTTAACACAGACGTCTTTACTATTATCAATTTCTACATGCGCTTTTTTTGTTGGATTTCAACGTGCGTGATTTTCTTGAACATACATTATCTTGGTGTAGTGATAGTGGTGGCCATTAAACTGACCCTCGTCAATGTATCCATCAATGGGGTAATAAAGAAGGTCAATCGTAAAGAACTAACTGACTAATAACTTTCCACTGCATGTATACTTTTGCACTGACAGGGTGATAGAATGTCTAAATGGGATCACCCCAATTGCATTCAGGCTTGGATTTTTTTTACTTGTTATATCAATTTTGAACATGTGATCATTTGTGCTGAAATGATTCCAGTTTGATGGTCAATGCCACAGCCACCACGTATGATGAAAGCGTATACAGTCTAATTTTGCCTGAATAGGAAAGCGATCCAATCATTTCCCAAACACCGCATATGGCCTCATAGAAATAAACGAATGAATCATGGTTCCCATACAAAATAATGTGTTGACCGCTTGTGAAATGCCAATATTGTTTATTCAATAAGCAATGCATGCATCCTCTAAAAGCATATCAGCATTTTAGTAGTCATAATCCATATACAAGCAAGCAATCTCATATTGTGCTGGTGTAAGTGGTTTAGATTTTCATAAACTGCTGTCAGGATGTGTTGCCGGGGACAATAATTGTGTAAAATGTTATGGATGTTTTGTTCATCTCCACGTCCCGGAAACAGATGGCATTCGAGACGGCGAAAGCTGAATGCAGCTAACAGGCCAAACAGCACATGAAATGTTAGATACGGCGTATAGAGTAAATAGGTTTGGTAGAAAGGGCGATGAGAAAGAGGGAATACAGGAAGTTGTAGTCAGGCAGGAAGGCATTTAGCAGCTGTTCCACTCCTAATTAGCACTGACAATTAAACTCCATTGAACACATCCTGCCATGCAGATAAATAATTGGGTAGGTACATTTGACGCAGATAAATAAGTGAGTAAGTACAATTGACTGGTGACCTAAATACTAAACCCCCAAATCATTTGTTCAATCTACGTACATCATCCACATGAAAAAAATATGGATTATGACCGTGCTAGCGTTGGATTGGCGTTGAACCTGGTTTATGCGGCTAATTATACGGAACAAAAAATAAATAAATGAACCCAACACTTTAGTTTTTGCTCCCATTTTTCATGAGCTAAACTCAAAAAGATCTAAAAGGTTTTGTATGTACACAAAAGACCACATAAAATCTCTTTCAAATTAGCTTCACAAATCTGTCTAAATCTTTGTTAGTGAGCACTTCTCATTTGCCGAAACAATCCATAAATCCATCCCAATACTGTAAAACTGCAAATTTGACAGTATTGTGGGCAATCTAAGGCACACCTGCACAATCATCATGCTGTCCAATCAGCATCTGGATATGCCACACAAATGTTCACAGTGATGTGTTCACTTTCTATAGCCACAGTCTACATCGGCAAAATACCTCATTACATCTTTAAATCTTTGGGCCATTTCTTATCCACTCTGTATAGCACACTCCTATATATTTTAACCCCCCCCCCCCCCCCCCCCCCCCCCCAAAAAAAAACACGTGTTAATTATGGATTAACAGAAACCTTCAAAGCCATATTTTATTATTTATAAGCCATTAGGAGGCCACATCAGCCCTTATGTCGAAATTGCCTCATGCTGTAATGGGCAAGGTTTTTTATTTCGTAATATTATAAAGCTGGAGGTAAGAGTCCATGAATTAGACTCTGCATATTCTACTTATGTTAACTCATTTAAATTTTTTTTTTTTTTTAATTTGAAGTAAGACTTCTCTTAAAAAATGAATTAGCTTTCCTGAAAGGAATCTGCGATGAATAATTTAATGGCAAATTCGTTTTGCACATAAAAAGCGATGTACTATAATTTACAGAAAGGATGAAAGTGAATGGAACGAGTGCCCCTGGGGGAATTACTCAATTTTTGTGTGTGTATATAAACACGTGTTATATGTGGTAAATTCCACTTCATGCGTGTGGCTTTTTTAATTCCACACGGAGGTCGTCGCTCCCTTGAGCTTTTAACGTTGGTTTGTTTTGCAATGGATTGCTCTGTTCACACACAAATCATAACAAACCAGTGGCCTTGAAAAAGTACAGCAGTTTGCGCCCAGTGGAAAAAATAATGTGCACAGTACACAATTTTGTAATTCAATCACTACACTGTATTAACCATAAATACTGTACGTATTTGTAAGGAAAAATGGTTTAAAGTCATCACTGAGCCCAGCATGGAAAGAAACACTGTATTTCCTCAGCTAGTGACTGATGGTGTTTGTTTTTCCCAGACACGCTATCCATGGCAAGTTTCTTAAAATAGGATCTGTTCTTGACAAACTTAAGCGGCGGAAGGGTTCCCACTGAGGAAATTACCGAACTTCTTGAGCAGGCGTTCGCGCAAAGCCAGGGAAAGTCTATCTGGGGAGCGGCAATAGAACTCATCATCAACAAAATCTCGATTCAGCGGACGCTCGAGAGAGAGTGATAAAGCTTTATCCCCTCCTGACTTCCAGTTGTTGAAAGGCTTCAAGCGTATGATTATGATGCTCAACAAACTGACGTGTAAATTGTATTATGCGTTAGTCCAGTGTGACGGCAATAAAGCTTCTCAAACTGGCACTGAAATTAACTGCCAGGCGGCACTTACGCAAGGCTGTTTCGATGCCAATAGGCGATCTATGGCCAAGGGAATGATATGCTTAAAAAAAAAAAACTGCAAAGCCTCAGGTGTCAAATGCTGACAGTCAAAATGATACCTGAAATGAAATAGAAAAAAGGAAGTGTATAGTGACTTTTGGGACACTCTGTATATTGTATTACGGCCTCTGTCATTCGCCACCAACCACCTTTTATTTGTGTTTATTTGAGGTGCTGGGGTGTGACGAGCGCACAAATAGCATCAATGTGGCGGTGTTATAATAGGGGCTTTTCCAACCAACCAGCCCAGGGACTTTGAATTCCTGGTAGCAAAAGGTTCCTGTGGCCACTGTGGTTTGTGTTTCCATCGCACTTATTAGTTCAGGGTAGCTTAAGCAAGTGAGGCTCATGTTGCTCAATACTGACACCTACTGGATCTAAAAAATGCTGGTATTTCAAGCTTTCCAGTAATGCTTTACTCAACAGATTTTTTTTAACACAAACAGCGCAGCAACACATGTAGACAGACAATATAACAATATACACATGCAAAAATTATTTTTCTTCAGCGAAAAACCATGAATATTACAGCAGATTATTGTGTCAGAGTAGTTGAGTAAAACTCTTCGTCATTTGTGTGCATGACTGTATTGTACTGCCAAACAGTGGCCAAGTCACAGGTGTTTTTATTTACTAGCATGGTCACGAAACATGTTAATCTTCTATCTCACTGCATATTTTCTTCCTGACACAAGTGGCCTTATTCCACATTTTGATATCTTTTCAAAACGCAAACTCAATTTGCTGGGGAAGAAATGTAATTCAATACACAAACTTTGAAAAAATAGTGACTGAAGCAACTAAACAAGCAATCAGTGGGGAAATGAAAAGCAAAAAGAGGAATCAGACAGAAAATGAAAAGGCAAAATGAAGCTGGATGTTCCCTCTGCTTGCATCTCGGAGAATCTAAGTTGATTATCCTCCATCTTTATCAATCCTAGCAGCAGGAAGTATCATATACTCCAGTGCTCCATCCATAATGAATGAGCCAACATTCAATTAAAACCCCTCTATTCATCTCTAGCTATGATGTAAACTTATTAGTATGGTCTCGAGGCCTCTGTCTGACACTGCGAGCCAGCCAGCCTTAATCATCCCGTATGTCTGGGATGCAGTCTGCTCTCTGTGCTCTTTAATTGCCTCAAAGTTCAAGCGCCCTTTTGAGAGACACGACTAGAAGATTTAAAGAGACGAGAGCAACGAGCAGAATGTGGAGACGGTTGATTGTGGGAACTTGTGCCAGCGGCAACTTTTTAAAGCCTCGTTTTTATCGACTTTATATGAAGCCCTTAAACGCTCTGAATAAATCATATTGTCTTTGCACAGTGAAAGTGGACATGTGTGAATTTATGATGCATGCACAATCAGCGCACTTGGCTGGAACATAAAGAAGAAAGACATACATATTTTAATGCATTTGGTGAAACAGAACGCTAGTTTTAGAAGTGGACAAAAAAAAAAAACGGACACTGCGAAATCAGATACCAGAAGAGAGAGAGAAAAAAACGACAGTAGAGTTGAACTGTGGAAAGTTCAGCGCAATCTGTTCCTCCAAACTTCAGATTTTTTCAGAATTAGAAACTATTTTTCCTATAGGAATGAATGGAAATTAAATTGAAATTAACAAGCCAACCAATGTCTGTGGTAAAATGAAAAATAATAGTACTCACCGCAGTTTTCCATAAAAAATAAAATATATTTGTTAAAACGGTCAGTCCGACCTACAGGATTTTTCAAGACACCCCCGCGCCCAAGGAAAAACAACCAATCAGACAGAAGGCATTACCAATGAGGTGTCAATCATTTGCCCTGCATTCGCGGGCACGGCCAAAGAGAGTACACCCCAGCAGCCTCGCGCAGACCTGGTAGCTTGGTCTTCGGGAGATTTGTCAAAACTATGAACAGGGAAAAAACACCACTACCCATCCCTCGTTTGTGCAGTGGGAAATGGTCCAAGTCTAGAGTTTTGGCAGAAAATCTGTTTTAAAAAAAATGCAATTTCATTCACATGTTACAATCTTTTTTTACCCATCAAATCCCTATCGAAATGATCAACAATAGTATTTAATTTGATTTTCATCATTTTCCCTGACATGATTTCAAACTCAATTTGTTGTTAAAAATATATATAACAATGAAATGCAGGGGGCAATTGTGTATACATGATTATGACGTGATTATATACAGGTTGATTGAAAAGTAACTCCTTATTTTAAAATACTTGTAATATTTTTCAAAATATTTTTGTGTATGTTCCATGATTAAAGGAGCAAGTCTATTCTACCAAACCAACGACTTTGGAAGAGCTTGAAGGGTGAATACGAGAAGTTATGTCTTCCATCCTAGTAGAGTTCCTTTATGAAATCAGTTAAATAAATGTTAAATAAAACTCCATGCAATACACTTTCTTCTCATGTTCATTTCTTGTAAGAATTATAGTTCAGAAATAAATTAGAAGTATTTCAAAATAGGAAGTTACTTTACAATCACCCTGTATATAATCACGTCATAATCATGTATACACAATTGCCCCCTGCATTTCATTGTTATATATATTTCTGAGGAAACCATAACTGCGATGTAGCCTGGGATGAAAACGAGTTTGCTCACTGAGCTGAAGTCTCACGGAAGTCTGAGAGATTTGCCGTTCAAACTATGACTTTTTGTTCTACTTTAGAGGTGAATTATTCATGAATATTTATCCACTGTACTCAAACTTAGTCTTACTTTCTAACTTGCCAATTTTCAAAGAAATATTTAAAAGAATTACAAATACACACTGTACTGTATGGGATTTATTATGACACATTAACAACTTAATTTATTCGGATGAACACAAAACACATGCTCAGCTTCTCGTTAATAGGCAGGATTTTGCAGTAACAGTCAATTGTCTCTTCATTTGGGGCGGAGAGCTGACCGCGCCACAAACAGCATAAAAAGGGACAGGGAGGGTCGACAGCAAGTTGACACAGTCAAATAAAGTCAGACGGACACAGTCAGGATATTTTATTAATGCAAGGTAATATCACAATTGGCTTTATCTGTATTAAATATATGATACATATAGGAAATGAACCTTTTTTCACCGCAGTGCCCTCTGCTGGACATGGTGGGACACAGGACAATTCCAGCTGGATCCTTGATACTGCAACATGTGCAACACTGAAGTCTTCTCTGTTTTTTAAAAGTTTAAAATATTTTACATGCATACACAAACCCATACAATGGTCAAGAGGAATCACACCTGGGCCACCTTCTTAGACAAGACAGAGGGAATTGTAAAAACAATTTCAAACAGCAATAAATGTTAGCACAAAACCTTCAGAAAGCAAAAGAAATGTCAGGAAAAGCCTTCTAGAGCAAATGAAATTTATTTTGGCTTAATTAGAGGGACTTTAAAAGGTGGCATCTGTGTGCTGTTATAGGTGATTGCCATGGTAATTCTGAGCATCCACAAATCCCCTGTTACAAGAGGGTGTGCACATTTGCGCAACTACATCATCCATCCATCCATCTATTTTCTGTACCACTTATCCTCACTAGGGTCACGGGTGTGCCAGAGCCTATCCCAGCAATCTTCGGGCGAGAGGCAGGGTACACCCTGAACTGGTCGCCAGCCAATCGCAGGGGACATAGAAAGAAACAACCATTCGCACTCACATTTACACCTACGGCAATTCAGAGTCTTCAGTCAACCGAGTCCGCATGTTTTTGAGATGTGGGAGGAAACCGGAGTTTCATGCAAACTCCACACAGGCTGGGCCGGGATTTGAATCCCGGTCCTCAGAACTGTGAGGCAGATGTGCTAACCAGTCGACAGCGTGTCGCCCCAACTACTTTATTTCAGTTGTTTATTTTTACTTACCCTCTCGAAAAGAATTACGAAAAGGTTCAACTGAGTTGTGCAGGTCACATTAATGGTGGAAAAAGTTTAGAAATGATTTATCTTGGTCTCGTTTTTTTCTTATATTACAAAAAAAAAGAACACATGGCATTTGAACAGGGGTGTGTAGACTTTTTATATCTACTGTATATTATTCTATTTTACCGTATGCTGTCATATGTTGTCCATAGATGTTTCCCATGTAAACGTAATAATAGCATGCATGAGATTCACATACCCCGGCGATGTACAGCGTGTTACGCAATTTTTCTCATGCTGCATTGTTCATGGGAACTCCAGCAGAAAGACATTCATTCAGCACAGATGACCGTTTGCGGTGACTAATAGCGGTCATATTTTAAGCCTCACAGATTGAGTCTAAACATGCGTACCACAGGAATCTCAAACAACAAATTTCCACTGAGCAAGTCATGGGAATCATCCCGAGCAGTGGTTTCACTTTTAGTCAGGTTTTTATCTATTTGTTGAATACATGCTGAAAAGCACAAGATAGTGTTAAGAGTGTTAACAGCAAACACTACACACTGATAAGCTTGTGTGCGCAAATGAAATCTGTTATTCGCAGAAGCCACTCATATTTCCATTGCTCTGTTGGCGTCTCGTTTGACTCCGGGTGAGGTTTTAATGACAACCTCATATGAAGGGCAATAATTCATGATAAGCTGCCTTCAATGATGCAGTCGCCCACACACCTCCTAGCTTTAATTTTCCTTTCATATAACTGTCTCCGGCTGAGGAGACGGTTTTTGCCAGAGTGAGGATGGCATAATTTGGGGGTAAATTTGATTTGCAAGTCATCAGTCTCGTTGGTATTGTGTTGCTTTAGTGAATCATCTCTCTTCTGATGGGAGTACTGCAGATTGAAAAAAATGCCCTTGACAAATACAGTGGTAAAAATATGCAATTATTGTCTGATGTTAAATGTCACTTTAAGAAAGGAGTGGGGAACCATTTTTCCTATCAGGGGCCATTTTATTTTTAAAAAGTCATCCTAAATTCAGGTGAAAATATGACTCAGTGATTGAACAAATGTTTATTATTAGGTATTGTAATGTAGGTTAAATGTTGTTTTTAATATCAGTTCAAACTGCTGGAATTTAACATTTTTACACCATTTATGTGACCTATAACCTATAAAAATTGATTGTTTTAAATATTTGAGACAAAGTAAAAAAAAAAAAAAAAAAAAACCTTAAATGTGGTTGCACAAGTGTGCACACCCTCTTGTAACTGGGACGTGGCTATGTTCAGAATTAACCAATCAATGTCAAATGCTAGTCAGCACACACCTGCCACCATTTAAAGTGCCTTTAAACAACCCAAAATAAATGTCAGATGTTCTATAGTAGGTTTTTGTCCTGAGTTTTTTTTCTTTTATTTCAAGCAAAAGGCTGAAGGTTTTGTGCTAACATTGATTTCTATTTTAAACTGTTCATATTTCCGTCCACCTTGTTTGAGGCCCCAGTTCCTGGCAAATCATGCGAGTGACTTGCTGTGATGCCTCATGACTGGACAAGCCAAAAGTCACAACAACCTCTGAGGTTTTATTTGTTTTTAAAATTTCATTTTAGAAAAATGAAAATTTCCCTCTGCGGAAAAATGTAAAAATGCCAACCAGTGGAGGGATGCTAGTCTGCTTGCTGGATACTGTAGAGGTGCCCTTGAGCAAGGAACCTTCCGCAACCCAGAGCTCATGAGGTGCAATATTGATTGCATGCCCCTTTCGCTCTCAATGTCTCCTTGTATGCCTGCAGGTGTGTGTTCTGGTCCTCGGTGTGAGTGCTAGTAGAATTTCCCCTTTACGGATTGAAATGAATTTTAAAACAAACAAACAAACAAAAAAAGCCCATAGGTTGCCCACCACTGATTGAAGATAATAGGCTACATTATTCTCACTGATTGTTTTTGTTCTCTGTAATGTGTAAACTAGATGACTTTGCTTTCATATTTTAGAATCCCAACTGTGACAAATAAATGTCCAGCTAAGGACCCATATTTGGTAACTTCAATTTAAGTCAAAATGGACACGTCTCACTATAAAACAAGAGGCATGTCATGTATGCCTGCCAAATGTACACAATACTGATAAATAAAAAAATACCATTGAACTTATATATATTGTTTTCCGAAAATGTTCAAAAATGACTTGGTCAATTATGCTATTGGGCAAACAATGTATAATTATCCTACATATAGAGATAGCCATCTGAGGTTATATACATTATTTAATGGTTTGGAATGAGTGCCCTATAAAGTAAGCTACAAGTACTAAACAAACAATTTTAAAACAATAAACAAGGTACAGTGAATGATAAAACATTCAATAAATCCTGAGGAGGTTACATTTAAACATAATTTATAAAAGTAGCTTCAAGTTGTGCCCGCTTATAAATCTCCATGGGTTTTCCTGCAGAGGATCTTTTTAAAGGATCTCCTGAAATCGTTATTAAATAGGGTATATATGACTGGGTTTAGGGAGCTGTTGCAGTATCCCAACCAGAAGAACATCTTGAACAGCGTCTCGGGCACGCAGCACGCACACACGGCCGTGAGCGTGTACGTGAAGAAAAAAGGTAGCCAGCAGAGGACGAACACTCCCATCACCACGGCCAGCACGAACGTGAAGCGTCTCTCTCGCCGCTGTCTTCCTTTCCAGCGGCTGGAGTTCGCCTCAGACTTTGGGGCAGCTTCTCCGGTCTTCTCGTGGCCCCACTTGGCCAGCCGGGCGGCCCGCCTCTTTTTCAGGGAACACAAGGTTATTTCGTGGCCGTCAGATGACGATTCACCCGCTTCCTCCCCGTTGACCTCTCCTTCCTCACGCTCCGAGCCGCAATTTACGTCACAAGGGCGACCGTTTTCTTGCGACCTTTCACCTGGCAGGGCTCTCGTCCTCTGCTTGGCCACCTGATAGATCCTCATGTAGACCAGGACCATGATGGCACAGGGTGCGAAGAAGGAGGCTGTGCTGGAGAAGATAATGTACCACTTCTCATCATTTATTTTACACTCCGGTCGGTCCTCCTGGCCCTCGTCCTTCTTCATGGTGATCAGCGGCGGGAAGGAGATAATGGCCGCCAGCACCCAAACGATGAAGATGGTGCATTTGATCCGATGGGGCGTCCTTCTCTGGTTGTACTCAATGGCCCGCGTGATGGACCAGTATCGGTCCAGGCTTATGGCGCACAGGTGGACGATGGAAGAAGTGCAGAAAAACACATCCAACGCCAGGTAGATTTCACACCACACCTTGCCAAAGTACCAGTAACCCATCAGTTCATTGGCCAGGGAGAAGGGCATCACCGACGTGGCCACCAGGATGTCGGCACACGCCAGAGAGAGCAGGAATAGGTTCTGGGGGGCTCTGAGGCCGCGGCTGGTGGTCACGGCGATGACCACCATGACGTTGCCGAAGACGGTCAGCAGGATGAGGACACCCACCAGGAGGGTCAGAGGCACCGCGGTCTGAGCGGTGTACGGGTGCCACGCAGCCGTGGTCTTATCGGTCAAGTTCAGGCAGTCCATTGACACTTTTATTAGATTTAAGTCTATTAGCTGCACTTGGCATCAGTGGAAGCGGTCTTCATTTTGTTCAAGTTCTTCCGTGTCAGTTGTGGGGGGTAAAAAGATGAGAAATTCTAATGTGTTCAAAAGAGGAAGCATTCCCGTCCCTCCACATTCAAGCACTTTAAAAATAAATAGCCGCTTCAAATGAATCATTCATCCACTAACCTTTTAAAAAGAAGGCAAACAGATGGAGTTCAAGCAGATGTTTTAAAGCAGGTGTGGTAGACTGGAAAGGGGCTCTTTTATAAAGGGATGGATGTGACGATACAGGCGAGGGTGGGAGGGCTCCTCCTGCTTCTGGAGGCTGCCACCATACTCTGAAGCCTTGTAATGACACGAGCAGTCATTTTGATATATTAGATTAACATTTATAATGCCACCGGAAAGAGACACTAATGAGCTCCAATACTGCTCAAAATACTGCCTTTACAAAGATAATACAGCTCTATGAGTCAAGGATTCATTTAACAGTCATTCTTCATTTTCCCCATAGTGGAGTTAGGAAATTTAGCACAATGCCCATCCCGAGTTGGTATTAGTTTAACAATGTGCTTATTATTGGTATATCGAGGTGTACCACATTATAGTGACGGCAGTTTTTAATATTTTAGTGAACTTATTCAGCTGCGGCAGCACAGTGCCCTAGTGGTTAGCAAGTCTGCCTCAGCGTTCTGAGGTTCGAATTTCTATCAGGCTACTGATGGCATAAGTCTTCTCCCGGCACTCCAACATTTCCCCCCCAAAACAAACAAACAAAAAAAGCATGTAGGTTCACTGAAAACTCTAAATTGTTTATGGGTGTGAATGTGAGTGTGATTGTCTGGCAAGCAGACCAACGGCTTTACTCACCTCTAGCTGAAAGTCAGCTGGAATAGGCTCCCGTGACTCTAATTAATACAAGGGCTATAGAAAATGGATAGATAGATTATTCAAATACACAGATTACTAAAATATAAGAAATATCTCTCGCTGTGTCACACGCAGCCACACACACCTGTCCTATAATTACAATTAGCTCAAAACTGGTTATTTGGAAATTTGTAAAGACTTCATTTCTGATACAGCTTTTATATTAGAAATCATGCAGCTTTGTGAACCTCATTAAAAGACACCAATGCTTGTTGTGGTGTGTTTTCACGTTAAGCATGTCAGAAAATTCGATAATTATCACATTGAGGCCTACCTTCTGGCACTTGAGGGGACCAATTTAGTCTTGTTTGGTCATTTCTAGCTTGAAATATTTTGGGGGATTTCGGTACTCATTGTCCTGCTTCTACATGTTGTTTGAAGGGGTTGTTATTATGACTAAGCACCCTCATATTTATCGTAAATTCTTAAAAACGAAGCATCATGAGGTGCTGATGGCAAAATATTGAGACTATATCTATCATGGCCGCTGGAGACGTCCTCGAGTTTAATCGAGATCTTCTGTGTTATCGCGAGATTTCCACCGACAGGCTTCAAAGTACGACGTCCATTATTGTTGTTCCGCTTGTGGGTTTTTTTTTTGTTGAATTCTAGACGTGAGAGGTGAATGCTTACGTAATTTATATATCACCCTCAATCATACAGAGGTAAGTTTAGCTTTGGACTAAGCTGTGTTTAGAATTATGAGCGGTATTTGTTTTTCTTTTCAGTTTTTCTGTCTTTTTCTCCCGGGCCGCTAAGTCGTTAGCATTAGCATCCAGTGCGATGCTTAAACGTCGGCTAACGAAGGCCGAAGCTAACAGATACGAGCTTTTGACAGGAACTTTTTATCGTATTGTGACGTCTTAGTTAGAATTTAATATTAGTTTGAGCTCCTGGCGTAGTCTCTGTGTTTATGCGAACTGAAACCACCACGTCGATACGCTCATATTTTCCGTCCACCCGTACCGTGTGCTAACGTTGCCTAGCTGGTGACACACAAGAGTCAATGTTGTGTGCTAAATGCCGTTCAACAGATGTCAGAGGACTTGGTGAAACAGCTCGGCAGCTACAAAGCTCAGCTACAGCAGGTTGAGGTTGCCTTGTCCACCGACCAAGACAATGAGGATCTCCTCAAGCTCCAAAAAGACTTGCAGGTTTGTCTTTAGGGCCATCATGAGCACTGAATGTGATGTAGTGGACCAAGACCCACCGCCAACACGTGTTTATAATTGCTTATATTAATAGTTAAAACCCTAAGTGTACCACAAGCTATGATTGATGTTGCATGTGGGTATGTGCTAATTTATTATTTTACGCTACAGTAAAATTTGTGCAAAGTGTGAGGTTTAACTTTTATTGATAGTATCGTGTGTAATGATACAGTCATGAAAGAAAGAGGTCTTGGTTCACAATGATGTCATTGTGTTAGTTAAAATTGTATGCATCAAACGTGCTAGTGGTGTGTACTCGTGAATACTCATACTGGTATCAGCCTGGAAAATAGTAGTGTCAAACATCCCTAGTTTTAACCCTCTTACCCGCTGCAAACACCTTTAAACTTAACTAAAAGACACTTTTAAGAATATTCCTTAGCATGAGTCGCTCTCGCTGTCAATAAATGAAGACTCATCGTATTACATAATTTTGAGGAACTACAAAGAAGACTCTCACTCTCACAGTTCTCCAAATAAGAAGCAGAGTGTGTTGGCTTCCAGCTGTTTGTCACTCCCAGTTGAAGTTTACAGTCAAAACCGACACAATAAACAAAAGAGATACAAACATTGTATATTGAAACACTGAAATGTTCAACCAAACCATATAATTTTATCAAACAAAAGTCGGCTGTCTTAATGCTAACATATAATGCAAAATACCATCGACGTGCCTGCATAGAGGTTACATTAATGTCCAACTAAAGATTCGGACTTGCCTAAATACTTTTAAAAACTCATAAAAAGCGATCGATTAAATACCCAAGATATAGCGGGGGTTCACTGTATGAGTTAGTCTTTATAACCCAGATTTAGGGAATGACATTTGACCTAAAGCTTGATTATAATTTCTCCTTCAGGAAGTCATCGACTTGACCAAAGACCTCCTGGCCTCGCAGCCCGCGGAAGCTGCCCCCAGTGCCAATGGCGCCACCCCGGCACCTGTCAGGCACATCTGGAAAGTGGGAGACAAGTGTTTGTCCGTGTGGAGTCAGGACGGACAGTGAGTGTCACCTGTATCACCACAAACAAGCCTCTGTATACTTTGCTCTTGGGTTTTACATGTGCCTAATACATATGAGGTCATCTCTGTCCATTAGAATACGGTGGAAATGTTAGTTCGTTTGTTGTTCAATTCCAAAAGTGAAAGTCAAACCCAAAGATTGTATTTATTTTTATTTTTTTAGTATTGTGATGATTGTGTTACAGCTAAAGATAACATCAAATTACCCATCTCAATAAATTTGAATATTACGTAAGACATGATTTTTAATGTCGAAAGTAGGTGGAAGTGGTGTTCTAAAAAGCGTGACCCATTTATTTAGTCAATATATAGTATACCAGTTTTCCTTTTTGAATTGAACTACTGAAAAAAAAAATGCATTTTCCATATTGTAATTTGTTGATGCACCTGTATTTATGATCCTGAGTGGGCACTACAGGTAATATTTAAAACAAACAATGCACATATTTAGGCAGCTGTTGTTGCTTAAAGGGAAATATTAGTCTCTTACAAAGCGATGCATAGAATTGTCTCATCGGGGCCTTTATGTATCCGCCTGTGCCTTTTACATAGAACCCAGCAAAACAAGAGATTGCTTATGCAATCAGTGTTGAGTATTAAACCCAAAATTGCTCTCCTGGCATCGCAAAATTCCCTTCATTCCAACATTCCATCAGTGTTACGGTTCAGACATTAACTTTCAAATGCTGGCGGCGAACAGAACATGATTATTTTTTTTTTTTCCATTATTATTTTATTTTTCAATTCAGTGTTGCAGGGAAAATAAATGCCCGGTGTTATAAATGGGGCAATTGCTATTTAAGCCATAAGTTGTGCAAATGAAGCATATTGTTTGGTGTATGTTTTACCTCAGTATACCGTATTTCCTCAAAAAGTTTCCTCCGCGCTAATAGACCCCATTTGATTGTCCTCCACTTGAGAAAATAAATGCAGCACCTCCAATATAGACCTCCCCTCAAAATAATGAATTACCTTTAGTATGACACTGATACCACCTGGCGCATCGTAATAAATTAGAATATATTGGCTTGGAAAGCTGAATTTTTTTTTTTTCAGAAGTTAAATTCAAAAAGTGAAACTCGTGGACTCACAGTGTAATATTTTAGTGTTTTTCTTTTATTTGTTTTTAATCATTATGATGATTATAGCTTGCAGCTTACAAAAACCCAAAGTTCACCATCTTAAGATTGTTCCATAATCTAAATATTTTTCATTCGGAAGGAAATGGGCAAATGTTTTTTTTTTTTTTTTTTTTTTTTTTTTTTTTTTAAATTAATCCGTACAATTACGGACAACTGAACTGGCTTAACTTTTCTGCGATAATGTTCGCAAATTTGCTCATGTTCTGTTACGAATCTATCCTCCGTTGTTCCCTGAGTAGTGCTTTGGCGCCGCCTTGTGCCATTTTGTTGTTTTATTTAATTTTTTGTGGGGATAGGGGATCAATTACTCACAGATTTTCACTATTCGCAGCAGGGCTTGGTCTCTCTCACTTGCGAATGTTAGCAAACACTATTCAAATTTATTGAGGTGCACCTGTATTTTCCACACGTCGCCTCCATAGTACATGTGTCATCTGTAAAGCTGAACTGCAAACTCACGTCTTCTGAACAGCTGGTAGTCTATGCAGTTGAGTAAATAAGCAGTCACTCTGTGGAATTACGGTCGTCCGAAAAGCACTGTTCACGTCTCAATGAATCGGTCGTCACTTATGATTCTGGGCCATCTGTGAACCGTACTCACCTGCTTACAGACGTGGCTCTTTTGCAGGGTGTATGAGGCCGAGATCGAGGAGATAGACCACGAGAACAGCACGGCCGCCGTCACCTTCACTGGCTACGGCAACGCCGAAGTCATCCCCCTGCAGAACCTCAAAGCCGTGGAGGACCGCAGGCGGCTTGAGGACGACCTCGGCTTGTCCAGGAACAAATCCCGGTACGCCCAAAACGTGCTTTGCGTATTGTATTCGATGTCTGCATGTGGCAGGGGCTTGACCGCTTCTTTCTTCTTTGCGAGTCTAGAAAGGAGCAGATAGCCGAGCAACGAGAATACAAAAAGAAGAAAGCCCAGAAGAAGGTGCTGAGGATGAAGGAACTGGAGCAGGAGCGAGAGGACCAAAAGTCCAAGTGGCAACAGTTCAACAACAAAGCCTACTCTAAAAACAAGAAAGGACAGGTAACTTTCTTGTACCCCCTCTCCTTGAATGGATGGAAGGGAAGGAAATAATGAGTCGTCATTGAAATGGCACCGATTTGCATTATAGTTAAATTTCTTTGTTTATGTTATAGGGAGAAGGCTTTTATATACAGTATGTACAAATGCATTTTATTATATTAAATAGTGGACTACATTGTTTTGTTAATTTTCCTCATTTGAAAAAATGGTTGGTTAAAAATAAAACACATTCTAATAGGTATTCGAGTTTGAGGCTCTATTTGCTCTACCAGACAATGGGGGCACGGCAGCAAGTAATATGCAGCTGTCTATTTTTTGCAAATAAATATTAATGCTTCATTTAAATGGCCTGTAATTGCAGAGTTGTTGTACAATATTTTATTTTTTTAAATGTTACGGGTGTGTGTTTGTTAGTAGTGAGGTCCTTATTTTTACAAATGCATTTTATTATGTTAAACAGTATATCGTTTTTTTTATAGTGTAAATGTTCCTCAAATAATTACATTTTTAATAAAAAATAATTCCATTAAGTAAAATAATACACTGTTATACTTTGAGCTATGGTCGCTATTTGTTCATGTAATTAAGTCACAGCATGTATTAGAGCAGAGGCTGGTATTTGAGGAAACTGTAGTACTCATGTTCCTCAGTAAGATAACCATAATATTACAAACTATGATGCTACACCACTGGAAACTGTAACCACAATAACATACATACTGTAAAATGCATCTTCGGCAGTGTCGTAATTATTTTTCGTTGTTACATTGCGTCTCTTGTATGTCTTTACTAACGATAGCGTTTGTTTCCGTAGGTGAAGAGAAGCATATTTGCGTCTCCAGAAAGCGTCAACGGCAAAGTGGGAGTGGGCACGTGCGGCATCGCCGACAAGCCCATGACTCAGTACAACGACACGTCCAAATACAATGTCAGGCATTTAATGCCGCAGTGACACCCCCCCACTGCATCTCCTGTAAATACTCACCCCCGACTGTATACTGGAATATAGCAGTGTTGTCCATTTTGTGTGTGTACACATGATTGGAGAGAGAAAAGGAAAAAAACAAAAACGGCGTCGTCACTTGCACACCACTGAATTAAAACATTGATGTAGTTTTCATAATATCGTGCAGGTAGATCAAAAGCTGTCCAAATTACACAGGAAGCCACCCTGCTTTGTAATCGGGTCACCTGTTCTGTACCAACAGGAAGTTAGCCGCTTGTGCCCTAATTCCACACACAGGTCAAATACACTTCACGCCGTGGATCAAGCTCAACATTTCGAAGAATTGGTGAGGCTGTATTTTTATTTTTGGGTGTAAGAACATCAATAACAGTGTTGATGGCCCAAATTAGCTTTGGTTTTCCGCTTTTGATTTCTGTATTTATAAAAGTCAAATAAACATCAGTTTGTTGAGTTTTATAAACGACTGCCTGCTGTTCATTGGAAAAACAACCTGCCGAGTTCAAACCATCATCGGTGTCCGCAAACGTCAGGTCGGTGAGCTTCTAATTGGCGTTGAAAAATATGAACCATAAATACTTATCACTTACAGAACCTTACCGTTTTGTCTCCTTACATCTGCCATTGAATGTTGAGTAGCTTTGTTTTAGTTATATTAACCAGTGGTTAACTTGTTTATACATGACTCTTAAGAATGCACTTTTTAGTTGGATTAATAGTGCAACCAAGGTTTACTTTAGTGCTCAAGGCTACATTTGATTTTTAAAACTGGCTTTGTTAAGTTAAAAAATACATTGAAATAGTTCAAATTAAATAATTCATGTTCATTTTTTTATATTTAATGACAACCAATTAATAAAGTAATCTATTGTGTTTGTGTGTGTATATAAACCTTCATTTTACTAATTTTAAGCCCGATAGCATAATTACTAGTGATTTATCTCAATATCTTTTTTGGGGGAAAAGGGAGCAAATTCAACGAAGTCCAGTTTCCTTGATTCAACTTTTGCGGGTTACCATGATCAGAATGACTAAGAATCCACAGACATAAAGAAAAAACACAATAATTAGCAAGTGCATTGCTATTTTTTATTGATGATGTGATGCTCAGTTAAGAAAAGACTTATGCATGTAATGTCTGTTATTATATCGTTGCTAATGTAATAATGTTAACATAATGGCAAAGTTACCTAAGTCATGTTTAACTTATGTCACAATACCAAACTTTTTTTTTTTTTTTTTTATATAAATACATCTGTAGGTAGTCACTCATGCAGGTCATGGTACAACGCAAAGGTTAATCAAGCCAACTGGACTCTTCCTGTTGGTTGAATTTTCTTTTTCTCCGATTTTCTGAAAACGTACAGAAATGACTTTGGGCAATTCTGCTACTCGGGTAACAATATTTGTTTTATTTTCAATAAATCAATGAAATGATTTAATGACAAATGACTAAAAAATAACATACATTTTCCGTAACCCATTTTAGAGGAGGAAACCGTTAAATCAATGCTACACATAATACAGGACTCTCCCTAGGATAAGTGGCCTGGACAATGACTTGAGTTAAACACACGATTGGTTCACATCTTGGTGGAAGAGGTTTATTATGATTCCAGGGAGCGTCGTCAGGAACCGTAACAAAGTATCAGCAGGGCACCAGCAGGATGTTTTGCGCAATAATAATAAAATCACAATAAATCCCTAATCAAGCATTTAGAAAACATCGGGGCTGTGCTTTTTTATTTTTTGGACATAAAGTCCCAAGCGCAATTATTTTTATAGTGCATTTGATACATTTCCCAAACACATTGGGTAGGTGGGTTGAGCAGGGAGTTGTGCAAGAGTCATACACCCACATTAAGACACAATTTGGTGCTGATGGATTCACTAGCAGGGAATAAAATGGATAGAAATGGTCATTATTGTGGTAGATGAAGGTTTGGAACAGTGCAACACCAGGTATCAAAACAGTCAAGGGTTTTCAATGTGAACTTTAAAAAAAAATGTTCATGCTACAGACATTTTTTTCAAAGCCTTGTCTATCCAAAGCACGTTACAACATTCAACACACATGCACTGTAGCTTTCGATATCTTTACAATTTTTTTTTTTTTACATAAATCACTAGTCTTGCAAGTTGGACATTTAATAGTATTAGCTTATGGACGGACAAAAGCAATGTTAAAAAAATAAATAGATGCGTTATTGCTTTTTCGTTTCGCCTTGTGCTCGGACAAGCACCGGATAGCTTATTACTTTCTAAATGGGGAAATAAAATATAACAGGTTCTGACACTAAATGCAAAAAAAGGGGAGGTCAAGTTTTTTTAAAATGTTTTTTTTTTTTTTTTTACATTTTCTAAGCTGCAGCACAATTAAATATACCAAAGAAAATAAATACTATGCAAAATAAATTAGAACAACTATCGTGCGTAGAGAGTTGATGCTTGTGGCTCTGACGACTAAAAGCAGATTCTGTGTTTAAAAACACATTTTTGGAATGCAAATGTCGCAGCCCTTCCACAAAGAAAAAGGGCAACTTTTTTTTTTTTTAACAAGGCAAATGGAACAAACGTCAAGCTGGTATTTGTGGCCTTTTTTGCTGGTTTGTAAGAGGATCAATTTGATTCATTGAAGGGTAGACTTACCCCCTCGTGCTTCTCTTTGATTGTGGCTGATCACGGGACAACAACATTCAGGTTTAGGTTGGAGTCGAGCTGCAGGCTGGTTCTTAAGTGGACATGTGGGGTGGGGGTGTTTTTGGAGCTGTAGGCTGGTGATTTGTTAAGTCGGGTGGGGAACCTTTTTCCTATCGGGGGCCATTTTGAGTTCTTGATTGCTCATGCAATCAGATGTCGAAGCTGATCTAACCAAGCACAACCAGTATTGTGTCTGCCAAACACTAAGCTAAATTGTTTTTTAGTTCACGTTGCGTGTTGTGGGAGTCTATGCAAATGTATTAATTAAGCACGCGCAATGTGATTTTTCAAACCAGGGATGAATTGTAGTGGCTGATTTAGCATTTTTAAACAGCGCATCTGAAAGGCAGGTGAAAACCAATGTAGAGCAGGCAAAACGTGAGGCAGCAGGGAGAAACTTTCCACTCATATTAATGTTTTTGAAATGCCAAAAACAAAAAAAATGATCAAAGGGCTGACTTTCACCAATCACAAAAATGCCATATCGCCTATGACAAAACTCCTTTCGACTCTGCATTTCCATGCATCTGGGTCGTTTCCGGGTGTCCTGTCCTACGTTTTAACGCAATGTTACGCAGGATGGGCGTATAAATCTAATTGTGGAGCACTCGGATCAAGTCCAGATAAGCAAAGCATGGCTTTTACGTTGCAGGCTTCCCCAAAATTATCGGCGCGCCAGATTTCTTTTCTGTAACTCAGTAATAGTTTTGTTTTGCTTTTTTACCTCTTCCACTTAGACATCCAATTCCATCACTTCAAACGTAATTTTGCGCTTCCGGTGCTCTCCCAAATGGTAAAAACCATCATGTTTTGCATTATTTTTGTATTGCTGTCACACCCAAAGTCAGCTGAGATAGGCTGCAGCAGCCCTAATGACGATAAATGCTATAGAAAACGGATGGATCGATGTTTTTATTTATTTATTTGTATTTATTTTAATTTTTTGGGGGCAACTCTTTCTGCTCGCTTTTATATTTTATTTTTATTTTTTTCTTCCCGAATTGCAATGGCAGGTCGGATCGTATACTGTCGTGCGTGTGCCGTAGGCTCCCCACCCTTGGTTAAAGCCATAAAATAGTGGTGTTGGAGGGGAAAGGGTCGGGGGAGCACAGTGCGACGGGCCTCAAGCCGAGAAGGCCACTTTGAGGCTGCAGGTGGAGTAGCCCTCGTCGCTGGCCGAGCTCTGCCGGCTGCTCTGGTCGTCCAGGTCGCTGGCACCTCCGCTACTCACGCTGTCTATTTCTCCGAGGGAGAAGTCAGTACACTCCACGTCCACTTCGATCTCCTCTGCACGCACACACAAAATGACAATGAACTCTGTTATGTTTGTTTCTTTGGCACACCACAAATGTTCATGGGGCAATGCAACCCACTCTAGAATTAACTCCCCATGAAAAAATATTTTTTGCCCCCTTTTTAGCCGCTTGGGTCAATATACAAGAGTATTACAAAATACTACATCATGCACACTGCACTCAAAGGAAAATGACTACTACTTAAATAATGATTAGAATTAAAATGTATGAAAACTGTTCTAAAAGATTAAATGTACTTAAAAGTTAAATACAACTGAACTGCACAAATGTAGTGTTAAAATCAAGTAATGTAAACTTAGCCTGACCTAGGTCCGATTCTGAACGGTCAGAGTCCGTGGGCGAGCCTAGGCTGTCCATGCGGACGCGGTCCCTCTCGCCGAGCGTCTCCAGCTGGGCCAGCTGCCTCTGCAGGTACCTCTGCTCCCGCTCCAGGGTATCCAGCTGGTGCTGACTCCTCCGGTCCATCTCCTCCAGTTTCTTGAAGGGAAAAGGAGGAGATGAAGGCGTGAGGTGAGTGCATTGGACAGTGATGTGAGAAAATTTGTATCACTATTTAAGCCGTTTCCTGTAGCTTCTTGCATGCCGTTTGCATCGACCTGCTCCAGTTTCCAACCATTCACCCAAAACCACATCAGAGCAGAACCACATTTTCAGGACTTTAGTCAACTGTTTACTTTAGCTACCTCATACTGCCCACGCATTATACACAAAGCAAAGTATTTCCAACCACAAAACACCCCCTAAATGCCATCCCCATATAAGTAGTCAATCCGCATCTACGTTATATGTTACGCAACCTCATTATTGTGCAAACAAAAGCTTCAAATCTCCACAAGCGAAAAAAAAAAAACAGGAAGCAGCCACTAAAACATCCTGAGTGCCCACTCACTCGCTATGAACACAGACAGCGTACGGTGGGAAGGTCATGGGAAACTCTTTGGTAAGCAGCCATTATTAACCCCCGTAAGCAATCTACAATTTCTCAAATGGCCACATTTGGAACATTGCTTGCAGTTGGACATTGTATGAAGATGTTTTTTTTGTTTTGTTTTGTTTTTTTATATATACATCATATATCAATGGTGGGCCAATCATTTGGTACCTGGACCTTCAGTAGGGAGTCTGGGGATTTACAGTGCCGTGAAAAAGCATTTGCCCCCTTCTTAAATTCAAAGGTCATGCCACTACATTTCAATCGGATTCAAGTCTGGACTTTGACTGGGCCACGCCAAAACCTTAATTTTGTTTTTTAAAGCCATTCAGAAGTTGACTTGCTGGTGTATTTTGGATTGTTATCCTGCTGAAGCTTCAGCTTGAGATCACAAACTGATGGCTGAACATTCTTCTTCAAGATTTTCTATGAAAGAGCAGCATTCATGGTTCCATCAATTACAGCGAGTTGTCCAGGTCATGAAGGAGCAAAGCACCCCAAGACCATCACACTACCACCACCATGTTTGACTGTTGGTATGATGTTCTTTTTCTGAAATGCTCTGCCATTGATGCTATTTTTGCCCAGCCTCTTCCTCATTGTTGTGTCATGAACACTGACCTTAACTGAGGCAAGGGAGGCGTGCATTTCTTTTAGAAGTTTTCCTGAGTTCCTTTATGGCCTCCTGGATGAGTCATTGCTGTTCTCTTAGGGTAATCTTTGGAGGCCGGCCACTCCTGGGAAGGTTCACCACTGTTGTGTGTTTTCTCCATGCGAGGTTAATGGCACTCCGTATGGTTTGCTGGAATCCTAAACCTTTAGAAATGGCTTTTATAAACCTTTCCAGACTAATAGATGTCAATTACTTCATTTCTCAACTGTTCTTGAATTTTTTGGGATAGTGTCATTTTGTTGCAGCTTTTTTTTTTAGATATTTTGTCTGACTTGATTTTGTCCTACAGTTTCTGTTTAAATGATTTCCTGATTGAACTGGTCTGGAGGTAATCAGGCTTGGGTGTGATCAGTGAAAATTAAACCAAAATTGCGATTAGCCACAATTAATTCATGATTTAACAAGGGGAATAATGACGTTTTCACTTTGAATAGTTTTTTTTCTCCTTAGTAAATGAAATCACCATTTAAAAACAGAATTTTAACTTCACTTGGGTTATACTTTTGTCTGATATTTACATTTGTTTGATGATCTTAAACATTAAAGTGGGGAAACTATGCAAAAATATAAGAATTTAAGAAGGGGGCCAATACTTTTTAACGGCACTGTACCTGACTTCATCCAACTTTTGGCATACAATGTAACAATACTCACTACCATATAGTCTTTATCCTGTATTAATAGTATAGAAGCTTACTGAGTGAGTTGTTTGTTTTCACTGTGTACTATCATATGTTTGAAAAAAAAACCTTTATTCGTTTGCTTTGAAAGGAGAAGAATTCAACCAGCGTCACGGTAGCTTCTTTTTTTTATTATTATTTTTTGAACATCTCTCGTGTTTGATCTCATTAGATGTGCCGGCGCAATTGTGCAATTCAACTCTTGCTGTCGTGCCAGTGCGGCGCCATTAAACGAGCACCATACCTTGATGTGCACTTTGGCCTTGTTGAGGAGTCCCAGCGTGGTGTGCCGACTGCAGTCTGGTCCTAACGGGATGAGCGACTTCAATCTTTCCAAGCACAGGCGGAGATGCGCTCGTCTTTGGGGGGAGGAAAAACGCACGCGCACACACACAAACCAGCACGACCAGGAAGTCAGATATCCACGGATGCAGCTAAATAAGGTAACAAAATATTAGACACAGCAGGGGACAATAATAAACTAATTGTTAAATTAATATCTGCATCCAGTATGTGCGTGTGGATGTTAGAATTTTTTTTTTTTTTGTCGAATCAGATTTCAGCCTCAAGTGTTGCCATGTCAATCTCATATGCCCAGGTCATGCTATAGTTGCAATGGCACTGTTTCTTTAACCAATCAGATTTCAAGTTCATCCTCACAAGTCAGCATGTTTTTGTCCTCTGATTGGTTGGTCAGAGCAAAACTGTTCAAGTAGTAACATTAATTAATACATTAATACATATGGTGATGAGTATTTAAAAGTTCTATGTTTTTGTCATGTTATGAAATGAATATTGTTTCTTAACTGCTCCAGATGATGTATGTGGCACAGTTGCGTGCTGTTATATTACGTTTTTGTACAGTATAGTATTTCTGTAATTGTGAGGCGATAGTGGTGTTAATAGAGGTTGATTAAAGCCCAGTTACCAAATATACGGCCCCGCAACTGGTACCAGGTATACCGAAAGAAGAAAGCAGTAATGTATTATATAGGTCAAGCTATGACATAATCGCTCTCAAAGCAACACCCAAAAAACCCCACCGCACCCAACCCCCACCCCCCCCCCCTACACTTGCTTTGTTTAGCAAACATTAACAGGCCATTTAATTTTGGACACAAACGCATCCTGACATTTGCCGTCTGCTTACAGCTACGGTCGCCTCATCCTGCAGCAGAGGGGAGGGGAGGCTGTGCACCAGGAAGGAGTCTTGTTGTCTGGAAACAGATGCTTCACATTTGCTGACTGGGGAAATGTCCGCAAGTCCTCCAGGAACCGTCTCACTTGCTAACCGAGGCTACGTGAACGTGTCGCTAAAGGCTACGCTCCGTCAAAGGTGAATTTTACAAGCCGTGGGATACAACGTCCTTGTGAAAGATAGCCTTATTGTAGCGATGATTACATTTAACATGATTTTTCAGTATAATTAACGTCAAATGGATGCACATTATTTTAACAAATTTTAAATATATAAATTAGGATTTTTTATTTTATTTTTAATCCCACCCTGAGAGAAAAACATCTAAATACATACATAAAAATCACTTCAGTCTTTCATTACTCACCTATTCTTTTCCAATTCATTGTGGGCCGACCTGCAGTGATTACAAATACATTAGAAATTTAGAAAGATCTGAGACTCAAATAGTTGCATAAATTATTTTTAAAAAGGTACATGATATGTTTTAGAATAATTAAAATATAGTAGAAATAGAAATATAATGTAAATAAATAAACTGTTCTAAAAATACTGTAATATATATTACATGAAGTGTTTAAGTTAAATATAAAATATAAATGCAATTATACAATAGTATAAAAAAAAAAACTATATAAAATATTCAGCTGTAGCTTTGATTATTCATGATTAACCATCCTACTATGCTGCTGGTCCAATCCATCCGTCTAAAGTTTTTTTTTTTTTTAATGTTTAAAAAGGATTTAAAAAAACATTTCTTGTGCACATTTTTTGGGTGACAGTCTATAGCACACCTGTGCAGTATTCACACTGTCTTTAATTATTTAATTATCTTGGCAAAGGAGAAATGCTCCCTGACAGATTTAGACAGATTTGTGAACAAGAATTGAAAGAAAAAGGACTTTTGTGTACATAGAAAAAGTCTTACGTCTTTGAGTTCAGCTCATTAATTAAAAAAAATTGGAGCAAAACAAAAATGTTCCATTTTTATTTTTGTCCAGTGTAGTTAGACAAGGTAACAAAACATTGTTATAATACATAACATAACACACAATAGGAGAGTTTAAAACAAAGCAAAGTATGTACCTTTGTTGTGATAAAAAAATTGACTGGTTCATAATTGGAATACACTGTTTACTGAACCCACCTATTGTGAATATTGTCCAGTTTCTTGTTCTTGTTGAATTTACGATGTTTCTGTGGGTGTGCCGTCTCATTAGCAGGGTACGTCGAAGCATAACCATGCTCACATTCTGTGTAATAACAAAAAAATAGTAATAATTGTACATTTTACACTTTCAAAGTTCACGTGATATACAGGTAACTCGATCTGACACATATCTACCGTCGTAGTTATCTAATAGCATTAGCATGTGTCCTGACCTCAATATTCAGCAAGTTTTGGATTTACGAGGTAACTAAATGGTCATTATTGACATTTATATTCAATATACAGCTAGTAAAATGTTTTTAAAAATAATAATAATAATTTGTATCCGCCATTTCTTACTTTATGTGCCGCTGAGTAAAATACTACAAATCCCGTCGTGCATGTGTTCGCGTCGGATTGGCTCAGCGACGGTGGTGAAGAAGAGTGCGAGGCCAATCAGGAGACAGCAATATGTTCCATGTGGGAACCATGTGAACGTGAACACATCCAAGCCAAGGAAGCTTGGCCTTCAAAGTGACAACCGGCGTTTATAATTCATAACAACTACTTAATAATCACTCATTTTGACATTAAGATAGGGTTGTGGGCTGCGTGTGTTTTTTTTAATAGGTGGAGCGACATATTTAATTCATTAGAAGTGGCGATTGGTGTCGTATTTCACATGTATTAAAAGAACTAAAATGATGTTTTAACGCTCGTCGATGCATGACGATTAAAAAAATTGGCACTCGGTGCGTTTTTGCTCTTGTGGTCTGCCTTTTAAAATAGGAACAGATCGCAACAACACTTGAACAAAAATAAATAAACGCACCAAATTGGATCACGACCGATGCATTATGTCCGAATTTAGCACCATTTCCGGGTTGATTTAGTTACACTGTGCGGTATAAGGTATTAAAAGTCCTTTGTGGCCTTGCGTTGTCGTGCACGTCGCCTCTATTGTTGTCTGCCCCCCCTCGGATCCGACCGAGGCGCGTTCAGGGCACGCACACGCTCGTCGTCTGTCCTCGGCCCACTTACTTCCGCTGTTCTTATCCACGCTGTCGATGTAATGCGCGGCGTCCAGCAGCACTTGCACGTTCTTCATGAACGTGTCCATGGCGGAACACTCGGCGTGGGACGCGTCGCCCAGCGAGCAGTCGGACACGTCTCCCGAATCCCGCGGGTCCGTGAACGCACCGCGTTCCAAAACTAGCTGCCGGGGTTCCAGCTCGTCGTCCTGTCGTTGTTGTCCCACGTACTTGACCATTTTTTTTTTGTTAGTTTTTATTAATTTTGTTTTGGGTAGTGACGGGGGCAAATGAGCAAGCAGCCCCTGGCGTGTCGTCCGTGTGTGCTCTGAGCGGATGACCGAGGCTGGATGGAATTGCAGTCCTTAGTCTCAGCCACTTGCCCTACTTGGTGGATAATCCCTCCCACTGAACGCGTGCACGCCGCATCCATTGTCAAGTGGGCCACAGAACACATCCTCATCATGATCAATGCTGGGAGAGGGGGGCGGGGGGTGGATTTATAACAAAGCATCATTTACATTTTGTTTTATTCCAAAACACTTCAAGTGTTGTGCATGGAAAGCCGTGGGAGAATTGATTTCACATCCTTGAGATCCAGTTTAAGATACATGTACTAGTAGGGTCCACCTTTGAGTATCACCTGTACAACTCAATTGAAAACAGAAATGTTTTTTTGTTTTTTTTTCCAAAAAGGGAAGTAGAAATAAACAGCTGAGATATTACTTCTGCAGTAGTGTAACATAAAACAGTTACAAAAAGCAGTCATCGTGTCAGCACAAAAATACCAGGAGTCACTCTCTTTAAAAAAACAAAAACAAAGACCAAGTCCGAAACCTTGGTGTTCTGATAGATTCCGGCCTGATTTCAACAGTCATATCAAATCAATTACTAAAATTGACCATCTGAAGAACATATCCAGAGTGAAGGCTTTGCATGTGTCAAGCAGACCAGGAGAAGCTCATCCATGCTTTTATCTCAAGTTGACTTGACTATTGTAATGGTCTTCTGACAAGACTCCACCCTAAAAGAGCATTAAACAGCTGCAGCTCGGGTTCTGACCAGAACAAAGAGGTCAGAAGACATTAGTCCAATTCTAAAGTCTTTACACTGATTTACAGACTCAGGTCAAATAGTGGAGCACAGAGTTCAAAGCAAACATGGTGAAGCAGCATTTAGCTATTATGCTGCACACAAATGGAATAAGTTGCCAACAGAAGTGACGTCAGCCCCAAGTGTGCATGTTTTGAAGTTCAGGTTAAAAAGGGTTTCCACTTTTAAATGTTATTTCTTGCACGTATGCTGTTTTAATTGTACTTTTATTTTTCTCTTTGTTTTAAATGTTTATAAGATGTTTTTTCCCCCTTTGTTTTTAAATCCTTGTAATCATTAAAAGCACATTTGAGTTACCGTGTGTATGAAATGCGCTCTATAAATAAATTTGCTTTGCTTTTGTTTGTGCTTGAAAGCTACAACAACAACGTTTCTTCAAGGGTGAACAGTCGTAATATTACAGAAATAAAATTGTTTTTTTATGAGAGAAAATACACCATTGCATTATTACAAGAATAGTCATAGACTATAAAGCTACCAGACAATGATGTAGTTAAGTTGTAAATTGCCTCAAGAAACAAAATATATATATATATATTGCAATAAAAAAAAATAAGCGTGGAGCTGTATATACTTGAGACAAAAAGTCATAATATGAGAATAAAGTTGTTCTATTGTGGAAGTCAAATCGTCCAGTTGTGAGAAAAATGGGTATCATGTTACAGGAATAAAGTCGTGAAATTACAAGTTATGCATTTCTTCACAAATGTTTTATTTTTTTATGTTCCAACAATAGTAGTATATCCTTTGAAGGTTATTAAATTGCTTAAATGTAAAGGAATAAATGTAATTTTCATGGCAATAAAGCCATAATAGTGTTAGTGTATTAGTGTATTTGTAGTGTATGTTAGTGTATATAGTGTATTGTATCTTTGTATTGTTTTCTTTTTTAGGAATAAGGTCATAATATTGGCGCAAGAAATTCGTAATACTGCAAGATAAAAGTCGCGACAAGAATCGTATTTTTTCCAAGACAAAAAGTCGGAAAAACTACGTGAATGGAGTCATAAAATTACGAAATGTCAAGTCAATAAAGTCGGAATATTACAGGAAAAAAAACTGGTAACAATATGAGAAAGTCAGAAGGTTACAAGAAAAAAAAAAAAAAGTCATAATGTCACCAGAAAAAAAGTTCCAAAAAATTAAGAAAATGCTTAGTCTGGTAATATTACAGCTTTATTGTCTTTAACTTGATGATGTTTTCTCACAACCTTTCAAAGTTGTTCCTGTAAATATTGTGACTTTATTCTTGCAAAATTAGGACTTAAAAAAAAAAAAAAGTGCAACAATATATTAGAACCTTATTTCCTTGATATTATTGAACTATAATTCTGTAGTATAACGTGATCTCTTATTTCCTGTTTACTCTCACAAGTGTGTTTGTAAATAAATCACTTTAGCATTCAAATATTACATGCAGTAAAGATGATCTGCCGACTCACTGACTGCATTCTTCCCTTTTGATTTGTTCCCCATGCTGCCATGCGTTCCTGTCATTTTGGAGCATATTGCCCCCTCCCCCTCCCTTTTCAATCACAAAGCACTTACACACCGTGTAGTCAACCACATTGAACCCTAACCTTGACGGCTAATTGCAAAGCAACTAGCCTTGAACGTGCCTTCCTTGCGTCTTTGCTAAACACTCAACTGGTGATTAAGAAGTCATCTTTCTGCAAGCTGTGAGGGCCCAGGGAGGACAGGAGGGGTGGGACTGTGGGGCAGGGGGGTGTCTCTGGGGGTCTTTATGAGGCCAGCCATGCGTGCCGTGCCCGTGCAGACAATAGGTGCAGATGGCCGGCCTGTTGCAGATGTGGCCCGCCCTGTAACGGACGCCTGTGAGAGTGACACCCTCCCTAAAGGGGTGGGGGTGCTGGGTGTTTGGGGGTGTTTGGGGCATCGTCTATATCAGCCGCCCGGTCGGGTCTGACGCTTGAACGCTGACTGTGCGCTGCCCGTCGCGGCATTGGTGTAGAATGTGACCCCAACGGGAGTATAATCTGAAAAGCTGGAGGATTACACCAGTGGCTCGGCTATCACACACGAGGCAAAGTCAACGTGCGTGCGTGTGTGGGTGGTGGCGTGCGTGTGGTATTGACTGTGTGTGCTTGTATGTTTGGCGGGGGGGGCAACGCAGAAAGAAATAGCTCAAATCAACGAATAATTAATCAAGAAAATCATGAAATGCACATCCACATGGTCTCACGGCCGTGAAGCAAGTGCAAACCTGAGTTGACATGTCACAGTGCAGCTCACATCTTAATCAATGTAATGCCTATACCTTATGGAAGTCGCTCTATTTATATACAACAAACAAAATCCACATCTGCCAAAGAATAAAAGTGCATTAACATGGTCTTACAGCTGTGACGCAAGTGCAAAATCAGAGTGGACATGTCACAGTACAAGTTACTTTAGTCATTGTAATGCTTATACCTTCTCAAAGTGTCTCTATTTATATCAAATAAACAAAATACACAATCGCATGGTCTCACAGCCGTGAAGCAAGTTCAAAATCAGAGTGGACATTTCACAGTACAAGTTACATTAATCATTGTAATGCTTATACCTTATCAAAGTCTCTATATTTATATAGAACAAAGAAAATACACAATCGCATGGTCTCACAACCGTGAAGCAAGTGCAAACCTGAGTAGACATGTCACAGAACAGCTTACATTAATCAATGTAATGTTTATACCTAATAAAAGTCTATAGTTAAACTGTATATGACAAACAAAATACACATCCGCGTGGTCTCACAGCTGTGCAGCAAGTTCAAAGCTGAGTAGACGTCAATTTACAGTTCACATCTTAATCAATGTTCTGCCTTTTCCTTATCAAAGTCTAGATATCTAGAATGTGTTTGACAAACAAACTGCAGATTGGCATGATCTCACAGCCATGCAGCAAGTGCAAACCTGAAGAGACGTGACAGTGCAGCTTACATCAATCAATGTAATGTTTATACCTAATAAAAGTCTATAGTTAAACTGTATATGACAAACAAAATACACATCCGCGTGGTCTCACAGCCGTGCAGCAAGTTCAAAGCTGAGTAGACGTCAATTTACAGTTCACATCTTAATCAATGTTCTGCCTTTTCCTTATCAAAGTCTAGATATCTAGAATGTGTTTGACAAACAAACTGCAGATTGGCATGATCTCACAGCCATGCAGCAAGTGCAAACCTGAAGAGACATGTGACAGTGCAGCTTACATCAATCAATGTAATGTTTATACCTAATAAAAGTCTATAGTTAAACTGTATATGACAAACAAAATACACATCCGCGTGGTCTCACAGCCGTGCAGCAAGTTCAAAGCTGAGTAGACGTCAATTTACAGTTCACATCTTAATCAATGTTCTGCCTTTTCCTTATCAAAGTCTAGATATCTAGAATGTGTTTGACAAACAAACTGCAGATTGGCATGATCTCACAGCCATGCAGCAAGTGCAAACCTGAAGAGACATGTGACAGTGCAGCTTACTTTAATCAATGTAATGTTTTTACCTTATCAAAGTCTTTTTTTTTTTGCTATCTTTTGAAATACGCGCCACCGTAATCTTATGGACGTGCAGCATGTGCAAACCTGCATGTCAGAGCTCGCTAAAGCTCTATTTACAACTACTCTGCTCGATCTGTCAATCTATTTATTACCCTGTCTACAAATATAACAGTATGACTCTTGATACAGTGTATGTCCCGCAGGCCACACTTTGCCCACTCCTGCTCTCCAGTCCGCATCTTGTCGTCTGGCTGTTGTTGGGAGACAATGGCTGCACTTTGCCCCGAGGTCATGGCAGAGTTTGCCCCCTCCCCCTCCACTTCCCAGACGTGCGTCACCTGCTCCCAACGCTCCTTTCAACGCAGCCATTATCCCCCACAAGTGTCACCAACGTAGTTTTGTTTAAACCACAAAATCAAGCAAAAGGCTTACGGCCTTTTTAACTGCGTCATCTCATCTCATGTGTAGGTGGGGGGAGGTGGAGGTATAGAGACCCCCATCAACCACCCACCCCAACTGGAACACCTGTTGGAGACACCAAATCCCTTCTTTGTCTCTGCAGACCCCTCTCAGTTGGATTACCATGACAACGATCCATTCATATCAAGGCTGGGGCCTTATTATACCGCCTCGCATGGTCAATTATAACCACAACACTTTGTTTCAGGGTGGCCCTTCCTTTTATATATATATATATCATATACTTTTATTTTACAAGAATAGTTGCAATATTAACAGAAAAACAATTGTGCATTTTAATGAGAATGAAGATGTGGTATGATAGGAATATTTGTAATTATTTGACCAGACTAAATATGGAATAATGTTTGTAAAAAGGAGTACTTTTACAATAGTCATATTACATGAAAAACTAAATTCTAATGTTATGAGATTAAAGTCACAATATTAGAGAATTAAGACATGGTAATATGACAAAACACATTTTTAATTTTGGGATTAAAAATGTTATTCTGCACTTAAAGTTGCAATATAGAGGGGAAAAAAATGAATTTTATGAATGAAGCTTGAATTTTGAGTTTGTTTTTGTATTTCATTTGACCAGACTATAGATAGAATATTAATTTTACAGGTCATTTTACAAAGAAAAACCATTTTATGAGACTCAAGTCACAATATTATATATAAAAATATTGCAACATGACAAAAAAAAAAAAAAACAACAATCCTAATTTTATGAGAAATATTTTTTTGAATAAACTCCGACCTGCCTTCATGCACAGACAAAAAAGGGACAAATTATTTGCAAATGCTGTTCTACAAAGCTTTATTTTATACTGGAGGTGTTTGCATCTTCACCAACATCAAATATATCTCAAAAAGTGGTATGATAATGTCCAAATATAACCACACAAACAACAGTGCCTGCTCCAGAACATGTGAATAATAATAATAAAAAACATGAATAAAAAGAGGTGTTAAAACGACATATTAGGATTGTACTGTCACATTTGGAAACATTTCATAGTTTTAGTGTACCAAAAAACGCATTTACAAAACAACTCGCTCCTTTTGGGTCGACACATTCACATTGTAGGCCACGTTAAAAAACAAAAACAAAAAAAGCCGCATTGCTTTGTTAAGCTTCATTAGAACAATAAAGCAGCAACTATGACTATTATTTCTTCCATAGAGTTCATCACAGCATGTTTTTTAGTACTAGAATTAGTGGGAACATATTGGCAAACTTCATTTAACGACAGCACACAATTATGTAATAGCTAGAATACAAAGCGGGGGTTGGGGAACCTTTTCCTACACCGGGCCATAATACATTTATGCAACTAGATGGTAAAATGCTTATTATTATACATTGTGAGCATTTGTGGGTTAAATGTATTTTGTAAACATTTTGAGCAACTACACATATTTTGACTTAATTTGTGTAAAAAAAACCCAAGAAAAAACAAGATTATGTTCCGGTAAAAGTATTACATTTGTTTTCTCATACTATTACTGCATATTCCCCCCCCCCCCCCCCCAACTTTATTAATTAACAATATTATTAGAAAATAATTTTATCAGAATAAACTAAAATCACATTTTTAAAATTAAGTTGAAATATTACAAGAAAAATTGCATTTTCTTTTCTCATATTTCAACTTAATTCTTAAAAAAATGATCAATTTACTCTTGTAACATTACACATTTATTCTGGTTATAAAAAAAAGAAAAAAAAAGAAGAAAAAAAAAATATTCATGCTTGACTCTCATAAAATTGTTAATTTTACCAGAATAATTGCATTTTATTAAAAAACATTTATTCAATTTTGCTGGAATTAAAATGACATGAGAACAAAAGGTTTAACCACAATTAAAAAAACATGAGACTCAAATAAAAAACAAATATTTACCTAATTTTATGAGAATGAAGTCATAATATTGAGGCAAAAATGTAATTTTACCAGCGTAATCTCATATTACAAGATAAAAGTAATTTTATGAGAATTAAGTTGAAACATTTCTACGAAAGTCTTCGTTTGATGACAATTAAAGCAGTAAAATTATGACGATAAATATAAATTTTGCCAGAATAAACTTGTAATATTACTGGAAGCAAATTTTAAAAGAATTGAGTCAAATTATTACATGAAAACATTTCTTGATTTCCTAAGAATTAAGAAATAATATTACAAGAAAAAAGGCTAACTTTACCAGATTTATTAATGTTATATTACTAGAAAAAAAAAAGTAATTTTATGAAAATTAAGTGGAAACATTACAAGAAAAAGTCATTATTTTATGAGACTAAAATATAAATATTAAAAGACAGAGCTAGTAAGTAAAATGCGTTTTTTTTTTAAATTGACCAGAATAAAATCATATTACTAGAAGCGGCACAGTGGTCGACTGGTTAGCACATCTGCCTCACAGGTCGGAGGACCCGGGTTCAAATCCGGTCTCGCCTGTATGGCGTTTGCATGTTCTCCCCGTGCCTGCTTGGGTTTTCCCCAGATACTCCGGTTTCCTCCCACATCCCCAAAACATGCACGGTCGGTTAAATGAAGACTTTAAATTGCCCATAGGTGTGAATGGTTGTTTGTTTATATGTGCCCTACGATTGGCTTGCGACCAGTTCAGGGTCGTACCCCGCCTCTCTCCGGAGATAGCTGTGATAGGCTCCAGCGCGCCCGCGACCCACGTGAGGAGAAGTGGTACGAAAAATGGATGGATATTACTCAAACAAGTTCATGAATTTCTGAGACAGAACTCGAAATTTTCCGAGCAAAGAAGTCTTACTTTTCCGAGGCGCTATTGGCCCGTGAGCCGAAGGTTCCCCACACCCGTTACAAAGCAACACAACAGTTTAATCAGGAATGTCTTTTGAGATACAAAAATCGTACTTCTTTTAAGGCCGTTGACTGTATATTACCGGCCACCATTACACAACCAACGGGCGTGCTCGTATCGATACATTCATACGAGGGATTTGTGCAAAAGGAAAAATCTTCAGAGCTTCAGAAGTTTGTCTCTTGAACGCCCATTCATAAAAACACACATGCCAAACGAGCACTAAAATCTCAACTTGTTTACATCCCTCATTCGTATTAAGGCGGCTCCATCTTAGCATTAAGAGCCACTTTTTTTCCCCCCCCCCCACATTAATGTGCGCACACCTCGCTCTTTTCCTTCTTCTTGCTCTTCTTCAGGAAGGAAGGCGTGCGGAACTTGTTCTTCTTCTTCTTCTTGCCCTCCGGGGTCTTGTCCTTGACACTCATGGAGATTTGCAGCGATTCTGAAGCGCTCACGCTCAGCTTGGAAACCTCCAGGCTCAGGTCCTCGTCCAGATCGGACAAGTGGTCTTTCCCGTTGGTTATCGTGTCTGTCGGTGGGAGGAACACGGTCAGCAAAGAAAATCCGATTTCTTGGGTTTTTACAGTTTTCCAAAGTACAACCCGTCGCGTGACAGGTTATTCGCTTTGACTTGCGAGCAAATATTTGTGATTTGAGCACTAGGTGGTGGCAGTGAACTTAATTCGAAACATGAGATGAAAATCATCACGCATATTTCAACAAACCACACAACTGCCTTATACGAAAGTCCGCTAGCTTAATGCTAACACGCAATGCAAAACGCCAAAGCCGGGCTGATGAAACTAGCATCAATGTTTTAGTAGTTATAACACTAGCAGACTTTCATATTTCAATAGAGAATGTTTAATTGTCTTTTGTTTTGTTTGATTTATTTTACAGTCAATTTCAGAGGAGAGCATGTTCTGCCCCTTATTTTGAGAACTGTGTGAGCTTCTTTTTATTTCCTTAAAGTGATGTCACATGAGAGTCTCACATATCTTGACAGCGAGAGAGGCGCTAATGAACGCTTTCGAAAAGTGTTTCAATAAGTTTAGAGCAGTGATTCACAGTCACTAATGTGCCGCAAAAATGATCCAATTTCACTTAATTTTAGGAGAGCGAAATTGTCATACTACAAGAAAAACAATACAATTTTACCAGAATAAACTTGGAATAATATGAGGAATACATTCTTAGTTTTATGAGTTGTAATATTACGAGAAAACAAATTCGTAATTTTTTTTCAGAATTTTATTTTTTGAGTATGAAAATTACGTGAAAAATGTCTTCTTGATTTTATTTTTTGAATATGAAGTTTACCTGAAAAAAATCTTAATTTTATGAAAATAAGTTAAAATATGAGAAAAAAGTGGTACTTTTGAGAATTATGTATTACAGGAAAAAGTTGTAATTTAATGAGACTAAAACTACATATTAGGAGAAAAATATGTGCTAATTCTAAGAGAATTAAGTTGTAGTATGACAAAGATTTGTTAATCAAAGAGAACACAATAATACGATGACAAAAAATAAAAAAGTTAAGTTAAATACTGTAACTTCTGCATTAAAGATGAGAATTTCACATTAGTAAGAATTTTCCATATACAAACAAGCGCGTACATGAAGTTGTCTGGGGCACAGAAAAACTTGCAATAGCTTTGAAGGTATCTGATTGACTACCTAGCTTGATTGGTGTCATGATGGGAGAAAGGGAGAGTGAGATTGTGGAGCCATCGAACGTGGTCATCTCGTCCGCATCTGTGGCATCTTCGTCTTCTGGAAACAGCACGTTCGTCATTACATATCTGTTTGACACTTGGAACAAACTTTTTTTTTTTTTTTTTCCTTTTAAGATTAAATGTATATGTATAGAACTTAAAAGTTACTGGAAAGCCAACTGATCTGTACTCGGGCACTGATTCTTTTGCGTACCACGGTTTGAGAATTACTGATAGAGAGCTTTTTCTAGTTACGTGAAGTAAGACTAACAAAATCTCTCTTTGTAATGCCAAATGAATGAAGTGAATTCAGTTCCAGAAGCAAAATTGGTATGCTCCACTTTCTGCTTTGTGTTGATGTCCAATTTGGGAACATAGCACATTATGGCTCCTCAAGTTAACACTGCTTTTGGAAATTATTAGATGGCTACAGATTGCTCTTGTTTCGGTTCGGACAGCGCTTTGTTACGGCAGTGGTTGTTTTAAAAGTGCTTTCTAAATAAAGTTGAGTTTAAAACCCATACACTGTGTTCATTCTCCATGCACACGTGGTACGTTCTCTAGTCTATTTTACTCTTTCCCCGTTTCCAGCTGCATGCTTTTGCGGTAACCTGTGCAAATGTGGTGGACACGCAGACAGTTCTCGAGTGTTTCAAGCGCCCTTTTGAGCACTGTCACATAAAAAAAAAAAAAAAAATAATACACATTTATGTATAGCTTCATTGTTTCAAGATTCCCACCATAACTACGATGTTCCTTGATTGATCATACTGGCGAATCCACTTTAGTTGGCACGGGTCAAAGTGTACACAAACTTTGTAGAACCTGGACAAAAGTAAAGTTTTTGAGTATTTTTGAAAGCAAACTTAGGAAATGTCATTCAATTTTAGGGTAAGAGAATGACAATTAGGATGTTTTTTACTGTTGTCAAATGGCAAAACAGGTCAAATTTGATAGCTAAGAGGTTTTTCAAAATAACTAATATATAGTATATAAAATGTAGAATTGCTTGATGCAACGGTTTTAGCATATTTGATCAATTTAATTTGAAGGATGCCCAAGTGGCTCTTACGTCCTTCAATATTTCAGTAAAGTTTGCCGACCCCTGTTGTTGATGGATTGAAGCCCATCTAAACCAACGGAGAGAGGCTTTTCTTGCGTGGACTTCACAAGCTTTCAAGTGGAGAAGACACAGCAGGTGGACTTTTTTTTTTTTTTTTTTTTTTTTTCTTGAAGTACCGTCTTGGCCTAGTTGCTTTCGCTCCACCAGGCTCTTGTACTCTTCCAGCACCTCCTCGGTCAGATGGTTGAAAGGATTGGGCGGTAAAGAGCGAGTGAGCCCTTCATCCTCTGTGATGAAAGCCTGCACGTGGATTAGGCAGCGTCAGATATCACCAGGAGAAAACGTCACAAAATAACCAAATAGATAAATGTACACTCACTGGTCCCGGAATGGTGTCCACAACGATGCCGGCCAGTAAATGGGACTTTGGACCCGACGTCATCTGGTCGCCTCTGTGCTGCTCTTTTATCTGAATTAAAAAGATTACAGTGCCTTTAAGGGGTGTGGCCTAATGAGTAGCCTCAAGAGCTGGTGTCAGCTTGGCCAGTTAGTCTACATGTGAGTGTTTGGGCGTGACTTTTTGCCCACAGCAGCTTCTTGCGAGTGTTCCCATATTGCATTTCTTTAGCCTAATATCATAACTGCCCAAGTCATTTTTAAGATATTGTCACAATATCAATAAGAAACAGCAATGTGCTTGCTAAAAATTGAGTTTTTTTTCTTCATGTCTGATTAGATTGTCAGTCATCCAGGTTATGGTACTGTACAAAGGCTGAGACAACTGGACTCCTCTTTTTTGTTGTTGAATTGATGTTATTTTTGTTAAAAGAAAAACAAAATAAATGATGACTTAGGCAATTACGCCATCAGGCTAACGATTTGTGTGCTCGACTGTTTCTTCTGTTCAATATGCAGCTGAAAGTACCACACTTTGAGAATTACTGATATAGAGCTTTATTTTTCTAGCTATGTAAAGTAAGAAATATCAAAATCTGTGGCGATGTATCCAAAGCTCGCTCGTACCTTAATTTTTGGTTTTAGAACGATCTAAAATTGTGAAACTCCTAAGTCAAAGCACCACAGTCTTCCTAAATACGGCAATTCCATGGCATCATGTACACGGCATGCAATCAAAATGGCTCACCCGGTTCCTCTTGTGCAGCGCTTCCGTGGGGTCAGTGTTGAGCGGGACAAACTGGTTGGGGTCTTCAATCTTAATTGGGGTGCCTTTGCTTTTGCCCGGTTCTGATGACTTCATCCACTGAGAGACAAAGAAATCATTCAAACACTCTTTGTCAAGCACAACGGAGATGAAACACTCATAGTTTATCTTTACATGTTCAATTAAGGGGAAATAATGTCTGTGCGTAGGATGTTTTTGAAATAAAGTCGGAATCCTTGTCTGCTATATTTTAAATACAAGACAAATTCTGCTCTTTCTTTGGCCCATTATGTCGCTGCTGGGTCAATATATTTCATATACAGGGAGATGTTTTCAAAAAAAAAAATTAAAAAAAAAATCATCAATCCATTTTCTATCATGCTTGTCCTCATTAGGCTTGAGGCGGATGAGCTTGGAGCCTGTCCCAGCTGACTTTGGGCGAGAGGAGGGGTACACCCTGAACTGGTCTCCAGTCAACTGCAGCAAATTCAAAACAATATGAATATATTTTATTGAAAAAGAAGGAAAAAAAACAACAATGAAGTGTTATACCGTTGTTGTTTTTTTTAATTCAATTATTCCCCCCCCATATTTTGCAGTTTTCCGTGTCTGCCTCACAGCCGAGAGGTTCTGGGCTCGAATCTCAGCACAAGGCTTTCTGTGTGGAGTTTGCATGTTCCACTGCTTACTCCCACATTCCAAGAAATATGCATGTTAGGTTCACAGAAGACTCTCCATTGTCCGTAGGGGTGAATAGGAGTGTGAATGTTTGTTTGTCTTATGTGCCCAGTGTGTCCAACTCACCCTAATGAGGACAAGCGGTATCGAAGATGGACAACAACAAGAAAGCATGTCTCATTTCATCCACAAGATGGCAGGCTAATCTAAAAAGACCTCATCTGTCCATTTTCTATTTCGCTGATCCTGTTGAGGGTTGTTGCTGCGAGCTGGAATCTATCCCAGCTGACTTTTTGGACGAGAGGGCACTTTTAAACAAACAACCATTCACACCTTTGTCTGATTCACCTGCCTTTGTTTCTTCAGCTCATGATTATTGCAATTCTCTCTCAATGGTCAGACTCCTCCATACTTAGCAAATTTGGTCTACTTTTATTGTGTTGTTACATAATTTCGACCGCTGACTGCATTTGACTTAATGTTCCTCATCATTAAAAGGTATCTATCTAGGGTCAACACACCATTGTTTTGGTTCCGGGGCTGACGTCGCCACTGGGCGAGCGGTCCGGCACGTTCACCCTCAAGTAGCTGTTGGGCGAGGTGAGCCAGCGCGTCCGCTCCCGTTGCTGCCTCTGCGCCTTCAACTTGAAGGGGCTGCGCAGGCCCGCCGCTTCGTCGTCGTCGTCCGACAGGATCGCGGACACCGTGGCGGGGATCTCCACGTCATTCTTGGATCGGGGCTTTTCGCGGACGATGGGATTCCTGTACGAGTGGCCTGTTCTGTATCCCTGCAGAGCGAGAGGAAATGTAAACCCAAGTCTCACTGCCGTCACGTGTCTAAATATTTAAACATTGCCTATACAGTAAAATACAAAAGTATTTTTGCGGACATGTCTAGTGTACCAGGAAATGGGGGATTGAAAATATTTAATATACATCATACGGGTGTGTGTGTGTGTGGATACAATGAGAATAAGAACTTCTCCGTTTTGGTGGGAATCTGTTCAGAAACCACAATCTGTTGTATAGTTTAAAGGAAAAAAAAAAACAATTTAGAATGAGAACAAAAAAAAATAAAAAATCCTAATTTAATGAAAATAAAAATTACAAGAAAACTGATGTTATGAGAGTACAGCCCCAATGTTGAAAAAAATAGTCATATTTTAATGAGAATGTACTCTAGACTACATGTTTATGCTCATAATAGTACAGGCTTTTCTAATGAGAATAAAGCAATATATTAAAAAAAAAAAAAAAAAAAAAGCTTGTATGTACAAAATCTATTTAAAAAAATTAAGATTAAAATAAAATTTAGGACTGTAAAATAATACTATACTTTTTAATACTATAAGAATAAGTCATAACATTATGAGAGAAATAAAACATTTATTTTATGAAACTGAATATTAAAAGTTGTAGTATAAAAATGTGTATATTTTTAGCATAATATTTTTAAAAGAGTACTTTTATGAGAAACAAACTTTTACGAGACTAGATATTTCTTGTTGGAATGTTACAGGTTATTTTCTAATATGAGAATTAAGTCATGAAAATTAAATTGTATTTTTATAAGAATCTTTTTTTTAAAAATTGTATGCGAAGCCACAAGATGAATAAAAGTTTTGCTTGTAGCTTTTCTAATATCAGAATAAAATTGTAATTCCACAAATGTATTATTACAAAGTATTTATATGAGATGTTTATGTTTGAAATATAATTGTTTTTTCTATTACACAAATCATATTTTGACATAAAAATGGTAATGCTTGAGAATGAGAAATGTACGACGAAAAAAGTAATGAGATGACAATAAGCCATTTTATGAAAATAAAGTATTTATGAGAACAAACTGCTACGAATCGAGACATTTAGGCTTGTAATACTGGATTCAGCCTAATTTCTAACAGGTTACAATTATAATACAAAAATTAAGACCTACTTTGACAAGAAAACAAGTTGTAATTATACATTTGTTACTTGTAATATTCAATGAAATGCAAAATAATTTTACAGGAAAAACAACTTGCAATATAAGAATACCTAAAATTCGGAACTTTGTCAAAAGTTTTTTTTAATGAGAAAAAACCCCTTATGCGACTAGACGTTATCGCTCTTAATATTACGACTTACTTCCCGAATATTAGAATAAAATCATAAACAAAAATTATAAGGTTATGAGATTCCACATTTGTGCTTTTTCAAATTATTATTATTTTTCTCATTTTTCAAGAAGTGATCATATTAAGAAACAAAATTTCGAGAAAAATAAATGAATAATAGGAGACTAGAGGTTGATGCTTGTATATTAACACTTTCTTTTTTGCAAAATAACTTTTACCTTTTAATACTACCGCTTTAATCTCTCAATATTCCCTGCTCCTTCATTATATCCTTTATACAGTGTATGGGACAGCTTGCCATTACAACTACGGCTGAAAATGTAAAATATGGGGTTGGTCTCCTAATTTGAGCTTTAACAAATGAGATTTCGGAGGTGGTCTGCAAAATCTACACAGACACAGTGCTAAATCACTGTCAGGTTACAGGATGTAATAATATCCTCAAGCCATCTGAGCTGTTGCTGTGCTGCCAGTATTGACAAGCCTTTTTTTTTTTTTTTAGCAGACAGTAAATCCCATGTTGAAACAGGGCACGCTAAATCTGGTCTGTTAAGTGACTGTGAGGTCACTTAATGCGGCTGCTTCCACCCGCTGTTAGCTTTGTCATCTGGCGCCTACGCCTGCGAGGGTGGGCGGACGGCTTGCGCGGCTGCAGCCCGCTCAGCTGCCTCATCTGTCCATCAGAAACACAACGGTGCGGATGGAGTCTACCGTGACACGGTATTAAATATACCCCAGGGAAAGCGTCGCTCACCAGGTTGTCCAGCATCCTCATCAGGGACTCGAACTCGGCCTCTCCCACTTTCCACTTGAAGTCGTTGCTCACGGGCACCCCGGCAGCGGCCGCACCCTGTGTAAGGGGTTTGAATTTCTCCCTGTCCAGGAGCACCAGGTTGTCCACGCCGCCCGAGCACGCCAAAGCCTGCACCTAAAAAACTCGAGTCAGACCACCATAAACTCATAAAAAGCTGGTGACATTTACCAAAGGAAAAGTACCCGAAGACAGCTGCGAATATATGGAAGCAGAGTTCGACAGGCACGGTGACAAACTGACATCTACTTTATTCGAATGGCGGCAACAATTTGAGGAAATTCAGTAGTTCGGTCCAAGCAAGCAAACAGCTCAACAATTCTGTCACTGTCCAGATACTTCTGGCCCTAATTGTACTGTAATAATGTCCTTAAATGAACCTGGATTTCGCACGCTTGCTGTGAGTGGTACATGTAGTGGAAGGCTTCCTCTACGGTTTCTCCCAAAGCGAGCAGCCCGTGGTTCCTTAGGATCATCACCTGGAAAATACAACAGAAATTCTTTAAACACAATTTCCACAGACACTGAGCCATCATTTCAAAAGCGACACTCACTGGACATTTCATTTGGTACACCTACGCAGTCTAATGAGATCCAGCACCAGATCTGTATCGCAAAGATTATAACTTCAAATGTTATGAGAGACTAGATGTTCTGTTTGTAATATTATAACTCTTTCAATTTAATTACACAAGTCTTAATATTCTGAGCATAAAGTCTTAACATTGTCAAAATGTATTTTACTGGGGGGAAAAAGTTATGAGACTAGACCTTCTAGGTTTGTAATATTACAATGTTTTATCAATGAGAATAAAGTTGTAATGTTATGAAAACAGTACAGTACTAGTTTTAATTTTAAATATTTTCTAATATGAGAATCATCTTTGAAAATTCAGTGGAGCCTTGAGATACGAGTTTGATTTGTTCCGTCTCAAATCATCTTTCCTCAATGAAAAGAATGGAAATGCCATTAATCCATTCTAGCCTCGGTCCTAGAAACCGCCAAATTTTTGTGTTTGGTTTTTAATAAGGAAAAATAGTACTTTCTAAAAACAGAGTAATAAAAAATTAAATAGAATATAAAGAATGTTTGTGCATTACAATTTAATGCTGCAATTCATTTCATTGTGTTGCTCCTTCTGGTGTGCCCGCCTTGGCCACCGGGACACAGTAAAATCAACTCTGTAAGATGCTGTAATATCTAATAATAATAATAATAATAATAATAATATCTTCTATGTCATTTTTAGTAGAAGATAAAGAATATGTGCCTGTGAGTAGGGTTATATTATCTGTCTACATGGTTAACAATCTGTTGCCTTAAAGGATTCTAAAACCGCAATGAGTGATGCTAACAGTTAGCACTAACTTCATACCTACAGACAATTTAGTCTTCAATTAACCTACCATGCATGTTTTTGGACTCTGGGAGGAAACCCACACATACACAGGGAGAACGTGCAAACTCCACACAGGCGAGCCTGGATTTGAACCCGGGTCCTCCGAACTATGAGGCAGATGTGCGAACCGGTAGTCCACCGTGCCGCCCACTTACTTACTTTCTTTTTCGAGGAAGAATTGCTACGACTGTTTTAAATATGAGAAAGGAGGAATATTATAAAAATAAAGACATATTTTAAAGCGATATACCAGTAACTGGTGATATTAGGAGACTAGGGATGACATAATACAAAAGCTGTATAGCAAAGATCATAATGCTCACTTTCTATGACGTATATTATTGCAGTTTTCAGTAGCGTGGAATTGAACTTACTGAAAGAAAAAGCAAGGTAGCCAAAAGGCAGAATTCTCCATGCAGCTCTTGTAATGGATCTCATTAGATGGGGCAGGTGTACCTGGTGTGACTAGAGAGGTAAAGCAGCTGTTGAAAGCTGTGGAAAAAGCCTGTTTCACTAATGGAGTCTCTCAACTTGACAGTACCTTGGCAGTCGGGCCCAGAGCTTTCTGAAACTCCACCTTCTCCTCTTTATTATCCAGGCTGCCATGGTAACCGAAGCAGCTCACGTCCCCAAGGAGCAAGGCCTCCTGGGAAATGGGCAGTATTCCACACTTCATGGAGGACACCTGTTAACACAAATACACAGTGTCACTGCCACCGCGTCGAAACAGAGACACGTTTGTGCTGTCACATAAAAAGCGTTTCTAGTCGTGTTCGTTACTCGCTGTGAATTTTACGGCCCGGCTTTAAAGTTCATAGCAAAACTGCATTAACGAGCATCACGGGCTTCTGCAGGCCAGGGCGAGCCTTTGAACGGCAACTTAGCGATTGCTGGCCCGCGGCGACTCACGGCAGCTGTCGCGGGCGTGTGGACGTGGACGATGCATCTCAAGTCGGGCCGCATGGCGTAGATGGCGGCGTGAGGGGCGAATCCGAAGTGGTCGATGCCCAAGTCGGTTGAGCCCTGGTCCACGACGTCACCGATCATGTTCACTTTTACCTGAAACAAAACCTCAGCTTCAATCGAAACTGCATTAAATCGTACATCGAAAATGTACTTCTTAATTGTTTGTAGAGTGAATCCCCTTTAATCGTGGGGGATACATGTATGTTCCAGACCCACCCACAATCGGTGACAGAGGCCATATACATTTTAAATTTGGATTGTTTTACCTGTACCACATCCTTTAAGACATTTAAATGTATAAAAATGCACTTGAACTTTTTAAAACACACTTTTGAAACACATTGTACACGCATTTGAATGCAAAAAAAAAAAAGCATTAAATGTAAAGAAAATACTTGTCTGTGTTAGATACACTTTTGTGCCTTGACCTTCAACGAGGCGGGACCTGCTGTGGTGGCGCATGGCGTCGAGGGCATTACACTAAATAGATATACTGTAAAAACCCATTAAAAAAATTATTAGTGGCAATGAACCACTAATATAGTGAGAGAACACTAATATACAAATGCCTGCCCCCCATTAAGTTGTGAATGAAGCAACCAAGTAAAACTTTTGTTTCCCATTTCTGTGTGTGTGAGTTGTTCTGCACTTCCGCCCCATTGCCACATTCAAAATAATAACCCAGTAATGGAATTTTTGTATATGGTTAAACAAGCCAGTGATGGCTTCGTGCAAGCAGCATTTATCTGCAGTCTGGATGCAGAGGGCTGAACGCCTCACTCTCTGGACGGAGTCTGAGAGACTCCAGAAGTCTCCAATAACACCCCCAAAAATGTTGTTAGATTTGTTGCTCGTTGCTACTTTTTCTTGAAAAACAGTTCTAGAAGGGTCGGAGATGTCGCTAAATCAGGCAACAAAGTCCCTCAGCTGCCAACAATGAGTAGCTGCTCGCTTCCTCACATACGCAGTCGTCATGGTAACAAAAGCGGTGATCTACATTTGCCTGAGACAGAACAGTGCCTCCAAAATGACGTGATTGCAACCAGAGTAAGTACAGCAGATATTAAGTGTACTCTTATTTTTTATCTTTTGGGTAATTTAACCAGAGAATGCCACACGGGAACTGTTTTAATTGTGAAAAACTTGCACGTCTCCTTGAATAACATTGTGAAGGAAGAATTTATGTTACACTTCTTATCTGTATTGGATCTCATTGTGTTGCAGAGATGTACCTGATGCAAAGTCTGGTGAGGGCTCACAAATATATAATATTCACCAAGTGCAAAACACTCAATTAGTCAGTCTAAACTAAATCCACTTACCAAAGTTGCTGCGGTCACCTCAGCAAAAGAAAGGCCTCTCGGACTGATCAGAACATGGTCTTGTTCTTTGTTGACACGCACCTGAGATGAAAAGAAACACGGCTTAAATTAAAAATGCGCCCCTCATTCTGGTTAAATTCATGCGGCAAAGCATTTGAAATTCAGAAGCCATTAATTATTGCTCAGGAGGAGTTGGGGTTAGCAGTCTTTTATGTGTTCGGAGTTTTTATTGGGGGACGCTGATATATTTCTTCGGTTGCTGTTTCCACACACCAGTGTAAAATATTAATGCTGTTGCTGTCAGAAAGTCACGTTATCTAACTTTTGAAGACCAAGAGTGTGGAAAATACATTGATGCCTTTGATAAGAAAAAAATTTACATTTCTGGTGCTGAATCGTTTGTTCATGAAATACTAGTAATTCAGTTACACAGCTATTCTCTAAGTTCTGATGCACAAGTTATACATTTTTAAACATTAATGTTAACATCAAACATCTGTGGCACCGAGTCTGTTTCATAACTTGTTAGTGTTGCTCTTTATGCTCTTGAAAAATAAATTGCAAAGGGACCTATCATTGCTATCTGATATGATATGATGGTATTTTTAAATTCGGTTACTAATGTTCTTTAAAGGGACATATTATGGAATGGATTTTAATTTTAAATTGCTTGTACACAAATAGTTGGGTCTCTGGAGTGCCTTGCCGCTCATATTAAGGTTGAAATTCAACAGCCAAGTAAATCTTTTATGTGCCCGTTTCCAAAATGTGTCTGTGAGTGAGCCGTTCTCCATTTTTTTCTCAAATTTGACACCTCAAATCGAGTTTCTCCGTCCATGACTTGACAGTTAGGCTGGTTGAAGATCCCTAATTTCCAAGCCACAGCTGGGGGCTGGCTACCAGATGACACTGAAGCTTTATCATGTCACAGCCAACAGGTAAGCAGAGCTGCTGTGTTCGCGCAGATTAGCATTAGCTAACAGTGCTATCAGCAACAGCTTCTGATAGTCAGCACACACTTGGATGGTCAGTGAAGTTGTCAACTTGGGATTGGGGGGTATTTGTGTTCGGCAATGTGTCCGCTGCATGCACCATATACACAGATCAGCGAGACTAATTTCCATCGGAGTGCCACCTTTACGAGTGAAAATGTCTGTCGTTCTCTGCTTTTTCTACTCGCCTCTTCAGACTCTGGGCTGTTTGGCTATGATTCGCTGCTCCCCTAGCCTCAATGTCCGAGCTCCGCCCCTGGTCGCCATGGTAACGAACGCATATTGTGACACGGGAGCTTGACAGAACCGCCCCCTCAAAAACAGTAACTTCAAGTGGATCGTTACAAGTGGATGTTAAGTGTGCTGTTTTCTTTAGCTTTTTGTATTTGGACTGAAGAATGTCAGAGACATTTTAAGACACCTGAGAACTGTTTTAATTGTGGGAAAAAAACCACATGTCTCCAGTAATGTTTCATATGCCTAATATGCAGGAAAACCATTTCTATAGTTTTCTCTTCATCATTTACCTAGATAATGTGATGCAATATCCATTATGGCATGTGATAACTATTGTTATCAATGGCAAAACATCCTAAACAGGAAATGGCCTGAGAAAAAACTGCACCCCATAAAAACTAAACAAAAAAGTTAGATGTCCCTTTATTGTTTTGCATGCCTAACGTGCAGAAAGACTTTCCATGTTTTTTCTTCCAGCATTTACAAAAAAAATGTGGCAAAATATCAGTGATGTCATATACTATACTATTGTCAAACATACATGGACCAAACTTGTATGAGAGTTCCTGTGTTTCCAGGTTTTTTCTTTTGGGAAGCTCACACACAAAAGAAAGCCGCATCTCCCTTTTAAGCCCTCAGGATACAGCTGGTGAACTTCGCAAGAAGACAGAGAGACGTGCACAGGATGTCAACACTCACAGTGATGTAGGAACTGGTGAAACGAGCCCAGCTGAAAAGGTCAACGAGCCTGTAGAGGCTGGCCAGCTTGCAGCGGCTCGGCTTCTCGCCTTTGGCAAAGGATGGGGACTCCACAGCATACAAGTCATTGATCGGAGACACCATTCCCAAGCCTGCAACGGGACAACATATCATCCTGTAAGGAGTTTGCATTTAACTACACTTTCAGACATAACAAGGATGTTTATAGGCTTTGCCTTCACCGCAAGATAAAGTTAAAGCGTCCCTCGGGGAGCATGTGAACCTTAAAAAAGGCTTTCTGAAAATTCCCTGCGAGGATATTTTGAACTGTGAGGCCGTATAAGGACATTTAACGACGCAATCTCTTACAGGCACTTAAGCTTTTTAAAAGTGCAGAGCTCAGTTTGACTTCACAGTCATTTTCCTAACATGAATGCATTTAACTTAAAGGCAAACAAGGTGATCTACTCAGCTGGAAAAAAAGAAGCCTACAGTAAAACATGAGGCCCACAGGCAGAATAGGGAAACTTTATGCAGTCAGTGTGACTGGGAAAATAAATCAATTCCCCCCCCCAAAAAAGAAGTTTCCGGAAAACAATAGGGCTTGGGATCTTCCAAGCATCGCTGAAGTGCATTTGAACATCACAATGTTGTTTGAACCCCTCCTGTTACTGCGTGCCTGTGGATTTTAACTGCGCATGTGTGTATTTTGGATGGATGGCTATGCATGCGTTTTGAAAACAGTGTCAAATGGAGTTTCCCTCTTGGGGAACAGTAAAAGGATTAGTTTTCTTCTGGGTCTTTGAGCACAAATCGAGTAAAACGCATTGGAACTGCTTTTGCTCTAGGAGGAGCATCAGATGGATACTCGCTGTTCTTGGGATCGTGAATACATTTCAGAATAAAAACCTTTGATATGAATATTCTAGGAAAAAACGTAAAACGCTTGAATGAATGATTTTACTGGAAGTCTTGACTAAACCCCTATAGCTTGTTACATGAGGTAAACATAATTTACGTTTCAACTGGTACGTTGATTTGAAAATAGACATGGTGGAAATTCAGACAGTTAACAGGATCATTGAGGGACTGGCTAATTCATTCAAGCGATAATAAATGAAATGCCTTAACTTTGGTCATGGTAGATGTAGCTAGCATACTACCTTAAATTACAGTGTTAATGAGCCTCACCTATCTTTGAGTGGTTATTTATGCTATTTGACTGACAATCTGTTAGGCTACCGTCGATAATTGAGAAGGCTAGGCTTGCTTAAGGTTGATCTTGAGTTTCCTGTTGCTCAGATTAATGGCACAGATGTAGCCGGCTCAGCTAGGCATTCATTCCAACTAAACTTACGGTGTTGATGACATTTGGTTCCGAGTCTGTCCCTTTAGAAGTGGCTACTCTGCCACCAGGCAGTCTCGCTATCTTCTCTGTACTATTTTGACGTCCACTCGCTTTATCCTCCCCACTCAATTAATTCAGAATGTTCCTTTTTTTTTTAAAAAAAAAGATAATTGGTGAGGGTCGGGGGGTTAATATCTGGCAGCCCAAATACAAATTTTTGTCATCGTCTTAGTTCTGCCACCCGGAAGTATCCTGGCGCTTATTGTTTACGAACATTCTGAATTAGTTACTTGAGCAAAATAATGCCGCCCGAAGGCATTGTGTCATAGCGTGCATGTAGCTCAACTTCCCGTAAGTGACGTCATGTAGGTCTTTAGAGGACAAACTAGTTGAGACTGAATCAACAGTGTGTTCTCCATTTTTTCCTCAATTTCTTTAAGACACGATTAATAAACTCCACAAAATGGATGAGTCTGCCTATCACTAGATGCTGACATTGAGACTTCTTCCACAATAAAAGTAAATACAAGATGATGGCCTGCAATTGCTGCATCCAGAAGGTCGTCTAATATAATTAGCATTCCAAACTGCTGGGATTCACTCGCTCCAGTGGTCATGCGGGCTGGTTAATGGAGACATTGACAATGTCCTCCACAACTTTTCTGCTGTTTCAGACTGACAAGAACGAGTAGATTCCTTCTGCGCACACAAGACTTACTGATGGGTGATGTCAAGGGCCCGGCCCCTCCCACCGTGCTGGCCATGACCAGGTCGGCTATCTGCCTCAAGGCCAGGAGACCTGTGGGGTTGTTGCCCTTGGTCATCTGATCCTGAATCAGGCCTTCCAGCTCATCTTTGAACACCTGTAAACCAAATAGGAATTATTTCACAGTGTTAGAGCTCTGTAATCTCTGCAGCTCATTTTAACACTCTTGTGTTACAAGTCACAAATCTAGAAAAACCTTTTTGTGCGAGCGCAGCAGGGGGCGGTGGTGCTGTTATTTAAACCCGACTTTTACTTTCTCACGTTCCAGGGGAGCCTGCGAATCTCCGAGTCACACTGTGTTTGTCAGCCCAGCACCAGAATTCTGCCTCATCTGAGCACCGTAACCATGGCGATGTGATAAGTTCCACTTGTTAGGGGCCCTTACGCAATCGCAGAGGAGTGTGGGCTCGACTTATTTCAATGCACTCCACCAGCGTGTCTTCATGTTGCTTCCTTCAACTGAGCTGCTGATCTTTTTTTGTCTTATATCCCAATGCAACGCTTAACTGTTATGCTGTAGAGGTAAATTCAGTCTTATGATGCATTTTTGCTCTTTAATATACACTGACTGACCACTGGGGTACTCTAATATGGTGCAATACAGAGATACTGTATATAAAAAAATTCTGCCTCTCCAAAAAAACTAGACAAGCTTGATCGTACAAAACCAAAATGTATCCCACCAGGCATCCTCCAAATGTTTATGATAATGTATGTATGTATCAGTAAATATAACATTAGGCACATCTGTACATCTAATGCAGTCCTGGGGCTATTTTTCTACGATGTCATGAATGGGGCATACTAATTCCATGCTCAAAATATAAATTATTTTTGTTTTGTTTTTTGTTATTGTATATTATGTGCAGGCCAGCACAGTAGATTCTTCCTGAATGGATGGATTGAATCCTTTTAATGTTATAACCAGTCGGAGTAATCGGTTTTGCGCTCTCTTTATGAAATACATACAGGACTCTGCAAGATGTGGGTGACCCTCTTCTTCTGCTCCATCATGTTGAAGTCCTGCCTCAGGTCCGGCGACATGGCCCGGCTGCGGAGGCTGTCCGGGTCGCTCTCGCAGCAGCGTTCCTTGGAGTCATTGCTGGACAGGGACAGCGTCAGCGAGCCCGCCAACTGCCTCACCTCCAACAGACTCATCCTCCAGCAGAGCCTCTTCTACCACCTCCCGCCTCCTACGCTTCCTCTTGAATCTGACAATGGTAATGAAAAAAAAGATACAGCAGTTTTTTTTTTCCTAGTCAGGCTGTCAAGGCAACAGAGCAAAACAGGCACAATGGTGACTCATGTAATAACTGGGATTCAGACTTATAATTCCCAACCAAATTTAGTGAGCAATGAGAGATCATCAGGTGTCCTCCAGGAAATCTAATTTCACTTAATTTGTCTGAAAATTATTCTTTCTCCATCCATTCATATCAAATACAGCACTTATCGTGTCGTAGGTGTACTAGAGCCTATCCCAGCTGACTTTGGGCAAGAGGCAAGGTACCAGTCAATCACAGGACACACAGACAAACAATCATTCATACTCACGTTCACAACTATGGACAATTTAGTCTTCAATTAACCTTGTATGCATGTTTTGGAATGTGGGAGGAAACCGGGAGAACATGCAAAATCCACACAGGAAGGCCTGAGCCAGGATTTGAACCCGCAACCTCGGAACTGTGAGGCGGGTGTGCTAACCAGTCCCCCCATGCCACCATTGCTATTTTTTCGCTGCACAGCGGTGAGGTGTGCTGTAGGAGTGACAGACGAATTTAAGGTGGAGGTGGGACTGCATCAGGGATCAGCCCTGAGCCCCTTCCTGTTTGCAGTGGTGATGGATAGGCTGACAGATGAGGTTAGACTGGAATCCCCGTGGACCATGATGTTTGCAGATGACATTGTGATCTGCAGTGAAAGCAGGGAGCAGCTGGAGGAACAGTTAGAAAGATGGAGGCATGCACTGGAAAGCAGAGGAATGAAGATTAGCCGAAGTAAAACAGAATATATGGGCGTGAATGAGAGGGGTGGTGGGGGGAGAGTGAGGCTGCAGGAAAAAGAGATAGCAAGGGTGGAGGACTTTAGATACATGGGGTCAACCGTCCAGAGCAATGGTGAGTGTGGTCAGGAAGTGAAGAAACGGGTCCAAGCAGGTTGGAACAGGTGGAGGAAGGTGTCAGGTGTGTTATGTGACAGAAGAGTCTCTGCTAGGATGAAGGGCAAAGTTTATAAAACAGTGGTGAGGCCAGCCATGATGTACAGATTAGAGACAGTGGCACTGAAGAGACTACAGGAAGCAGAGCTGGAGGGGGCGGAAATGAAGATGTTGAGGTTCGCTCTCGGCGTGACCAGGTTGCATAAAATTAGAAATGAGCTCATCAGAGGGACAGCCAAGGTTTGATGTTTTGGAGACAAAGTTATAGAGAGCAGACTTCCATGGTTTGGACACGTCCAGAGGAGAAATAGTGAGTATATTGGTAGAAGGATGATGAGGATGGAGCTTCCAGGCAAGAGAGGTAGAGGAAGACCAAAGAGAAGGGTGATGGATGTCGTGAGGGAAGACATGAGGGCAGTTGGGGTTCGAGAGGAGGATGCAGGAGATAGGCTTACGTGGAAAAGGATGACACGCTGTGGCGACCCCTAAAGGGACAAGCCGAAAGGAAAAGAAGAAGATACCTATAGAACAAGCTGTACCATGTGATAGTTACATATTTACATAATACATCAAAGCACATGGTGAATAAAAGGTTAATAATAGCAATCATGGACAGCATCCCTCACTAAAGTTTTAAATGATGATATTGGGATGAATGAGGTGAGTTTTCCAGTCGTTTGGGGCAGTAATGGAAAGAAGACTGACTAAAAGTAGTGTGGACTTTGGGAACAAAGAGGTTAATAAAACTGCTGGAAAGGACAGTGCGGGTGGTGGTATGCATGGTGACCCGAGAGCAAAGATAGAGTGGGGTCTTGCCAATAAAAGCTTTTGTATCTTTGTTCAACTATCTATGCCACCGACATATAACGACAGGAAGTAAAATGAAAAGCTCTTCCACTAGATGGCAGAAGGTACATAATTGACCTGTGCATCCACTTTTTTTAAACTTTTTTTTCGTATGTCAAATATGTGCCTTGGCTCAACAAAGGTTGAGGAAAAACAACAGTACTTTGATAACGCCACAAACTGGAAGTGATCTTGATTCTTTCTGTAGGATTTCACAACACCATTCATCACTCCCCCCCCCCCCCCCCCTCTTTAAACAAGTGGGAGGAAAAGTTGCCTGCATTCTTAAGCCAAAAGTCGTTAACAGTAAACAAAAGGCAGCCTTTTTTTCCCCCCCAAGGAACTACTTTGAATAGCAGTTAGCACCTTTGGGGCTACCTGGACGTGGGGGTGGAGGGATACACATGCAAACACACATTCCAACCACGACTATTATACAGATTAAATAGTTCTCCATGCAAATTAAACTCTTGCGTAGCTTTAGCGAGGTTTTGAGTCCGAATAAAACTCCACTCGTGAATGTTTAGGAGTAGAATCACTATGAAGTCATCGTTAAAAAAAAAAAAAAATAAATAAAAAAAATGCAAGAAGCTAACCCACCGCGAGAACAGTTCCCAAAAGTTACCTCAAAAGTTCTCCGGACGCCGCGCAGTCGGAATTTCTCTTCCCCCAAAGAAGACGCTCCAAAAAAGGTGGATATTAGTCCTGTTGTGGATACATTGCGCACACTTACGGGATTCAGAAGGAGGCGAGTGGCGGCCGCACGAAGCGGAGAAAAGGAGGCTGGCGGGTGAGGATGTATGTGGGTGTGTTTGTGTGGGAAAAAAGGAAAAGTGACCACGTGAGCTGACTTCATCCACCCACAAAGGCCTCCTCGTCGGAAACCAACCACGAAAAAAAAAATGGCAGCCACTCCACCACCACCGCCACCACCACCAACCACGAAAAAAAAAATGGCAGCCACTCCACCACCACCACCACCACCACCAAGCAGTCCTACGCCAGAAAGAAGCGAGGTACTAACTAGTCCATGAGACGAGTTCTTGTTGTTTTAAGCCTTTTCATGAAGACTTCTTTCCTCCATCTGGTCCTGTGATTCACTGACTCCCGCCTCTTCATCACACAAATAAGCAGAGCTAATGTTCTCACTCTCAGTCAGAAAGGGGAGAAGTACTCACACTTGTGTAGAAGGAGAGAGACACTGTTAAAAAAGCAAGACTGGTAAAAGTAGAACGGATTCAAGTCCTTTACTTATGCAAAAGTGAAAAAAAATAGACTTTGAAAGTACAAAAGGTAGGCTTCTCACTGAGTCAAAGACATGACATCATATCACCCAAATTTTAGCATCATTGGCTTCCAGTTTGTTTTAGAATTGATTTGGAAGAAAAAAGATATGATCACTTTTAAATCTTAAAGGGGAAATTTGCACTTTTGTATTGCCTTTTTTAAATATGAAAGGTGCGATAAACTGATTGCTTGATTGATTGAAACTTATGAATGGGACCTAAAATTGGGTCCTGGATCAGTTTTTGTTGGGCTTGATTAACATCAAGCAGGCACATTATTTGTTGGCGAAGAGCTTTTTGATTCATGTTAATTGGAATAAATTGTGTGTCGCTGTTGTACTACTTTAGCCCAGTAAACAAAATTGGCATACACTAGTCATGCAAATGCTATCACACAGCAGAGAAAGGACAGGTAGCGCTGGTAGATACGTGGGCCGACACACGCAATCAAATGCTTTATTAGTACACCGTAATATTTTAACTGATCGCTAATTTGTTTTGAAAAAAGGTTCTTTATTCACCACACCGCCATCTTTTGTATCGGGTGGGGCACTGCAGCCATTGTGAGGAGCGCGTCTGTGCATCTACTGCAGGGAGCAAAGCTGTGGCTTGGCATGTTGCATTTGTCTTTGACCTCACATCCTAAACAAGTCAATGGTTTTGGATCTATGGCGATGCAATTCATTGTTTTGTTGTCAACTATTAATTGCATGACTGACTATTAGGAGGAATAAAACAGGGAAGGAACCATTTATTATTTACTAGAGATGGAAGTAAATAATCACCCTGTTTATTTCATGGGAGACTGCCTTCTGGGCCCAGCTGACACTTTGTTCAGACTGTTTGTTTGGATAAAACAACAACAAAAACAAGTCACTGGAGGAAATAATCATTCATCGACAATGAAAGTCATCGTTAATTACATTCCTTCCTTGTAACAAACCATGACATGCACTCACTTGGCCGTTATGATGTAGAAAGCAGCCTTCAATACGACATGATTGAAACAAATCATCATGTTTCTCAAAGAGGATAACTAAGCATGAATAATTCATAGCGTCGGGGTGTAATCAGTGAAAGTAATGAGCAAACATCATTCACTACTAGTGCACTATTTAATCAAATGTTGTGCCTTCTTAGAACTCTCTTAGTTCCGTTGAGCTGGTGCAATGATGACAACAACTGGTCATGAAACTCACGTCACGTTGTTTCAGAAAACACTTAAATGAATCTGCCTCCCCTGCGTGTAAACGGGGGTAAATTAGACGAAGATCAGGCCTCGCTTGACTCCTTACGGACACTCTCCGGGTCTTTTCCGCCTTGCTGGTCAGCCTCTGCAGAGAGTTGTTTTTTTTTGTTTAGTTTTTTTTAATATTCAAAAGTGACGCAAATTAATGCAACTCTAAGAACTTTCTCAGCACCATTTTCCCTGCCAGCCTGCACAGAATTAATCACACACACACACACAGTCATACTTAGAGGGAGATTTGGGAGAGTGAGGGCCCGAAGGATTGTGACACTGACTGACAATTCCAGGAAACAGTGCAGTCTGGTGGGTGGGTGGAGTAGATACAATGACATATGGCTTGATGTAATGAAAAGCAGAGCTCGCTCCCCTCCAGAGTGACGTGACCCCTCAAACCTCAGATAACTTGACTCACTCCTTCTGGCGGAGTTCCCACCGAAACCGCATACGAGCTTGACACACAACCACACACACAGATGTAGAACATCCTCCCACCCAGATGCCTGCACATTCTTGCTGACTATTTGAAGTTTTCATCGAGGTCGTTCTGTCTTGGAGTCATCGACCAGATGTCAGGCCTTATTAGTGGACGTCGCTTCCTTAGAGATTAGCACAGAAATCAGTTATTGACGTATTAGCCCGCCCTTTGCCTTGTCACAAAACTACTGCTGGAAATAACCTCTGAATAAAGACAAGCAAACGCTAAAGGCCTGTTAATTCATCTATGCTGTTGATCTAGGGGAGGGTCCTTCCACCCAGGTTACTCCCTGGACAGATAAGATCTATTTGTGCAGTAAATTAGGTTTTGCACTCTTGGCTGAAGAAAATCCATGTTTATAGTCATGAAAAGAATTGTCGTGCCATGTTCTTACAGCAGACTTGAAGCTTTTTCTTCTTATTATTCTACAGTTACTCAACTATGGGAGTCTTTTTAATTGTAGATGGTTTAATCAGTTATGTGTTCATGCCTTTTCTGCGCATGGTACATTTTGGAAGCCTTCTGTTAAATTGGTGGTTTCCAATCCTTTTCATGCTTGGTTGGTATGATTTTTGCTCCTTTGATAAAATATTTTGTTGTTGAGTGACTTAAGTTCACTGGCAGTTTGTGCCATGTTGCACTGCCATGATATCACACTGTGGAAATAAATTGTTGACACCAAATTGGGGTGTGACAGTACATGTGATTCTGATTTTTCGGTACCAAGTTCCCACAGAGAACTCATTAGGCGAGGGAGAGGTGTAACTGGAGAACGCTCTTGGAGCCACACATCGACTCCATAAACAAATACAGTGCGGCTCAGCCTCTGGCTCGCGAATGTCAAACTTAAGTCATTTGTTTACTCATCTGAAATGGTGTCACATGAACATAACACACAAACAACTGAGTGGAGGGTTACAAATCGTTTCAGAGGGCTCTATGGCATCATCGGCTCTATAAAATCCCATGAGATGCTGGCATTTATACCTATACCTACAGTAATTCAAAACATCTTAGCAAACAATCAGAGAAGGCCTTAGAAGCAATTTTCTTTAAGCCGACCATTCGGCTCTGATTTAAGCAGTCTTAACAATCCAAACTAGATGTTGCAGTTGCCTCAGTATGTGCGATGAAGTAGAAATAACAAAACTGGCTTGAGTTGGCAGGCGCTCAACATTAAATTTCATATCTAGCAGAGTGTCAAGGTAAGGGGCCCGAGGGGTTTGGACAGCCCCCGGAGCCTACATACAAAGTGGTCTTTCATGAATCCATCCATGGGAAATGCCTCGAGTCAAAGGGATGAGCGCAGAGTAGTATCACAACGAGGTTGCACTCTGTGCTTAAGGAAGATGTCAAATGTCATTAACATTCCAGTTAATGCTTTGTAATTGCCACAAAATAACCACTGTATGTCTTGAGAGCAAGTTGTAAACAGCCAAAAAGGCATCTTTGTGATGATTCATTTGCCGTAACACAGAGAAGCTTTGTCTACGATCTCCATCAACAGCGTTGTCCTGGCAACCAAGGCTAACGTTCTCTCGTTTGCAGCCAAGTGGGTAGCTATCAGTGCACAAGTGAAAAGACAAGATCACATGTTTTCAGGGGTGAAAAACAATAAGAAGTTACCTTGGATTACTTTGCAGGCAATTTGAGTTCAGTGTCCCCTTAGTACTAGAGGTGTGAAGGTAAGCCAGGAATCATGGTTGGGTGCGTACCTTGGTTTTAAGCCGTTTCACATGAGTTAAGAATTTTGACGTACGGTAAAACCCCGGTGTTTGTGGGGGATAGGGACCGAGCCCTGCCACGAATAGCGAAAATCCCCCTCCAAAAGAGGTGTGTAATTGGGTATAGATGCCACACGATGGCGGCAAAGCACTTAAAACGGAGAGGATCGTAAATGGTAAACGCCAAGCTACTAGCATGCACACAATCATAAACCCATGTTCAATAAAAATTTAATTATTCAACAGAAAGAAACCACCGCCACCAATAATAACTCCTCATCAATAGTATTAGTTACTAGCTAGCATATTAGCCTAAATAACAGACTAGCACCAACTGACATGGCAAACAAATATGTGCGCTAGCATTTTACACAAACAGCATGTCATTAAACTCTCCCTTTGGCATTTACAAAATAATAAATGTTACAGACTACAGGCAATTTACAGTATAACGGCAAAGCAGATTACATGGGGTCTAATTAGCTGCATCAGGGGAGAAGTAGAAATACTGTATACGTTCAGTTTCACTTTTGATTGTGCACGAGGTGCAATCAAGGACCGCCAACAAAGTTATATCTAAAACTCAGGCGAAAACACACTATCAATGAATTACACCTAACAACAACACCAAGAGTCCACCAGATGGCGAAAAGTTATACTTAACTCATTCACTGCCAGCCTTCCCAGTGAACATGGATATTTGACTTCTAAAGCCGTCAATGGCAGTGAATGTGTTAAGTTGGTTTCGGCTGAGCGCGAACATAAGGCCATATTCTCCCGTTGATGCGTAAATCTGTATTTTACGTGTTTGGCTTGCGCGTTTTCAAGATCCGCCGATTCTCCCGTTATGACTTCTGACACACCCACACGTACACGGCCAGTTTGCGCGTAAGCGCTTGAAAGCCGTGTCTCACTCAAGTCTGCAGGTGGGTAGACTTGCCGAAATGTGGAGTTTTCCCGAGACGTGAATGCCATTGAAATCCATTTGGGAAATATGTCACACTTCAGTTGTGAAATTAACCCTTGTGCGGATATACGGAAGTTGGCGTCCATCCAGTAAGACGTGGGCACCGCTCGTTGAACAGGCTACTTCAAACGAGCATATTTTGTTCTCTCTCTATACCTCCTCTATTAAAAATACTGCACTATACTGTACATGTAAATTAATCCATGTTTCGAAGGCCATGAATAAAGTGAGTGGCCAGCTGTTGATCAGCGTTGCCCAGCAACCATACCGGTGCCACATGCCGGCGTGTCACATAAATAGATTTTACGACCAACGATGAGATCAAACCTGGACAAAATTATTCCAAATCTAACACACCATCACACCATTAAGGTGACTGCCGGCGCTTTCAGACAAACTCTCAAGCTGCCATGAAGCATGTTTGAAACGAAAATGGCGTTCACAGCTCGATCATAAAAAGTATTCAATTAATATGACATAATATGTCGACATTCTGCCATCGATCGGCGTAATGTGGCAGGGACACATTATGGCCGTTGGGCAGTCTGAGAGCGTATATGGGCCAGGTGTCCATCAGCATGCTGAGTCAGTCGCCGGGCCGCCACCAGCCTTCGGAGGTTCAGCGCATGCGAGCGAATCAAAACGTGCAATATGATGTTTCACCTTCCTGGGGCGCTAGACTTACTACGGCCTCTGGAGTGTGTAAGAGGAAACCGCAAGTCTTGGGCAGAATACGCGCAAGACCAGATACGAGAGGGAATGTCCATATTTTAGGGTTACTCCACCAAAAGTGCGCACATGACCAGAAGACGCGCAAGTGATAGGCTTAAGTGGACGGCAGAATGGCCGTAGAGTGAAAAGCGGGGAGCTACGCACCTTTTCTGACTTAAGCAAGTGGGAAAATATAGCCCAAAGTGAATAGCTGAGAATTTCAACGAATAACAGATGATAGATTACCCCCCACAATAAGTCATCAAATATGCGAAATTGCGAATATGTGATGTTTCACTGTAATGCAAAATGTTTTTTTTGCTAGCAGAGGTGGGTAGTAAAGCGCTACAGGTACTCCGTTACATTTATTCAAGTAACATTTTGGATAAATTGTGCTTGTCGGAGTAGTTTGAATGCAATATGCTTTTGACTTGAGTATTCATGTGAAGAATCGATACTTTTACTCTGTTACAATGGTCGACATGCCGCTCGCTACTTTTATTTATCCATTATTGCGTGCACGATCTATTTTTAGACTTCATCATCGAGTGACCGCACACAAACCCTTCATGGGCCAATGAAAGTAACTTATTTTGGGGGGGGAAAACAACAGCTTTGTCCTGCAGCATAGCCTTCAATTGTGACTGCCCAAATGTGGATATTTCAGCCCACTTCTAACTTGAGCAAAACGGTAAGCTACAGATGTTTCTCTCTCTTTCTCTCTCACGTGCGCGCGCACACACACACACACACACACACAATCAATGTCTGGTCAGCAAACAACTTTTCAGTGAATGAAGCAAATAATGTTGCTGTAGGGCCCAATGCATATGTTGCTGTGTGTGGGTGGACTCCCATATATTATTTTTATTTGATGTTCATGCTGAATTATTATTTTCTTTTTTAAATCAGAAGTTACTCACACGCTACTCTTTACTTGAGTACTTTCTTACTCAAGTAAATATTTGGAGAACTACTTTTTACTTTTAATTGAGTCATATTATTCTAAGTTTACATTACCTTTACTTGAGTACAATATTTGCCTACTCTACCCACCTCTGATTGCTAGCCATGATGCCCACTAGCCAGAGACTCAACTGCACTGTATTTGGTTACAGTGTACTTTGTGGCTAGGGCACAAGGCAGTTACACTTCCTGTCCTTTACTCAATATATTATTGTGTGGGCACTCGGCACGGCGACATCAAGTAAGCCTTCCAGCTAATATATGATAAACGCCAAACTTGTTCGACATTTTTAGCAATTTTCAGCATTCATCATCTCCCATACCAGCTGCCTCGTAACATCTGGACAAGATCATGCAGAGCTCATTTCACCATTGAGAATGACTCGCTGGGTATTTTGCTATTCGGAGGATGAAAGTGATGTAAACACACACAGCTGGGTGCAGACATCTTAAAAAATACAAGAAAAGCCACAGCGTGCGGGCGGGATGTTGCTGCTGCATGGCCCTCCCCGCGTTGCTTTCTAGGAGTATACCAATTGTAAGTGGCACATCAGCACGAAGCCAAACTGAAAGCTTGTGCAGCGACCTTGCCGGAAAAGTTGGATGAAGCTGGAAAAGTTGTACCACCAAGTTTTTTTTTGTTTTCTTTACAAAACAATGTTACTGTTTTGACAAGTTCCCACTGAAGATATCTGTGCGCGGCATTCTATAAATGTGCACCGGCAGAGCGGGGGTGTGCGGCAGCTACAGAGCCCACTTTGAACCTGAAACAATTTACATTGTTACATTTGGATCCATGCCTTTTGGGCATAGAACTACACATGCACCTAATCAGACATACACACACACACGCACTTTGCAATGGTGTGGAAAGAGACAGGCTTTGTTTATTTAAGAAAGGGAGTTGGCTGCAGTCTCAGCTGTGGTTGTGTTTGGATGGCCTCCATGCTGTGGAGATCCAGCTGTGTGTATGTATGTGTGTGTGTGATTCACTGTAATTATGTTGTACTTGTCTGGATGTTCACACATCCACGTTATTTTAATGTTTGGTTTTGCAGCGGTGTAAGCACTTAGGCTTAAAGCTGACATTAGCAATTGAGGTTTAATTTGCTCGCGATAAAAGAAGCCATTCATCATAAAATTCATTAAGCGGGGGATGTGATGATTGGCTAGTGATAAAATTTCATCTAACATAAAATGAGTAATTTAAAAATGAAGCGTTTAGAGTACAAACCAATGCAGTCTTTCGCAATGTTCGTGGCCTGCGAGATATATATATATTTTCATTGTAATAGCTCACACAGCTCACATTGCCAAGCACATACATTATGAAATCCCGCTCGGCCCCGGTCCACATCTAAAGTCAACAAATGCTTGTTCGGGGTAATGTTTCTGGAGGGTGACATTAATAGAAAGCAGCTGTCGGAGGCCTCAGCAGCTGGAATCGCAGCTGCAAAAATGGCAGCTAAGCAATGGGGACGTCCGGTAATGTTCGCCATTGAGTCATCCTGCAAACATATATGCTTTTAAAGAAAAACATGCTGCGGGATATATAATCAATAATCGAGTAATAAAAAAAACCTTAGAGCAAAAAGCTTTGAACGTGTAACAAAACAAGATTGTAGACTTGCATAATGCACCCCAAAGGACATTTCGAACAACCCAGATCATTTGAACAACCTAGATCAAAAGGAAATTGAGACTTTTATTAAGGATCTAAACATCCCTCAATTAAATACACAAATTAAAGACAGCCTTGATGTTCCTTTAACCATCACAGAATTACATAACGCATTAAAAAATATGCAACCGAGACGGACGGGCGCCTGGTCCGGACGGAATCTCTGTTGAATTCATTAAACATTTTTGGCCAATACTAGCGCCTCTATTTTTCAGAATAGTCAATGAGATAAAGGATAAAGGTAGAATTGGTAGCCATATGAACACAGCTTCCATTAATTATTTAATGAATTATTATTAATTATTACTAAAGCCAGGTAAAGACCCCACTCTCCCGGCGAATTATCGGCCCTTATCACTGATTAATGTAGATATCAAGATTATCTCGAAAGCCCTCGCAGCGAGACTTGAAAAGGTACTTCTGTCAATAATCCACTATGACCAGACAGGCTTTATTAAAGGTAGAAGTTCCACAAATAATGTCAGACGTATGTTGAATTTAATAAGCATGTCACAGCGTAAAAATCTAAACGCAATCATCATGTCACTTGACGCAGAGAAAACTTTCGATAAAGTTAACTGGGCTTTCCTGTTTGCATTACTTCGCAAATTTGGCTTTGGAGATTAATTTATACATTGGATAGCAACATTATACAATTGGTCGAAAGCGACAGTCACCATAAATAAGATCACTTCACAAAGTTTGACGTTACAAAGAGGAACCAGACAAGGATGTCCACTCTCACCGATGCCATTTGCAATAGTTATCGAACCTCTTGCTGCCGCGATACGTCAGAATGCTAATATTAAAGGTATCTGCTCACTAGTAACAGAACACAAAATCAGTATTCTCTTCAGGCAGTCTTCAATCTCATTAAAACATTTTCACAAATATCTACTCTACTACTCTATTAACTGGACAAAATCAACAATACTCCCAATAACATCGAGCTCATGGACTCCTGCATATCAAAACTATTCCTATAGGTATTAATATATCGTCAAAACTCACAGAGCTAACCAATCTAAATTCTGGAAAAAATCTCAGCTGACTTAAAACTTATAACTTGTCTATATCATTACTGGGAAGAATAGCTACAATAAAAATGAAAACCTTACCTCAAATAAATTATTTATTTTCAATGATTCCATTTAAGCCCACATTTAAATGGTTTCAAACCTTAGAGTCTGCTGTAATAAATTTTTTATTCAAAAAATAAGAAAAATAGAATCAGTCTACCACTCTTCAGAAAAATAAACAGGAGGGAGGCCTAAATGCTCCCAACTTTAAACACTATTATTTAGCTAACCAATTACAATACATCATCAAATGGTTGCACCACAGTGAGGCGTGTGTTTCTTGGTGCTCCCGACTTCAAACAATATTATTTAGCTAACCAATTAAAATACCTCATCAAATGGTTGCACCACAGTGAGGAGTGTGAGTCTTGGCTGGAATTGGAACAAACAGACTGCAACAACATCAAACTACCAAAACTCCCATTTATTTCTACTAGTCTTAAACGCCATAAATGTTTCAAGAATCCAATAATCGCATCCACCTTAACGGCTTGGTGGCAAAGTTTACAATCGACAGGATCTCAATTAGTTCCCAATCTGTCATAATCCAGATTTCGAAATCAATAATATACCCCTTCATTTTAGTACACAGGAACAACATGGAATTAACCACCTACAAAAACTATTTAACAATAATGGTTTTAGGACACGTGATGAACTGTTCCAAGAATTCCAAATAACAGACGGAAACTTTCTTCAATACAATAAATTAAAAGCAGCAATAAAAAAAAAAAGAATACCAACACTCCAGAGCACCCTCGAACTGCCGGAGTTTGTCAAGCAAATAATGAAGCTTCTCCCGCAAAGTAAAGGAAATCTCTCAAAAGTTTCTAAATTAATTTCATGTACTAAATCAATGCACTTCCCAATCACCAAATGGGAAGATGACCTCTCCATGTCTGCTGACCGTAGCTCCTGGATACAGATTTGTAACAATACGTTTAGAATGACAAAAAACACAAATCTACAGCTTATACAATATAAAGTGCTTCATAGAACACACTTTACTCAGTACATTATGCATAAAATGGGCTTCTCTCCATCTAATATATGCGTGCAATGCACCAAAAATACCGCAGACACCTATTCTCATGCTATATGGGAATGTACACCAATTCAATGCTTTTGGTCTTCGGTTATACAAAAACCCTCGTATATTTTTAACTGCAGGATTCCACTTTCCTCAAGATTGGGCATACTTGGCGACTTAAGCATAATTGACCTTCCTAATAAATATTCACAATCATTACTTGTCGCATTAGCTACTGCTAAGAAAACAATTCTATTAAACTGGAAAAACAAGCAAGCTATAAACATCAATCAGTGGCTAAATCTCATCATAGAATATATTGTGTGGGAAAAAATATCAGCAGAACGAAAAAAATCAATTACACATATACGTAGATAGCTGGTCACCTTTCCTCAAAATGCTAAATCTAGACTCTTGATTCCTTTGCCTGAGTGGGGTGCCATCTGACATTTGACAATAGCAAGACTATTTTCATAAGTGTGAGAGTAAACAATGGAATTTTATATTCTTTGTTGTCGAGGTTGTTGTTGTTTTATTATTATTCTATTTATTTCTTTTTATTTTCACACATTTTAGATCGGTTTTGCATGGTGAAAAGACACAATCCCCTCACTTATACTCTCGTCCTGTACACTTTTATAATTTACGTAATTAATGCCACCACACTTTAGTTGTACAGCCGGGTTCACGACCCTGGTCCCTGCATGCTTCTTCTCCTGTCCTTGTCCTGTTCTATCTTGTCCTGTCCTTCCCTCACAGGGTGTAGCACTACAGCCCCATGCAACTCTCATATTTAACATTTCATTGTTGTAGATAATGTAATGATTTACTTCTGTCATCATGTTTACAATTAGTGCTTTGTCTTTTGTCTTTGTTTCTTTCTCCCTTCTAGAAACTTTGTTCTCTTCGACTGATCAAGTCTGATTTTTAATAAACCTCAATTATAATAGCACAGCGGAAGCTTAAAAACTCCACTGTGACACAGTAAAACTGTTTTGGCATAAAAGGGCTACAGATTTTCCATTCTGCTTGACCTAACAGCCGAACAGGACCAAAAAAAAAAAAAAAAAAAAGCAAACTAAAAATGTTTTCTTCGCTCCTTTGCGACAAGCTACATATAGTGCTGCTTTGATCCAATTCCACAAACTACGTGAGTTTTTATTGTTAGGTCTGCCCTGGACTGCATCCTCTGGAGACCTGCATTTGAAGGCCAATTTGCACTTTTGCATTTCATAGTTGACCACACATAATGATTTGCGATCACAAATATTGAACAGGATTTAACATTGACAGTTTTCTGCCTCAACTGTTTTCCACGCAGATCAGGGATGAAAAGTCCCTAATAACACACTCCACACCACAGGATAATCTCTCAGGATAATCTTTTCAAGACAGTCAACTTGATCGCAAGGGGGAAAATGCTTTTTGTTGGTATGTGTGTATGCCACTTCATATGATCATCTCATGTCAGATATATGAAACTTTGTGGGGAAAATGTGACGCTTCTTTTGCAAGTAATGCTAACATGTAGCCACGTAGCTTTCTTATGGACATTTACAGTGGGAACGTGACGCAAACTGGCTGGATCATCCCATTTACAATAAAAAGACTTTTGAGCCCAAAGTCGTTTCCTCATAGACTGCACTGGCTCAGTTTTACGAAGGCTGTAACTCCTAAATTGGGACCAGCGATGTTGCCAGGGATTTTGGGCTGCGTGAATAAAACCCTTCACTTTGGGCCCTGCCACTCGCTCTGGTTTCTAGTAGCTGCCTGTTCTGTTCCACACAAAGATGGGCCTTCTCTGCTGGCCTAAACACTATTAGAGCCATTGACGTACATTTACAACCTAAATTTTAATATTCTAACTGTCTCATCAAATTTCAGCCTCTGTTGTTGCCGTATCAATCTATGCTGCCAAGGGCTTTCAGAATTAGTAATATTGGCCGATAAGTTAAACTATATGAGCAATAGGGCTGTTTCTTTTTAACCAATCAGATTTTAAATTCCTCCTCACAAGGCCACAATGCTGATAATGTCAGCATTTTCTATTCTCTAATTGGTGGCAAAAAAAACAAAACAAAAAAAAAAAACACTTCAAATGCAACATATGTTGTGTTTCAATAAAGCCAGTTTACCGCATTGCCGTGGTTTCACACGTCTAACTAAAGGAGAACACTTCACGTCAAAACTCCCACGATTCCCGCCGGTCGCGAGATAGCTGTTTACGTGATCACTTTGATGAGGGTCATGGGGCTCCCCTGATGAGCGCCAATTGCGGCGTCGCCTGTCATGTTCCTGCACTCCCTCAGCTCCTCTGTGACGGCGGCTGCCTTTTCTCACAGCAACCCATGTAAACTTGTCAGAGGAGTTTCTGTAGATCGGAGGCCTCCGGATTAGGGAGCGTCGGGGAAATGGGATGGATCCACTTCTACTGACACATCCCCTGAATTAAATGTGATCGAAAGCAGTTCGGTAAAGGTATTTCTCAAGATAGAAATGGCTTTCTGTGTTTATATTAAACTGCAAAACGGAGCAGAATGCAGCTAGATTTTGCAGCGGAAGAAGAGGGACAGCCTGCTTGCTACTGCTATCGCCTCCCTCCCACACACTCTTGTGAGCAGAACAGGCTGCTCTGCCGCTTCTCTCAATTACCTGAACACGAGCGTGTGCACAATGCACGCCGTTGCCGTGACGATATTTCCAGGCAAACAAATGCACCGGGTTGTTCGTGCTGTTTGTTGTGGTATTTACAAGATTTAAAGATCATACATGAGAGCTTTTTATGCGTCTATCCATTTTCTATAATGTTTGACCTCGTTAAGCTCATGGGTGTGCTGGAGCCTATCCTAGCTGGCTTTGGACACCTATGGACAATTGACAGCAGGGGTGGGCAAACTTTTATGCTCGAAGGCCACATTCGCTTTTTAAAACTGACAACACGGGCCAGATCATTTATAGATTAGGTTAAAAAAAAACGTTAAAATGTACATATTATAAATATATTTATAATTAATGATGATTAATTAACCAAATATGGAATTATTTAAACAAAATAATACAAATAAACAATATTACACACACACATATATATATATATATAATGATTTTTTTAAACAAATTGCAATATTGAGAATAAAGCGGCCGACCAATAATTTGAGATGTTTTTTTGTTTATTAATATTTTTTGTTATGGTTTATATTTTAGGAAAACATTGTTAAATTAATGCAAGACATATTCCAGACGGGCCGGCTTTAACGTCCCTGTAAAGTGAAAGCATTGATTTGATTCTAAATACTGTACATTATACGTTTGAAATTGCTAAAAAATTTGCAAAGACTGAAAACTACATAGTACCGTATAGTGGACGTATGGCGTTTGAGTTTTTCATTTCTTTTTTCCATGGTGCGGCTAAAATGGCGCCCAGTGAGGTACTTGGGTTGCTGACATGAGTCTCCCCTACCTCACTCTATAAGAGCTTGAGCTGCCCAGTGACATAGTTGGGCGAAAGATCAACAGTCACATTATCTCCGTCAATGAGTGTAAGTTGGCTCGTGTGCTTATTTTGTGATTTTAGTCCACAGTAGCGATTCAATTTTGAAGGTGAGCCTCGTAACGTGATTTTCCATCATGTAGGCTACAGTTGTTTTCATCCTGCACGTACACAGTGCTATCGACAGTAGTGGTATTTGATTGACAGTTAGCACGCTTTCAGCTCATTCTGCGTACACGCCCACACCACTTGAGAGTGGAGACAACGGCTTTTTCTTTCTGTATTTTCTTTATTTTTATTTTTATTTTGGACTAATCCAGATTTGGCAGGGCAGTTAACAACACTCTGTGGTGTGACACATTTATAAGACATTTATTTTTACTGTCAAGGGCCTTTAAAGAACAGAGCAGGCCATACTGTGTGTGGCCCACGGGCCACACATTGCCCGCGCCTGATTTAGTCTTCCTAACATGCACAATATGTTTTTGGAATGTTGGCGAATGCAAACCACACAAGGAAGCTGGAGCAGAGATTTGATTCCCAATCCAAAAGAACCGTGGGGCAGACGTGCTAACCACTATTTCACTGCGCTGGCTGTGGTGCATGCATACTTGTTTACATCTGCTTTTGGGAAAGAGCCCACTAATGAGTTAAATTTAGATACCCCCACCCCATCTCGTCTGTTGTTGTTGACGTCTTTGCACAGCCTGATAAAACATTCATTTCCTGAGTGTTTTGCAGTTGTGTAGCCACACCCCGTCGTTTGCGGACATCCTCCCTAAAGCCCAGCTCACCCGTTTAAGGTCAAAGGTAACAGTCACACAAGGACATTATGTTATTAAAATAAACACCCAAGCATATAGGAAGGTCAGATTTCTTCTTCGTCATGCACATCCTCACTGGCATGTTTCCATCCCATACAGTTCATGTACCGGATCTGACCTCGCACATCTACATATCCACTGCTCAATACTGCCATCTAGTGACATTACAGGACGTCTCCCTTGTTCTCGTCACTTGCTGCCACAAACTCTCTCTCTCGCTCTCTCTCTCTCTCTCTCTCTCTCTCTCTCTCTCTCTCCCTCCCTCCCTCCCTCCCTCCCTCCCATTTCATCTTGCAGAGGCAACTATCTGGAAACATCAAGAAAATAACCACTTGTTTGGGGGAAGTGTCACTCTGCTGGCTGGTAGCTGTGGGCCCCCGAGATTCCGTGCATCAGATTTGGACAATTCATGTTCTTTTCAGTGACGAGTTGTCAGCGATTTATCGCTGCTGGGACTTGTTTGGGGAGAGTGGAATTACAGGTACAAGTTGGTCCGAGCTTTTGATTCAATGCATGTTCCATCCCAGACATTTTAGTATAAATACCTCAGCCAATAACGTCAGGTTTAATTTTTTTGTTTTGTTTTGCTTTTTTTGTTTGTTTCACAAAATTTGTAGAAGACATTGGCAATAAAGTAGCTCACCGAATTCTTATTGCAATCTAGCCACCTTCTACTGACATTACCCCTCTTGTTCCTCATTTACTTTATTGACTCATCTGATTTGGGTAAAATATGCTTCATTCCAGCGTTGGGGGGAAACTAATTACATGTAACAAGGTTACATAATTACAAAATATGACATTTTTCCAAATACTGTATTACCTCATAGCGCCACCTTGTGGTGCAATCTATTAGTTTGTCTGATATTTTGTTACGGTTAGACTCATAGTTACACTTTGAAACACAACAGAATATTGACTTTCGTCTTTATAATTTTTTGCTTTTTATGGCCCTTCACTTATCTGGGTTCTCATGAAGCGATATTGTCTAAATTGTGCACATTTGTCAATAGGTCAGCATGGTATTGTATGGTGGTTTTCCACATGTAATGCAACTAACATATTTTCTATTATGTCTTTACATTTCATCACTTTCGTTATCAGTTTATTATTGTGGTAAAGAACAAATATGTGGATAATCCCAAAATAATTATCTATAGTTTTAATACATTTTTTTGAGGAAACATCTAAAGGTCCTGTTGCTGGAGCCATTCAAAATTAAAAAAAGTAATCAAAATTGAATCATATATAATTAATTATATTACTTTGAGAAAGTAATTGAAATAGTTACACTACTGTTACGTTTTCCGTTACTGTGAACTTGTTAATTAATCGTAACCAACGACATTTCCAAAGTAATCTTCGCAACTCTGCTTCATTCTCGAGACTGCACTTTTTTTAATTATTATTATTTTTTTAAAATATGTCTCCTACCAGATTACATAATTAATAAATTTTGGGAGGAGGGAGCAATTTCATGTAATATCCTTAGTTTCCAAAAGAGCCGCTTAATTTTACTGCACTCCAAGGGCGCAAATGAATGATCAATTAATACCTATAAAATGCCTCAGGGGCAAACACCTTATTTCCTCTGTATTACGTGTCTTTCAGGCATCTTCAACTGAAAGAGTACTGAAATCGACATATAAAATACCACATCATATCAAAAATACACAGTATATGTTAGATAATAGATGGGTACTGGGGTCAGAGAAAGTGCCTGCTTTTTTTCCCGATCTGAAGTTTTCCTATCAGAACATTGACAGGTTGAGGATTAGTGTTCACAGCAACTCTGCCACTTTAAAATAGATTTGAAATTCCCCTTTCGGATGTACTCGATTCATGAATTTAAATATAAACACATTCTCAAAGAGTCAGGGATCATCTTTAGGTGACGGAGAAAAGGTAGCGACATGATCACAAAAATTGCCTACAAGCATCCTTGTTAGGTGTGCAGATGGAACAGATGGGACAAAGATGAGACGACAACTCCTGTGCGATTTTCACCTGACATTGACTTTCACTGAAATGTAAACAACATGAAATGACCTTGAGATATGTGAATTAAATGTTGAAGTTGCCTGTAGGCTTCACTGTTAGAGGAATATAAGTACGGTGCAACCTTAACTGTCTCAGAAGTCGTACAATTTAGAGTTGTACCAAAATTAGAGGGAAAATGTACAGGAAATGGAACTTAATGACATGAGTTGCAAACTATTCCACCTGACTTTGGGCAAGAGGTGGGGTACAGCCAATCACGGGGGCACATTTAGACAAACAACAATTCAGACTTACATTCGCACGTATGGGCGATTTAGTCTTCAATTAATCCAACATGCATGTTTTTATAAGCCACAGTACCTGGAAAAACACACACACAAGCACAGATGACATTCACAGGAAAGTTGGACCTAAGATTCGAACCCCGAACTGAACTGCGAGGCAGGGGTGCTAACCACTATTTCACTACACCACTTTCTGTCCTTTATACTGTAAGCAATAGAAAAAAAAAACTAAGCATCAATTACAATACATACACAAATTCGTTTTGCCAAGCAGATAGTAATGTCAATCCCATTATTTTCCAGCTCCGTTACGTCAGGTATCTTTGAAGGTCTATTTTTACTTATTATTATTTTTTTTAATTTACTATAGGCTTATTTTAGACTTGTATGACATTTCGGAACGTTACTTAAAGATTGCCTGTCGACTAGAGTTAAAAAAGGGTTTATGAGGGTGACTTTTGGAGCCTGACACAAATAAATGCGCCCATCCATTTTTCTATGCTGATTGTCCTATGCTGACTGAAGTTGTTCTGCTGTCCTGTGAAACGACCAGGTATTCATCAGTGACAACGTAATGTGTAACGTACGACCACGTAAGACCATGGAAATGAAAGAGAAGCCGCAAGTCTTATTCCTCCAGATCTTTTGCGAGCATTTGGACTTGTGACAGCGACTTGTCAGATGGAGTAGCGTCAAAGCTGACACGTAAGCAATCATAAACAGTGAAGAAGGGCTCACATGTGCACATTGCGCCACCTCAAGGCGGATTATCTAATAGCTGCTGGCACAGATGGTATAGGACAAATGAGCTGTCTCTTGTCAAAATGCCAGTTGCTGCTTTTCGTGTTTTTGGCACAGACACAAGCGTGTACCTCCACTGCTGTTCCTGAGCGCGCAGCCCGAGCTGCTTGTAAATAAATCAAAGTTTCTCCCTCGCGGCGGGTATGCGCTTCTGTATTCCGAAGCCTTCGCAGCCTGCAGTTCCTGTGTGGTTCTCGCGGTCGCTTTTGGCCTCGATGCCGCCAACTGACACATTTATATTGGATCCAAATGTTAATCAGTCTCCCTTTATTGGATCTCTCCATCCACTGCGCTCGCCACGCTGAAAGGAGAGTGGCGTTGCAAAATAAAGTCCAGCTGGATGAGGACAGGTGTGTTCACAGTGCTCCTTCAGGCACAATGCAATTTACTGGCAAGGCTTCCTAAACTAGAAAACTGTCAAAGTGTGTCTGTGGTCTGCTATTCGCTAATTAGCAGTGAGGAAAACCCGGTTCAAAGTTGCAAGTGGCGGCGCCGTTCTCTTCATATCTGATGTCAAAATCTGCAGAATTCCTGCTGGGATGTCGAATTTGTACATTGAATATTATTGAAATTTGGAAGAAGCAAAGTTAGGAATTGCTTGACGTAAAAATGGCGAAGACTTGGTTTGAACAAGCACATTAATGCATAATGTTGAAGATTTTTTTTTTTCCAAATTGCAAAATTGGAACTGGTTAAGGAAAGGATGTATTTAACCCAAGAATCCTAAGAATAAGAATTTTTGCATTTTGGATATCATTCAAAATTGATGGAATCCTTGCTTTGAACTACTGGAAAGTGTGAACCCGTTTACTGCAGCTGATACGTTCCAGACCCACCCGCAGTAGGGGAAGAGACCATATAATTAAAAAAAGTCGTTTTATGCTTTGAACTCATTTAAACATTAATATACACTGTTAAAAAAAAAACTATGTAAATGTATTTAAAAACAAGTTGTAAGCACAAAATCGATTTGAAAATACTGTACATAGTATGTGTGTCTGTGATCACGCATGTGCCTTTAAGAGGCGGGGCCTTGTCAGGTGGCATTTGACGTCAGCGGTTCTGTGTGTGAGTGTCTGGGTGCGAGCTGTGGCCGACAGCAACTTCCGAGTGATTGTGTTGATAGATTCATTTAATTGTACTTGCTTTCTCCACCAACAAATGTACTTCTTCTGAGACCTTCGTACCCCAAGTGGGGCTTGGGTCACCAATGAGGTTACTCCACATTACTCGGTCCTGAGCCGTGGCCTCCATTAGGTTCTAGGAAAGACCCAGTTGACGAACCTCCACTTTAGAGCAAGATGTGCTGTTTGTTGTTGTCGTCAGTTTCCAAAGCATGTCTCATATCCAAAAAGTCACATTTTTTCAAATTGCTGAAAAAAACCAAACCAAACCAAACCAAACCAAACACCTCTACAATATGTCCAGTGTTTAGGAGCACTGGGACACTTTCCAACAGGTGCTTTTTGAGCATTGCTCAATTCGCCCAGTCTTTTCTTGCCCCTGTCTCAGCTTTTTTTGGAATGTGTTGCAGGAATCACTTTCAAAATGAGAGAATATTTGAACAAAACAACAACGTTAATCTGTTTGAACATGAAATATATTGTCCTTGTAATGTATTCATTTGAATATAGGTTGAAAAGGATTTGCAAATCATTGTATTCTGTTTTGAATTTACATTTTACAGAACGTCCCAACTTTATTGGAATTGGGATTTGTACTTTGACAATGACAACAACTAACCAACAGCATCTTTTTCTTAATATCACTTTGTTTAATTCAAAATTGGCAATCTATTAAATGTGTTATCTAATTGGCCAAGAAAGGGCTGAGGTAACAATAGAAGAAAACAAAATCAACTTTCTCCTTGACACCTAACATTTTCATCATCACGATGGTCTGGATGAACAGGTCTTCCTGTATGTAGATCACAAAGTCCGACTACTGGCACCCAGAACTCAGCATCCGGTCCGGAATTTGCCAGAAGTAAGGATGCCTTTTTCACAGGTAGTGTTTGCCTTTGCTGCTTACAATATACCGTATGGACAGTCCACATAACTCAGTATGTTATGTGTCACTGAACCTCAAGAAGCCCGAACACTGGCTCAAACACTATACCATTGGAGGATGTGCCCATCCATGGGGCATCAGGATGCATGAGGAACTCGCACGAGTAATGATTAACATCCATTCTCCCGCAGTACCTCTCGACTGCGGCAGACTCCAGGTGAAGCCCCCCCCCCCCCCCACTCTGCATGTCTGCTGTCTGATGGGTGTGTCTGAAAAGCCTCCTAGCCAGACTCTCAGCTGAACTATCTCTCTTGGCGTTGCAGACTTCTCTAAATTTTGTTCATGCTATGCGAGGCCGCTTGAGTTGGTGCCACTCAGACCAGGAACTCCTTTGTCTCGTGTTCAAGCTTGTGGGCCATCTCCAGACGTGTTTCGAGGGTCATGTGTTGGTGGTGTGTTAAGACAAAGGAACAGGCAGGAGGGTCCAAGCTTGTGCTATAAGAGTGGCAGTTGTGTGTGTGTGTGTGTGGGGGGGGGGGGGGGGGGGGGGGGGGGGGAATCTGTGTGCTGGGAGGTTGCGGGTGCTTCCATCTAATAAGAAAGCACACTTCCCTCTTGAACAGTGCCAAACAGTCAGTCAACTTGTAGTGTATGTTGGGAAATAGCCAGTTGTGATAATGGGGGCCTTACTTATGTTGATTAGCTCATTGCCATAAGGCCATCCTTATAAAAGTGGACACGCATTGTCGCACACAAATGGAAATATATTTTAATTTTTTTTTTTTTTTTCAACATAGGTGGTTTATTTCACAAAACCTGAACTCTTTTATTAGCACCTTGTGGCGCACCTTTTTGCACCAATTACTTTGACCAAAACATCTCTTCATCGATCTGCCGCTGGGGATTTTTGGCCATTCTTGCAGAACTCAGCTGGTTGACTGATGTTGGAGTGACATCTGGCACGTACCTACATCTTCAGGTCTTGCCACGATATTTCAGTATGATTAAGGTGTGCACTTTGACTGTGCCAGTCCAGGGTGTGAATCCTCTTTCTTGTAAGCCATTCCTTTATAGATTTGCTGGAGTGCTTTTGTTCATATCTTGTTGCATAATGCATTTACGTCCCAGCTTCAGCTCCCTGAGTGATGGCAGGGGATTCAGGTCAAGAATATATTGATTTGCCTGAAAATGCATGGCTCATTAGATAACATGGCATCGCCCAGGTCCAGAAGAGGAAAAGCAGCCCCAGGCCTTCACATTTCCACCAAGATCCTTCCATGCTTCACTATTGGGAGGAGGTTCTTTTCTTCATATGCCATGTAGGGTTTTCTCCAAACATGATGCTTTTGATTGTGACCAAATAATTCTATGTTGGATTCGTCTCTCTGGAGAATGGACTTCCATAAGGCCTCTGGCTTGTCAAAGTACTCTCAGGCCAAGTTGAAACATGCAGCTTTGCTCTTTTTTAAAGCAGAGGCTTTCTTGTAGCAAACCTCCGTTGAACATAATGGCTATTACATTTTCCTCTGATTGTAGACTCATGCATATTTCTCTCAGATGCTACCAAAAAAGTCTGCAACTCTCTAGAGGTGATGTATGGGTTGGTGTTAACATTATTTATCATTTTTCTGAGTGATAGTTTTGATGGTCCTCCACTTCTACGCAGAGTTGCTGTCATGTTGAAGGCCCTCCATTTGTCAATTATTTGTCTTACAGTGGATTGATGGATCTCATAGCGCTACCCTGGTGGAGGGGCTATCAATACCCTCTTCTTCATGTCCTCAGATATCTCCTTTTCTCACCACATTGTTGATTTGGATGGGACCACAGTGGGTTTCGTTGCTTTCCTCTCTCTTTTAATTAGCACAGACCATTTAATTGGTTTGCTTAAATGATTAAATATGTGCTCAGATGTTTAACCTGTCTTGACATATCCAATGCAATTGGCTGTTTACTCAGTTTTGCACATACACTAATCCCTTGTTTCATGTACAGTAGTTTTGGGACTACTTAACACATTCACTGCCATTGACGGCTTTAGAAGTCAAATATCCATGTTAACTGGGAAGGCTGGCAGTGATTAAACAAGTGCCACTATATGACATCTATCTGTCTTTCTGCCAACTGTCCACTGGAAGAACACAGATGAGGGACATCTAAGAGTAGAGAACTGTTTGGTAGAGAAATGCTGCCACATGATTACACAGAGTGCTACCGGCTACACATGTACACTGGCAACTCTCAAATTCAGATGGATTAGAATCCCTCAATACAATCTGTTATAATACAGGATAACAGAAATGTTGCATATACCTCAAATAACAGGTGCAGTGAGTAAAAACAAGTGATATGTCAACAGATGATAAATGGGAAGGGATTCAGATAGTGTATGGCCATGATTCACAAGTGTCCTATAATTTGAGCAGGAATAAATAGATAAAAGGAAGCTAGAAGAAATGGAGTAAATGCAACAAACATACCCATCATCTAGCATTACTGACAGCACTTTACACAGCGTACCAAATAATTATGCAAATAGGATTTTTGATACTTTTTCAATAAAAACCTCATCTGTTATTGCAGCTCCTGTCTGTTTGTATCACTGACAATATAACAAATGTACAAGAAATCATTCTCCAGTTCCGCCCAAATAAATGCATCTGAGTTGTTTCACATGAAATGATACATTTCATATAGTATATTATAAGGCCCGCCGCACACTGAGCGATTCCGATTGTACTGTTGCTTAGTGAGTGAGTTTTCATGGGTGATCGACCATCAGTCGTAAATGTTGCTGCGATTTAAAATTTGAATTGCTGGTGAACAGCGTCGCAATGTTGCAGAGGTAACTGCTGATCAAATATGCCATGTCGTATCACATGAGCTTTCGGAATAAAAGTGTACTTTTCTCCGGGAGATTAGCGAGATTTACATTGTACAGTGCAGTGCTATCACAGAAAATTTGATGGTTTTGAGGGGCTAGAACGGATTAATGGAATTTCACTAAATTTCAGTGTGGAAAAAAAAATGATTTGTTTGTTTGTAAATTAAATCACAATCTTGGTCTAACAACAAATTGAACATGTAAGTCAAGATGCCACTGCAGATTTTTCAGTGGTGTGCCATGTCACACAGGCATACAAAAGGACTGATTTTATGTTTGCGTTGAAAAAGAGAGTTTCGTTTTTTTAAGAATGCAGAATCCTTGCTTTAAACTAGCACGAGCAACTTGAATCCATACTTTGAACCAACACAAAAGGACAGAAAAGAAAAATATGGTAGAGCTCTGAAAAGGCATCTGTTATTGGTTAATTAATGTAAAGAGATCTTGCTATGACGTGCATGCAGCATGTGGACAATTAGACTGCTCGTAAATCTAATTTGTTACTGACAATGTTGCAGCTGAAGTAGAGTACATAGTCCGTTCATAACAAAGAATTTTCAGTATGATGTAGCTCTCCGCCCAAAATGGATTCATTACCTGTGTGCCCCAGATTGTACAGCATCATGAGCCCGTTGTTGGAATAGTACTAATTCTTGTTGCAGATATCGGGTCATTTCCTTCTGCACTACCATTAGAGAGACAAAAATAGCCCATCTCTTTATTTGAAACAATTACGCTTCATCAGCTGGGACATTACCAATAGGCTTTGACAGGTTTCCTCAGGAGAACTCGAGGCACTTTTCCTAACTTTGGCACTGTGTGTTAGCCCACATTTGACCTTTGCCCCAATAAAATCTCCTTATTTCATCACCCGTGTCACACGTCGGAGACGACCTTCAAGCACACGGTTGCATTATAGAGCGAGGAGGCACAGTGTTTGGGGAGCCACGGGTATCTCTTGGGTTGTCTCCAAAATGTAATTACCCAAAGAACAAAAGGTGCAGGTGGGTTTATGAGGCAGTATCTCTTGGAGTGCAAAATCTCAGTTGCGTTGAGAAACACACACTTCATTATAAAAAGCAAAGTAACAACAATGTCCCTTTTTAATTTGTCGTTTTCCTCACCACTGCCTCCACCATGTTCACCGCATGACGTGTTTTGCTTTGGTTCATGAACTGTTCCGTTCCTTCTCCATTCTTTTCTAATCCCATCATTCTACTGCAATTTAACCTTGGTTTTATCTTGTGAAAGAATCTGACATACCTCTTTGTAAATCTTTTTTTTTTCAATGACATTCATTCCCATATTCTCCCGATTGCGTGTAAGTCGCTTCGGAAGTGCCTGGACTTACCCGAATTTAATTTACGTGGATTTCACCGTCCAGACTTTCTGACGCATAACCTGAGAATGACGTGTCAAACTTTCACTTCCAAGGAGAGCATGTATTTTAAAATCCTGGATGAAATAAATCTAATAAAAGTAATATAGTTAGAATACTGTGTTTATGATCAAATGCATGTTTGGCGTTCCATCAATGAAAAAGGGAGCCTGCCTACTCTAGATCAACTGACCCCAACCTTTTTTGGGCCAAGGATTAAGTTGTTTTTGTTTCACGTAGACATATTTTGACGGACTGGCACATAAACATAATAAACACAAATGATTAAATATACAACTCCCCATTATGCTGAATTAAATGTTTGTGATTAGCGGCCCTATATTTAATTTTTTATCCCTCTTGAACATTAACGCTGTTGTTTTCAGGCTATCGACAACCTTCTTCACTTGCATCAAACTCTCACACTGGTAGGCTGCAGTAAAAGCAGCTGCCAAATGCCAACTCAATACCTGCTTCATTTGTCTGGCCAGTTCACCTGCTGCGAGTCACTTGCCTAAATACCTTTGAGGCCCTGAAAAGAGACGTACTCTGCAAAAAAGGTTGTAACTGATAAATGGAAGATGCCGACGAAATGTTGCAATTCAATCACATCTTTATTGTTTCTTGATTGGTGGTGTGTAAAAGCAAGATTATAACAATGAATTGTCATTTTCTTAATATTTTTCACTAGTTTTTCACCAATGTGCATAATACCACTATTTCAATATAGATGTAACATACCACTGGTGCTTCAACACAAGCACTCTTCCAGGGCTGCCTACTGGAGTGAATATTATGGCCTGCAAAGACAGCTTAATACAACTTTAAACATGCTGAGGAACGTACTTTCGAGGTCAAAGGATGCTTTTTAGGATTGAGTTTTTAAATCTCATCATCTCGTATTTATTTCCAGTAAAATAACAAGGGAACACGCCATTAAAAGTTACTTTCCGTGACTTTTAATGACCGAGACGATGATGTGGATGGTCGCCCGTGAAAGATTTGAGCTACTTTGAAATAACATATAATTTAAATATTCTCATGTAAGAACAGAATTTAATTATAAGACTGTTTTACCTTGTTATTCTCCTTTCAGGAAAATCATTATTCATTTTCGGATATTGAATGGTTGGATTCATATTTGCATGATTGCACATGTTTTTTTGATGACGTGTCAGTGTGCGGAAACAGACTTCTCATCAACATTTAAAAAACCTTGTTAAAGTGGCACTGCTTTCAGCCCCCTCCAAACTTTTCAAACAAGCTTGGGATCCAAAATGTTTCATTGAGCTGTTACAATTAGGACACCAGTTTGTGCTGTAAAATCGGTAGCCTTCTTGCTATGCTAAATTTTGAATTTTCCTGTATTGAGGTTTTCTGAGCCTTTGGCACTCAGGATGAACTTTTAAACATCTGAAGTGGCAGTTTTGCACGATGCACTTTGTAGTCCGGCATGAGTCGGCCCTCCCCCACTGTATAAGAACTTGAGCACCTTTGTTGTGACGTGCAGACGTGATAGCCAGCGTTTGGACCGGGCTTTGCGCTGGTGTGGCTGCTTTAAAGCGCTTCGTTGTCATGAGTGGAAAAGCCCACTGAAGTATATATACCTGCCCTGCAGGCTTTAAGCAGATATATTTTTGCGGCACAAACGTGGACTTATGTGTAGGCATAAAAATAATACATACAAAAGATGCATTTTTCCAGGTCGGAAAAGTGACATTTGATTGACAGTTGACAGTCAAGCGAGGCGTGGTTGATTTTACATACATTTTATATCTTTGCCGATTATTTGTTTTAAATTATTATTTAAATTTGGTAGTGTTGTTAACAACACTCTTCTCTGTTTTGTGTCAAATTCAGAAGACATCCGGTGTATATTTTCTTTACAGGGATTTGAAGCAGCTTTTACTGAAGTATTTTAATCTGAATTTGGTAGCAGTTGACCAGGCGAGAGGTCGGCACATCCAAGGAGCCAGGCAGCAAAGGGGTCCCTCCGTCCAGTTGCAGTCACAGCAACATTTCGGGCTGTTTTTCTCCAAATAAATACTGTAGGAGTCATTTTGATACAAGCTGGTGTTTTGCCGCGATGCCTGCAGAAGCTCCGCTGGCGGAGAAGAGCTGCGAGATTTATAATTAAATGCAGTCTGACTTGTGTACGACTCTTTGACCGTGCGACTGTATGGATTCAAGGAGAGCGAGAGTCACATAAAGTAGTGAGCGAGGGACCGTCAATGCACAATGAAGTCGGGGGTGCTGAGTTCAAACTTCAACTCTAACTTTGGCTGCAGCTGACCGTTCACATTTTTCCTTCCACGCAATTCATCCCAGCGACAACACAGCTGTGCACAAAGTCACCAGGAGGTGAAAAAGAGGCCATAATGATCATTTTTCTTTTGTTGACTGGATGATTAAACTATTCAATGTCTCATTGTTGGAGATTTACTTTATATACAAGACTGATGAAACATTTTTTCCTGTATTGAAATCAAAATGTACTTGCACACAACTCCTAGTAGCACTGGCAGTTACACAACCGTGATATAGCTATATTGTAAAAAAAAAAAAGATTCCAGCAACCGAAGAGCAGTTTTATTAGAACCAGTCAATAGATAGCCCGGAACAGCAGTCATGGCTTTATTAGCGTCTTCCACACTAGCCATCCTAGTTGGCATTTTCACAGCTATTTCCCTGGCTCGCTGTCCTGCGTGTAATGTACCGATTGCCCGATGGAGTGTTGAAGTCGAACCTATTTAACTATTTGCTGAAAAACTCACCTATTTTTGTTTGTTGTGCACATTCTATAGTGCTATAGGATGACACAGGATGGTGCCAAAGCCCTGAAAGTAGTAGTTAGTGTCAAGGCACTATGTTGCAGTGATACATCTCGACTGAGAGACTAGCATCTTTGTACTGTATGGGGAGGGGCTACGTTTAGCCTGGGTTGTTTGAGGAAGTTAAAGAGAATCTCCATTCATTTTTAAGGGTGATGTTGTCAGATGAGTTTGAAATGATATTGAAGTGTTTTGGGATCATAGACCTTATAGGCTTCTCTTGGCTGACGTATGCAGTAATGCACTAGTTCATTTCCGGTTTTTGGATGCGTGCTTGCTGCGTAGAGGTTGTATTATCTTCTCTTAATAGTTGATTACTATCCACTGTAACGCGGTTCCAGCCAGACTTCAGTTAAGTTTACTGTTTCACCTAAGAACTTATTCTGGTGTTTCGCTACTCTACATTTAACGTTAGCTTAGCATGGCTTCTCCCTTTTTTCCTCTCCTCTGTGTGTAGCATGATTAGCTACTTCTTGTTCTACTTTAATGGCAACCACACTTGTTAGAAATAAAAGGGAGGAACGGTTACTTGGAGTAGCTGCTCTGCACCGTGTAAAGTCAGTTTTTAGCCATGCTAACTAGCCAGCCGCAGCTCGTAGCAGGGGCGGCGCAAGTATATACCCACATACACCGCACCCCTAGTTGAAATGATGAATATAGATAATAATTATATTTTTGCGCTGATTCCCGCACAGTTGTAAGTTTCAAACTTTAGTCGGTGAGCCAAAGAAAAAGCATGTTACTCCAGCCATTGCAGTATATGCGCTCCCTTATTGCCCCTCTCTTTTGCGTTATTTCCTCCGGAGAAAGGCCAGATGGAAAGAGGAGACCTCCGATAGATCTTTACCCATAATTCACACTCATAATGGTTGTACATGGACATTTTGCGATGTCGCGGTTCCTGAAATATAACCAACTTGTTAGATGTCATAGTCGTTATCAGAGAGGCACACGGTTAAATGAAAGAATTCAGGTCATGACTTCACTATCCTGGCTTTGATTTGTGTCAGCCTGCTGTCTTGGGATTTGAACTGTGCACCAACTTCAATCATGATAATGAATACATCATACCGCCGCTGACGGAGATGTCCACGCTATATGTATTACATTGTTGTAACCATTGATTTAAAAAAAAAAAAAAAAAAAATAGTTTTTTCGCTTCTCCTACCAAAATGCTCCTTTTTAATGAGCTTGGTTGTCTAACCCCACTGAGAGAATTAAAATCACACATGCGGTCCAATTCGCTGTGGTGCACCAGTGGGACACAGCTCTAGTTTTTAAGACAAATAGCTGGGTAGATACTGCATGGATGAATAGAAAAACAATAAAACTGGCTTAACTTCAATGACACGGGTGTAATGCCAAGGTTAACTTAAAAGTAAGTTATAACCACTGTGGATAGTAAAACAGAAGCAACTAAGTAATATCACACATGGTGACGCCGGAGTCGTACCACTCTGAATGTGAGTCTGCTCACCACATCTCTCCTCCTCGAGGGTGCTCCTTCTTTTGGAATGGAGCGTGTGATGAAAAAGCCACAAAAACCTGAACAACAAGCAAAACACACTCGCTGTTAATCTTTGATGCTCGATGAACTGACTTGTCACGCGATTTCCTGTTAAGACGCATAACGGCGGTTTTGTTTCTGAAGTTTTGGAGCGAAAACGAAAAGCCTTATGTGTGATGTAATTCTTGATCTTTGGGCTGTTTTGACAAAAGCATAACACACACATGTTGAGCTTAATGGGATTTGCTTGTATATTGCATGACAATGGTTCACTTACTAAATATACCCCCTCGACACCAATTATTGTACAGTACCACCTTCCTATTGTGACAGAGCATTGGCAGCATCTTAGGGTGTTTCAGAAAGAGCACAAGAATTTGTGAATAGTGAACTGCCAATATTCAGAGGGGATTAATGTACACGCGAGACTCATCACCAGTCAATCACAGATAAAGTGACAGACAACCTTTCACACAGACAGTTGCACCATCCCTGAGTGAGAACTGAACCAAGCTGTCTGCACAGAAATCAGCCGAGTCACCTGCTACACGGAGCAGCAAGCTAATTGCATTTCTGTTGATGTCCTTTGTTTATTGTTTCGCTTTGCATTGGTGAGTCTCTGTATCATGCTTCAGTGATGTCAGTCTAGTTTGGTAATTTGATACGGGCCTGACCTTGATGTTTTAATTGTAATGTTTTTGAAAGCTATTGCGTTATCATGCAAAGTACCTGCACCCTACCCTACCATTTGCTACTTGGCATATCGGGGGCAAGGTGCATTTGAACACAAAACCTGTTGGCTGTTTGGGATTAGGAAGGCACTCCGCCAACTTCCACAGACTCTGCAGCCTATTTAACTTTGAATATGAGGTAGAAAGGTCAGCTCCTATCCTGAAATAATGCTTCCCCATCCTTTTTCCCAATAGTGTCAAAGCGCACAGTTTTCAGGCACTCTGCCACATTTAGACAGGAAGCAGTGACCTTCAACAGGCTTGCGAAAGAGGCTACAATGTAGCGAGAGCAGACATCAGAGCACTTTCTACTTGATTGCAACAATAGCTTGCACTACTAATGCCAAAGAGACAATACCATAGTGAATTATCTAACAGCTTCCACTCTTCAGGGAAGACTTTGTATTCGACTTTTCATCCAGAAGAGAGGTCCTGGCTCACAAACTCTGTTCCTCCCCGAGGTGTTTGACAGGGTTGTTAAGTCAAGTTCTTCCACACCAGAGTCAACCAAGCCTGACTTCAAGGACCTTGTTTTTTGTCATGCTGGAGAAGAAAATGGCTTCACCAGACTGCACCCACAAAGTAGGAAGAATCCAGTTGTTCAAAAGGCCTTACTATGATGAAGAATTTAAGGTTACATATTATGGAAAATTAACTTTTGAATGGCTTACAAATAGTTGGGTCTCTGGAGTGTTTGGCCATTAATCAAAGAGAGAAATTACACAATGAAGTACGTGTACAAATATTGCCCCCACACTGCTGTGGCCATGTGTCTGCTGCATACACATACACGGATCCACACGCTAAATACAAGCCATGTGTTTACTGTCTTTTTGGGGGCACATGTTTTGTAAATTTTTTTTTGAATTAAGACTCAATAAGTAGCACCGCCTAAGTCATGGTAAGAAAAATTGTACTCGGCGTTAGCTCAGCAGTAATATTACGGTGAGCTGTGGCTCATTTGGCGCATGAGATGGGATCACCCCCACAAAACAGGCTAATATCAGTTTAAAAAAAAATAAAAAATAAAAAGCTCCTGCAACTATACAAAATCTGCGAGTAATTGACATCCTAAAACGGTTTACAATTAACAGAGGATTGAAAAAGATGGCAGCAAAGCAATACCTTTTTTCTAAATGGAGCTCTTCAACTCGGCGGCCGACTGGTTAGAGCGTCAGCCTCACAGTTCTGAGGTGCGGGGTTCAATCCCCGTCCCCGCCTGTGTGGAGTTTGCATGTTCTCCCCGTGCCTGCGTGGGTTTTCTCCGGGCACTCCGGTTTCCTCCCACATCCCAAAAACATGCATTAATTGGAGACTCTAAATTGCCCGCAAGTGTGACTGTGAGTGCGACTGGTTGTTTGTTTGTATGTGCCCTGCGATTGGCTGGCAACCAGTTCAGGGTGTACCCCGCCTCCTGCCCGATGACAGCTGGGATAGGCTCCAGCACGCCCGCGACCCTAGTGAGGAGAAGCGGCTCAGAAAATGGATGGAAGCTCTTCAACTCACTTCAACTTAGTACCTTGGCAGTGAGATGCCACAAGAGAACTACTTTTTTTGGTGTTTTTTTTTTAGCTAAAGCTCCTCAACTCACTTCAACATAGTTTCTCGGCACCAAGATGTCACAAGATGAATGGATGTTCACGGTAATTTTTGATTCTTGCTATTATTTTGGCGAAAAGCTTATCACATACATGTTATTGAGATGCATACTGTTTTCTTTAGGATTCAGAGGCAACCAAGGGGTATAGTCTAACTCCTGTTTGATTAATTTGCCCACAAAACGGTCTGTTTCAATACTTTTGATCGTAGTATATTTCATACCATGTTACTGTCTGAACATTTGAGTAAGCCGTGGTAATGCTTATCTATTCCTTCCCGCATTAAGTCAGTCGTGTCAAAGCAGGCCATGCGTGACTCGATAATTTGACATTTAATGGGTATCAAGTCTGCCTGGCTAAAGCCTTGTTATTTTTTCTATCGTGACATGCAGTGTGTGTGTGTGTGACAACGGTCGTTACCAATACTTAGATGAGACGACTTAATGGCCTCCGTGCGTTTGAAATGACTTCATCAAAACAACCACAGCGGAGATGGGCTGGCCTGGCTAATATGACATGAATCCATTTTCTCCGCATCACAATACATTTTCAGCTCGCAGCCTTCACAAAACTTAACTGGCGAGTGATTGATGCGGGGCCATTATGCTGAGAGATGGCGTGATCATCAAAAAGAGAACAGCTCGCTTTGAATGTGACGGTGAGTTTTTTTTTTTTTTTTTTCTTTCTTTCTTTCTTTCCTCTCTCCCACCATCCCTTGCAAAAGGATCTGCAGAAAATCATTGTAGAACAGCTCAGACATCGGTTCTTTTTGTTGCTTAAGCATGCCCATGTGAACATATTTTATTTATAACGCCTGGAAAGTGTGCCACAGAGATGGCTCTGCCAAAAAGAAAGGGGGGGGGGGGGGAAAAAAAGTATACCGCCCATAAAAGTTTTGGTCTGTTTGGCTCACAAGGTTATTTTTAATACACCTCTAAATGGAATTGATTGATATGGGGGGCGAAGGAAAATTCAGAGACTCAGATCTAAAGTTATGGGAATTGAAGTTGCAGTACGATGACTATAAAGTGTAACATTACTAGAAAAAAGTTGGAATGATACGAGAACAACATAGGCATAGCATGCAAATAAAGTCATAAGATTATGAGGACGAAAGTACTAATATTATGGAAATAAAGTCCTAAAAGAAAGTTTTACATTTATGAGAGTAGTCATGAGACAATTGTAGAAATGTGTTGTTGTCCATCAGATATAATGAAAAATGTCAAAATGTTATTAAAGCTGAGCATGTATAAAGCATTGTATGCTTGCAATATTACAACTTTATTCTTGTAAAATTACATATTTTACAATTTTGCCCTGACTTACTGCAGTGCTGTTTTTGTTTTTTTCCCTTTTAGTATGGCCTTAACTTCTTTATTCATACAGAACTACTTTGTGAATAACGCCTGGATTTTATCATTAAAATTCGTGCTTTACTCTTCAAGAAAATGTTGACTGGAAAAAAAAAAACCCAACCCAGGACAGCTTTAACCCCGATAACCAAACTATAACAAATGGAAAAATGCAACGATTGTCCACAAAGTCATCAAATGTCTGAAATCCCGGTCTCTCCGGAAATAAGCCGCATCCATGGCAGCAATTTTTCCAATATGCTGCCACATCAAAAATGTTCCGAGCATCGAGTGAGCTCTCTCCCACGTGGCATACATTGCCCTCAATCATGACAGTTTTTTGCTTGAGAGTCAAAGTGTCAGCGATGGCCTGATCGTGCAGTTACACTGCATACTGATGCCTCCAAAAATAGCTTACCGGCGTCACAATGAAACTCGCACGCAATAGTCAGAGCGGAAATAAATACATTTCTAATAGGCTTGACAGCTCTTGCTTTTCTCACACCTCTGATAAAACACCAGCCTGGAGTCTGTAAAGCCTTTGTGCGCGCTTTTCACCTCGGCGAATCTCAGAAGAGCAGCGCTGAGTTTTGTCATGACAGACGAGCTCGGCATGTCGACGTCTCACTTTGTTCTCCTTGTCTTTTTTTTTTAAATGTATTTTTTATGATCTCTGAGAACACCATGACTCTTCCTAATTAGCAGACTTCTGACAAGGTATTGCCAAATTCCGGGAATACAATTAATGCAAGCTTATCTAAAGACCTTGTTTGTGCTTAATTATATTCCATACCAACCATAAGATGATGTTTGGTATCTAATCTTAATGTGTGCGAGGTGCATTAACATTCCTTCAGAACTTTCCTGCCAGATAATATGACCCTACTACAAATCACACATGCTTGCTTTCAGCGGCTGTGCGACCTCAGCATCATCACTGAGGGAGAGAATTACAACCGGGACACAAAAATAATGAGAATGATACTCTGGTGAGATTAGACCTTCACCAAGGGGGAAAAATCCCGACGTGGGGTACGCCTACGTAACATCGACCGAGTAAAAATGGGAACGGTTTAGTTTTGAAAAAGTTTCACGTACAGAAACATTGCACTAGGGCCCGAGCCCTGCCGAGAAAATACGTGAGGAATTGACGCTAAGCCTGAAAAGGTTTATAATTGCATATACAGCGGCTGAAATAAGTATTTAACACCTCACAGTTTTTCTCACTAAATATATTTCCAAAGGTGCTATCGACATGAAATTTTCACCAGATGTTGGGAACAACCCAAGTAATCCACTCTTACAAAGAAAGTAGAACAAATAAGATCAGAAATTAAATTGTATGTAATAATGTGAAATGACACAGGGGAAAAGTATTGAACACATGAAGAAAGAGAGGTGCAACAAGGCACGGAAAGCAATTACAACACCTAAAATCGATCAATAATCAAACAGCAATCCAGCCCCTTGTCAATGCAAATGAATATCAGCTGGTTCAGTCCTAATTGATGGCCTACCAAAAGGTCTCATTGCCAAGGTGTGAGTCAAGACACATCTCATGATGGAGAAGAGCAAATAGCTGTCTCAAGACCATCGCAAAGTAATTGTTGCAAAACATAACGATGGCATTGGTTACAGGCGCATATCGAAGTTTCTGAATGTTCCACTGAGCACGGTTTGGGCCATAATACGTAAGTAGAAAGCCAATCATACCACCATTGATTGGCCTCAATCAGGTGCTCCTCGCAAGATTTCTGACAGAGGAGTGCAAAGAATAATCAAAAGAGTTGTCCAAGAGCTAAGGACCACCTGTGGAGAGCTCCAAAAAGACCTGGAATTAGCAGGTACTGTTGTCACAAGGAAAACAGTGAGTAATGTAATCCGGCGCCATGGCCTGTATGGACGTTCACCACGCAAGACCCCATTGCTTAAAAAAAAAAATAAAAAAATAAATAAATAATGTCAAAGCTCGTTTGAACAACATTTAGACAAGCCAGTCAAATACTGGGAGAATATAGTCTGGTCGGATGAGAACAAAATTGAACTCTTTGGATGCCATAATGCACACCACGTTTGGAGGAGAAATGGCACTGCACGTCACCGTAAAAACACCATACCAACAGTGAAGTTCGGAGGTGGGAACATGATGGTGAGGGGCTGCTTTTCAGCAAATGATACTGGTAAACGTCACTTTATTGAAGGAAGCATGAATGGGCAAATGTACCGAGACATTCTTGACAAAAATATGCTGCCCTCTATGAGGATGATGAAAATGAAACGAGGTTGGACATTGTAGCAGGATAATGATCAAAACATACTGCCAAGGAAACTCTCAATTGGTTTCAAAGAAAAAAAAATAAAGCTGCTAGAATGGCCCACCCAATCGCCTCACTTGAATCCAATTGAAAATCTATTGAAAGAACTGAAACTCAAGGTCCATAAAAGAAGCCCACAGAACCTTCTAGATTTGAAGACTGCTTGTGTGGAGGAAAGGGCCAAAATCACACCAGAGCAATGCATGCGACTAGTTTCTCCATACAGGAGGCGTCCTGAAGCTGCCATTGCAAACAAAGGCTCTCGTACAAAGTATTAAATGAATAGCGGTTGGCATGTTCAATACTTTTCCCCTGTGTCGTTTCACAATATCACACATAACTTAATGTCTGAGTTTATTTGTTCTACTTTCTTTGTATGTATGGATTACTTGGGTTGTTCCCAACATCTGGTGAAATTTTCATGTCAATAGCACCTTTGGAAATATATTTAGTGAGAAAAATGGTGACGTGTTAAATACTTATTTCAGTTGCTGTAGATGCCGGCTATATTGTTGATTGCGTCGTTGCCCCTCGCAGGTGTCGGCAGCAACACAAACTATTGAAGTAAACTTTTTTTTTTTTTTTTTTTTTCCCCCCCTAAATCTTTGCGGTTTTGTGACTTGTTTTGAAAACAGCATATAAACAACTAAAATGACATTCAACTTCATTCAGATGACTCCGTTGCCACTCACAGGAGTTGGCAGGAACACAAAGTATCAAAATAAACTCTTGACGTTTTTTTGGGTATTTTAAAAAAAAAAATATTTTTTTTTTTTATATGTGTGCGTTTTGTGACTCTTTTTGAAAATGCCATATAAACAACTAAAATGAAATTCAACTTCACCCAGATAGCTCCATTGGCCTTCACAGCTAAAGGAAGGATGGAGAGTCCGCCAGGGACACAAACAATTGTAAGGATTTCAAATTCATGAAATTATCTCAAAGAAACAAGCTAACTAGACACGTTTCTTTTTTTTAATATCACAAAACCCTGGCATTTGAACGACAGGAGTGTGTAGACTTTTTTTATATCCACTGTCCACTTATATCGAACAAACCTTCAGATGATAAGCAACTTGCAGAAGACATAGAGTAGAGAAAGTATAATGAACATGGATATAAAGGCGATGCCATTGTGACCTCCCAAACATCTGGTGCGTTTCAAAGAAAATCAGTACTGAGCAAATCAAAAGTGATTTCAAATGACGGCCTTATTGATAAATAGCAGCTCTCTGTGAATGGCGTTTTCATGAAAGCTGCTCCACAGGGCCCTATTGATTAATTTTGTCTTTTGAAATTGCAGTAGCCGAACATGAAAGTGTACTTTTTTTTATGCTGATGCAGTCAATAAACAGGCTACTTTACTATTGTTCTCCTTTTTTCTCTCTCCCTCTCCTCTCTATCTTTTCAGCTGGGGCTCTGTGTGCTCGGTGATGATGTAGTCACATAAAACGTGTCTGTCTCGAGAATTCACAGTGACACGTTCTCATTAGAGACCTGCCCTCTGTCTGGGCAAACCAATTGATTTGTAACATTCCCCCCCTCTCCCTCGTATGCCACTCATGACAGCCGCTTGCATAATGCTGGCTTTCTTGACATTATTGTGGGAGCAAGCCTATCAAAATATGCATGGTGAAGACTGTCACAGTGCAGGTCAACTCTTTATTAAATCTGTCTACAATATATAATGAGCTGTGCAGACAAACGGTTAACAACAAGTGCTGTGGTACGGTAGTGGTAGGATGGAGCCAGACATCGGTGTGTTGATAAGTGGGCAGAGAATCCCAACTCAAGAACACACAGACCACTCGCCATTATAGTTTTGTTGTTGTTGTTGTTGTTGTTTTTTTTGCCATTATAGTTAAGTGTCTGGGCTGTATGCTGGCCATTTGTGTCCACCTCCTTTCCTTTTTTTTTTTTTTTTTTTTTTTTTTGAACCATTCTAGCTGTGGTAATGCAAATGCAATGAAACTTTCCAATGTTGGGGATTTTTATCTGATTTTGTAGTCTACAACTTCAACTCTTTAAATATACCAAACACATATTGTTCACATCTGATTGTACCTGAACTGTACAAGCTGTGGCTGCTGTTGGCCACAACTCTGGCCCAGATGCTCACACTTAAGTAACCCGACTCCAGCTCCTGCCGTCACTCATGACGCCTTAAAGGCACACTTCCAACACGCAAATACTACAGTATGTACTGTAATTAGAGGTTTAAAAAAAGTTTTTTCTTTACATTCTATTTTATTTATGTTTTATGTTGTTTTTATACATAGGGTTCTTGTTTCTCCTATTAAAACAAATGTGGTGTTTTGGGGGCTGGAACGCATTAATTGCATATCATTTAATTAAAAAAAATGATTGTACCATAAATTGAATTAGGTTGGTCGCAGAACGAATTCAACTCGTTAGTCAAGGTGCCGCTGTATGTGGCGATGATTTTCCTCGTCATATGTTGTCACTCTCACTTAAAGGAGAGAAAAAAAAAAAGGTAAGACGTTAAAAAAGCTCTGTGTGTAACCTGCTTTACATTTGCATTTGTGAGGGTGTGAGGTCACCCTGAAGCTGCCAGAGCAGATGTGCTGGAGTTTAGATTGCAAGGTGTGATGAGTGGCACTCTCGCTGACTCTGCATGCTAGCAACAATGCGCGCAGGTCTCTCCAGCTAATGAGCTCTCAATATAGACAGCCTCACACAGAGCCTATGGTTTCTATCAGCTATCGCATATCTGGGGGAGCAGAGTTTTTTTTTTTTCTCTCTTTTCTCTCCACATGCCGGCTGGCGTTGGACCAAGCAACCTAATAGAAAATGCAAATCACCATCGAGCAACTCGTGGGTCCAGTAGGTTTGTGTCACTAGGATAACACATTCCCCGAGGGGCCGCAGTTATTTCGGTATTTGACTTTCAAACAGTCACAGATTTACAGGCAAGGCTTTTCACATCGGTGAGTGGGAATGTGTGACATTGTTAAAATAGACGGCGCCCAACACGAGTGCAAATCTCAGTCGAGGGAGTCAGTCCAGTGTGGATGTGTTCTGTACATTCTCAGACTTCAGGGTAACTTGTGAGCTGCACTGACTCATGACTGGATGCTACTTGGGCAACATTTCTAAACTTCACCTTGAAATCTAATAATTGGACCTCATGGTGTTGAGGGACAAAAGTGGACTCTACATAGTAGTGCACCCTCCAAAAAAGTGCACCATAGTACTTTTAAGGGGTAACTTGGCACTTGACTTTTACAGCTCGACAGTAACCTCTACCCTTTAGCAATATGTTGCTTGCTGCAAAGGTCATAACTCAAGATAACCTGACATTTTCCACTAGGGAACAATCAATACTGAGTGGAGAACTGGCAATTGAAAAAGACAGGAAAGCCTCCAGCACTACGGTTCTGATAAAAGTGCATTTGTGCAATTTGGTTTTATTTAACTTGCACCATAGGCTGCGTGCAACACCGAAAACCGTGGCCAATAAAGGCTTATGGTCCCGTGCAGAGCGTACCGAATAACGGTACTGTTTTAGCCAAAGAGCTACATATGGGCACAGGCGCACGAATAAAACAAATAAACTAAACCAGGAACTCCTCCCTACCTTTACTTTGCAAAAAAATTAATGTGGTGATGTGATTGTGCTCTGATGTCCCTGCATGTGCGCAGCATTTCTAAGGTACGTGTGACTTGGACGCACATACCTGGGTTCAAAGGTTTCCAACATGTCGGTAAATCGCTGCTTTTGCAACATACAAATGTGCGCCACGGCTGTCATAATGTTGAGAGTGATTGACTCTGTGATTGCCTTCCACCGGGCTCCTTTCTTGTCACATGGGAAACAATTTGAAAATGATTCCGCTAATGTCTGTTTCTTTGCGGGAGTTAAACTCACTAGTCACTTTAAAAAAAAAAAGAAGAAAAAAAAAAAAAAAAAAGTTGCTGGAGCATTTGGAAGAGTTGCTAAATACACAGTAGCAACACAAAGTCTGCTTTTGTAACTTAGTTCCTCTCTGTTCGCAGCCCTGTTGTCAGTGGAAGCAGTGCACGTCAACTCGCGAATATGGTTAAATGCTGGATTTAATTCAATTTGAATTTGCTTGAAGAGGAAACTTTTTTTTTTTTTTCTTTTTTAAACATTTAGGTGTCCACAAATAGTTTATGTTAAATTGGCATTAAGATTATAAAAGGGGTGCCTTAGAAAAAATGTTTGGATCCCAAAGATTTGAGAAACCCCGCCCTAGAAAACGGAACTTTGACGACGCGACGATTGTGGACAAAAGTATTGTGACGAAGCTGGAGTTTGATTTACGTCACAAAGTTCTGGTATGTATTCTTCTTCTCTTGGCCTGTCTTTTAGAGTACATGTCAGAAAAAAAAAGGGATGATTGAGAATTGAGAAATCCGGTGAAAATACCTGCATGTGGCAGTGCTCAAAGCAGAACAAGATAAGCACCTTGAGATGTCTCATGAGATGCCTCATCTGTGAGAAGCTGACATGAAAAATCAGATAAAGTTGCCTGAATTTTCTAAAAATAGTTTTTTTGTTTTTGTTTTTTTTTTTTTTTGTGGGAGAGAAGCGTGTGTCTCCTGACTTTTCAACGCGCCCACACGGAGAGGAAGAGTCTTGTTATCACCTCGCATCATTTGGCAGCACAATGAAACAAAGCAGGCTTTGACGTCTAAATATAACTCTAATGAGTCAGCCAGTCTTGAGGTTATTACCCGAGGACATATTTACCTGCTTTGTGGATGTTTTTTTTGGATAAATGATTATTTTTTTAAAAAAATATATATATTTCGTATGAACAGAACGCACCCCACCCAATGTTTTTTTTTTTGGACCTTACGTAATGTCTTAAGTTTTGATGATGACGAATTTTCTGCAGAAGAAGCAGTTTTGGAATGCAAATGCGACGCTACCGATGGTAGCCTGGTCGCAATGTCATAAAATATTCATTTGCACAGGAACCCTATTCTGTGGTGGCGATGTTGCAGCATCCTTTTGCCTGTGATGGAGAGCTACAAAGATAGACTCCCGTAGCCTACAGTGCTCGTCTGCCACGTCGTGTACCTGTCAGGGAAATTACAAAGACTCGCGAGCTCGGCGTCACATTTCAAACGCCTAACCTTACTGTCTGCCGTTGACGTCTCTCTGGCAGCACTAAATATATGAGATGGCCTCTAGTATCTTACAAGATTTCTGTTTTGATCTGCGTGAAGTTGTGATATAAGCTTTGGTTAATAATTGATGTGTGGAAGGATGTCTCTCCGGCTCGTTCACACGACTCTAAAGTGACATTCTTGAAAATAAGAGGGGGTCCTTCACAGGATGAGCTAATGCACTTTGTGAATTCTTGCTGCGCCGTGTAGGAATTCTCAGCCCTCGCCTCTCCTCGCCTGCACCCTCTCGGCGCTCTTGTTATTGTGGAGAAAGTTCCGTGTTTTTAAGTTTTGCGACGCATGGCCTTTCCACTTGTCGAGGGAAAGGCTGCGCTGACCTCATTAGCGCTGGCCGCATCTCACCTGCAGCGTGTGATCAGGAAGTTTCTTTTCAGTCGGCTAAATTACCTAAATGACCTTCTCTTATTCACGCCCCGCCTAATTAAGCCAAATGGCGACGGCGGGAGGTAGGGCGCTATGACTGCTTTGCTCGGAGAAACATGGCAGCAGCACGATGTAATCAAAAGTTAACATGCGGCGAACGAAGGATTGCATCATTTACATGTGGCTTTTTTGTAAGCGATTCTTTTTTTTTTTTTTTTTTTTTAAATGAGAATAACAAAAAAAAACAATGTTCCCCATTAAAATGAATTGAAATGCCATTTGTCTTTTCCAGCCCCTCCCAAAAACGCACTTTTGTTTCATTTTTAACAAAGAATTGTATAAATTAAAAACATAACAAAATATAATAAAAAGACTGTCAAGAAAAAATCTTGTTACCGAGCCAAAAATCGCACGCACGCACAGCCACACACAGAGTAGTACTGTAGCGTATTCAAGTGTTGACATTTGCCTTTAAGGGTGGGCGTGGCCTTGTCTGACACCAGCTCAAATTTACATTAGGGATTCAAAATGCAGTTATGGTTTCAAATTATGGTTTCAAGCCTGGATTAGGGTTTTAAATTAGGGAATGAATGCAGTGTTAGGGTTTCCAACGGGTTGAACACATAGGGTAGGGGTTCAGATTAGGGTTTCAAACCTGGGTTAAGAGTTCAAGTTAAAGTTTCATATTAGAGTCTCAAATTTAGGGTTTTAAGTTAGGATTTCAAATTGGAATTTCAAACATGGGTAGGGTTTCAAGACAAGGTTCGGGTTTTCAATTCGAGTATGGTCAGGGCATGGGTTAAAGATGATAACAATTGTTTGGGTTGTGGTTTGCAACACCGTCACACTGAGATTTGTTTGGAATATTCTGGGCCTCCCATGTAGCCGTGCTTGCTTAGCTTAGCGCGCCAACGGGATGCGTGATGAAACAAAAGTAGCCTGACTTTACCTGGAGGTGACTAAACGCCTGTGACAAGCGCCTCACCTTCCCCACCAAAATGTACAAAATGACACATTTTGGACACGGGGTGCCAACACGTCTCCCTAAATACAACAAACTACCAGAGGTCGCAAAAGTTTTCACACTCTGTACTTAAGTAGTAAGTAAAGACACATGTATAAAAAAAGAAACAAATAAATAACCCGTAGCTGTATCTCAAATCATCCTCCCAATTGAATTGAATGGAAATGCCATTAATCTGTTCCAGCCCCCCACCACAAAGCAACAACAACAATGCATTCTGTTATATTATACTCCTAAAAAACTTGTTTGGTCACATTTTCTCATTCAATTCAATGCACGTTGTACTGCTCATTTGGGTGTGGGAGGCTTGGCCACCTGGGGGCAGTGCAAAGGCCAGTTCATGCTTCACACTTAATTTGTTGCCAGGATTCAGCGGTCAATCATATTGCAGCGGGGCATGTCCTGCTTAGAACTCAAGTGAGCCGTTCTTTGCAGTGAATAAAGAATACAGTAGATGACTGTGAGTGCTGTTATGTTGTCTGTCTACATGAGTCGCTGCACCGTTTGTGTGCAAATATCCGTACCTTAAAGGGTTATAACCCAGCCACATAGATGCTAATCATTTCCTATGGTAGCATTAGCCTTCAGATAGTGAACAAAAGGCTAAGTAAGCTATGTGGTTGTTTTAAATACACAACTAGTAATTCTCTGTTGTATGTTTAGTGTGACAGTAAACTTCAAGTGAGAGTGGCAATGAACGGCTTGAAGCCTGTTTGAACTTTGCGCTCGCAAGTCAAAGCAAAGCGAAACAAAAACAACCCAAAAAACTGCCAAACTACGGCTCGTATGTCGAAAGCCACGTTAAGTGGGGTCCCGCATATCTCATATCTCATATCTCATATCTGTGTCAGGTCCGGCTGCACAATGTCCATCCGGTTCCTTTCTGATATTTTTTCACATTTGTTTTTCGAGATACCGATCGTCACGCTGTCGGTTGCGCCCGTCACATTCAAATTACGACGTAGCTGAAGAGGAATGGGGAGATAATGAAACACGGTGACACAATCGGCAAGCTCCCCGAGCTTTTGTCAACGCGGCTTTTGATGGAAACAAAGGTCCTCTTAAATGATCAAATATTATGAAGAGACCAATTTCATTCTTACATTTTATCCACTCAAGGTTGTTATATTTGTTGAATTTCCATTGCAGCCTTGAAAAAAATACTTTAATTAACATCTGTGTCAGTCGAAGAGTTTTCCAATTAATTTTTGTCCCCCCCAACTCTTCATGTCTTTAATTACGCAGTGTCCCTGGTGCATGGATAGACACAAACGCAAGCCAGCCTCACTATGTTTACAAAAGTGTAACAGGAGTGTAAGAAATCAATGCATTTCATTTATTACTCAACTCTCCAAATCAATTCGACAGTCAAATGTTGGAAAAATCAATGCAATTTATTATTTCGCAACAACAACCTGGCAAAAAAAGAGAACTGTATCTGTTAAAAACGTAATTATTGAAATCACGAATCCATTGTGAACACTACAATTTGTAGTTGTATGTATTTCCATTTTCTATACTTTTTTTCCCCCCCATAAGGACTGCATTCATTTATCCTAAAATTGCTTGTTGAAGTTGTATTTATTCATACTTTAATTCATTAATGTTAATAAGTAATTGCTTAATGGATTGTAACACAATAATAATAATACATATGGGCTATTCCATCGAATCGGTTTCATGTTTGTTTATCGCTCAAAAATAAACTTTTTTTTTCCATTTCATTTTTTCAACTCTAAATCCGATAATGCACATATTGAACGACTCAATATGTGTGTTGGCAACTTTATTGTTATTTAGATTTTTTATGTCTTTGGGGTGAGACTCGTCTGAACTGAAACTCCTCTTTTGAGTAACAGAAGTGAGTTTTTAGCATATTCGCATTAGCAAATTCATGAACTCTAGCCACATGGCATTCAGGCTAATAGCACGCTGACACTAAACATATTACCGTGATGTAACAAAAGCAAAATATTTCAAAAAAATAGACAAATGAAATCAATAATTGAAGTAACGGGACTGCGGAGATTTTAACCCCCCACTCCCAGTTGAAATATCCTCAAAGAAACAGAAAAATAAATAAACAAACTTACCTTTTTCCCTTATTCACAACTGACCTCTTTCTGTTTTAAAATTCAAATGTGGCCCCTGAGCACAAAAGTTTGCACACCCCTGCTCGCAACCTTAGCACATGTCAAGACTACGTCCTACTAAATGAAGATGAATTGCGTCATCAAAATAATAAGCAGCTGTTGTACTGAGAGCCGCCTCGCGGCAAATTCTCACCACTTCAGGTAACTATGCAAAAAGGAGCAATATTATTCTAGTCATGAAGCGATACCTTGAAGGTTGGAATAAAACAAGACCAAAAGCAGCGATGAAGTAATGACCTTTTACACTCTGCTCTCTTACCTTTTGTACTGTGACTTACAACAACATTGGTTTGATCAGAAAGAAACAAAATAAATTCAGAGAAAGAAGCGAACAACAACCGTAGGAAATATATGAAAGCCACGCAGCAATAAAACATTCGACCTCTGTTTTAATGACGAAAGACAAACAAAAAGAAGCCCCGCTGAAAAGACACCCTCTCTGGCTGACGCAATGACTAATGCACTATGGCTTCATTCAATACGTGGCTTTTGTTACATATGGCAGCTGCAAGCTGAAGTCAAACAAAGTCTTTTTTAGATGTGTCACAAGGGTGACACGATGCACAGCGCATGACTAATGGCCAAAGTGGTTTTGATCCCTTTTAAGATGCTACACACACACACACACACGAGACTAATTAGGACTCCCCTTTCTTCCTCTGCTCCTGATCTTATGCCATCAACAAATGCACAGCAATCGCCACGCATGAAACTCACCTTTGGTTCGTTCCTTTGCATACTTTTTGTTTATGTCCCCCCCCCCCCTACAGCGTCAGCTCACAAGTTTGCCATCAGAGAGACGAGCTGTGGGAGGAGCACGCAGTTTGTATTCAGAGTGTGTGACAGGCGGCAAAGCAGCAATCTTGTCTTTTGGAGGGAGACAATGATTCCACAGCTGCCATGTTGTGCACACAAATGTGCTGCAGGCATTAGTCCGGAAATCTGTCACCTTGCGATGAAGTGACTAAAAATGCGAGAAGGATCAAATAAAGCAGATCCTGCAGTGGGTATTTGATTTTTTTGGAATGCACACGACATGCATCTAAAAGTCTGCTTGTGCTTCTTCTTCCTCCTGATGCGACCGCAAGACAGACGGAACTGGAAATCAGCACCCAAAGAGGTTGTGCCCACTTGATTATGTATTGAATCATTTGATGCTGTAATGACAAAACTTGCATTCCCTGTATGACAGTCAGAACTCTGAATAATATTGGCTCGCGCTGTCTTTTCAAGATGTCTCTGCTGGATTATGTCATTTCTCATCATTCCAAATGATGGATATGATGCAGCGAGAAGCACTCGCAAGTTCTTTAAAAACAAACAAACAAACAAACAAAAGGCAGAAATATTGTAAAGGCAAATTTTGTTTTAACAAATTGATGTCATTTTGGATATTAAGAACTCAACAACGGAGATGTTAATTTGGGAAATAGCTTTGTTCGAGAATACTTGCAGACTATTACAAATATTATACGATCATTTTGACAAGCACACATTTGAGAGTTAAAAAAGTACTGACACCAAATATAAACTGAAATAAAATAAGAAATAATACTATGTAAAGAATGCTTACCATTGTAACTATATAAAAAGCATAAAGTGATAATACATTGCTTTCCCTTAAAGGATTATAATAAGTCGAATTTAAGATATTGAAATACTGCTACTAGTACTAACATGAACAAATGACATGGACTTGCAGGACACTTTGCTGAAAGACTCGCATAAGAGGTCAAAAAATGTCTTGTAAATTTGACACACCACAAAGAAGAGTATCGTTAACAAGCCGGACAATTCATGAATGAATCCAAAAAATTGGAAAGTATGTGAAATAGACGCATTGTTTCGGCTTCCCGGCGTGTTGCTGAATGCTCTGAAAACCCCTTCCTCGCCGGAACTTTCAGCTGTCAATCAAATATGCGCCCACTTTCATGCGCTGCAGAGCAACCCCGGCGTAATGACCAGCAGCAGGAAGCTTTTTTTTTTTTTGCCCCTCCTCCTCCTCCTCCTCCTCGTACGCAAAACACATTACACATCAGGGAAGATGTATTTTTTTCGAGTTGTGGGCATAATTTGATGGCTAACTGCACACTATATTTCTAGAACTGGGTCGTTCCTTATGAATAAGGAAGTGGCCATTCCGCCGAATGGCCACTGCATGGAATAAGGGCGCTTGGTGTTTATATATTGGGGGCGGGCCGACCCATGCTGATGTCTCGTGACGTCAACACGACCCCGTTTTATCGCCACCCAAAACTTTTTACAAAATATAGAAGGTGAAAAACAGTTTGAAGCTGTACCTCAACAATTCAGCACTAAGTTGTTCTCAGGCTTTGCACACATTTTCATCATCGGCCTTCAAACACATTTAAAGTATTTAGAAACAAAACACGCACATGACATGGGTTCATCTGGAGTGTAAAATGTATTTTATAATTCATTTTTTGGGTGAATTTATAGATTTTATTTTCCTGGGGAAGCATATTTCCTTTTTAAAATGTGTTTTCATTTGCACACACCAGAAGGAGCAGCACAATGTCTACCGAACTGAAGCAAAAAATGTGGCAAAACTTAATTTACTTAATTGTATTTAATTACGTCAATACTGTATATTTTTATAAAGTACAATATTATAGCGTGCTATTTCTCTTGTTAAAAACAAATCACAAACATTTTTGTGGTTTTTTTTCGGGGGAGGCTAGAATGGGTTAATCGTGTTTGCGTTCATTAAAAAAAAATCGGGAAAATAATTGAATTAAAATCGGACCTCAAGGCACCACTGTTTTATTATTATTATTAGTGTTTTATGTTTGAGTTGATGTACGGGCTCCCTTTGTTTCAGCCATGGTTGTTTTTTTGTTTTATAAAGTGCACTATAAATGAATAAAGTTGAGTTGCGTTACCATAGGGAGTCAGAATATCAAAACAGGTCACACACATGCACAGCCATCCATGTCTAAGCTACAGCGACAGGCCAGACAGAAAGCCATCATGACCACCACAGGGTAAAAACACACGTAAAAAGTCATTATTTCCTGCACGCCATCATCTCCATTTTAATGGGCGAGCTCCGCCCCAGCGCCGCATTACAGTCAAGACTCAAGCTTTTTAGCTCGGTGTTCGCCGTGATTAAAATTCCAAGTCAGCCATCAATCTGCCTTATAGACTGGTTTCCCCTTGTCTGGTGCGGGCTAACTGAAACAGATTGAGACAGCTCGTGCTCGCTGCATCGCTAATGGCTGCCAATGAAAGGCGTCTCTGTGCTGTTGACCCCGAATGCGGATCGGGATCAGCGGTGGGAGGAACACGACTCAAGATGAGGAGTCTCTTCGGCAGCGCTCACCAGTCAACAGCATCCTCTATTGACTTTACGTTGCCCAGAAGTAGAATGGAATCACTAGATGCAAACGGGCCACACTTCTCCTAATGGTTTAACATTATGTGCCTGGAACCCAGCCCAAAGTCGAGAAATATGACAGCACACGCCCAGGCGGGTATATTGTTTGGCCATAATGACGTCCCAATTATCTTCCGCGGTCGGGCCGACACCGGGATGTTTTACACGGCTCACCTTTTGACTTCTCGTTATTTGATGTCGGGTAATAAATAACCTGAGTAGAGGGCGCAAAAAACAAGGAGTCCTTTTCAGATGAGGCGTGGAAAAATGCAAAAAGCAACAATCCATTAAATGTGACCCGGTCCGTTCGCAGACTAATGCACTCCCAAGCAACAAGATGACGCTATCATCCGAAGAACCCCCGCGAGCTATTTCTGACAATCAGAAACCTGAAGAAAAACATGTCCAGAAAAGGAGCAATAACAATCATGGAGGATTGAGGAATCATATGCATGACGCGATGGACTTAACCCCGAATATCACACTTGAACCTAAAGTTATCCAAATGATACAAATAGAGTAACGCAGAGGTGGAAAAAGTACTCACGCTCACACGCTTCCAGAAAACTCAAGTGGATGTTTTTTTAAAACCAGTGGTGGGAAGTATAAATACTTTGTTTACTGTACTTAAGTTGACTTTTTTTTTAGGTATCTGAGTAATCATCAGTCAATCATTTGCTGTGCGCTTGCCGGCACATTCATTGCAGATGCCCTCATGCGGTCTCACAAAAACAAACATTTCCGACATAACATTTATTGTTTCAGTAACCCTCCGATACTAAAAAGTTGCTCTTCTGCGGTAACGGCACAGAACGAGGCTGTTTGGCTTTGTGCCCGCAATGACTGCGCGCGGCAAATGATTGACACCTCGCGATTTACGCCTTTTGCCTCCGATTGGTTGTTTTTTCCTCAGGCGTGGTGGGTTCTTGATGATGGGGCCAGATTTCTCATGTACATCTGTCAAGTCATAATGATATGCCATGTTTTTTTTTTTTTCATCAAATATCCTTTTACCCAAGTCTAATTGTTATGATGATGATGATGATGATGATGATGATGATTACACATCTGGACCTCTACGTAAGTATAGAGCGTGAGTACTATGCCACCTAAATGCACACCTAAGTAAATAAAGAAATGAGCCCGGCTGATGCAGGATCCAGCCTCCAGCTCCTCCTCTCTCACACCAGGAGGGGAACACTTGCTGCCTGTACCGCCCCTCCGCACATTCACCGGCTCCACTCCACCAGGTGGATGACACACAAACGCACCGCTGTAGCCCACCCCCCCTCCACCCCCACCCCCCCCTCCGAAAAAAAATGATGAAGCCTTTCTAACCCCGTTTTAGCATGGAGCCGCGCTTCGCTTTTTGCCTCTTGCTTTTGTTCTCCTCCGAGCGGACGCTTGCCTTCTCCGCCTCAACTTGTACGCCGGACGTAAGGTGCAGTTCCTCCGGTCATTTGGCGCACATCAGCGCACCCCGCCGGGAGCTCCGTCCCCAGGATTTGGCGCATTCGGGAGCGCTTCAAACCGGGGACTTTTTCGGATATACCGGAGGCGAAGCGAGCTCCGAAGTCACTGCTGAGATCGCAGAAAGTTCAAGAAAAGTCCAGCCACCATCCGGGTGGGAGCAAGACGCATGTTGCCCCCAAGAGGAGGCGACGGACGGCCGCTCCGAACTTTCCCTCCCTGATTACCAAAACGATGCGGGTAGCCAGGAAAAGGGGGGTGATGCGGATTCAAACGCGGATGACGCCCGGGGGAGGAGAAGCGCGAGGGGGGCAGAGACTTGGCTCGATTTGGGAGGCGAGGGCGCGCACGAAGTTTCGTATCCCGACCCGGTTGAGGTCCAGCTGGCCAGCACCACCTTCGCCCTGGCCGGGGACACCGCGCACAACCAGGCGATGGTGCACTGGTCCGGCCAGAACAGCAGCGTGAGTGTCTGCGTTCGAAACGCGCTCGGAATTTACGCACGGATGTGTTTTGGCGCAGTGGAGGCGCTCGTTTTTTTTTGGGGGGGGGGTTAACTGACAAACAAGCATTCATAGTAGTCAGAATAATGAATTAAATGTGCAGATTTAACCGGAATGTATATAAGATGTCAGCACCTTCGTTGTTGCACACTTTGTTCACTATACCCGTGTTTCCCTACCTTCATTATGTCAAGGCAAATTACAGTATTGTATGAAGGGGGGGGGGAAATAAATAAAAATCTTACATGAGATAATATCTTGACACTCTGCAAGACAAAAATGTCACAAAAAGTGGACACAGATAATTGAATTGTTCCGCTTGTCGCTCTAAGTCGCTGGCATAGATAGATGAATAAAGATACATTGATTGTAGTAAATAAAGGAACATGTTTCAGACCAATGAAGTGACATCGGACAATTTCCCGTGGCCCACCTGATGATCTCCTGCGGCTAAAGCCAGAACATTTACTTCAAGTTGAAAAAACAACAACAACCAACCTTTACAAAAATAACAACGATCTGCTTCATCAGATATTAAGATTTTTGTAAAAAAAAAAAAAAAAAATTAAAAATGATTGTTGCGGTTGCAGTTGTGTACAAGTGCACTGCATCACGCTTGCGAGCTCAATGACAGAAATCAAAATGTCAGAAACAGCTCTGAGTGCAAACCCAAACCGCATGAATAAATAGCATTCTGACAGTGTCCATCAAATCGGAGTGTTCTTGAATGCAGGTGTACCTAATGTTATGGCCCATGAGTGCAAATGAAGTGCTCTTCAATAAATCCGTTTCATTGGGTCCGTGTGATTATGTGCTTTTAATAATTCAACAGGCCACTTGAGAGAGAGAGAGAGAGAGGCGCTCCAGCGATGTTGATTGCACAAAAAAAAGCTGCCACATAGCCTCTTGGAGATTTCCACACCAGCAGGAGGGGCTCAGTTCAAATCAATTCTATAGCTAAAGGGCACTGTGTGCGACGTTCAGGCTCAGAGGAATATGTTGCCTTTTTCTTCCTTTCTTCTGTAAAGAAACCAAGCAGCAGACTCGGGGCAGCCGGTCCTGGTAATCCCATTAATAGGGTTTTCGTGCGGACCGGTGAAAAGGGCACTAGGCCTCTTCAAATATGCATGAATATGTTTTAAGGCATTTTCTTGCTCGCTTACGACTGACATGGCCTCGCTATAAAGGAGATGCACCAGGACGCTTTCAAAGCGGAATCGGAATGGAAGCCGATGCGGCATCCCAGACACCTGTCAATCATCTAGCTAGCGGTTCTCAAACCTTTTACACCGAGTACCGCCTCAAAAGTACGGCCAACATTAAAATATAGTACTGCCTAAGTACGGCATTCATCAAAAATGAGGCAGCGGTTTATGCACATAGGTTCAAAAAAACAAACGGCTCTTAAAGATTCAATGGAAAATGCATTGTCCCTCAGTTAAATGCGACTGAAATTTACTTCATCAATGTACTGTACAAAAGATCAAAAGGTATACTGTAACATTACGCACACTTTAAACATTGAATTCAGTGATTCTTTTGTGTACCACGAAGGGAGCCCATGAGAGAATCACTGATCTAGCTAAAATTGACTTAGCAGAAAGATGGCGTATCTTCCCCTTAGTGGCCATTGCTAACTTTCTTTGAAGCCTTTTACGATTAAACTTTAAGTAGAAAGCCCCGCAGGTGTTTAGAATTTATTAAAAAATTCTTGCAAAGTTAACGCAGTCAACTATGTCAAAGATTTTTAAGCTATCATTTTCTTTGTTTTTTGCAGTACAGTGTTCACCAACGGACGTCTCCCCACCCAAAAGATTTATAATTGCCTATATATGCCACACGATGGTGGCAAAACATTGCACGAAGCGCCTCAACTAACTTCAACATAGTTTCGTATCACCAAGATCCCACAAGATGAGTCCAAAGTAATACCTTTATGTTAGACAAAGCACAAACCTAAGTTTTTCAGCAAATAATGGAGGATAGCTTTAAAAAAAAAAAAAAAAAAAAAAAAAAAAAAATGTGAATACGTGCATCCGCGAGTAGCCAATTGCAATTATGCGGCAGATAACTGACTACAGCCAAGTCGGAATTTCGAGTTGCGCACCTTCAGTATGGTACCATGTTGTGTTGGAGCATGCCAGGCAGCACTTTGGATATACTGCAGATGCGCCACAGTTAAGAGCAAGAACAAAAGGCACGGAAGGTCCCCAACTAAGCTCCTGTAATAGTCATTGTTCCCACAGAACAGAGAGAATGTACTGTATGCCTGTGAGTATGCTCTGTATGTAGCAATTGTTTAGAGGTTTGTAATTACCATAATATGCATGCTAAATTCCATGAGCCCGTCTATGGTGTTTCACATTATATGTTAGCATCAAGCTAGCGGACTTTAGTTAGACAATGTTTTATGGTTTGGTTGAACATTGTGGTGTTTGTATGTGTTGCCTCTCCGTTTGTGTTAAAGTAGCAGTTGTTTTAAGGTTTATTATTACAGTACCATCTATGCCAATTTCTGTTAGCCCTTCTATGGCATTTTGCATGATATGTTATGATTAAAATAAACAGCTTTAAGCAAGCACACTTTGGTTCTTATTTGGAGAACTGTGCGAGCGAGAGAAATTTTTTTTGTTTCCTTAAAGTAAATTTGTTGTACAACTCTTGTATCGGCTCTCAATAGAGTGCGCGTGTATCCGGGAATTACAGCGGTGGAGGCTTAGTCGCTTGTGTATGAAAATGCAATTTGTGTACGCGAGTGCAAATTTCACCTCGCTGAAGGGATCATCGCTCTTGATTTTCAAATTTCCTGATCATTTCAAGGTAGCGTTGCATGTGCACATCTATCTCGATGCTCGGTCGGTGTGTCGTGTCTGTTTCCATTTAGTTGCACGCCATTTGTTCATAGTCGCTGCACTCAGCAAACGGCATGCTTCAAGGTTTCACAAGTGAGCCCGCAGAACACTGAGAAGACGTGTTTGAGTGTTTTCTTTATTCGGGAGTAAAATGTAAGTTTAATTGTGGGGGTGGGGGTCTGGCACCACCTTAAGCTTAAATGATTTGCCAACAGCAGCGTGTTTCATTGCGCCAACCTGCCAAAAGGGCGAATATTCAGCTGATCCAAAAGCTTGTGGCTTCTTAAAAACTTTCATGTCGGCATACTGTGATTGGTTTATCCATCTTTGGGCTTCCTTATCTTGGATTAAAAAAAAAAAAAAATCTTTTTGCCTGCCTCGAGCAGCCCTGGAGGAACCTAAGGCCAGATTTTTAATAAGCTGCCTTGATCTCCCAGCCTTAAACATTCACGACCAGTTCTGCTCCTCAATTACAGCGTTGAATTTTCAATTCCTCTGTTTTTAACCAATCTTGCCGGTTTGCCTCTCATCACTTCTTGACATTATTTGATGGATGGAACATCACAAAGTATAACACTAACAAGTCTTAGCATCCTAATCTTCTCTCTTTACTACCAACTGGCTGCATTTTTAATGCCTTGAAGCCCCATTTTCCTCCAGTAAAGTTTTGTATAATCGTCCGTTTGTGGCCGTTTCATCATCAGAAGCCGCAAAATCTACCAAAATAATGTAGCCTTTTTACTTTATAGCACCACTCCGTGAGAGTGTGTTTACATTGCATTATGACTCACGTTTCTGTTCTACCACCCCCTTTTAGCTGTGGTCGCTCTTTTCTCAATAAATCGGATGTTGTTTACGCTATCGATATATTTTATCATTCATTTATGATTCCACTTATCACAAGTTTAGTCATCGAGTACCGCATTGTCTGGTAACTGTATATATTTTTTAGTTTTTCATTCTAGTCTGATTCAGTATAAAAGTAAAAAATGTCATTGCAAAAGTAGGCCTTTTCGAGTCAAATTTTTATTAGCGGGGTGTATCTCGTATAGACGGAACGCTACATGCAAAACACGTCATATCGCGACTTTAAATCATTCGAAAGGCCAAATGTTAAGCGATTGATTCACGTGGCTCAGCAGCAAAGTTAACAGCACTGTCCAACAAGGATGAATGATCACTTAAAGGGTATGTGGAGGGGGGGCGGGGGTGGTTTCAGAGCGGATGCAAATGTCATGCAGCGGTTTACCTCGATGCCGAACTCTCCGCACGTCGGGAACATTTGACTCTTCAAGAACATGCTTGAGAGGATGTCGAAAACCAATCAGCTGGGTTGGGTGATATACGGCAGCGTGTGAACTTTAGTCTTCCAGCATCTTGGGAAGCCAACTTTGGTCTAATAAGGACTGACATGGAGGAGAGTGACACTTTGCATACATACTGCTTTAGAAGAAGATCATTCTGCAGCAGGTTTGCAGGTGTATAAGAGTTGCGAGACGAAGTAGCATCCACTTTTCACGTATTCAGCAGACCCGCTCACAGCGTTGGTGAGTGGAGACAACAGTTAGATTTTTCATGAATTTCAGGCCTCATTTTGTGTAGCGGTACTTGGGGATATCTTTCAAAATATGGCAGGGTTGTTAACAACACTCTTTTCTGTGGTGTGTCCACTCAATAAGACTTCTTTTCATCTTCCAAGTAAAGATTCTGAAATGTACTTACAGTAAGTACAAAAGTAAATACCTGGCAAAAACTCAAAAGGTTTGCAATCTAGCGTCTCTCCATCTGTCTTTTCTACGCGGTTCAAAATTGGTAACGATTGGATAAGCAGTCCGAGGAGGAGTTGAAGTACCACCACTTGAAACGGCTAAACTTACCTCAAATTGGCTACTTCAAGCCATAATTGCTGACCTCTTCATTTTGCAGCATGGATTTGATGGACTTTTTTTTATTTTTATTCCCCCCCCCCCCCCCCCCCCCCCCCCTCTTTGCGTCACAATAGACATCGCTACAATTTTAGCAAAACTATTGTCGGAAGCCATTTGAACAGCCATAATAATAATAATAATAATAATAATGTGCACATTTTGTGCAAAGCCAGATTGAATTTTAGGCAAACAAAATCAGTGGGAATGTAAGGTATGTAAAATAGACGACAAGCCTTGAAATGAATAAGGCCGCCTGTGCTTTGTTATTTCTGATCCCTTTGCAGCTCCCGCCTGAGACAGCAGTGCGCATAAATGTTTATAGATAGAGTGACAATGTTATACGGGCGGCTCTGTGCCTTAGACAAAGAAAAATACTACATGCGGAATATGATTAGTGCTAAACATATGCGCTGCTAAGTAGATTTAAAGCACAATAAAGCGCAAGGGTCTAATAAAAATGTCTTAGCAGTGTGCAAAGAATATTTGCAATGATACTGTACAGAAATGTCCTTGCAAAATAAAAGTAGTGCCATATTTTTTTCTCATTAGCCCATTAATTAGCCATGCATGTTTTGGGGATGCGGGAGGAAACCCGAGTGCCCGGAGAAAACCCACGCAGGCACGGGGTGAACATGCAAACTCCACACAGGCGGGGATTGAACCCCGGGCCTCAGAACTGTGCGGCAGACGCTCTGACCAGTCGTCCACCGTGCTGCAATTCTTAATCAGCTTTGTACGATTTCATGCTTGCTGCCTTCCCCACTGTGAGCAGACCCCCTCAGACAAGTGGAAGCGTATGGATATGTGGACAGCCCTCCAGGTGTCTCCGTGATGGACAGGCTGTAGAGGGTTACAACAGGGTTTAGCATCAAAGACACCGAAAGGAACAAGTGCATTCATTGAATTCTCCAAGGCAGCTAATCCAACTCTTCGACTGCGGCATGGACAACGTGAGAATAAAAGATGTGCTTTTCTTGACAAGTACCTGTTTTGTACGAAAGAAAAAGGGCTGTTTTAGGAACAGCGGTCGGTTGAGTTCAGCTCTGCAAATCCACCACGCCTTCCTGCGGTCAAGTTCCCGAACGCCTCGCCATCCTGCAGTGTGGTGCTGTTTATTGGCAAGTTTTCTTCCATTCAAGGGCTCTCTCTCGCTTCTTCGCTGAAGGCTGAGCGGAAAAATTCCATCACATCAGGTTATGATGATTTGGATGGCGTGTTGTATAACGAGGTATCAACTTTGTGCTGCAGTGCTACACTCTGTCTCAACCAAACCTGTTCTCATTACGTCGGATTTTAATGATGCTCTGTTGTGCAGTGCTCCCCAACGTTTATTGGGCCACAGCACGTACAGTGGTGCCTTGAGATACGAATGAAATTGTAAATAAAAATAAAAAATAAAAAAATCTCAAATCATCTTTCCCATTTGAATAGAATGGAAATGCCATTAATTTGTTCCAGCCTCCCAAATAAACCCAAATCTTTGTACTGTGTTTTTGAATAAGAAAGATATCACTACAATATTGTACTTTATACAAATATACAGTAGTGACACAATTAAATAGAATGTAAAGAATGAAACAGCTTTTCGCTACCTTTTTGCGTTAATTAAATGGACATTGTGGTGCTCATTCTGGTTGCAGTATAGTGCAGATAAAGGGACAAAGACAATGAGTTAAAAAACTGACTCAGTAGTTTGCAGTGATATTATTTTTTGAAAAGGATAATGAATATAAGCCTCTGAGTATTGTTATATTATCGGTCTACATGTGTTACTCCACAGTTTGTGTTCAAAATATCCATTGCTCAAAGGGTGATAACACCGCAACGCTGATATTTGTTTACCCTTCTATGGCATTTTATATATATATATATTTTTTGCATTAAGCTCAACAGACTGTCGTAAATTAAAGCTACAGTGGTCGTTTTAAATTCAGATGTAATTATTTTTGTGTTCAGTGTGACAGTAAATTTCAACTGGGAATGGCAACAAACAGCTTGAAGCCTCTTTTTAAACAATTCACTATCTGCCAAACTGCTGCTTGTTCCAAAGTGAGTTGAGCTCACTGCCACCATACAGTGCTTGTATATCAAATTTTTGCTCTCAAGTCAAAGCAAAAAATTGACCAAAGATTAAAAACTCTTAGTTTAATTCTCACTACACTAAACAAGTTTTTCCCTGCATATTTACGAGTATCTACGTGCGAATTCACTTAGTTACTGTTTTTCTTTTTAATAACCTATCCTCTGTTATTGCCTGAAAAACTCCCCTATTTGCTGTTTTGTGTCAAGGAAGTATGTTGAAGTGATACATCTTGACTGTTCTAAGATCTTTGTATGTCAGGGAGAAGGTAAGATTAGCCTGGGTTGTTAGCGTAGAGTCTTGGCCGCATGTGTATGTTTTTGCTCTGTGAGTGGCTATTAAAAAGCTCAAGCATCTGCAAGCCATTTTTTTTAAGGGTAATACAATATGAACTTGAGATTATGTTAGGATGTTAGTTTTTGGGGGGATCATAGTTTGCTATATTTACGATTGAAAGCATTAATATAGGCAATTATAAGAAAAACATTTTGGTGGCTTAAATTGTTTTTTTTTGGGGGGGGGGGGGGATTACTGTATACTGAAATAACGAGGCACACATCTCAATTTACTCCACCAAATTTTCTTACTGTGTTAAGAAATGAGTAGAACTTTCGGCTGATAAACTCACAGATAACCAGGATTTAGTCTGTGGTGGGTGTGGCAACAGGTGGTCACACTGCTTAATTGTACCTTCTCGCATTTAATGGAAGAGCATTTAATTGCTCAGCCGTTCACTGGCATAAATAGATCAACGAAGATTCATTTTCAGTCAACATGTAAGTGCTGCAACGGGTCTAATGGACATTGGGTAGATGTGCTCGCAGTGTAATTACCGTCATTAAAGCAACTAGTGTATGTCGAAAATAAAAAGGGCCAGAGTTATTTTTATGGTACATTGGCTTGTCATTTAATGATGTGCATTTTTATCATTACCGTGGCAGCTATGGGGAAATGTATTTTGTTTCATCTGCTATATAACTTAGTGCAAAGTTACGATGATAGTTTGATTTAATGCTGTTGTAAGGAAATTCATCAGATCCTTAACAAAATCCTCTCTATCCAACGTCCAGATGCCTCCAATTTTCTATGAAGTCATTTCCATCCAGCTGACTTGGCAAACATGTTTTAGTATACGCAGTGGGCGCCACTGTACGGTTTGACTGTCTAATCTGGCCTGAACTGATCAACCTTCCCTCGAGCAGGATAAAGGCTCCACTCTCAGCAGGTTGCTTCATCAGCTCGACCTCATTTAAAAGTGAGAAGCAAACTGTTTCGGATGGCTTCTCCAGCATGTTTACGTTCAGGGATGCTGCACTCACTTCATTCGCCCACTGAAGCCAGACTATCGGTCACAAGCAGCTGTAGTAGCGTGGACTTGTATTGCTGCTCATTATCTTGTTTGTGTGCAACCCACCGTGTGTGGTTTGTGGTACAACCCCTCCAGAAGTATTGGAACAGTGAAGCCAATTCGTTTACTTTTGCTGCAGACTGAAAAACATTTGGGTTTGACACCAAGCAACGTGAAGCGAGAAGTCTTCAGAAACATTTTGCCTGCCAATTTAAAGGCCGATGCAGCCACCCTGCAGCCTGATAACACAAAACACACTCCCAAAACGTCTTTCACCAGGAGAATAAGTGCAATGTTTTAGACTTGCCCAATGTAATCTCCAAATTTAAAGCCTATAGAGCATGCATATCAGTTGCTAAAGATGAGAATGAAAGGAGCGGCAAGGAACCTTTTCAGCCATTTATTGAAGGGAACAAGCAGTCGAACACCTAAATACAAAATGAACGCACTCCTAAGGAGCATGGAGAGGCGTTACCCGCTTGGAAAATGGCTTAACATGAGCTGAGTGCGCCTTACCTCGCTCATAGCCGCACCCCCCCTTAAAGGCACACACACGACATGAACTTCATAAACCAACCCTGAAAACGCTAATTGCAAATGTATTTCCACTTATTCAAGATTTTTATAGGTAAAATATATATAATATATCCATCCATCCATCCATCCATTGTCTGAGCCGCTTCTCCTCACTAGGGTCGCGGGCGTGCTGGAGCCTATCCCAGCTGTCATCGGGCAGGAGGCGGGGTACACCCTGAACTGGTTGCCAGCCAATCACAGGGCACATATCAACAAACAACCATTTGCACTCACATTCACACCTGTGGGCAGTTTAGAGTTTTCAATTAACCTACCATGCATGTTTTTGGGATGTGGGAGGAAACCGGCGTGCGAGAACATGCAAACTCCACACAGGCGGGGCCGGGATTTGAACCCCGGTCCTCAGAACTGTGTGGCAGATGTGCTAACCAGTCGACCCCCGTGCAGCCCACATATATATATTTTCAATGCAATTATAATGGCCGTCATTTATCCGCTGATTTTCCCAATTCGCAGTCCGGCTCGTTCCCTAGCCTTCGTTCCTGCGAATAGCGGGGATCCACTGTACTAGTAAGTTGGGAATGAATTCAACTCGTAAGTAAACGCACCCCTGCATTCGGATTTACTGTAGGTTGCAGGTGTAGATCAACGCTTCCGATAGTGTTGAAGAGTTGCAGGTCCTGACTGCATATTCCACCAAATTCTGGAGGGTTGAAGGATGGCCCAAAGAAAAAGCCATCAAATGGTGTATAGGATCCAGATGCAGCACTGTTGATTCATTAACTAATGAACACCTCTGGAGCCCGTTTTTCCCATGTTGGAAAAAAACGGACGGCTTGCCGAGTTCAGGGTCGCAGCGGTGGTAGCGCGTATACCTGTAACACGCATTGGACCCGATAAATATTTCTTATTTATTAATATTCCCATCATCAATGCCTGCTCCGATTGCTTTCATAGAGTCATCCATCTGTTTAATTTCAGTTGCCTGAAGCAATGACACTTTTATTGATGAGCCAACTTCATTCCAATGGCTGATAGGAGCGGATCAGCGGCTTACTGGGCGTTGTAATGAATTTTAATGCGTTCGGCATCTCTGCTCTCATTTGTCACAGGTGTTCGTTCATACTTGACTAATAGAAGCGAGACCCCCACACCCCCAGCGGTATCCCCTCAACAAAACACCCACACCTTATGCTTTATTGATAACCGTATGTCGTTCATTCTTTTCCCCGTGCAACACCTTCATTTGGCGCGAGTCATCTCTCAAACCTAATCCCCTTAAACCTACATTAAGCCTCTATTCATTCCTGCATAATGACTGCACGCATCCCAGTCCATTTAACCTCCAAGGTTTAAGATTTACAAAGGATTACAGATCGGAGAATCTATTTGCTTGCTCTTGTATGTTCGGTAATCCATCGGATATGTTGATGGTACTGCACTTGAATGGGCGGCGCAGTGACAGGGTCGCTCACATTAAATATGACACCTTTGTTGCAAGGCAAAGGGGAAATATGTGCTTATAAATAAGACATCGGGTTTGAATTCAGTGCCATGCCTGCTGTGTTGTGTGATTTAATGTTGTGTTTGTCGAGCTGCTTCAAACACCTGCTTCTCTCGGAAACATCTACCAAGTGAATAATGTATCGACGCATCGATGTGTTTAACATTCCCCCCCGCCCCTGGAACGTTTCCGCAAATGACGCACGCAAGTGAGATTCGGATTAATTTCGCCCAAATAACTGCATCAAAATAAGTGACACACTCGTGTTTGAACGATATGTCCTCACGCGTGACTTTTTTGCAATGAGCGTGTCATGTCCATCAGGGAGCAGCACATGGAGGATGCAACGGGCATTTTATTGGAAGTGGGTTCCAACGGATTTTGATGTCGCGCCCAAGCTTGAAAAGTGCTCCAGTTTAAAAAAAAAAAAAATATATATATATATTTTTTATATATAGTGCTTGACAATAAATAAATAAATAGCATCATTTTAGGTTAATACAAAGTATGTCATAAAAATTCCAGGACTCCTGTCAAAATAGGAGTATGCCCGTCAGTCCAGTGCTTTTCTGATACACCTTGTATGGTTTATATTACTTACCCCAAAAGAGTACACGCTGTAAGTAAAGAAACATCAAATCACAGCAATACCTTATTCATTGATTTATTTTTACTCTTTCTTCTTTCTTCTTTCTTTTAAAATTGTTTTTTATTATTATTATTATTTTATTTTATTTTATTTTTTCACTCTGTGATACTGTGTTATCGATCCCCCCGGGGCTGAAATAAAGAAAAAAGTAAGTAAGGCATGCAACAGGTAATGTAAAAATGTACTGTCTGAGATATAAATTTATATCTGCATGCATGTTATTTATAGGAATAAATAAATCAAGACTACACAGTCAAGTGTGTCTATACAGCACGTGCCAGAGATGATTCTTTAAAATTTGAGCTTGGTGAAGTAAATAAAAATGAGTTACCAGCCTGTTTCTTTACACAATGAGTCATTGGTCTCTCGTGGGGCATCACACACCCTCCAAACAGTCGTAACAATTGATAATCAGAAGATGGAAAGAAAAAAAAAAAAGCGGAGGAAGCACAATGGAAGCGAACACAGGAGAGCGATGCCATCAGCAGATTTTATGATTGCTCCGTGCGGGACGCGTCCCCACTCGAGATGTTAATTTGTACGTAAAGGTGAAGGGCACAGCGTTGACGCACTGCCTCTGTGTTACTTTTGAGGTTTGGTAATGACTCGCGGAGGGAAACCAACTCTTGTGATGTCACCATATTAAAACTCACCTACTTTTAGCCTGTTTCTGTCAAAAGATCCAAGACAAAATAAGGTCTGCTGTTTGCAGTTTATTCACATTAATACCGTAAGTCACGAACAAGAAAATGGAGAGTTTTACATGCCCATAAAGTAAAGGCATGTGCATCCTGTGACAGCTTTTATGATGGCCTACTTGAAAAGATGTTCCTGATATTTACGAGGCCCACTGTCCGTGCCAGTTGAATGATGGCGTCATTGCTGTGACAATATGAATATATGACATGGTTGCATGAGTTTATAGATATAAGGAGAATCGATTCAAAGTGAAGATCAACTCGATATGGTAATATGTGTGCTGTGTTTCCTAGGTGATCCTCATGTTGACCAAATACTACGACTTCAGCTCGGGCAGAGTGACGGAGAGTTCTTTGTGGCGGTAAGATCCTCTCCAAACAAATGGACGGAAATAAAACTTTGCAATCGGACCACATCCTGTTTGAAGATGCATGTGTGAACTCTTTATGCTGTAATTGTCTCGAATAAATTGAGTCTTGTATCTGAGCGGCTTTGAACAAATGACGTCCCAAGTAAGCTAAGAAAATCCCTCCATCCATCCGTTTTCTATAGCGCTTGGTCTCATTATGGTGGTGGGTGAGAGGCGGGGTACACCCCTTTTTTTTTTTTTTTTTTTTAATGAAGTGCAAAATTAGAAATTTTGAAGCATCCACAATGTTAGAAGTCAAAACGTGGGTGGCACTAATAATAATAATAATAATAATACAAACTCATCCCCTCACTATGCATGCTACACGGGATATTCCTGTTTATTTTGATAATTAGAGAAATCTCCATTCATCTAGCAAATTGCCTCCTGACTTCTGCTGTTGCAATTTTCCGCCTGCCTGACATGCGTAATGATACCATCAGCATCCTAACCGCTAGGTGTTGCTCCGTTCTCTCCCCTTCACCGTATCCCTAATTGAATTTTAGATCCACCGATTACGGCACCACCTACGAGAAACTTAATGAGAAAGTGGGGCCCAAAACCATCCTGAGCTACTTGTACGTCAGTCCCAACAACAAGCGCAAGGTAAGTTTTCCCGCTCTTGTGAAGGGAAGAAAAAAAAAAAAAAAAAAAAAGAATCTCACCTGTCAGAGCTCATCATAACTGTGTGCGAGTTGCTATCATTTTCACTGCAAAGCAGCCCCGCGGGAGGCTGCGGCATGAGTGTGTATGAGTGTGTGTGAGTGAGAACAGCACACCGCATGAGCGCAACCAAGCCCTGCAGCGCGGTAGCTGTCAGCTTGGGCCGCTGATCCCCGCCGTCTCCTTTCTCCTCTCATTTCAGATCATGCTACTGACCGACCCGGAGGTGGAGAGCAGCCTGCTCATTAGCCTTGACGAGGGGGCGTCCTATCAGAAACACAGTTTAGCCTTTGATATCCTCAGTCTTCTTTTCCACCCCGAGCAGGAGGACTGGATCCTGGCTTACAGCCACGACCAAAAGGTAACACCGAAAGCTGTCGGAATGTGTCAAACCAGGGGAGAAAAAAAAAAAAAGAAGCAGAGTTAACACAATGTCTGGGTGGGAGCAAAAGGTGATGCCGATCGTGCGCTTGTTAGTTCAGTCAGATTTTAAATCACGGGTCCCACAAGGGCGACGGATACAGCGGTGCCTTGAGATACGAGTGACCCGGCTTGCGAGTTTTTTGTCCCATTTGATTGGATTTTGTTTTTTTGCTTTGACTTGCGAGCGCAAACTTGATATACGAGTGCTGTATGGTGGCAATGAACTCAATTCACTTCCCAATAAGCAACACTTTGACAACAACGATTCTTCAAAAAAAAAAGAGGCGTCAAGCTGCCGCTCCCAGTTGAAGTTTTTAAACATAAAACGAGGAGAATTACACATTGTGTATTTAAAACAAACACATAGCTTAGCCTATTGTCCGCTTGCTTAATGCTATTCCATAGCTTAATGTTAATGCTCATTTTCCCTGTGCTACGCTGGCACCACTTTGCGTGCTGGTTTGTTGCCCGCCTTTCAGACGTGCTATTTAAAGACACAAAATCAGCCACCGCACTTCAGCTCAGGTTTGAGAAATCACATTGCTAAATTCATCTCCAGGTATTTGCATCTACTCCTCCAGTAATACAGTAATAAATGAACTGCGCAGCAATTTAGAGCATTTGATAGACGCGATCCAGGTTGCGCACGGTTGCTATATCAGCTTCCAAATCTGTTTGTGTGAGCAATCGAGTTTTTTTGGTGTGTTTTTTTTCCTTCACAAAATCAGGCCTCAAAAGTACTCTTTTTTGTCATTGCATTCCGTGGCTCTGGATCTTCCACTGACACAGCTGCCAGATAGCTCATTGAATATTTAACACCCCACCTAAGAAGGTTTATAATTGCCTATAGATGCTACGAGATGGTAACAAAGCACAACTTGAAGCTCTCCAACTGACTTCAACATAGTTCTTCGGCACCAAAGCAACACTTTTATTGCTATGACCTGAGTACAAAAGGTTGTTCAGTGCATAACAGAGGATAGGTTCCCAAAAAAATAATAATCTGCGAATGGGCAAATTTGGTTATTTCATTTTCCCCTTGATGGGTGGGCAGGCACTCCGGAGACCCAACTATTTGTATACAAGCCAGTAAAAAGTCAATTTTCCCTTTTTTTTCCATTTAAATTTAACCGCTTGAGCGCAGTTAACATGCACTGATGCTCACATTCTCGAGGCATGTTCTCATATTTTCACAACACGTCACAAAGACTCACATTCGCTTTGTTTCCATTAACCCCAATAATAATCTCAAATCAGGTCTTCATGCTGAAATGTAACCACTGGTGACATCACAGCCAGAATAAATGAGGGCGGGGTTACCACGTTGTGACCTTGCAAACGACTTTATGTGATATTGATGCACGCACGCACGCACGCACGCAGGCAAACACGAACACGAACGCGCATGCAGCCTTCATTAGTTGGCGAGAAGCCCACTGTCTGCTTCGCTCAACACCGCAGACATCAAACCGTGGCCCCCCCAGCCGGCTGTTGTACGACTTGATATGGAGAGAGCCAAGCAGGCGAGGTGTGAGAAGTGAGATAAATGGTGCGGTGAGGAGATGAAAGCCACATGGACAAACCATCCACCGCCCCAATAAAGATGCGCTTGACAAGTTTCCCCCCGCGGTCATTCCGTATGTCTTTGTGAAGCCCAATTTCAGCGTTTCTTTCATCACTCCCGGGGCGCGATTACTCTTGGATTGGTTTCATTTTCCATTTATCGATTGTCTTGTCTTTTAAAAGTTGCAAGTGCTGCGATGAGACCAAAATGATGTGAATCCTCGTTACAGCCTTCTGCCGCTTACAGGCAAACTGTCTGAATAGTTAAACGGGTGCTTTCACAATCCCTTTGGTTAGTTTTCGTTTTAGGCGAGAAAGCCTAATTGGACTTTGATCTGAGCCGCATCGCAAATGAACCAATTAGGTTTGTCCCTATAGCATCATGATGATGACGTCACCACATGTAAATTGTCAGACCCTTAATTCACCAAACACATGTGGTTTGCTTAGCATCTCTTAAATGAGTGAACAAATGACCTGCATCGGCCCCGCAGTAGAAGGGGGCTGGTTGGGCAGTGTCTAATTTGCATGAGACAGAACCGCCCCCTTGAAGCAGCCCAATTTAAATGAGACTAGAAACAACGTAAAGTCTGTTTAGACTTCCCACATGCTTTAAACACATTTAAGCCTATTAAAATTCACGGGAACTTATTTAAAACACACTTTTCAAGACATTGTAAATGTATTTGAACCACAACTACATAGCTTCAGCTTAGCTTCATGCTACAGTAACCCTTTAAGCAATAGATATTTGAACTCAAATGGTGGAACAGCACATGTAAACAGAAATATAGTCTTTATCCTCTGCGAAGAGCGACTAATATTACTCTGGCAAACTGAGAAATGAAATGTTCATTGAATTGAGCCACAAAATGTGACAAAAATGTTGACATTCTATTTAAGTATGTCATTGCTGTATGTTTTTATAAGTTGTTATGAATATCATTTTAATGAAAGTTCATCAAGAAATCTCAATTTTACTGTTTATGAGCACTCACAACTGGACTAATGCTTCTTTCTTTTTACTTTGTTGTGACCGTTAAGAGAAGAGACGGTTTGTTGAAATGCATTTTGGTAGCCATCGACTTTTTTTTTTGGACTGTGGCTTTCAGACAGAACTCACTGACGGGGGTCAATGATGTGCCAGAAGTGTGATTTCATATGCATATGTATATCTATATGTGTCTTACTTTTGGGTTTTCAGCACAGATCGAGACCTTGTTGGATTAGCTGATGGTGGAAGCGTCGCCTTGATTTGTTTTGAGAGTCTTTCAATATAAAACACACGTTTCTGACTCTCATGTTGTACAGTGGTGTCTTGGGTGACTCAACTCAAAATTAATCTCAAGGCACTATACTGGAACAGCTGATGGTTCAAACGTCTTGATCTGGACAGTATTTATGTATCAAACACACATTACTGACACCTACAGGGCTTAAGTAGAATAGCAACAATGACAACGTACAGTACATCGTCAAGTCGTGACTCTCTTATTGTGCCAGCCGTCCGCTATGACTTTCTGTCGCGCAGTGTGGGATGGAATTTAAAAACAGACATTTTTTTTCTCGACCGCTTATCCTTTTACGCGTCGCGGGGAAATTGGAGCCTATCCCGGCCGACTGTAGGCAAAATGCAGACTACACCCTGGATTGGTCACCAGTTAATCGCAGGGCGCGTATAGAGTTTGGCAACCATTCACAAGCACAGTCCCTGGGTGGGAATGTACCACTGCACTATAGGTGACCTCGGAATTGAAAAAGAACACTCCTAAAAATAGAACGGTGTGCAAATTCTGAGAGCCAGGGGGAAAAAAAAAATAAAATAAAAAAAAGGCATCTCGTGGCTCAGCAAGGAGGAGCGAAAAAAAAAAAAAAAAGTTTACAATGACAGAAAAATAATGTATTCCCGCTTGCCAATTAATAAGCTGGAATGCCGCTGAGTCAGTGGAGGAAGACTTTATAAACACAGAAGCAGATTTGCATATCAAAAAAAGCGCAGAGCATTTCATCTTTCGCGTTCAATTTGCACTAACGCCCTGTTTTTCATCTTCTCGCAGCACTTTCCTAAACACATGGAATCTAACAAATCAGATTTTTTTTTTTTTGCAGCGCGAGTTGGCCGTGATCATCCTGTGAATGCCATCTTTGAATGTGCTCCTTTCTTTCCAGCTGTATGTCTCCGTGGAATTTGGGAGGAGGTGGCAGCTTGTGCACGACAACGTTGTCCCGAACAGATTCTACTGGTGAGCCCAAAAAATATGCACACGTAAAACGCATACAATACAACACTACCGTCATTTATGTGGACTCTCCCCACCCCACCCCTCCCTTTTTGTTTACGCACACAGCATCAATACACTACAGAGGAAGTGATTATACTTACATGCTCCATAAATTGCGGAATGACTCATACTGCAGCATTTCGTACGCTCCGAATCGATGAATTTCGTTTCATCTGATGACATTTATCTGTAAGAAATACAAATCGATTTAAATACCGTTTTACAGTGGGTAATACATAATAAGATTACAGGAGGCACTGAGAAGGAGTTTAGGGAAGGACTTCTTATTTTGGTAAATTATATATGTCTCCCTTTCTTTCTTTTATTATTCTTTTTTTTTTTTTTTTTTTTTTTTTTTGCATAATGTAATGAGCATCTAGTTTACACACGAAGGTTAATATTTGATGCGGTAAAAACATTCACCTCATGAAATATCAAGTAATCATGTCCATACGCTGTCCATCCCGTCTTTTGGGTTCGGGAGCGGATGAATGAATATTCATAACTGACCCGAGGCGTCTGCGCACGTGGGAGCGTTTTATCAGTGTAAATACGAGGATTAAAAGGGCCACGATGAATGTTTAATAGAAAATGCCTTTTTTTTTTTTATTGTCGGTTGGAGAATACTGAAGGGGAAGTGTTGAGGACTTGTGAATTTGATGCCCAGCTAAGCACAAAGACAACGTGGAGCTAAATACCGCAGACGGCCGCAAACAACCAATTACAGATTCGAAGAGAGGGAAGTATGAAAGTAGGTCATGGTTAAGGTGTTAAAGCATTACTCTGCACTGGCACACTCTTCTCTAATGGCCATTTGCAGCTTTGTAAAGTAAATGAGGGAAAATAGGAGTCCTGTTTGCAACGCATCCTGGAAATTAGGGTTTCAAGTCAAGGTTGGGGGTTTCAAAGTAGGGTTTCATTTCAGGGGGAGGGTTTAAAATTAGGGTTTCGAGCCAGGGTTCCATGTCAGTGTTAGGGTTTCAAATTAAGGTTTCAAGCCTGGTTTAGGGTTTCAAGTTAGGATAGGGTTTCAAGCCTGTGTTATGGTTTTAAACAAGTGTTAGGGTATCAAAGTAGGCTTTTAAGCCTGTGTTATAATTTCAAAATAAGATGGAGTTCAGGTTTCAAATTTGGGTTTCAAGCCTGTGTTTAGGTTTTAAACAAGGTTTAGGCTTTCGCGTGAGGGTTTCAAGCCAGAGTTAGGGTTTCTAGCTCGTGTTAGGATTTAAATCAAGGGTTAAATTATCCAGCCTGTGGTACTGTTTTAAGCAAGGCTTAGGTTTTGAAATGCTGGTTTTAATGCCAGGGTTCGGGTTTCAAGTTTTAACCCTGTTTTAGGGTTTCAAATTAAGGTTTTAAGCTGAGGTCTGAGTTTCAAATTTGAGTTTTAAAACCCATATTATTGTTTTCAACAAGCTGGGTTTCATGCCCATCTTAGGGATTCAAAGTGGGGTTTCAAGCTTGGGTTGGGGTTTTAAATTAAGGTTTCACACCCATGTTAGTGTTTCAAATAAGGGTCGGGGTTTCAAAGTAGGGTTTTAAAAAGGGGTTAGGGTTACAAATTGGGGTGTCAAGCCAATGTTAGGGTTTCAAACCTCAATTGGTTAGAGTTTTAAACTAGGGTTAGGGTTTCAAATGAGGAATTCACGCACATGTAAGGGTTTCAGACAAGGGTTAGAGTTTGGAAATAAGGTTTCTAGACATGGTTAGGAATTCAAACATTTGTTGCTCTTTGGTATTGCATCGTGAAGTCAAGCATGATGAACGGCCTCGTTTTTATGTCATATTTGATTTCTCCTCAGCAAGTAAATTCAACGGGAACATTCCCATAAATTCTCTTTAACATTGAGGTCTCTATGAAGGAATTACGTTGCTGCATCCCCCCTTTTTTTTTGTGTGTGTGTGTGTGTGTGTGTGTGTGTGTGTGTGTCTGCGTGGACACGTCTTTGTATGTGTGTATTAGTTATGGGCCGGCGGTGGGCAGTTTAACATCGCCGGGTTTCCACCTCGGAGCAAGGGGGCTGCTGTTTGCTGATAGAATAGGATGAAGCATTGGACAGAAAGTCCATTAAAAGAGATGGAGCTGGGAAGCAATTACAGAGTGCTGAGGGAGGCAGGACGCCGGCTTGTTATATTAGAGTCCGGGCGCGCTATGGAAAACGAGAAGAAGCCCGGCGGTGTGTCAAAACAGCCGCTATTAATACAACAAGTGGTCACTGCCGTCAGTCTGCGCATTAGTGCCGGCGTGAAAAATCTCCCCTAAAAGCCCTGTGAAATGGACAAATACACCTTCGCCATAAAGCACACTTCAGCTCACATGTCCATCACTTTTATACATGAGCCGGTTTGTATTAGTGCTCCCGCAAGGACACTCATTATCACATCGAATCATCAAATATGACGGCTAAATATGGATCGCATAGACATTTCAGACATTTATCCAACAATGACAGATTATTATTTATTATTTACCTGCATTTTTATTTATGCATGTTTCATTTAAGGAGTGGAAAAAACTGCTACTGGACACTTCATTAGGTACACCTCCACTATCTTATTAGTCTCAAATATCCTGCCTTTACCTAGTGCATAGTATAACAATGCTTATCTTTAATAATAATATTAATGAATATATATCTTTCTTTCTTTTTTTTTTACTGGATTTTTGAATGTTTAATACAGCTCTTCTGTTGGAACTAATTATACCTTGTACCTAATGAATTGTCTGTTTCCCACTGCTTAAATTTGGTGTCTTATATTCAAACTTGAAATCATATTTTTTATATTGATTGCATCTGGCCAATACTTTCTTTTCAATGTAATACATAAAAGTCTAGAGCGCCAGAAAATTATTCAGCTGTCACCTTTCACTCCGTGGACTTGCTTACGCTCCGGTCATTTCGGACAGCTCCTGGTTGCTACGGTAACACTGTTGTATGTATTGCATGTTCCCCATCTGGCATGACTTGCCTTATTGATTTGCTGTAATTCAGCTACTTCACTTAAATATGAGATGGATCCAATAATGGATGCTCTCAGCCTCTATTTGCGTTAGACATGAAGTGTTATGCGGGCAGAGGGAAAGAGAGGAGCACACTTCACTCCATCAACTGTGTCATCTTTGCTCACAATTGTGACACACACTTTCTCCTACCTACCTACCTACCTACCTGTTTATACCATACATATACTGTGCGTACTCTGTTCAAGTGTGAGCTGCCAAAATTAACACATTCACTGCCATTGACGGCCTTAGAAGTCAAATATCCATGTTAACTGGGAAGGCCGGCAGTGAATGAGTGAATTACTAATTCATGACTTACTTCATTAATTACTAATTAGTTTTCCTGTTTTCTTTGTTTTGTTTCAGGTCCAGATTGGGATTGGACAAGGAGCAAGGAATGATCCACCTGGAGATCAGCGTCTCTGATGGACGTCAGTAATTGGTCCACCATCTCTCTTAATGTGTCCATAAACCTTCTTTTTCAATGCCCTTAAAAATTGGACTCTCTCCCTTGACTGAAATGGCAGCTCTTTGGTTGGATTTATCTTTATTAATTTATTTTTCAAAGGCCAGGCTGCCACTTGGCTCTTTTCTCGGCCATGGTGCAGAGAGAAGGGCACTCCTCTAAAGCCCAGTGTGTTAATGTCGTGTCCCCGGAGATGTCTCGTTAGGCTGATGCTAACAACCCGGGACAGCTCTCGCCACTTTATTCGTGAGAGCCAGTCGCGACCGCCAAAATTTTCGCCACTTAAAACATCAGCATTAGCATAGCTAAAACCTTGATCGTGGCCCACACGAGTTTGTTTGTTTTCTCTTTCCCCCCTTTGTTGTATTTTTAGCACTCTTGTCTCGCTTTGCCCACAGGGTCGCAGTACATCACTTGCAAACTTCAAAATTGTTCCGAGGGAAACAAGGGCAAGCCTTTCCCCGGGTTTATCATCCCCAACTCCCTGGTGGTACAGGATGAATACGTTTTTATCCAGGTGGGTTTTTTATTGCAAGGTCTGGCTTCATTAAAAGTCAATTAAAAGCCCTAAAAAGCGTCACATCTAATTGCGTCTTAATGCACAGTCATGTTTTTCATTAACTCAAAGGGGGGCATTATCCCGGGAGGGGAGGGCGTGAGATTGAAAATGTCTGTTTAGCTTGTTAAAGCTCATGTCCCTTACAATGCGCAACGTCCTAATCGGGCACTTTTTAGCACAGTGCGACTTGTTTGACACACGCTGTGAACATTCAGTTTGTCAACACTTGGCTCAAACGTGATTACCTGCGTTCCTTTTTCTAGGTGCCGACAGGAGGGCAGTCTGTCCATTACGTGTCCTATCGAAGGCACTCGTTCTACCCAGTCAAGCTTCCAAAGTACACGTTGCCGAAAGTAAGATGACACGATGCGGCGTTTGCCCAATCGAGCCTTACTGTATTTCTGGACGGTTTGATGTTTGCACTCTTGCGGAGACGACACTACAAAGGATTTGAAGTCAATCCGCCAAATCCGTTGAGGTTTCTTGTCTACTTGTTAAGATTCTCGAAAGGGATGGGTTCCCGCCCCTACGTTGAGGCATAAACAATAGCAGCGGCAGCCGAGACAAGACGCACGGGGGTAGATGAGTCGATAGCTCAACCCAGGATTACTTCTGTGCCAAGACCTCTTCTGATTTTACATGCTGTCCGACACTAAATAGGTCAAAATGCTTCGTGTTCATTTTCAGTGCTTTACCAGGCAGGGGCAGACTTACCATAAGGCAAACACAGGCAATTTCCTGGGGCCCCCAAACATCTCATAAAAACTGGTTAATAAAGTTTTCTTCTATTTAAAACGGTTATTATTGTTTTAGTCTTAATTCACATGCTGAAAAACAAATTCTAATGTTTAATCTATCATGATCTGCTCCCCCCTCCCTTCTCGTGCAATGGGCTATTCCAGCTTCTTACTGAGCGTGTACAGACTTGATTCGGGAAGAGGGTTGCAATTCGCAAAAATTCAAACTACCAAAGCTTTCAACTTTTTTGTCACAGTTGCACCGAACATGCGTAAACCTACAACAGCAAGAGCCAGGAACTCTTTCCGGTAGTAGTAGTAGCGCTGCCGTTAGTGTCAGCCGAGGAGGACGCAATAGAGATGAAGTGGAAAGTGACACGAGTGACACAATTCATCATGAAGCTGCGAGTTTCGAGGCAGTTGAAATGTTCAATTATATTAAGTCTTGATTAATGTTCTTATCAATTACATTTAATGTGTTGAGATAATTGACTTGTAAGATAATATCATTAAGAAGGATTTTAAGGACCATCCGCCTCAGGAAATAGGAGAATTTTCCCAATTTCACTTTTTAGTTTACGACATACATTCATTTTCAAAATGTTTGCAGTGCATGGATGGAGAGGGATAGTTGTTGCATTACTTTCCCAAACCTGCTTGTTTATAAATAATATCTTTCATGTTGTTATTTATCGAATAACATCAAAAATGGAAATCTAAAATATATCATACTTACCAGAAATGCTTATTGTTAAAGATGTGTTTTTCGAGTTGAATTTGACTTGCTCCGATTAGCCAATCAAAGGACAGAAAAATGCTGACGTTATTGAATTTGAAATGCGCTTAAAGAGCAGTTTAATTGCTCATATAGTTTGTTACGTGGGCCAGGGCTACTGATTCTGAAGGCCCTGGGCAAATGAGACTGTCATGGGAACTCATAGAGGCTGAAATCTGATTGAGGAGGAAAAAAAGACCCATGCTACGAAATGCTACGAAATTCTGATAATAGAATGTTGGACTTTCAGACTTACTGGCCTGACTGCCTGCCACTGGTTCAGATTAATAACCCTACTGAGTTTGAATTATGTCACTCTGGTCCAATATACTTCAAGTACTAAACTCTAAAGTCATATTGGATATTTTTTAGTTTTTTTCCCAATTCTCTAGTCCTCAAAACTATAGGATGCATAATTTACCTGCATGGTGGCGGTCCTCTTACAATTTTCTTAAATTCATTCAGACTTTAATGCTTCTGTGTGTGTATGCTCCCCCACATGTCCAAAGGAGACTTTTGAAGCCCATTTGCATTCGAACTGTGTTCTTACACCATTCAGTGCGGAATAATGGAGTGCATTAAGATGGTGGGTGTGAGACGGGGGGGGGGGTCGAGAGAATTGCAGCATAACATTGCACATATTCATCCATCTTTGTCACAAACCCGAGGACGCTCATCAGCGGACATTGTTATTTTCGATTACTGTCAATTATCAAGTGAAAAATCACAAGCATGTTCCACTGTGCACTCCTTCTTTTGACTCCAGGGCTTTGTTACTTTGCAACACTTTTTCCCGTTTAGGACTTGCAGATCATAAGCACGGACGACAACCAGGTGGTGGCGGCCATTCAAGACTGGCACCAGAACGACTCGTACAACCTGTACATGTCCGAGTCCAGGGGTCTGTTCTTCACGCTGATGCTGGAGAACGTGGTGAGCAGCGGAGGACCGGAAGGCAACATCATGATCGACCTTTATGAGGTGGGTGGCCGCTGTGATGAATTCATCTTATTCTGGCGCTTGGTCTACTGTGATCGCTCACGTTTTACAGTACAATTGAAAGATGTCACAACGTGTATCATTACACACATCTTTCTTTCAATGGTGCCTTGAGTGACCCAACTTTTGGGTTTTTCGCGATACCAGCTGTTTAGCCGATTTTTTTTTGCTTTGACTTGACAAGCGCTGTATGGTGGTAGGGGACTTACCGTAATTTCTTGTGTATAATTCACATGTCCCCCCTAAATTGTCAAATGACAATAGTGCGCATTATACATAGGTACAGGGGAAAATGAAAAAGACTTTCACATTTTATAAATGTATGCCGACATCGAGAGGTTATGAAAAAGCTGTACACTTTCATTCCAATATGCCACCGCCCCCTAGAGGTTATGAAAAAGTTGTACACTTTCATTCTAGTATGCCACCCAGAGGTTATGAAAAAGGTGTCGCCTACACTTTCATTCCAATATGACAGGGGTGCATATGACTGCATATATGTACAATTGTGCTCATAAGTATACATACCCAGGCACAATTTGTGAAATAATATTTGTATGTATTTATTTTTAAAAATACGACTGATGACTGAACAACAACCATTATTTCTTTATGGAAAATACGACTGATGACTGAACAACAACCATTATTCCTTTATGGTTATGTTTTGTTTAATGATTATGCTTTTCTGAAATGCTACACATTTAATTTAATTTGAAACCCATTAAAATAAAATTACATGTGTTTCGCCTGGTCCTTCATGTTTTCTTTCAAGAATTGTACACATCACGCATTACACGCGCGAAATTACGGTAAGTGAATTTAAAACAACCATATAGCGTTGATCTAGGAAAGTGTGCTTAACTTAATGCTAATAAACAATGCAACACGCAATAGACACGCTAAGGAATAGCATCAGTGTCGCAGTGTTTTAACCTTTTACGGAAGGATATTTTAACGCAAATGATGTCGCAACACATGTAGACATAATATAACAATATTCACAGGTGTGTATTCTTTATCCTCTGTGAAGAACGACTAATATTACTGCCAGCTTACCATGTATGTCTGTATTGTACTGCCCCCAAGTGGCCCAGGCGTTCAAAATCAGAAAGAGCAGCACAATCTCCACTGAATCGACACAAATATTGTGGCAAAAACTGTTTAATTTTTGGAAATATTTCATTACAATATGTTTTTCTATGCTTGATGGGATCTAAATTAAATTTAGGCTTGCCTGTATACTATGAAGACCCATACAAAATAGATTGCTTTAAACCCTGCGATATAGCAGAGCCGCCAAAGATGACCCACGATATAGCCGGGGTTCACTGTATAACAAAGAAAAACAAGACTCTCTTCGTTATCCCAGTTGGGAAGGCAAATAACAGGAGGAGAAAATAACTTTCCTAAAATACGTTCCGGTTGATCACGCAACAAAAAACAAGAATCTGCCTTTGACAAGCACAGAGCATCAACAGGGCATCACAAGCGTCTTTAATTATTCTGCTGTGTTTTCTCGATAATGGAACAGATGCTGATGGACTGCAAGTTTTGACTGTGCCAGCTCCTCTTATATAAGGAACAAGTAGGTTTGTGTCAGCGAGCAAGCACCAGCAGCAGAAGCAGCGGCGCTTGTAGCCACCAGGCCTGCAAAACTGCATTTTCTGTGGATGTGTGTTGACAGATGTCAAGTGAGGTCACACATAACTGCGTACTCTTGTTTGTGTGTAACAGGCCTGATTAATCCTTGTTTGCAATTTAACACTTAAGCAGCTCGGCTGGCGAGTGCGTCATTCATTGACCGCTCCGCCCGCAATTATTTAGCTGCTGTGACTCAGCAGCATGAGAGCGTTAAAAAAAAAAAAAAAAAAAAAAAAAAAATAATAATAATAATAATGTGATGACGCTTCAGTGCAAGGGGTGTCACACTCATTTGCATCATAGGCCACATCTTGATACACTGCGTGAGGCAAATGGGGGTCACACCGGTCACAGAGAGGGACTCCAATCGTGTTCTGACCGCCCCCTCCCCGACATCGAAATAGTCTTAGAGCTTGGAATTCAGGTCAGGAAAAATGACAGCAAAAGCAAAACTGTTGCATTTATATTTTTATTCAGTGCAGTTTTGAAATCAGAAATCAAGGAACGTAGTGCTCTCTTGTGAGTCGCCATCTCTTTGCACGTGAATTATAATAATAAAAAAATCATGTCTAAATATCTTAGGGCTACGCCAGATGTTGGTTTGATTCCGCACAGTCCTACAGATGGTCCGAAATAGTGCTCCCTGTCAGGAAAACATCTCATCTCGTTCTGACGTCTTTCTCAGAGCTCCAGCTTTTCTTTAGTTTGAATAATACATGCTTTTTTTTTGGTATGTTATTTTTTTGTCCACTCCGCTCTTGTGTTTGTTTTGCAGGTTGCCGGGATTAAAGGGGTTTTTCTGTCAAATAAAGTTGTCGAGAACCAAGTGAAAACTTACATCACGTACAATAAAGGCAGAGACTGGCGGCTTTTGCGGGCCCCGGCAACGGATCTCCAAGGAAAGTGGGTCGATTGTGAGCAAGTAAGTGGGCCGCTGCCAGTGAAATTCTGCTCTGTCTTTAATCTGCTAACAAGACAATGGACATAAAACCGAACCCGAGAGTGTAGTTTGCCTTGGGCGTGATGATATGCGCGTTTTCTTACAGCCGTACTGCTCCTTACATCTGCACCTTCACGTATCTGAGAACCCGTACACCTCCGGAAACATCGTGAGCAAAGAGACAGCACCTGGAATTATCATCGCGTCAGGTGAGGATATTCTTCTTCTTATGCTAAGACTCGCAAATGTTAGAGATATTCAGCTTTTCCTCGGGTGAAAAATAAAACAGACAACCCGATTGTTGTCCTGTTGTTGTATCAATTCCTTCTTGCATAATAATCAACTCTACCTTTTTGGTTTACAGGTGTGGTCGGACCCGAGCTCTCCACCACTAATGTCAGCGTCTTCATCACATCTGATGCTGGCAACACGTGGAAAGAGGTATAGAATGATGCGTGTCGAAAAAAAAAAGAGTCAAGCTTACTGGCCTGTTAACTCACGTCAAAGGGAGACACAGACACCAAGGTGGATGTGTTTACTGCAGCTTGAATCGATGTACGCACTGCGCTAACTTAGCCCGACAGAATAGCCAGTCATCAAAAATAAAAGCCATCTGCATACAGCATATCAAGGAAACGACGTAAATATGCATTAAGTACAGATAGACCAATATATTACAGAAATTTGAACAGGAAGTCGGCCATTTTGGCTTAAAGCCGCCATTTGGAGAAAATGTTAGGCCTCTTACTTCCGAAAGAAATCAACCAAATGAGCCCCAACTGGAATCAAGTATCCAAGACGCTAAATTGCGAAGCCTTTTTGGCGTTATATAATGCGGGTGGAGCACGCCGTCAAAGTTTGATGATCATTTTGGAAAGAAAAAAGTGCGTGAAGGCTCAGTCAGCACTGCAGCTTTAATTATCTTCATTTCTTTATTTACTCTCATGATACGGTGCCTAATGAAGTGTCCCGTGAGTGTCGATGAAATGTATTCCATCGCCAACTATGACTCATGTGAGAGTGCTAATCAAAGATGGCTGATCCCCTAACAAACTGACAGTCGGTATGAAAGGAGAAATTGAATGCAACTTCATCACTGTTTGCTTCTCGTTTCCCAAATAAAAAGAATATGGAGCTTTCAAAAGCGAACAAATAAAAGAGAGTGAGCGAGCAGATTATTTTTTTTGCCAAGGGCCTGATTCTCTGTAAAGTCAACCCAACTCGATGCGCTCTTGAGTTCAAACAACCGAAGATGAGTCGGCGTCTTGTTGTTTCTTCCATTTAAGTATGCACGTTTGTTAGGTCGTCGCCAGCTGCTGCGAGAATTTAGAAGTAAAACAAACAAACAAACAAACAAAACAACCCTAAAATAAAGCTGTGTGTGTATGTGTCCAGGTTTTTCAGGAAGAGTACAGCGTGTTCTTTCTGAATCAAGGAGGATCTCTGGTGGCCATCCGACACACACCTCTGCCTATTAGACACATTTGGTAAGCATCCCAGTCTGCTACCACGCCAACCATCAATCTTCACACGAGACTGCAGCTCTATTTGTGGCTGATCCATCCATCGTTCTCTCTTCACTCTTCCCCCCCACCCCCAGGCTGAGTTTTGATGAGGGCAGAAACTGGGACAAATTTAGCTTCACCTCCTTGCCGCTGTATGTGGACGGGGTGCTCGGGGAGCCCGGAGAGGACACCCTCATCATGACGTAAGAGATGAAGAGAGCACAACTAATTGACGTGTTGCCGCACTGTTAATTGAGGCACAATGACAAATCAGCCTTTGAAGACTTTTCCACTCCGTGTCCCTTCGAATGCGTGTAATTTCGCCCTAGATATGTCTTTTTTCTTTTCCATCCGCCTGCAATTGATTAAAGCCTGTCTGTTGGCCAAAATAATAATTTTTTTAATCTTCCGTGCACCAAAAGTTCTGACCTAGTTTCCCCCCCCCCCCCCCCCCCCCCCCACCCACACTCCTCTTTTGACTTCTTATGTGCAGAATCTTTGGTCACTTCAGTCACCGATCCGAGTGGCAACTTGTCAAAATTGATTTCCGGTCCATTTTTCAACACCGCTGCACTTCCGAAGATTACGTGACATGGCAGTTGGACGACGAGGTAAGTCACTCTTCGGGGCTCTGAACCGTCGATGGGCGATGCTTCCTTTTATTGGGCGGCGCCGTGAACACGAGCTGCGAGGAAGACAAAGACAGGAGAAGAAGAAGAAGAAGAAGCCTGTGAAATGGTTATGATCCATTATTCATTGCAGGGAGAAGTGTGCATCATGGGAATGAAGAGAATCTTCCAGAAACTGCGAGTAAACGCGAGATGTGTCAAGGCGAGAGAACAGTACATCTCTCAGATGTCAGACTCCTGCCCATGCACAGCGGCCGATTTTGAGTGGTGAGTCTCCTACTCCTCCTTTGCAGCGTCTCTTCAATGGAAACACATTTTCTCTCAACTGTAACACATAATAACAACATAGAGAAGCCTTTGAAACTTTGGACGTCGTTCTCAAGCCTCTGATTTCTTTGTGTCTCGTTTAAAATGATTACTGCTGATACTTTATCTCAGTTGTGGCAATAGACTTCCATCTCTTTTCAAGCTCAGCCGTTTGTTTAATTTGTGCCTCCAATGCCCGCCGTGGCATGCAGGTTTATAACGCTTAATCACGAATGCTAAAAGCACTAGCGCACTGTGCAGTGTGTATGTGAATAACGGGCTTTTGCATGTTTTGGTAGAGCAGATGGATTATTGAATTAGTTGTTGACAGAAAATGAATATCAAATATGAAACACACCATGCTGTCTCAGTACTTTTGCACAAGGGGCAGCTGGCTGAGGAAAAAGGCCTCACAAAGGCTTTGATGGGCAGTGTAAAATGAAAAACAATATATCTGTTAAATATGCGCTGATATGACCTTCGGCCCCCTGTTATGTTAAGGTTTCAGCATCAAAAATTCAAATAATACAGTTAAAAATTAATAAATGAACCTTTGACCTTAACTGCCTTAACCTGGGTTTGCAGACTTTCAGTTGAAAAAACTTTCAAATTATAATTTTTTTTTTTTAAATTAAAAACATTTGGGGGTTCTTAAACTGAAATATACCAACAACTTTGCCTGACTGCTTAATGTGTGTCGTGTTTCTTTACGAAGTGACTTAAATTTTGCAGTCCTTACATTGCTCTGTTCTTGTTTTTTTTTTTTTTTTTTTGCTTAGCTACAGAACGATAAGCATCCTAAAATATTATCCTGACTGGTGGCCGGTTAAGAAGAAGTATGCAATCAGCGTATGGAAACGAGGAATCTACGCTGAACAATTTAAAGGAGATAATTTTAACATGACAAAAAAAAAAAACTGATACAAAGAGCTCGTTTGACAGCTTTGTATTGTAACATCTCCTGTGTAAAGTTTAGCACTGGCTCCTCAGCAAGACTTAATTAGGAGTTATTTCTCGTCACGGTTTAAGTATAATTCATGTGACAGGTTCACGCGCATCAAGTGTTTGTCTCCGACAAGACTGTCTTGTACTGGCTTTTATCTCTCTGATCAAGAGCGAAATGAAAAGGGACTTGTGTGCATATTTAGTGGTCCTTAACACCACTTTGTCAAATTCTGCGATGAAAAGAGCCTAAAATGTCTCTCTGACTTGGCATAGTCATAATTACGTCTTTTTTAAATTTTTTTTACATTTTTTTTTTTATTTATTTTTTTTTATAAAGAAGAAGAAACGACGCTTTGTTATGGTGGCCCCAAGCTTAACCCTTTGTGCATCAAACCTCAAGTATGGTCCGAGGCGAGATACTATGAATTCTGCTCTAGCTTGCTTAAGATACGACTTTTGAATAAAGTGCATGGAAGCTTTCCTAACGCCCAGTGCGTCTTTGTGTTCCACTTGCAACAGTGACTATGGATTTGAGAGGCAGGTCGATGGGAGCTGCACTCCGGCGTTCTGGTTTGTTCCGTTGGCCACATCCAGAGATTGCATCACTGGGGACAGCTTCCTCAATTCCACGGGGTACGCGGTCACTTCGTTTCACTGTCATGTCAAGTGTAGCAGGGAGCACAGATGGTAAAGATGTCTTTCTTCTCATCTTCAGTATGTATACAGTATTTAAAAACAAAAACAAAAAAAACAACAACCATAAAAGGTTGTATGGAATATATGGTATTAGGAAATGTAGTGGTCAAGGTTAGGGTTAGGGTTAGGGGGTTAGGGCTATGGTTAATATTAGCGTTAGGGTAATGGTAAGGGGTAAGGGTTTGTGTTAGGGCAATGTTTATTGTCAGGGTATTAGGTTTAGGGGGTTGACGGTGAGTGTTAGGGTAATATTTAGAGGGTTGGGATGAGGTTAATACAATTATTCTTTGGGTAGTAGTGTTAGTGGTAGCAGTTAGGTTAGCATCATGGTTCGGGTTGCAGCTTGGGTAATGGTTAGCCAAGCTCCAACGGTTCACTGTTTTTGGGTAATTGCTACGGTGTAGGTTTTAGAGTTTGTGTCATGGTTAAGGATATGGCCAAGGTAATGTTTAGGGTTAGTGTTTGGGTAATGGTTAGGGGTTAGATTTGTAATTTTAGCAATCTTATAATGAGCTGGCTGGCTGATTGGTTTTCTTGGTGGAAAATATATTTTCACTGGTGTCTTCACTGGCTTCTATCGCAGATATCGCAGAGCTTTGTCGAACAACTGCACAGAGGGGACTCTGCTAAAATACAGCCCCAGGCGGCAGAAATGTCCCAGTCGAGTCCCCAAGGGCCTGCAGCTTTTCACCAGCGAAGGCATACTCGTCGCGACACTCTACAAGAACGTCACCTTTCTGGTGTTTCTCGAAGAGGTGCCGACTTCTCGAAAAGACGCGAGCGATGAGCATTACATGGTTGTGTTTTGTAAATCATGGTGTTTGCTTTCCTCGGTTTGAAGGGTCTGAGCTCTACGACGAGCATAACGGTGGACTTTGGCGACGGCACCGCGATATCCTACGTGAATATTAGCTCCATAGAGGATGGGGTCAAGCATGTCTACAGTAAAGTGGGCATCTACCAAGTTTCTGCGATAGCGAGCAACGTTCTGGGCTTCGACAGGGTGACACTCTACCTCCACGTCACCTGTGAGTTACCAGCGTCAATTCTTGGATTCAGTATTATATTGAGTATGATCCCTGTCCTTGGGCTAAGAAATTGATGAAGCAATTTCTAATTTGGGCCTTAAAGAAGAGTTCAGTAATAGGGTATTTAAAGCGATAGTGTGATTATGAGCTTTCAAATGAATGTAACTGTACGCTGACTTGCCCTAAGGAGAATTTTGCATGTCTCAACTCTCATGCTGTGTTAGTACTAGCGTCATTGTTAACTTTACTGTCTTTACTGGCGTAGCGCTTCTACAAACGTTTGACACGCTAAAATCATTTCACAGCAAAAGAGAGCAAAACAGAAATGTCGTTGATATTTTTTGCCCCAACCCCCCGATTCGTTCATCCAATCACATTCGGACACCTATGTTGCCTTGTAGACAGTCATAAAATATAAAAGTCGAGATCATGAACTTGTGTTTCCTGCTCACAGGTCAGCTGGAGCAGGTCCAGCTCTCCGCTCCGTCCGTGGCCCTGAGGAACAAAGTCGTAAACTTCACGACGACGCTGCGCCCTGTCACCGTGGGGACGGTCACGTACTACTGGTGGTTTGACAACAAAACCGAGGTAATTTTACCTCCCTGTTGTTCAATTAACACGAGTGGCAGCGTTCATGCACCACATCGTTGGTCTTTCAGCCTTTGCTGAGTCTGGATGGAGGGATGTCCTTCACCTTCTCCCAGGAGGGAAGTCACATGGTCACCGTGCAGGCTTCAGTCGGGAACACGGTTCATCAGGACCACATGACGGTGGCAGTTTATGGTAAACTCTCCGTTATGTTTGATTTCTTTTTCACACCATAATGAAACCATCTCTACCACTTATGGTCAAGGCCAGCAGTGAGCTGGGGCCTATTCCAGCTGACTGCAGCCAGGAGGCGGGGCTACACCCTGGACTGGCCGCAATTCATGTAGACAAATAACCATTCACACCTATGGACAATTTCGAAGTCTGCAATTAACCGAACGAGCAATGTTTTTGGAATGGAGAACACCCACACAAGCGTGGTCTGCAGCGAGGCCCGAGCCCAGCTTCGAACCCAATACCTTGTGTATGGTAGCATTTTATTGTCCGACCTATATATATGTGGAACATACAGATGACCGAAATTACTTTTCCAAGACATGCTGACCCTAATAGTTTTCCATCAAATATGTTTGAATTTTTGTCTCTCTTTTTTTTTTTTTTTTTTCAAGCATTTGTGTATTTTTCATCTTATTTTCAATATTTTGGTCATAATACCTCTGCTGACAAGTGACCCCATGTATGAGTTATCTCTTGGTCGAATTTTTCTTTTTTTTTCTTTTTTATTAATGCGTTTGAGCGAAGATTTGAGTTGCTCGCATTAAAGGGTGCCCGCATGTATAAACGTCACAATAAAATAGCCAAACTGAGATTCAAACCTGAAACCTCTGACTGTGAGGCAGACGCGCAAACCACGTGAGGTTAAGATGTTAATGGCACTAGCTTTGGGTGCCGTGCTGCAGTGAAAGATATGATGACTCGTGATAACATACATTAAAAAGTGTGTTCTTTCTTTGCTTTTCAGATGATTTCCAGTCGCATATTTTGTCTTTTTCCTCTAATCTGGATGACGCCAACCCCGGCCTCTCTGAGTGGCGCTCGGACATCGGGAGGGCGGTGAAGCGCTCCGTGGTCCAGGTCAGAAATCTTACAAATATCACTTACTTTAGCGTTTGTGCGACAGTGACAAATTGAACTGCTTTTTCAAAATGCCCACAGAAGAATAACCATTTTCTTAGCTCAAAAGGAAGCATATTTAAGAGCAATGGACTCTATCACCTTATGATACTAATGTACCACAATTGACATCGTGTTTAATTGTATATGCTTTCACTGTAGTTTAGCTTACAGCGGGTGCATTTGAATGTTTTTGTTTGTGCTGTTTGGGCAAACGCGGGTGTGTATACATCACCAATTAGTGTACCGTATTTCGATAACGTCATGCTGGCATTGACAGGGCATATCCGATCTACTGTACGTGTTTACTCATTCGACTTAATCCATCTCTTAAATAGTGCCACAATCGCGTCACGTTATAGGAACCATAAATACAATACAAAACCGGAATATAACAGCAGGCAGCTGTGCCACGTACATCATCTGGAGCAGTTCCCGATCAATATTTATCTCAGAATATGACAAAAAGAAAAACAAAAGACAAAAGACATCCCAAATGTGTGACTTGAATCTCGGCCGTGTAAATCCAAGCCTTGAACGTCAAGGTCGGCATAGTTTCACGGCGTTGTTATTACCGCCGCAGATTTTTCAAAGCTACACAACAGGGCGGTTAAATCCGTGTCGTGACACTTGCCGTTTGCTCTCGACATCACTGACCGTGCGCCAAGAGCGCAAACGGAACCTTCGATATCGCTTGTACAAAAGGCGACCGGTTATCTCAAAGACCGAGATAGCGAGCTCTAAATATATCCCCGTGTATAAAACATTCACTTTGACCTTCTGTCTTGTCAGACCGTGGAATACTCTGACAGCAGAAGCCTGGTTATGGCATAAATGCACTAAAAGCTGCGTTGTTGTTTTTTTTCTTCTTCTACCAAAGACTGTCAGATTGAACGTGCGCATTTGTGGTGATTTGTGCATTCTGACTTGACAGCGAATCCTACTTAGGCAAATGATACTTGAAGCACAAAGCCAGCAGTCATTTTTTACAGTTGTATCATATTTGGATGCATTTATTGTTTATTGTTGTCGTTTTACTGAAGGTCACCGGGATCAGTGAGGATCGGCTGCTGGTCACCGTGCTTCCCGGTCTGCCAACCACAGCCGAGATCTTTATTGTTCCCGAGAAGAGGCACAGAGGAGGCGCCGTGGGTGCAAAGCGGCAAGACCGAGAACAGGTATTGTGTTCTTCGAGGGACTGGGTGTGGAATGTACAAAGTGTCATTTTTTGAAAATAATAAATTCTCTGTGAGCTTTTGCTTCTAAACATAGAAACCCAATTTGGATTGGGATAATCTGCATTGCTTTGTAACTTGCACCGACAATGTGCTTCATTGCAGAACAAATTACAGGGTAAACGCCAAATTCCACTGTGGTTGGTAGAACAAGAGGAAAATATCTGAATAGTAGTTTAATCGACAAGCAATTCATCCTAAATTATTACCACTTAATGCTCATTCATCCACGCAGTATTATCTAAATTGCATGATTAGTTACAATGAATCTTGTCAATTTGTCTCCACCACATCGTTAGGTACACATGCACTCTGAAATGAGCTCTAACACTGCATACTCCATAACTCTATCAAAAAAACATTTTTTACATTTTTAAAAAATCATTGCCAGAGCCAGTGCAATACATTTCCTTCTGTGTGTTAATTGTGTGGCGTTGAGAGTAAATAATTACATAATTAACGAGATTACATAATTGAAGTAATAGTAATCCATGACGTTACTGGGAGAAGGTGTAGTTAAATTACAGTTGCTTTTGGAGAGTTCCATGTTTACAATTTGTTCCATTTGAAGAATAGCTGCAACAGCCCAGTTTTTGTTTTCATATCACTTCCTCCTAAAGCCGAAGCTTGTGATTGGCTCTCTATGGTCATGTGCTATAGTCTCGCGCGTGACATATTTGTACAAAGATGACATCAAAGCGCCACCTTGTGGTGTAATCTATTAGTTTATCTGAGATTTTGTAAAGGTTGAGTCATAGTTACACTTTGGAACACATAACAGAGCATTAAACATTTTTTTTCAACAGTTTCAGCTTCATAATTTTGTGGAATATTCACTCATATGTTTTGAAGCAGTATTGTCTAAATTGTGTCCATTTGTCATTAAGTCAACATGGTACTACCGTGTTTTCATCATCCTATACACATAGAGTGTATATCTAGATATAAAAATATATGTATAAATATGTATTTACAATTCATCATGTTTTTGTTCTCAGTTTATTATTTGTGTAAAGAACTAACGTGGTTAATTCTAAAAATAAGGATCTATGGTTTTAATCCACTTTTTATTGTATTTTATTTTTTTAACAGAGGAAACATACTGGGGGTCCTGTTGATGCATTGATGCAAAATTTAAAAATGTAATCAACATGTAGTTAGTTATGATTAGTTTGAGAACATAATTGAACTAGTTACACTTACTATAAAAAAACAAACAAGTTTTACATGATTGTAAACAACTACATTTCCAAAGTCATCTTCCCAAAACTGGGAGTATATTTCAATTGACAGAGTAGATGTAGAGGAGCGGGTGTACCTAGTATTGTGACCTGATATTGTGCATTTGACTGTAATGCACCAGCTCACCACAAGAGAGCAGTGTCGTCAGACTTAAGTGGAGAAGCACATCGAGTGCGTCCCGATTCTGTCCTGCATACTAGAGTGTACAGGGGTAGAATTAGTGTACATCATTACGGGTGTTTGACGCTTTTTAGTCATTTTAGACTGCAACTTGACATAACAATAATGATAGGGGAGCTCATTTAGTTCTCATTTATTGTTCACACTGTGAAAGAGTGGTTAGCACATCTGCCTCACAGTTCAGAGGTTGTGGGGTTGAATCCGGGCGCCGGCCTTCCTGTGTGGACTACTCCAAGTTCCCAAAACATCCATGGCCGGTTTATTTAAGACTCTAAATTTCCCTTAGGTGTGATTGGTTGTTTGCCTATATGTGCCCTGTGATGGGCTGGCAAGCAGTCCGGGGTACGCCCTGCGTCTTGCCCAAAGTCAGTTGGGATAGGCTGCAGATCACCCGTGACCCTAATGAGGAAAATCACCACAGAAAATGGACGGTTGTATCGTTCCAAAAATGCTAATTCTAATCTTCGACAGATGTCCTCTGTTGAAAAAACGATCGATAAAAAAGCGAGGCCAGCTAATTTTTTCCCCGCCCCCCCCCCGCGAGCGAATAGACCTCAGCGTGGCCTGAGTAAACACGACTCTTCGGGCTCACGCTCAGTCTTGAACAAAAGTTAATCGGTATTTAATTACATTGATGCATCGTATAATTGGCAGTAAACGAGAAGACAAACTGGGGCAGGAGGCCTGGATTGGGAATTGAAGTGATGCATTTATCTAAAGCCTGTCTGATTACCTGGCAGAAACTACCCGGACAATAGGGTAATAAATCTTTAGTTCACTGAGCCCCCCCCCAAAACACACACACACAAAATCCTGCTTGGAGTGCATGTGTGCAGCGGGCTTATTAAAATGTGTAATAGATTTACTGACCCTGATATGCCACTAGAACAAAAAAGTAATTATTCATACTGCGTGGAGCGCTCTAATTTTAACCAGTGGAAAGATTTTAGATGGAGTGAGATGGATTTATTGAGGCATAAGCTGACAACTGGGATGGCTTCGCTTGTTGTATGATGGCCTCGTGTAGGCTTCTGCAGTCTGTTCAAAGCAGTGGCGGGCGGGCCTGTGTGTTCGGTAGCTGGGCCATCATCCGGAAGAGTTTTCGAAACCCTTTTTATATAATCACCTGAAAAAAGAAAGAAATCAAATATATCATACTCTCCAAAGATGCTGATTATTGAACGTAATACTGGATCACTGTACTTTGGAGTCAGCCAGTCTTGAACTACATTCCACTCGTTACTTTTGTTTTTGTCTATTTTATCTATTTTGTGAGTTTTAACAAAGCCATTTTAAGACAATTTCTTGTGGCAGAATTATCCTTAATTTATGTTATTTTATGAAGATAACATTTGTTATTGTTTCAGTTAAAGTGATATTGTTGGCCAATATCTGAATTTGCACATTACCATTTTATATTTTTGTCTAATTAACATTTATGCTTTGATTAAAAAAAACCAACTAAATAAATAAATTAGCCACCAGTTACACATTATTTGAGTAGTTTTTTCCCCCTGACTACTTAGTTACTCTTATTCGAGTAACTATTTGGAAGACTACCTTTTACTTGTACTTAATAGTTATGTTATTTTAAAGTAACAGTACTCTTTTCATTACTTGGCTTAAATGTGTTTCAAAAGAGAAAGCACATCTGCCATGATGGAAGACAAAGCAAATATATATTTCTTTTCAAATGTCACAGACTCACCAAAGCAAAACGGCCTTTTACCTGACAGGGCTTCCATCAGCATCAAAGGCGTGCTGGCTGCTTGCTGTTTGTTTTTGTTTTTTTTCTCCCTGTGCCACATTTGCTCCTCTTCAGAAGGAGAAGAAACATTCATAATTCAAGCGGCTAAAGGAAAATGACTAGGGCTGAAATATTGATGGCGGCGGCGGCGGTGGCGCCGTTGCCGCTAACCGTTTTCCACTCCTCCGTTCTCACAGCTCTCTCAGGTGCTGCTAAGTGCTCTAAACCAGGACCTCGTCCAGTTCACACTCAAAGCGGGAGTGCAGGTGAACGTCTACGCCAGTAGACTGTCGCCAGGTGAGTGCACGTGCACACCTCGGGGACACACAGGTTCAATTCAGGTGACCGCACAAAAATAACAACATATTTTTTATTCATGTGTGTGTGTTCTTGTAATTAATTGCATTTTTGGCTCTTTCTCCTCTGATCCTTTGAAGCTCCTCTGGTGGACAGCAGCGATAGCAGCCACAGCAGCACTGCAATTATAATGCTCGTGTCGGTGGCTCTGATGGGTCTGGTTGTCTTTGCCATATTTAAATTCAAAAGGTACAGTACAAACAACACAACAAAATATGCCAGTAAGGTTAATTGACGACTCGAAATTGCCCGTAGGTGTGAACGTGAGTGCGAATGGTTGTTTGTTTGTATGTGCCCTGCGATTGGCTGGCGACCAGTTCAGGGTGTACCCCGCCTCCTGCCCGATGATGGCTGGGATACGTTCCGGCACAAAAATCTGTAACATTTCTAAACGATTGAATTTATTATATTTTATGCTGTACAGTGCAAGGACAATAAGGACTCCAATTCTAAAGTCAAATTTTAGGAAGTGGGGATAGGCAACAAATGCTACTTTTAAACTCCCGGTAGTTTAAAGTAATCTTTGAAATTGTATTCATGACATTTTTTCAGTTTTCACTTTGCAGTACACTGTTTAACTTAAAAAAAATTAAAATAAAATAAAAATAAATAAATAAATATATATATATATATATATGCTTAATTCGTGTGTTTCTACATTTTTTTTCCTGGGGACGCAAATGGCACTGATTGAGTGTAACGGCCCCTAAACAATGGTACCTGGATTTTCAGTTTACAAGCTGTCGCTTGGTCAATTTTTCTTTGTGTTGCGAGCCAAAATTTGAGTTACGAGCACTTCTGCTACTCCTCCACTTGAGTGAAAAGTGGAGCAGCTAAGGTACTGTAATGCCCTGGCATGTGGGCAAGGAGAGTCACAGTCGCTGATGCACTTTGTCGTTTATTGAATGGAATGAAAAGTCAAACGCACAAATACAAAATGAGAACAATCGCAAGTAGGTGCTGTAGGCCACAACTCACGCCCGGACGCTCACGCGCACACTAACCGATTCCAGCTGCTGATGTCACTCATTATGCCACGCCTCTCAAAGGCACACATCTAGCGCTCCACTATTACAGTACATTGATTATACTTTATGAAACCAGTTTATTGTTATCATTTACATTTTCTTTTATTGTTTTTTTTTATATGACCTACACGGCTATTTTTCTTTATTAAAAATGTAACAAAAAATATGTTTTTTGGGGGGGTTTAGTTCATCTCAATGGGGAAAATTGAATGAATTAAACTTGTAATTCAAAGTACCACTCACTGTATGTATAGCCAATTAAATTTGGGCATTGTCTATTATGCCATGGGTGATGTTTTTTTTTTTTACACTTGATCTAACATGCTTACTGCATACTGTATATAGAGCACAAAAAAAACGACTTTTTTTTTTTTTTTGCAAGGTTCCTTCCGAAAGATGTGTGTGTGTGTGCGTGCGCATATTTTGTCATAATTGCCACATTTAAATTCATCCCACCACCTAGCAGCAAGCACCTCACCGCTGAACTCCCTCAAAACTTCCCCACAAGTATTTAGCCGCCACATATCTCTGAGTTATGGACACCGGCGACACAATAATAGCTGCAAGAATAAGACAATTCCCCTCTGTCTCAATCTGCGCAATATTACAGCCAACGACAGCCTAATCAATTTTTCCCCACCCCAAGTGCCAAATGGGTGTCAGAGCCCCGCAGTTATCAATATTCATCTGTGTGACAATGTGAGGCTTGACCTTTAGGAAATGCTAAACAAGGTGAAGCGTCGCACGCCGGAATGGCAGCAAAGGGTGACGAGATAAATCCTGAGACAACGTGGATTATACAGTCTGGGATGTACAGTAAATAGCCTGCACCGCCGCATGCAGTCCCAAGTCCCAAGTCCCACAGAGACACACACCTGGGGAGACGTCCTTTAGTCACTGTAGGAATTTGCTCATTAAACTTAAAACGTATAGAATTAGTACTTAGTGCAGTGGTACCTTGATTTACAAGTTCAATTTGTTAATCTGTGACCATGCCATAACTCAAATTACTCTATCTCAAATCAACTATCCCCATTGAAAAGTACTCCGGTCGTACAGGGACCGAACAGCCCGTATCAGGGGGTTCGGTACCCCATACTCCCGAAGCACCCCCCACAGGACCCCCCCCCCCCCAAGGGTCACCGGTCGAACGCCTTCTCCAAGTCCACAAAACGCATGTAGACTGGTTGGGCGAACTCCCATGCACCCTCGAGGACTCTGTCGAGGGTGTAGAACTGGTCCGCTGTTCCACGGCCAGGACGAAAACCACACTGCTCCTCCGGAATCTGAGATTCGACTTCCCGACGGACCCTCCTCTCCAGCACCCCTGAATAGACCTTACCAGAGAGGCTGAGGAGTGTGATCCCGCTGTAGTTGAGCCTCGAGGAACTCCGGGCGAATCTCATCCACCCCCGGGGCCTTGCCACCGAGGAGATAGGAGAGCCCGCCTCAGAGAACCCAGACTCTGCTTCCTCATGGGAAGGCGTGTCGGTGGGAACGAGGAGGTCTTCGAAGTATTCTCCTCACCGACTCACAACGAGTAATTGATGCCCACCTAAATAGGTTTATAATTGTATAGCTTCCATAAGATGGCGGCAAAGCACTACTCTTCTATTAGACAGAGCTACGGCCAGAGTACAAAAACAGCGAATAGGTACTGTATAATGAACAATTGCATCTATGCACTGAGACAATTAGCCAGGCTTACTATCTCTTACTGGATGACGCACCCTGCGACTATTTGGGGTATGGCGTCTATTAAAAGGACGGCCACTATTTGAGGAAATACGGCACTTCATCGGTATGCTCTTTTATTGGGCATTCAACTGAAAATGCGAACAAACATGCAACGGGAGTCTGTGAAATGCAGGGAAAAAAAAAAAGTTTGAGGCAGAACGGTGGTGTGCGTCTGAGGGGATGAAAAATTGATTGAAGACGGGAGGTGAACAATGCGAAAGTGCAAGTGCGAAGCCCAGTGGAACGCAAAGTGCCCCAGTTCCCCCGCTTTCAAGCAATCCTCCGGCGTCCTTAAAAATAGAGTGCGACGCATTATGTTTAGTGGAAGCATTAGCGCGGTGCACTTGATGGCAGCTCTCCATTAACTTGATTTTTTTTTTTTTTTTTTTTTCTTCAATCTTATTATTTTTTTAAAGGCGACTTACATTAGTCACAAGAAGTTTAGGGATATTGGCCTTTCAGATGGAATTTCAGGATGGAAAACGGAAAATGGACTATAACCTACACAGATAAACTTCAATTTACTTTCTCTAAACCTTCGCTTCAATGTTTCAGTACCTTTTGCACAAGTTGCTGTTCGATAACAAGGAGCTGAATGACAGAATTCACAAGAGCTGTTTAGGGAATCCCATCTATGCCTTTCTGTGACTCCTTCAGTCTCTGTTTTTCTCACAATGGCGAGGTACTGTTAAGCAATTGTTAGGCGTCAACTTGGTCTCATGAGGTCAAAATGTGAAGAGAATGATGGAGAGGAGTGTTTAAATACAAATTATAAATGAACCAGGAATTTTATCATTTTTAACAGTTCGGAGTACTTTCACATTTTGTTATGAGTGTAAAAAAAAAAAAAAATCATATACTGTAAATGTATTATCACCATTTTATGACTGTGCTATTGCCAACAGCTTCTCAAAGTATCAACACTGCTTATTCTCGCCTGATTCCTCTACTTTTTGGCCAATTGGCGTCTTCCTTGACAATTGCGCCATGTTTTTGTGGTTTGATGAAAAAAGAATACAGTACAGTATATTGTATGTTGAGCCTCAAAACTTAAAATAGTCACAGTTTTTCCATTGCAGCACTTCGGTACATGTGCGGTGCTCGATTACTTGAGGCGGGGCAAAGAGTCGCCATTTTTTCGTGACGATCCACCTCAGTCACGTTCTGCTGTGTTGCTCGATGTGCGTCGCGCTAAGTATCCAGTATGACGACATGCCTCATTTTATTTAAAGAAGGGATTTGGTGGAGATAAATGCTTGTAATATTTGTAATATGTGAGGAAAAATGCAACTTTGGTGCAGATTTTCTGCCCAAATCCAAAAAAGGTATTCTGATGAGGACACCAAATGAAGGCACTTCATGGTGATACTGACCAACTTGATGGGTGGGAAGGCAAACCCGACTGTTTGTATACAAGCCATTAAAAAGTCATTTTCCTATAAAATGTCCCCTCCAGGAAGATCCCAGGCCTCAACACGTACACGGCGGAGCAGCCTGACAAAGAAAAGGAGGTTGTCCCCACAGTGACCTCCGTGGCGGACACGAAGCCCGAGGCGGACAAGGCGACCTCACTGGATCGCGTGGATGTACAGCTGGATTCCAAGAGCAGAGGTATGTTTTGGTTTTCTGTGCGACATTCCAAAAAAGAAGCTATCCGCCACGCTTGACATCGGCGCTGACTTGACTACAAAAAGGAGGCCAACAGGAAGGGCAATGAAAAGACTTCAAAGCTAGCTCTATCGGAGCGCGCGCGGCACATGATTCATACGGGCGGACGAGATAGGATCATGACAAGAAACAAAACACCTCGCCATCTCTCGCGCTTAATGGCCTCGCTTCTTTATTACTCGCATGCATAACTTAACCTTTGACTAAACAGAGAAGCCGTTGATACCTTCGGAAATTGAAGGTAACATTGCCCCGGTTTGTGACATTTTAAAAGCTTGATTCAAAGTCATTTGATGAGAAGAAATCATTTCACTTTATCAAGCTATCAAAAGAGACTGTTTGGAAAAAGGAATGCACTCAGTCCTCAATTGTTTCTTGCTGCGACAGAACTGATGATGTTAGCACCATGGTGATCTTTAAAAACAAAAGCCAATTGGTCTGCTCATTTTTTAGAGCTGCTCGACGGATTTGCATTTCAAATGTGTTGACACATGTCAAATCTTTTATACCTGATAATATAATAAAAAAAACATCACGTTACACATATGTTAACAAACTGCAGCATAAGGATGAAGACAGTGGAACCTCTATGGTAAAACACTATCTGTTACATAAACAATATTTCCAATAGGAAAGGATGGAAATGGAATCTGTCATTATAAAACCGTAATTTTCTGTTCAGCCAGTGTTTTACTAGTGTGGCGAATTGCATACTAGATAGCTGGGATGCTGGCTAGAAGAGAATCCAATGCCTCCATTGTCATTGTACAGCGCGGATACAAAGGAATTTGAGTGCAGGTCCAAAATTGTGTTTCGAGAATGGAAAACAAAAATGTAATAAATAGAATAACAAAATAAATAATGTGGAAAAAATACAATTACATTAATTAAATACAAGGAATTGAAGTTGGCACTGAAAAGAACCTCCATTCACTGGAGTCGTCCTGTATTCTTCTGAGTTAACGCAGTGAGTAGTTTATGGTGTCTTACATCGTGTGCGTCCGCAGGTAAAGCGAAGACGCTCGTCTGGGGGGGGGCCATAGCGTCGAGCGACGAGAGTTATTTGTCCCAATAAAATAATTAGTGCGCAGGGAGCCCACCGAAGAGGGTGAAAGCATTTTCATCAAGGAACATCCTCACGGCCCTCGCTTGATTTACTCGTACCTGCCGCAGCTTAACAGTTGCCCCGTCCAAGATAAATAATACACACACACACGGAGGGAAACAACAACAACAACAACAACAACGAGGCTCCTTATGCAAATAGAAACATAAAACCCCTCCTGTCTCTGTGCTCTCTTGTTCCTCGCCAGGCTACCTGCCATCGCACACAGACATCAAGCTCTCTGATGAAGCGCCCCATGTGTTTTAATGTAGAGCGTCTATGACCGGCGCCAAAGCAATACATCTTCCCTGGCAGTTACTTCCAGCGCGGTCACGATGAATGCTCTCGAGTGTTTTGCTACCCATGCATGGATGGATCGGCTCACACTGTGCCGCGTGCGCCTAATCTCTCTGAGGAGACTGTACAGATTTATACTCGCCGACTCTCCAAATTGGACTTTGTTTTGTTTTGTTTTGTTTTGACTGGAGAGACTTGTATTTTTGCAAGGACCTTGATCTTTTGATGTAAATAGTGTACAGTGCAGTCAGAATGGAAGAAATGTGTTGGTCTCCCAAAATGGCCGACAGAGGTTTGGACACGCGCTCCTCTCTAAAAAGTATTGGAACAAGTGAGGCCAATTGCGTTATTGCTTTTTGCTCTTCTTTCTGGAGACTGAAAACATTTGAGTCCATCAAAAGAGGAAAATGGGACAAGAGTATTTACATCTGGATCGGATACGCAACAGCACAGGTGTCAAACTCGAGGCCTGGGGGGCCAGATCAGGCCTGACATGTAATTCTATGTGGCCCACAAAGTGCATCTTCCACAGTTTCTTGCGAGACAGATTTGTACTTTTACTTTTGGCAGAAAATACACCAAAATGTTACTCTTTGCATATTACAAGCATTTCCCCCCCACTAAATTCCTTTAAATTAACAAAAGCTGGATACAGTGATGTCTTGAGATATAAGTTGAATTTGTTCCATGACCAGGCTCAAAACAAATCTTCTTTCCCCCTTGAAATTGATGCAAATCCCATTCATCCGTTCCAACTCCACCCCCCCCCCCCAAAAATAATATGAAAGTCTGTCATCTTTTCCAAGACAAATAGTGCTCTGCAAACTTGTACTTCATAAATAGAATGTAAATAAATTACAATGTTTTTGCCAAAGTTTTTGTTTCAGCTCCATCTGGTGTACGCGCCTTGGCCACCTGGGGGCAGTATAATACAGACATATGGATATACTGTACATGAAGCCAATCTCAGCTCCTCAGTAAGCCTCAGTTCTTCGCAGAGGATAAAGAATATATGCATCTCAGTATTGTTGTTGGTATTGTCTGTCTACATACAAACAACACTTTTGTTTAAATATGCATTGCTTAAAAAGTAACTCACTCACGATGACATTGATGTAATTTCTCAACCCATCTATGGATTTTTCCATTATGTGTTAGCATTAAGCTAGTGGACTTTAAGGCAAAGTTATGTTGGTGATTTAAATGTGTAATACACTTTGTTTTATGTTTAGTTTGAGAGTAAACTTCAACTTGATATATAGTTATTACACTGGTAATTCACTACCAGTCAGTATCACTGTGTTCACGTTTTTAAGTCAAATTCAATTGTAATCGGTCTACAGCAAAAAGAAAGGAATTGGCCTCACTGTTCCAATGCTTTCAGAGAGGGTGTGTCTAAATATGTTTCTGTTTCCCCGCACTTCTCTCGAGTTTGTTTACTTTGACGCGGAAGCAGCTTATCGCTACTGCAAGACAGTGAAGAGAACCGGATTCATTAAGCTCGCCGCAATCAGGAAAATCTTATCGCCGAGATTGTCATCAAATGAAGGCTGGCAATATCCAGTAGAGGAAGGATGGCCGCCACTTCCACATTTGTGCGTTCCATCACGGCCGTCTTCGCGGCTGACGCTCAAATTGTTCTGCGTCTCATAACAAAAGTGCGAGCGGAATGGAAGATTAAAGCCAAGGTCTACTTTGGGATGAGACATCTGTCTTGTTGAGTGGACTCACAAAATTCTTGATTGCAAAACTCAACATTACACCTCTTCAAAAAGACATTAGTGTTGCACAAGTGGATCTTTTTACAGCCAATTTGACATGTAAAACAAGGCAACCTGTAATTTTCCCTACAGAGGGAGCAGTCTCACACATTGTCAGCAAGACAGCCAAAGTGCATCCTATTATTTGCCGTAGTTCAGCACAAACGGCTCCAGTGATGGTTTTTATCGCCATTAGGAATTCAATTAATTTGACACGGTTTCCTGTGTTTGCATTACCTTAAACTCACTCACCTTGAAAGCTTCAAACTTCGGTGCAGTTCACTTTGTCACAGTAAGGATTTTGTTGTAATACACTGAACTTCTGCGTAGTCACAGTTCGGAATCGACAAATTCGCCTCTTAGTGGGTGTTTTTGTTTTTGTTTTTAAAAAAACCTACTTTCTGTTATTCACTGAAAAAGTCACTTTTTGTGCTTAGGCCAGAGCAATAAAAATGTGGCCAATTTCTGCCGAGGAACTATGTTGAACTGAGTTGAGGAGCTTCATGTAGTGCTTTGCTGCCATCTTGTGACATCTATGAAAAAAGCGCAAGTAACTTACGCCTGCCAAAAAGGTTTAGAATGACATATTTTCTTATGCACGAAACTGAAAGGAATCGTAGCATAGGTTTTGGAGCCAAACCGAAAAAGAAATGTGAACGTGAAGGCATGGTTTGAGGAATGTCTCGAAACATTTCACATGTCACGAGGCTTTCTTGAACTTTGTAGTTGCCTCATTTTTTAAGAACAAATTGAATGTGAACTCAGTAGTCATGGAAAATAGTGACAACCATATATTTAAATATACAACCAAATTTTAAGTATACAATTGATGTCAATAAGGGATTTTGAGAGGGGAAAAAATGCTTGTAATATCTGTAAAAAGTCAATACAAATTGCAATTTTGGAAGAAGAATTGCCGTCCCCCTTATGGCCTGTAGATAACAAAAATTGATGCCAAAGCACTACTTTTATTTTTGACTAGGATTTGGCGCCGTCTTGTGGCATCTTTGGGTATTTCAGGAAAGGCAAAAAAAAACCGAACAGAAAATAGATTCTAAATGATAAAATGGATTTTCTGTCAAAATGAAAAGAACAAATCCATTTACCCCAAAACATGAAGTAAACAATTTGCTTTTGCGGGCCACATAAAAATGATGAGTCTAACACCTTTGACCGTTTCAGTGGATCATCATTTTACCATAACAATAATAAATGACACTTCAAAACTGTAGGGGGAGCCCTGGTTCCCAAAACCGCCAATTCCATTTATTCGTTGTTGCTATAAAGGATCTATATTAAATGCATTCTACTTTGTCGCAATGAAAACTTTTGATCATGGCAACATACCAGCATGGAAATGGTGGCGTTGCCTAAGTTTACATCCATGCAAACAATCCCGCCGTCTACTCAAGGTCGGCTCTCGAGGAGTCGGCGGAGAAAAGGTTGCAAATTTGTCCACCTACGTCGCCGCGAGGGCGTCTTACACGGAGAAGACGGATCTCCTGTCAACCGAGCGCAGCCTACGCGGCGGCCGAGCGTGGTTCGCTACCATCTCTTTGGGATGAATGCTGGAATTCTATCAAGCTTTTTTTTGTTCCTGTTCTTAGTGTTGTCAGCGTTATGTGTCAGTAAGACAAATGGACGAAAGAGTTTTTTTGGAACTTCGCATCCTGCGGTCGAGCCCCGAGAACTTGAAACAAACGTGCTCGTCGCGGGATGAAAGCCATCACTGAAGACTTTTCGGCTTGTTTATTTTCATGTGAATACACTTACTTGTGGACTTATTTGCATGATGTTTAGTTCCCTGCTGCTTTGTACATTTTTATATATTGTTAAAAAAAAAGAATGTAAATTGCAGTATGTTCAGTTCTGAGTGACTCATTCAGTTTAAGTGACGTGATTATTCAGTGCGTTGTTGGTGTTTATTTTTTGCAGAATAAAGCCAAAACATCACATCGTGTATTTCTCTTCAATCTTTAGTACTTGATGGCTTTGTTTGACCTTCAGGCCAAGACCCTGGCATCACCTCAACTAAACCGGTGATTCTTAAAGTGTGGTACGCATGCCTCTAGTGGTACATGAAAAGTCACTGAAATAAGTGTTCAAACTGTGCAAAATGTAAGTGGCTACAACTTTTTTTCTTCAATCCAGTACAGTACATTTGTTAAGTACATTTTCAGTTGAATTGAACTTTTAAATACAACCCCACTTCCAATGAAGTTGGGACGTTGTGTTAAACATAAATAAAAACAGAATCCAATGCTTTGCACATCATGTTCAACCTATATTTCATTGAATACACTACAAAGACAAGATATTTAATGTTCAAACTGATAAACTTGATTGTCTTTAGCAAATAATCATTAACTTGGAATTTTATGGCTGCAACACGTTCCAAAAAAGCTGGGACAGGGTCATGTTGACCACTGTGTTACATCACCTTTTCTTTGAACAACATTCAATCAACGTTTGGGAACTGAGGACACTCATTGTTGAAGCTTTGGAGGTGGAATTCTTTCCCATTCTTGCTCGATGAACAGCTTCAGCTGTTCAACAGTCAGGGTCTCCGTTGTCGTATTTTGCGCTTCATAAAGCGCCACACATGTTCAATGGGGGACAGGTCTGGACTGCAGGCAGGCCAGTCTAGTACCCGCACTCTTGTATTACGAAGCCACGCTGTTGCAACACGTGCAGAGTGTGGTTTTGCATTGTCTTGCTGAAATAAGCAGAATATGAAAAAGACGTTGCTTGGATGGTGGCTTATGTTTCTCCAAAACCTGTATGTACCTTTCAGTATTAATGGTGCCTTCACAGAAGTTAGTAAGTTACCCATGCCATTGGCACTAACACAGCCCCATACCATCACAGATGCTGGCTTTTGAACTTTGCGTCCATCACAGTCCGGATGGTTCTTTTCCTCTTTGGTCCGGAGGACACGACGTCCACAATTTCCAAAAACAATTTGAAATGTGGACTCGTCGGACCACAGAACACTTTTCGACTTTCCATCCGTCCATCTTAGATGAGCTCGGGCCCAGAGAAGCCGGCGGCGTTTCTGGGCGTTGTTGATAAATGGCTTTTGCTTTGCATGGTAGAGTTTCAAGTTGCACTTACGGATGTCGCGCCAAACTGTGTTTACTGACATTGGTTTTCTGGAGTGTTCCTGAGCCCACGTGGTGATATCCTTTACACATTGATGTCGGTTTTTGATGCAGTGCCGCCCGAGGGATCGAAGGTCACGGGCATTCACTGTTGGTTTTCGGCCTTGCCGCTTACGTGCAGTGATTTCTCCAGATTCTCTGAACCTTTTGATGAAATTCCTAAATTCCTTGCAGTTGTACGTTGAGGAACACTGTCCTTAAACTGTTCGACTATTTTCACACGCACTTGTTCACAAAGAGGTGAACCTCGGCCCATCTTTGCTTGTGAATGACTGAGCGATTCAGGGAAGCTCCTTTTCTACCCAATCATGGCACCTCCCTGTTCCCAGTGAGCCCGTTTACCTGTGGGATGTTCCAAACAGGTGTTTGATGAGCATTCCTCAACTTTCTCATTCTTTTTCTGCCACCTGTCCCAGCTTTTTGGGAACGTGTTCTAAGTTAATGATTATTTGCTAAACACAATCAAGTTTGTCAGTTCGAACATTAAATATCTTGTCTTTGTAGTGTATTCAATTAAATATAGGTTGAACATGATTTGCGAATCATTGTATTCTGTTTTTATTTCTGTTTAACACAACATCCCAACTTCATTGTTCATTTGCAAATTTGTCCTTTCAGGGTCACAGTTGTGGCCCTTGATGACATCAGCATTTATCAGTCCTGTGATTGGTTGGTCAGAGCAAAACTTGCATCTGTAGCAATCGGCGCATGTTAATAAATTTACCAATCAGCATCTCTGGTGAGTATGATGTATTTGATTTGAATTTTGTATTGTTTGTCATGTTGTTAGATAAATATTGATTCTGAACCATTCCAGTTGTACGTCATATTTCAATTTTGTTCAATATTGATGGTTTGTATTGTATTGTGATGAGATGTGAAAGTAGTGGTATTAAGAGGTGCATTAAGTCCCCACTGAAGGCCCAGGTACCAAATGCACCGCCCGACACGAATTCTTATGTCTCCTCTATGTCACAAGGGCGAAAACAGTGGGAATTGGAGACTAACTTTGCTTTATCTCTAAACAAAAGTTGCAAAAGGTTCCACGGTTGTCCAATGACATCTGAGGACAATTAGCAGCACGTAGCGGCGGGAATCAAATGGGCCAATTCCACCGACTCTCCCGCTGCGCGACAAATTAATTATCTCTTTCCCGGGGAAGAAACTGGGGAGAAAGTCAGGGAGTCGCACCTTGAATGAGTAATGTTCAAGGCACAATAACCTGCAGCAATCGCCGGGCGCCACAATGCGGAATTGATGAGCGTGTTTCCTTTCATCGAGTGCGACATTACGACGGCAGCGCATCCATTAGCGGTGGTTGTCGCCGTTCAATTAGATTGGACTCTGGCAGCACATCCCAGAGCAGTTAAGAGAGCGAGAGAGAGAAGATAGAGCGTGGGCACCTACAAGAAGGCTCCCGGGGTGCGCGTGGCAAACGGGAGCGATGAAGATTGGTGTGAGATGTTCGGAGTAGCAAAACCATAAAAGGCTGCAGCAGGTCGATTGGGGCGGAAGTTAATTTGGCCTCTTTGACGCGCCGGGAATATTTTGGTTATGCTCTTCGTATACAGAAGTCCCTCAGGGATTGCGCCAATTTAAGTTCATTGGAAATATGAAGGAAAGTTGACGCACTTTGTGAGTCCTAGTTGATGACTAAACTGATCAAGTAGACATTGACAGCTGTGATGTACAAGTGAAATTATTCAAAACCCGGGCCAAATTTGGAGTCGGAAATTACACGAGAAAGTGGCAAAAGACTGAAGAAGGAAGTTAGAGAAGGTGGAAGCAATCAGGAACTGTTTGAAATAGCGGCCCGTGTTAGCGCAAAACATTAAGGCTTCTGCTCGAAAAGGGCGGCAAAAGCCTACTAGAACAGAACTTTGTTTAATCAGTGGCACTTTAAATGATGCTAGGTGACTAGTGCCTACCAATTATCAAGAGTTTGAATGTGATTGTTTTATCCCCATTATAAGAGGGTGTGCACACTTATAGAACCACATTATTTCATTGGATTATTTTGACTTTCAGTCTGAAAAACACAGTATTTTTAGAACATTCCTATGGAGTCGTACAGGTTATACAGCAGTTCACGTTAATGGTGGCAAATTTTGAAATGGCTGATCTTGGTCTCATTTTTTGCAAAAACCTGACATTTATTAGCTTTTTTTGTTCTTGTTATTCTTTTTCAATACTTATACATAGCCAAGACAGTATAGAAATGCATTAAAATGCTAGATTATCTTCCAAAGTTACCTTGGAAGCCTTTAACATGTTCTTTAAAATTCTCAATCATGAATTTAAACATCAAGTTTTCGCATATATATATATATATATATGTATGTGTGTATATATTATGTTATATAATATTACATTTTTTTTGCCACTGTCTCAAGACAGGACCGAGAGACAAGATACATATTCAATAACAACAACAAAATTTGGCTTGTGAAAATGTTGTCTTATGTACTGTATGTGTTACACAACAGTGCAACATGTGAGGCATAACAGAGAGAAAAAAAACATAAGGTCATGTAAAAATACATTTATTCTGAACAGTTTTAAAATGTACTCACAGTAAGAAAAAAGACAAACACAAAAAGTCATCAGTAATAATAGAGATCATGCACATTGGTTGCCCATATCACAAGTTGACTATAGAACAAGGTGTTTTATTTATGTTTATTATTTATGTCCCAAGAAAGGCTTGAAAATCAATATGACAGAGAACAATTGCTCACCCTAATGTAGTCTTAAATGTATCATTTTTTTTGGACAATTAATTAGGGGCATGCTAGCGTAAAAATGCTGACAGTAGTTCATAGTGAGATATTATTAAACATGGAAACATTGTTCAGAAGTTTACAATGAGTTGAAATGAAGCTATAGAGATTGAAGTTCCTTCCCTTTATTCTATGTACACCTCTCCAGTTACAAAATGTCTTCTGCCGATAGTGGCCTGACTCCGCATTCAGACTCATCTTGCAGTGTTTAACCGTGAGAATTAAGTTGGATTTTGCACTAAACGTGATTGAGACGTAATTCGTCGAAAATTGGCACACCATTGGGCTTTTCCAAGTCCAGTGAACCCACCGCTATAGCACGGTTCGGCGTTTTTCTTCAGCGATTGTTCTTAGGAGTTTTTACTCACAAAACACCTTCAGTGGAGTACCACTTTATATGCCATTTTATCCTTCGTTGTTCCCGCCGAGCAGACGGAATAGAATATATGCCTGTGTGTATTGTCGTATGCTCCGTTTGGATGCGTTGCTGCTCCATGCGTATTAAAGCTACGTTTACCGGGCCCGCCGTGATCTCGAAATTGTCAAGATATTTTCCACGGCAATCGCGGCGCGCAACTAAACCTGACGCTACGTCATAGGGTGGACCACAACTTGGAGGCGGGGCCATAGTGTGACAGGAAGCATTGCATCACACACACGCAACCAACAGCTCTTTTAAAGGTAAGCCATGTGTTGAATTTACCCACAATGCTTGCTGTGACACACCTGTTTTTTATCGCTTAAAATGTTGAATGTGTGTGTGTGAGAGAGAGAGAGAGCACTGTGCAGTATGCATCTGAATAACGGCATAGCTCAGCTATGGCGTTTTGTATTTTATGTTAGCATTACGCTAGTGGGCTTTCGCTAGTTGAAATTATGATTTGTTTGAACATTTTGGTGTTCAAATATACAGGGCTCTAGTTTCCTGACTGCCAGAAAAGTTGAAACAAGTGCGAAGGAATACTTTAAAATGTCAATTTATTCAAATACATTTGTGAACTTGTCAGTTGAAATGTGTTTAATCCGTTTCAGAGGGGTAAAACTGTATATTTTATACTGTGTGTGTATATCACAGATTTTGACCAATTGTGGGTGGATCCGAAACGTATCCCCCCCCCCCGCGATAAACGGCGATACGACTGCTTTTCGGCACAATAAAGGTTTTGACATTGCCGTTATTTGTAGAGTTGTTGAGTTTAAAACACAATCTCGAGCTTCATCTTTTGTACCATTTCCTACTAAATCGCTCATGTTTTTCTGAAACATTTCCTTCAGTCTCGCTTGGCAGATGAATCGTTCTGCTTAAGTACTTTAAAGTAGATACTCAACTCTATTCGTTAAGAGTGTGAAAACATTACTCGGAACGATAGCGACGATCGGCATGAAAGAACTATTATTAAAAAGATAAGCCAACAAAGGCAACAATTGCAGCACAACTGAAACACAACATTGTGTACTTACTGGGTAACAGTGTGCGTGTCTTTAGACGTTAGTACAGTTTGGATATTCCCTCGTTACAATTCTATCCATATTCCTCGCCATTGATCCTGGAAAGCAACAAGACAAATAATAATTACTCGCTCACAATCCAATTTGGGCAACTTCTCCGCACATCGAGCAGACAAATGGAAGCACTGAGGGGGCGTGGCCTATCGCCAAGTTGCTGATGGCGAGCTGATGAGGTCGGAATAAACGTAACAAGCGCGGCTGTTAGAAATGTACGGACGCCGGCTGGTTTGAAAGGTGAAACTTGACAATCTCACAGTAGTGGGCACACGTTAAGGTCAGTATGAAGATTTATAAACTGAATTTAACAATAAATGGCACAACAGGAGCGACACCAGAGTAGGAAAAAAAACCAAAAACGAACATTGGGCCATCACATGAGAGCATAGTGACAAAATAACCACAGATCTTGAGAGCCCGCATCAAAACCTTTAGTTTGTGGTTTGTTGCAAATCCACTTCTGACCTTATTACTGAACTTGATCCAAAACTTTTTTTTTGGTCATTACATCATCCCTTGGTGCAATAACTGGATTTTGTTGCTTAGACATGTACAAAGATCCAAAACCATAAAACCTCTGTGGTGATCGTTAAGTGTCTTGGTGCTGACTAATGAGTGAGAGGGAGAGTGAAAATGTCTATGCAGTGAACAGACATTTAAAAAAAAAATAAAATGTTGAAACATTTTGTTGCAGCTTAATACAGTCCTAAATGGTTAACTTGTAGTTATTACGCAGCAGAAGCCAGCATTATTGTTTTTCATTGGATTTTATATTTTCTGTGTATTTTTAAATTGTATTGTTTTTTTGTGTTTTCAGCATTTTTATTCAACAGTTTTTTTCTTTGTATTTATTTGTCTTGTCATTATTTCATTGTATTATATTATTTTTTCCTGCATGTTTTTAGATATCATTTTAAAAATATATATTTTATTGGATTATTTTTCTTTTTATTGATTTTTATTTTTTTTTACTTATTCATTTGTCTGCATATTCGTAAACACTTTTTTCTGCATTTTAATTTTTTTGGGGTATGATTATGTTATTGTTTTTAATTGTACTTGTTTTTGTGTACGTTTTTTTAAAATTGGGAAGACTCACGTAAGGGTCGACCCTACAACAGTGAGATTTCTGACGACGCTTCTTGCGCAACTGATTGGAAACACTGCCATCTCGAAAGAAGACTCAAAGTGAAACTTGAGGGATTTGATGGGGGGAAAAAAAAGGTAAATGACTTTCACCCTGCGAGACTGAAAAAAAAAATCTCTCGTCAACAAGCGCCGCTTGTTTCACACCGGCGACCATTTGGAAAGAAAGAAATAGCAGAAGAAGAAAACGTGCAAAAAAAAAAAAAGTCTGCAGCAATCGTCTCCTGTGTGGGGAAGGAAATGAATACCTGTGTCAATCAAAAGTGAGTATTCTTATCTGTGAAAAGGCTGACGTGCTTATGTATTTAATCTCATGAGAGGACAGCACGGTTTTGTAGTGGTTAGCAGGTCCGGCTCACTCTTAAGAGAGAACTCTGGCTTCCGTTTTTGATTTGTATTTATGTTGATGTCATTTGATTGATTTGAGTTTTTTTCTTGTATTAACTGTATAATGTACAATGTTGTGATTCTCCCCTATTTCAAATGTATTTCCAATTGAGTTGTACAGGTTATAGATCACATTCATGGTGTAAAGAAAAGTTTTGAAATGATTGAACGGGGCGGGTTTTAGACTTTTTATGTTCGCAGCCATATTGTTAGTGTAAGCAGTCCACATCAGCTCGCGACAATGGATAAATATTGAATTGAATGCAAACCTTTTTTGGTTAGGTTCCTTTTTATCAAACAGTACATGAATATTTAGGTTGAAATATTAAATAATATATACTAATAATTCCAATGACATTTAGGGTGCATATGGCAGTTATATTTAATTTCTGCTCGGATTATGGTGTGGACTAGGGCGAAAAAGGTTCAAGTTTGAGCACTCCTGCTTAAGAGTAAGCAGGTGTGCCATAAACTGTGGACAGTGAGTGAGCATGCTTTAAATAAATGACATTCATAAGCCTCTTGCGGTGACAGCCACACTTTAAATCCCATATTAACGTGTCACAAATAGTCCTGTGCTCCATTTCATGCTGCCCTTTGTCAAGTGACTGCATTCCAAAAAAAAAAGTGTACCTCCTTTCCTGGCCTCCAGCTCCTTTTCCATGAAGTCCTTGCCCGAGGGAAAGTCACCGAGGTTCACTTTGGACATGTTGTCGTTCTGACTGACCGTGCTGATCACCTCCGATTCCTTCTCCCGACTGTCCTCGGTCTCCACGTGGATCCAAGGGATTTTCCTTTTTTTGGACGGGCAGAGAGCAGGACAACCATGTGAGGGTTTGACAACAAGAGAAAAGAGGATGAGCTTTCTAAATTGTGGGGGCCTCACCTTTTGAACTTGTAGATGAAGAACGCCACTAAACCGAGAAACACCACGGAGATGAGCACCAACATGGCCGACCCACTGTGGAGGGCGCTCGAATCCACGAGTGGTGCTAAAAAAAAACAAAAAAAAAATGCAGGAAGAATAGAAGAGTAACATAGTGTTCCACAAGGTTCCGTATTAGGTCTCAAGTTATTTATACTTCATAAAAATGATATATGGATAGTATCTAACATTCTGAAATGTGTTATGTTCGCAGATGACACCAATGTTTTGGTCAAAAATAGTTCCTTCTTTTCCTGGTTACTTTGTTTTGATACGTATCTTCTGCTGCCCATTTAGGCAGCAAAATAGTTGGGCAAAATAATAAGGTTATTATTATTTGGTACAAAATGATAGCAATAATCACTTCCTGTTTGTGTTTTGACATGTTCTGCAGCCCGTTTGAGAGGAAAACTGTTTGGGCCGAATTTATCATTGTCACGTAGAACAGAATAGTTGCAAAACCTTCACTCTCTCCTCGTTTACTTTGTGTTTTGATACCGTTTGCAACCCGTTTAGGCAGAAAACCAGTTGGACCAAGAAGGTCATTATTATTTGGTTCAAAATGATCCCAAAAATATCTCAGTCTCTTACAGGTTATTTTGCGTTTGGACACGTTCTGCAACCAGTTAGGCAGCAGGCTTGCTGGGCTTAATTCCTCATGATCTTTTGTTACAAAATGATCGGAAAAACGTCAATGTCTTCCTGTTCACTTTGTGTTTTGATATTTTCTGCAGCCCGTTGAGGCAGCAGACTATGTTTAATTAATTGTGCTCTCTGCTGGTTAATGTGAAGTCGTAAAATCCATTATTCCACAATTGTTTCAAGATGTAGCTTCATACAACCCAAACAGTAGATTGATCATTTTCTAAATGAACGACTGAACTCTGAACAATTAAGAATGGATATATCAATTTATCACATCTATCACTATGAGGCAGACACTGCTTGACCTCCTCGGGGTACGAAAGGAACATCTAGGAGGGCCGCAGGCTTTCCCTGGGGTCCGTCATGTACAAGTCCATTTTGCACCATCATGGCTTTTTAAATGCTGAGATGCAATATTCAAAGTTTGTCACCCCCGCCCCCGTCTCCTTCAGAAAGGAAAGACTATGAAGCTTGTGACCTTTTCAGGATCATCTTAAAAGGCAATGCGGGCCTCTGTACGGCGACACAAATGAAGACAGATCCATCGGTGGATGAAAAGGGTAAAGCCACGTAGGACCCCTTTGACACGCTTTCGCGATATGCTAACGACGACGTGACCCTGGCGGTCTTGGACGCCTTCCTGTCGATCACGTCATCGATCGACAGGACACTTTTAAGAGCAGTGCGCAGTGATGCACGGTTTCAGAGAGGACGCCCATTTTGTCAAGGGTGTGAAACTCCAATCAGAAACGAACATACCTAGAGTTTGCTGAGTGATGTAGACGGTGATGCGAGTGTCAACCTTCAGCTCAAAGTGGACAAGGTCTTGGTTGAGGATGGTGACGAAAACATCAGATATCTGTTTAGAATTAATAATAATGAAAAAAAAACCACATATAAAGTTACAAACTGTTTACAGCAGGGGATACGGTTCAGACATACCCGCGATTGGTGGAAATCTGATTGATAGTTTTACCCATCCCACATGCATTAAAAGACGCATTTTAAAAACACTGTAGATGTGTTTTATATATACTGTATGTTTTGGAGTGTCTGTGTACATGCTTGTGCCTTTAAGAGGCGGGGCTGCTGCGAGAGTGCGCTCACCGGGTTTTACTGTTCTTCCGGCATTCACTAACTTGCTGAAAAGTGCATTGGCGACTGTGGCTCTTATTTCCCACATGCCAGGGCATTACAGTAAGTATACTGTAAAAACCCATGAAAAAATGATCGCTTACAGCGAGGGCGAGAATAATGAACTGTGATATAGCGGGAAGTGTTTCACTGTAAAGTGAAATCCCGTTTATCACCAGAGATACGTTTCACCATATAGAAACATCCGCAAAGGTTGGATCAAGACAACTGGACTGTTCTTGTTTGTTGAAGACGCTTCACTTTTTATCCAAATGGCTTCTTCAGTTCTAAAATTTTGGTGTGTGGTGAACAATAGGAGGTTGTTGTTGTTGTTGTTGTTACTCCGTGAAACGACAGTCCTGCATAACAATCAGTCGTTCTCTCATCTTGTGACAGAACAGCTCATTATGGCCACTCTCCCCATTGAATGAGGCGATCTTTGGGGGAGTGATGTCAGGACATTATTTGGCGCAGGCAATAGCTGATGCCTCAAACCTCCTCTGTTTAGAGATGACGTTTGTAGTTTTCCTAGTTTAAAAAAGATGGCTTATTTTACATCTCTTTCAAACTAGCGGTCCTCCCTATACACTATTTGGACATTATTGTCCTTGAAGGAATTCCCCTTCTTGAGATGTAATGTAAAAAAAATGCTGATTCTGGACCCGAACAAGCCGCCTGCCAATGTTGCGCCATGTGCCCGTGCAACGGCTGCTTTGTCTCTCCAATGCAGAGATCATTGCACTCCTCACCCTACTGTGTAAACAATATTGCTGAGTTTGCCTCTCTGGATTTTGTGTTTGGGGTGAACTTGCTTTTGTCAGACGCTGTTAGTAAGTTTGAAATGCTTGGTTGGTATGTTATGTTTTGCTTCTTATACTGTATTGGACGACGTCATTTTATTTCATATTTATGTTTTCATTACTGTACAGTATTTATATTACAGTGCAAATAAAAATACATACGTAAACCCCAGATTTCCACAATATAGCAAGCGATTTCTGCAACAGAGAGATATGTTCCACGTAAAAAATCTGTGATAGAGCGGGGACCGTAGTAGGTGAGCAGCGATATACATAGCTGGGCCAGTGTTGTATGATTAAACATGGAAGAAGTAGACATGTTCCTCCGCTGAGCGCTTGGCTTCCTACCATCTGCAGTTCCTCCGGTGTTTGCCTCTTGTGCTCATTTGGCAAGATGAAGAGTTCCGCCGTGGTTGGAAGTCCAGGATACAAACACACCAGCAGCTGATGGGAGGGAACGCCAGAAACCTGACAACAAAACATGAACCAGGATGTAATGCGGGCTTCTACTATCGTGGGTTCCAAGGACCTTGAGAAGATACCTGCTACACTCCACAGTAACCACTTTGCGGCAGGGGCACTTGGATAAAATGTGTCTCCTTATCAAAGAATGCGGTTTGTTATTATGTGTTACAAAATAGTTTGAAAACTTTCTTTATACTCTTTATGTTTTGGATATCACAGCCTGCTAAGACAGCAAACGAGACGAGCCAGAATTGATTTCAACCTCAGCTGTTTGCTGACCCTTTCTTGTCACATACGTCGATTTTCTTGCAGCCCTCAGTCTCCTCTCGGATGAAAATTGTCACGTTCTTATCATGTAGTCCAAAATAATGACAAAAACTGCCATTTTGATTTTGCGTTTTGATATCTGCTGCTGCCTGTTCAGGCTGCGAAGTAGTTGACCCTCTGGTCGAGCTGTTGTCACAGTGCTTGCTGCCCTCAGTCTCCTCAGGGATAAAATGTGTCTCCTTACTAAAGAATGTCCTTTTGTGTTTCAAAATAGTCCCACAAACTTGACTTTCTTCCTTGTTTACATTGCATTTCGATCCCTACTGCAGCCCGTTAAGGCAGCAAAATTGTCGAGCCTCCAAGCAGACGCTGAAAAGCTCTTATCAAAGTTTTCCAGCTGCCCTCAGTCTCCTCTTGAATAAAGGAAGGGTCAGAGTCGAGATTGGAACCCCAAACCTCAGAACTAAGAGGGGGCATGCTAGCCATTCGACAACAAACAGAACAGTCACAAAAACTTAAATCTCTTCGTCTTTTCCTTGCAATTTGACGTTTTCCGCAGCCCAGACAGCAAACTCGTCTTGCCTCTGGCAGACAATTATTGATGTCACAGTGGTCTGTTTTTGCTGCCCTCAGTCTCTTCTTTGATGAAATTCATCTCCTTGCTGAATAATGCATTTTTGTGGTAGAATGTAGTCACAAAAACTTCACTCTCTTGCTCTTGCTCCTCTTCCGGTGTGTTTTGATATGTTCTGCAGCATCTTCAGACAGCAAATGAGTCTAGCCTCCGGCTTACACCGAATAAAAAGTTGTCACAGTGGGAGGTCATGTTGCTGCCCTCAGTCTCTTCTTCTTCAAAAAAAATTTCAATAAAGGACACCCTCAATCTGCTAGCATGTCTTCATTCTGACAAATGTGTTCAAGTCTGCGTTTCTTTCCCCCCCAAACCTTTTCACTCGTTACTACTTTAAAGGGGGGGGGGGAAACGATTGCAGTAGAGCTGAACCGAGCCGAAACTCAACTTTACTGAACTTTACAATGACAACCATTGAAATGTACCCAATGTCTCCTTGCTGTCATCACATATAAAGTAAGAAAAAAAAAAAAGGCAACATTTCCGTCACGGTCCATAAAACATGACAAGCGCTGTACACGTAGTGCACAATGGTATGAAAGAGTAATGACCGAGAGAGGTGTCGGTGGTCCGGCGCAATGCGGTAGGGAGTTGACGTACCTGTGACAGGGCTGTCTGGGCCACGCGGCCTATGTCCTCCCGCCACTCGGGGATGTCAGGATTGTGCTCGTCAAGCGTCGGCGAAAAGGACAGCGGCAGCGACCTGAAAAAGTCTGGCAAACAAAAACAAGGAGTAACAGTTTTTTTTTCCCGCACTGGACTCATTTCCCCAAAAGTCGGAATTAATTGGCGTCAAGATTTTCCGTGTTCGCTCGCTGTGACATTTCATCCACGTCGACGAGCACGGACCACATGTTGCATATTCATGTCACCAATTAAAGTTGCACGCTAACCTTTAACTGTTATATCCCTGGAATCCTGCATCACCGTGCTCCCAGAAGCCACCTGGACCGTGACCTTATTTGTTCCTTCCTTCTGGAACGTGTACGAGATACTCCCATCCAACGTTATAATAGGCTGCATTGGAAAAGAGAGAGCAGAAAGGGCCTCATACATTCCTCCATAAACAAGACCCAAAATAGCTGCTTCAAACTAAAATGGAACACTTCCTGTTCAATTAAGGACCTGAGTCCTTGAGCCTTTTTTTGTGTGTCGTCTTATGATGGACATGTCCACCCAGTTTTGTGATTTTCATTGTGATTGCTCAAAATGATCATGGAACTTTGATGTCAAGCTCAGCCCACATTAGACAGCGCGGGCCAGAAATCTCATCTGTTTAGCATACCTGCTTCTGATGGGGTCTCCATCCATCCATCCATTTTCTGAGCCACTTCTCCTCACTAGGGTCGCGGGCGTGCTGGAGCCTATCCCAGCTATCATCGGGCAGGAGGCGGGGTACACCCTGCACTGGTCGCCAGCCAATCGCAGGGCACATACAAACAAACAACCATTCGCACGGACATTCACACCTACGGGCAATTTAGAGGTGTCACTTAACCGACCGTGCATGTTTTTGGAATGTGGGAGGAAACCAACTGGGAAACATTCGGGTGAATTCCATAGTCGGAGTCCATCGAGCTACAAACGCTGGACTTCGCCCGAAATGCCCCCTTCAAACTAAACTGGTTGACTTCTTGTTCAATATCCTGTATTGGGTCCTTGAGACTTTTCCCTGCTTCCTGTTATGATAGACATGTCCACCCAATGTCGTGTCGTTCTGTAAAACTGATGTCACCGTCAAACTAAGGCTGCTCCACAAACGTGACCTCATACAAAATTCATGTGCAGTGTGTGGACGCCAATAGGACGAGACGCGGAGAAACAGGGACCCGAGATGCATTTGCAGAAGGAGGACGAGGGCGGAGCTTGTCACCTCGGAGCTGTTGGTGATCCACCAGAAGAACGTCATCATCCTGACTTGACTCGGCCAAACCACCGCCGTCAGGTTGGTCTCCTTCCCCCTGACGGTCACCAGAGGAGCCGAGAGGTACACGCGCTCCACTGGACCTGTGGTAGGCAACGCACATGCAAATTAGTTCAAACAAATATAATGAAGTATTATTTGATTGAATATTGGATTTACGCGATTTACTGATTTCTCTTAATTTGTGCAGAAGATTCCTCATCATTGTTTTATACTGAAGACTCACATGAATTTATTTATTTAACATTTTGAAATTACTATGTGTGTTAATATATGTCCTAATTGACACCTCTCGTTTCATATCGCGGGTCCCAAACCTGCGACCTTTTACCATCTCACAGAGCACCGTAGCTACTTCCAAAGTCCTAAAAGTACTACATGAATAAGTGAAAAGCAGAAGAGACAATGTGTGATTATTGGGTCTACGCGTACTGGTGATGTGCAGGTAGAGCACGGTGCTGTCAGATCCCTGGCTGTTCTCGACCGCCGCCGTCAAGCGGTAAATCCCCGTCGCTCGGTAGACGTGCTGGATGCCGTCGTCGGTGCGGCTCAGGTTTGAATAAGTGATCCGGATGCCGTCGCCGAAGTCGAGCTGGACGCTGGTCCTCGGCGAGTCTCCCTGAGGACGGGGGAGGGGGTGGAAAACAACACCTGTCAGCGCGGCTCAGCCTCGTAATGGAGCACGTCCACGCGCTGCGACGCTAAAGTGCGCGCGCGGCCTGAGCCGTCCTGTCGGGTGTGTCGCAAAGGCTTTGTCGCCGGTTACACACTGACGATGACAGGCAATCGAGTGAGAAAATACAACTCGAGATCGTAAAAAAAAAAAAAAAAAAAAAAGTGTTCTCAAAGTATCTCGAGGTAGAGGGCTTTATTATCTGCTGCACTCTTTTACGATTATATCACCAGGCGCATGGAAATAATTTCACATTTTAACATGTTTTCACCTTTAATCACAGTAAGTACTTAATGATGCAAGCAGCTTTGAACGGGCCCCAAAACCCCAAGATGAAACCGAATCAAGGCAAAAATGCTCGGTAAATGAGTCTCACCCAGCTGTCTCGTATACTTCCACTTGTGGCTCATTTGAATTACATTTTTTGTATTTACTATTATTTTTTTAAGTACAGCATTAATCTTGAAGTTTGCCCAAATGGCTGGTTCAAACCAAAATGTCCGACTTCCTGTTTTAATTTCGGTCACGGGTCCTTGAGACTTTTTCGTACATGCTATTATGATAGACATCTTCACCCAATTTTGTGTCTGTCTGTAAAACTGGCATTGGGGTCTCATTTATTCAAACTTTCCAGAGGTCCCCTGCTTTTTTTTATGGTGAATACTTGAAATGACACCATGCTCCACCCACATTTGATGGCACAGGCGAAAACGCTTGGCAATTGAGGATCGCCCGACTATCTCTTATACCTTCTACCGGTTGTAGCTCATTTGGGCAACTTCTTTAGAAGGAGTTTGTGAAAGTACGAACCTTGGAGTTTGCCCAAAATGGCCAATTTCCTGTTCAATTTCATGCATGCGTCCTTGAGACTTTTTCACATCCTGTTATGATAGACATCTCCATCCAATTAGTGGAACTGGTGTCGGGGGATAATTTATTCTAACTTTCTAAGCCCGTAGTGAGTTTTTATTGTGGCGAATCATACAAATGATTAAACTTTGAAACACTGCTCAGCTCACATTAGATGGCACAGGTGGAAACGCTTTGCAGTCTAGTAAACCTGTTTCTATTTTGGGCGAATTACCGAGTCAGAGTTGGTCAAAGAATGAGTCCTGGAGTTCATCCAAATGGCTGCTTCAAACCAAAATGGTCGACTTCCTGTTCAGTTTCATGCATGGGTTCTTTGAGACGTTACGATAGACATCTCAACCTAATTTAATTTCGTGTATTTCGAGTTCTCCGTGCGTCCTCTTATGATAGACCACCCAATTTCATGTTGATCGGTGAAACCAGGGTGATGGCTAATTTTAAAAAATCGAATCGAATAACTAAGCTAATAACATAATAATAATAATAATAATAATAATAATAAGCTAATAACTAAGCAACTAAGTCGACTTCAAAAATAGGTCGACACAAAATTTCTGCCTCAAAGCTCCACAGGGACACCCCAAAAAAAAATTTCACACTGCCTGCTCTGGCCCTAATACTTTCAGAAAAAAATACAATATGCTAATGCATAAAAATATCTTATAGCTAATGTTTACTCATAAAAGATAGACTCGTGTGCCGGTGTGTTTTCACTTGAATTACACTTCATCAATCCACGCTGACCTTCACTGAGAATTACTACAAGTCGCTCTCATTTACAATCATCCTGTATATGCTTCAAGGGACTGAACTTTTCCATCTTTTCATCTCTCGATGAAGACAAGATTTATTCTGGAGTACTCACACGTGAGGGCATTAATGTTCTTCACATGTATGTTTAAGAGTCATAATTGGTCCCGTATAGTGGATCAAATATTGCCAACCTTACATCAGCAAAAACACACACGAGCTATAAATGCACCTGTAACCATTCACGTGTCTATTTAGATGTCTTTTTCCACTAGTCATACATGTTATGTTGCTTTCAGGTTGGTTCTGATTTGACCTGATTAACTCAAGCCTTCTCATTCTGAGCTGCGCTGTCCATAGGGCTAATTAGCGATGCTAATCGCAGCTACTAATTAGCTTGCACGTGGTAATTAGAACTTATCAGCAAGCGTGATGAACAGGGTGAACATGAGACAACATGCTACACATTGCTTCAGCTTTGCACATTTTAAATCGTGTGAAACTACGACTTACGTCTTGGAGATGCACCATGAACGTCACGTTGCTTCCGACGCGGGCGCTCAGCTCACCGCCATAGGTGGTCAAGCGGAGGCCTCGGGGCGGTCTGGGGCGACAACCCTGGCGTCTGGGCGAGTACGCGTTCCTACCGACCTCTTTGCAGTTATTGGACAAAACCTTGCGATACCTGAGAAAGCAAACAAATGCCAAAGATGATCAACTTGCACCGAATGTGTGTCGTTTGTTCTTCCCATTTGCATTTGCCATGAAAAAAGTGACTCCTTTTATTTGATTTTTTTTAGCTGTGGCTGTGTGGTGGGGGTGACCGCGGCAGAATGAATGGGAAAAAGTTCATCCAACACAGCGTGAAAGATGACAAGAGTCAGCTAGGTAGCTAGCAGTCTAAGTAGCTAGCTGGCTAGCGCCTGCAACCCGAATGAGGACAAGTATGGAAAGCCACTTGAGCATTTATTAAATATTCTTAAGCTCTATGTACTAGTATGAAATTTGTCCTCATTGGTAAGACACTAGTAGAATGACTGTGTCTTATTAGTAAATTCAAAAATCCACTAACTGTAGAACATTTTTTGGACACTAGTATGATATCTTTGGCATACTAATAGGACAATGACATGTTACTAGTGAGGAAAAACTGCACAATAGTTGACCACCGAGTGTAACTTGTACTTCTACAAATTTGTGAAATTCTACTCGTCAGAATCATCTATATTTGCCAAGTATGTCAAAAACACAAGGAATTTGTCTCCGCTAGTTGGATCCGCACTAGTACGACAACGGACAGCTATTTGACAGAAAATACCTTTAAGACATAAAAACATAGTATGCAGAGTCACTGAGCAATGAAAGGTTGCCGGTAATGCTGATGCACATTTTTTTTTTTCAACCATTGTTCAAATGATGCACAATTCTCTTCACTAGTAGTGCACATTTCTGCATCACTAGTAACATGTATGCACCACTAGTATGCCAAAGTCATAGGAATAAGGATATCCAATAAATACTCGCATCGAGGTACGAGCTACTGTATACTCCTCTTTCTGTGGTTGCCAACATTGATTTAACATCCAGTTTTTTCAGGCCTTGGAGGCACCACGAAGATGAAATGAGTATATCTCCAGTTGTCTATGTCGAACCTTCAGTAACACATCAGCTGGCATGGAACCATATTGTTTTTTGATGGACTGAACGGCGGGGAACACTTACCCAGTGCTGTTGAGGAAGCTCAGGCCCGCACTGCAGCTTTTGGCCGCACCGTTTGGATCGAACCAAAAAGCAGGAGAACACTTCCCATCGGTGCGACGCTCCCAGCCGTAGTCGCTGCATACAAAAAAAAGAAAGAAAGAAATAAAGAAAGAAAAAAAAAAAAAGCACTTTTATCAAATTCTCCAAACTGGCAAAGTCAAATAATCCGAACTTCACGAGGAAGCTTTTTATAATGCGTTGCAGATGAGCATATTTTAACGCCATAAATAGCGACAAGCTTGTCAGACAAGCCTGATCAAACAGAATTTCTGACAGACATTTAGATTTAATTGAGCAATTCATTATTAATTGAATTCTAATAAGCGATTTGACATTATGCAAATTGCAGGGGAGTGATGTGAAAAGTTCTTGCTATAATTAGATTCAAAGAACACAGTCATATTTGCTACTCTAGGAAAGTGATACTGTATTAATGCATGCAAACAGATCCTTGTGTCTTTAATTAACGGCCACTTGATACCCAAGTCTTTGCAAACACGTCAGAGAAGCGATTAGTGATAACTTTGGGAATTTTAGAAGTGTTTAATGGGGAAAAGGAGTGGTCACCATTCAAAGTCGTAGGCGGTGCACTGGCATGGCTCGGATGAATAGATTCTGGAATAGTCCTGGGACAACATGCAGCGGTTTCCAGGTCTGCGCTTCATGAAAATCTGCTTCTCACCCATCACGCAAAGCTCACCCTTTCAAGACGAGACCAACAAAAACAAAGGTGTTGACAGTGACAAAACAAAAGAGATTACTTTTTAGTTCGATTTTGTACAATAATGAATGCATTGTTAGTAGCACGCATACACCTTTTTTGCATTAGTTAAAAAACACATTAGTTAGTAGGGTTCCAAAGGGGTGGAAAATATATGGTGAATTTGCGTAAAGCTTCTGGTAAATTTCCATGGAAAGTTAATCTGCGGAATTTTGAAAATATCCCAGTTGGGGTCTTATTTGTGAGTGCGATGTTGCGGGGCTGTCCTGACTGTCAAGCCTTTGCAACATTGCGTGGACATCGGGGACAGTGTGTCTGGATTGGCAGACTGGGGTGGTGGCCCCCCTTTTTAAGAAGGGTGTGTTCCCACTACAGGGGGATCACACTTGTCAGCCTCCCTGGTAAGGTCTATTCAGGGGTGCTGGAGAGGGGGGTCCGTCAGGAAGTCGAATATCAGATTCAGGAGGAGCAGTTTGGTTTTCGTCCTGGCTGTGGAACAGTGGACCAGCTCTGAAGTCTGGGCTTCCCTGCCGAAGCTGCTGCCCCAGTCAGCCGACAACAGATAAGCAGATGTAAAGGGATGGATGGATCTACGCGAGAGTGAGAACTAAGGAAAACTAAAGTGTCGAGAGAAGAATTCTTCCCGTTACCTTGTTGTGCAGGGACCATGTCTGATAGTCTCCATCCATGCACCTCTGACTGAAAAGGCCCTTGTAGTCGATCTTCATCAGCTGCCACTCTGACCGATGGCTGAAGTGTCCAAAGAAACTACGGGATGACACGCAAAATGCGAAAGAGAAATTGTTTCAAAACGTTACAAATGCACAGGATTGGTCAGATTGTTTTTCCTGCTCACGCCAAACATTAACTCGGTTGCTTGTTGCTTGGCACAGTTCGTAGGGCTTAGTCATAACTGCCCCAAAACAGGAAGTCAGACAGACACTATGGCTACAGTTTCATGACAACTAGCTCCTGAAAATACAGGAAAAAAAATGTAAAACCTGCAAAAGTGACTGAAATGTTTGTAATATCCATGCCAGGCCAGTCGTACTGCCAACACTTCATACAGTATGTAGGACAATTGTATTTTTTTTTGCAGACAATGTTCTTTGTTTAAGCATCTAGATGGAAACAGTAATGTTATCATTTTCAAAAATCTATAGTTTGAGACATTTTTTACAAGTGTCATATTCTTCTAATTATGTTTCAGTCAAATAGGCTCTTGTGCCCAAAGTACTCCATTAGTGGCATAAAGTCAGTTCCTTGCTGTCTGATAGGTGCTTAATTCCCAGAGACATGACTTCCCGTTCCTTACGTGATAATGTGATTGTCCGATTCCGACTCCATCAGGACTCCGTCCACGTAGAGAGGGGCCAGGGAGAAAGTGTGACGGTCCCACTTCTTGCCTTCGTCCAGACTGATCCTTCATGTGACACAATAGAGTGTGACGTTCGGGAGTAGAACATTAAACAACAAGAGAAATGAGAGGGGGAAGTGAAATATGATAAACGTTTTTTGTTTTGCCAAAAAAAATAAAAAATAAAGCGCTTTGGATGCTCCTCAAGGTGAGAACATTTCAAGACAGCCAAAAAACAAAAGGATAAATGTTCCCCCCCACATGCAAGTGACAAAACGCTCGCAAAGAGAGATATGACTCGGGTTGTAGCACTCGGAATAGATTTGGGCCGCCGCGGAAATCACCTCTTGAGCAGCTTAATCACTTTTGACAGGGAGGCTGGCGAGTGCGGGGACGCCAAAGTAGACGGCGTTACAAAGATGCCGCAATGCGAGCGAGCGAGGAGGCCGTTTTCAGCCTCACATTTCCACCTTGTTGTACGTCGGATTTACATAAAAGCACTCGTCGCCTCCCGGCGCAGGCATCCGGCTGTAACTGACTCTTCTCTGCTGGAAATGATTGTGACAGTTGAGGAGCAGCGAAATGGGAAGTTGTTTGAGCATTTATTCCACATCCTTGATGGCCGTTTTTAGGTTGGTCTACTAGTACGCTGCAGTATTTGTCCTCACTAGTAAGACAATTTGGCACACAAGTAAAAACGATTGTGTCTAACTCGTAATGTTTTTTTCTACTACGTCTCCACGTTATTTGGACAACTCTGCCATAGTAGTAGGACAACTACATGTTACTCGTGAGGCAAAACTGCACACTAGTGGACATCTGCTCGCTGAGAGTACTACTAGTAAAGCAGTAGATGTTAACTACCAGAACGATATAATGTTACTAGCAGTACTGGTAGCACGCAGTTGCAGTTTTGCCTTACTAGTAACGTAGTTGCCCTATTAGTGTGCCCAAGTTGTCATACTAGTGTACAGAATGTCCTACGAGTTGTGTGTAACCATTTGACCATTAAATATAGGAAGCCGTATGAGTATTTATTCGATATCCTTGATATTCAGCTTAAGGTCCATGCATTCATAGTAGTCTTCACTAGTAAGACAACACAGCGCACGAGAAGGACGATATTGTCTTATCAATAATTTTTTTTTCACAATACTAGTGCCACATCTAGCCTTTTCTTATGCAATTACACCTGAACTTGTAGTTGTCCTACTAGTATGCCAAAGTTGTCCTACTAGTGTGCAGAAACGTCAAAAAATTTAACCAAGAGAACATACAGTAGTTGTTGCACTGTACTTATGGGGCCTAGTCATTCTACTAGTGCACTGAATTGTCTTACTAATGAGGACAAATGTGTGTTTCCATACAGCGGGGCTCTAACTCATACTCATTATGCAAACTTGGAATAAAAAAAAAAAAAAAAAAAAAAGAACTTTATAATATATATTTAGCTGTACGCACCATAAGTGTCGAATAGGCGTTGGCACGTGCAGCACAGCCAGCAAAGCTCCTCCGTTGTCCAGGAACCAAATGTTGTGCTCTTCATCAAATATCTATGCGCAGAGAAGGGAAAACAACAGTTGTGCTAATGACACTACTTTTGTATTTTTTCCCCCCTTAAGTGCTGTGTGCATTTGTGTGCACACGCCCACCTGTCGCCAGCTATTTCCTGCGTCAGACGTTATGAACATGCCAAGGTTGGCAGAGGACAATTCCGTTCCAATATTCCCTAGTTGAAAGGTGAGGGAGAAAAAAAAAAAAAATCATTTCACACTGGAAAAAAAAAAAGACAATAGACCGAAATGCAGCATCAACAGATAAAATATTGAGTTATTAGGTGAATCTTTGTACACCCCCATTCTCCAACAGAGGACACATTAATACAACTTTATGTTGTCAACTGAGATTCAAGCTTGGAGGCATGTGATAAAAACTGCTTTTTAAAGCCGCATACAGTACACACATATTGACAATTGGACCAAATGTGACCAAATCGTTCCGCTCAAAGGCCCGATTGTCGCATGGAACGGGCTCCAGCTCACCCGTGACCCGAATGAGGACAAGAGCTAAAGAACTGATGTCCATTTTATTTCTCTCAGGTGTCCTTAGTTAGTAAATAATGGCAGTTATTAATCATTCTACCTCTTTAAACAGCAACAGTTTTATGGTTTCATTGGTAAAATGAAGAGATGAGATGGAATAAACATGTCAATCGATTTTAGTTATTTTTATTTATTTATTTTTTTTAAATATAGTTTTTACAGTTTTTCAAATTATGTTTCATTTTTTTTGGTTTAAATTTGAGATTTTATTTTGGCCATAATGAAAAGTGTAAGTAGAAAGTATTTTCTGTGATTAGTTTTTCATCAAAATGTGGATTGTCAACCGAATAGGTGAACAAAACAAAATATGATGAATAAAAACAGTAGACATGATGTTACACAAGAAGACATGTATAATATGTTACTAATCCATAAATGTCAATGACAAAAATATCGTACCTGTTGCCACAATGATTCCCGGTACTGACTTTTTGCTGGTGATGGGTCCGGATGTGTAGGGATTCTCAGACATCTCCAGGTGAAGATGCAACGAACAAAAAGGCTGTCAACCCAAAAAATAAATAATAATAAAAAAAGATTATTCATATAATCACATCACATAAGGACGTAATTATGTATCATCAATCGGAAGCGGTCCTGCCTGCAACACTCGAGCAAAAGTGCTCTCGTTTTTAGGGAGGAAGCAAAAGACATTTGTTGTCTCCCAGAAAAAAAGAAAAAACAATGAGGAAATTGAGTGCTTTTAATTTTTCCCTTTTTTTTTTTCTTCTTTTGAATGCAAACAAGCGTGTAATTAAAGTCTCCCAGGATGCGACGCTAAGAAACGGAAAATCATTTCCACTCCTTAATGCAGCATATTGGAAAACATCAATAAGGCCACCGTGGTTAAGGCAGGTGGTGCAGTGGAGCTTGGGAGGGGTCAGAGGTTAGGATTGGGGTCATCTCTGCAACAAAATGAAATATTGCCGTAGGTGAGTTACAGCGTATAGTTGAATTTCACTGGGAAGCCTGTAAGTTATTGTGGCCTCGCTATTTTTTTTTTTGGAGCGGGGTACAAATCTATCTGTCTGTTGTGGGAGTCCCCTTTATAACGCGGACACTGATTTTTCTTCTTTTTTTTAATGGGAACATAAATATTGCACAGTATTGAAAATATTATTGATTAAAATTCAATAAAAGGTCAAAATGTATACAAAATAATAAACATTTACGCTGTTTCACAGGATTTGCATTTTTCGTATTTTCGATAGGCCGATATTTTATGCTTGTAAATTTTTCAAGTATGCTTACAAATGTTTAAAAGTTAAGTTAAAATATTGCTACGCCGCACCCTGAAAGTCAGACTGGCCAATTACAGTGGAGTACAGAACAGAGGGCTGACATTTTTCTGGCAAGGTTCCGTTTATGATACATTTAGGATTTTTTTTAAGTTTTAAATGTATATTTACTGTAATTCTGACTTACTGTAGGTAAGTGATAGACTACGGCGAATTCGGACTTACAGTATGTACAAATACTGATTATGTCGCCACTATAGGAATGGAACTCCGTAAACCAAAACAATTTTACAGTAAAATCTCCAGTGTGAACCTACGGTATCGGACACCAGTAGCACTGTGTGGTTCAGTACCGCGGTTTATTATTTGCGCCCCCACTGTGCTGTGTTTTTAAAGAGCTATTATATGTACTTTGTTTTCACAGTATACGCTTATTACTAACTCTAATGCCCTCAGATGTGGGGAAAGGAGAGCCATTTATTGAACGTCAGTAGATGAGTAAAACATTAACCCAGTGAGCACAATGGATGCAGGAGCTGCTGTTGGCCACTGCTCACACCCAGACACTCACACGCAGACTTGCAGACGTCACACGTCACTCCAGCAGACTTGATGATGTTTTTTTTTGTTTTGTTTTGTTTTCAGATACATTTACAATATGTTTAAGAAGTGTGTTTTACAAAGGTTAAAGTTAGAACTATAAAAAATATATATATATGGTTATTCAGATTTTGATTTTCACTGATTAAAGGAGGGTCTGGAACGTGTATCCCCAACAATAAACGGGGGATCACTATAGATATAATACAACTCCTATGTAACATTATTGTCATCTAATGTTGTTATCGCGTCATTGTTCTCTGTTGTTTTTGTTCTGTTCTCTCTTTTCTCTCCGCCTGTCCCTTAAAGCTCGTTTTGTTTGACCACATTTCCCCAAATATCAATCACAATACAAATAACAACAAACCCCCCGTTTTTCACAGCAAAACTGTTACGGCATAAAAAGGTATACAAATCCACTGTACTGTATGACCTAGCAGCCGAACAGGATGGAGGGTGGTGGGGGGACCAAAACAAACAAACAAACAAACAAAAAAACAACAACATATGGTGTCTGATATATAGTGGAAAAATAAGTTGCAATCTCACCTGCTGACTCGCTGGCAACGCTGCTGTGTAATATAATTCAGTGTAATCTAACATTCATTAGCCCGGCGTGACTACATTTGGTGAATTGAAGTCACGCAGGTTAATGGAAAGTCTGTACTCCTGAAACGACACCGAATGACACGGCGTGACTTACACGGATCATAAAACGATTCCACCGCCCGAGCATCCCCATTGGTCATTTAGGGAGGCTGGGAACTGCGAACCAAACGCGCCCGCCACGGCCGACCTTGCGCAAATTTGGTTCGAAACTTGTGCCGCACAATATGTGTCATAAGCGTCGTTTCCCGTGAGCGAGAGCATCGTTGGCTCACCGTCACGCAGTGGATGTTATTCCCGGCCACGTCGGCGGCGGGCGCCGGTAGCAGGGCCCACGTTTGTCCTTTGTTGTAGGTGATGAACGTCTTGACACGGTAGTCCAGCAGCTTGTTAGCCAGATACATGCCGTTTATCCCCTCCACCTGGACAGTCACAAAATGTTCTAATGTACATACAAGGGATTATCTGGAAGAGGCTTTCCCGCAGGGTGGAAATCTAATAAAAAGTTCAAACACAAAAGCACACATTTCGATGCAGCTTGTCTGTTTTAAAGCTCATAGTGGCTCTCGGGATGTGTGTGCGTGATCTTTCAGGTGATTGAACAAATTGTTTGTGTTGCTGCTGTTTTGTAAACCTTCCGTCACAGACTTGGTACCTTGCCGTAACTTTATTGAGTGGTGTTAAATAGCACCACGCTTGGTTTTGTTTTCTTTTTTTTTTGTGCACCATGTTTGCCCGTTTGGCGTCACGTCGCATATTTCGCAAGGGCCGGTGTAAGACACTGCCGTGTATGGGCCTGTATCAGCACATTGTGGTTGACGTAAACTATCCAGGACAGTTGCACCCCAAATTCTTATTTGTTAGTTAATATTGATATTTGTTTAAGGTAATCGTTGCCAAATGAGCAGCCCAGCGCAGTATCGACGCGCCCACCTATAATTGCGACGTGATAGTGGTGGATTGAGTGTCGATCGATTATCACAGAGGACGAAAAATATTAAGCAGGCAACGTGGCTACCTTGTAGAAGTCGACCAGCAGGTTTCCAGTGGGTCCCCTGGTGGTCCTCAAATTTTCCAGCGAGAGGGTGAAGTAGACGCCAGGCGAGTCCGAGATGTACAGGCTGTACGTGTGGTTCTGGTTCCACTCCTGGACCGCGGCAAACACCTGCTTTTCGTCCGTGCTGATTATATGCATGTCCTACACGAGAAGGCCACAAAGGTGATGGGACGCAAAGTCTGTAAAATTCCAAAGGGCTTATTGACGTATTTCAACTGGGGCTGGGGCTTTAATGTATTCATTAAAGCCCCAGCCCCAGATTGTAGAAGAAAAATATGCGGTTAAAAAAAAAAATAAGAATTTTTTTCCTCAGCACTCCAACGATGTGGAATTTGATCACACTTTTTTTTGCTGACGATACTGGCTGCACACAAAGCTACACTCCCTTCACACTCTCTCTCACTTGCCTCTTACCTCACACATGCACAACACAAATTATTGGTGTTTTTAAAAAAAAAAACATTTTTTTAACCATATTAAACCGTAGAAAAAGTACTTTATATGAAACTCGAAGCCTGTTTACTTTTGTTCGAGGATATTTGAGCATTTCCACTATTTTGGAATGTAATACAAATCTGTTTTAAGGACACTGAAGGAGGTTGAAGTAACAAAACATCCCTTAAAAGCTTGATTATAGCAAACTGAATGTATAAGAGCATATGTATAATGTTTAAACACAGCTTAAAAAAAATAGAATAACTTGGCTAAGTCGACTTCAAAAGTAGGTGGACACAAAATTTGTGTTTGCGCCTCCAGACCCATGTTTCACACGGACATTTATTGCTGACGGACGCATTGTTGGGCCAATGAAAAACTTAACCAGAAATGACAAAGGAGGGCCTGTAAGTGATTTTAAAGACACTGTTAGATGTGTTGTACATACAGTATAACATGATAAGTATGAGTGAGCTGCATGGTAGTTAGCGATTTTTTTTTTACCTAAAATGATAATTGCTAGCACGCTAATCGCGATTGCTAACCGTTTAGCATTTTGGTGTCTCAAATTTTGTATAAATGTATACCATACACTCAATACCAACATAAGCAGCTGAAGGATTGAAGTCCATCCCTCATAAATGTGAATAAAATGCATGTTAGTAGTGAAAAAACAAGCAACAAATGTTTTTGTAATAGCGGGGGTGGGGTGGGCCATTATTATTTTTGATTAATCAATTAATAATCAACAGGAGAATCAATTCTAAAAAGATTTGATTGATTGGGTTGAAAACCAATTCAAAGCTTTCTATTAGGGGGACATTTAACAGAAAAGAAATCATTACAGGATTGTCCAGCATGTACAGTATCTGTTGGTTAGTGGCACTTACCTTGGGCAGACAATATTTGGGTAATTGCATGCGTTTGAATGGTTCTCTCATGTAGGACACAAAGTAGCTGGCTCGTCCCGACTTGGTTACCTTGGTAATGAAAAACAAACAAGCGTGCGTCACTTTACCATCGCACCACCAATCACTTATCTGTTTGATTGGAAGGGAAGCTGTTCTGCTAATACTTTGATGTTAAACCACAAAATATAAAATGGCGAGGCAGTTTATAGTTACAATTTCAAAAAGGGCAGAAAATCAGGCAGCAAATGTGGCATAAAAGATGAATAAAGGAAGGTCAAACAGCCTCTTGGGAAGGACTGTGTTGAAATAGGAAATATTATGGAAATTTTACATCTTTAATGGCTTGTATGTGACTGCTTGACTGCGCACACATCAAGTGTGATATTAACCAAGTGTATCTTCTCTGCCTCCGTCCCATTGTCACGTACTGAAGCACCCACATCTATGTAGTACTCGTGGAGCTATAACGGCGTCGTTGCAGCGTAGGAAAGCCCTGTGATGACTCGGTGGGATATATTCCAGCCACCGGGGGGCTTTAAGTGGATATATCTTTAAAGTTCAAACATGTAGATGAAGTAGTATGCATTTCGTCAGGTCAAAGTACTGGTATTTGATTGACAGTTAAACAGGACGTGGTCAGCGTGGACAGCATTCGAGAGAGAACTCATTTTATGTACTTAAATCAGTCACATTTGGCATTTAAGCTTTTTAAACACTCCTTTTCTTGTCTGCTGAACATCAGAACGCGGTTCTGGCCCCAGGAAAGCATTACATTGTCGATATTTCCGCATGAAGCCATACAGTGCGCAACAAAGAAGAGAGTGCAAGGAAAGTCACATTTTCAGCGAGGATGCTTCTGCGAGGTTTCTGGAGGAAAGTGACAAACCCCGTCGGCAAAGCGCAACAAGGGTTCAGAAAGTGTTTTTGAGTCTGGGAGAGACTTGCAGGTTTGACAGGTAGAGTAGCAGAAGAAGCGGGAGACCTCGCTGCAATGGCTAAATGAGACACACACGCTTTCAACGTGTCAATAACAACTGGGGCAAGTGTAGCATTGCTAAACTTTTGACAGCAACACTCTTTATGGCTTCACTGGGTAACCTGACATAACATGAGGACGTCTTTGTATTTATTTCTATGGAGGCTGTCTGATAAAGATAAAAAAAAAAAAAAAGCGGAAAAGAAATGGGACGTGCGGCGCTTTTTCCCCCCTCTTCTCCCTGAGACATATGTGAGAGAATTTTCAGGCACCCCAGATGCTGCAAAACAAGGACGCCGAGTCCAAGGCATCTCCTGAAGGAGGTGTACTGTATTTATTTCAAAGTTTATGACTGCCGCTCCAAAACGCTCCGCGCGGTGTCGAGAGCACGCCGAAATGCAAGCACAACGGAAACGCTCGTCATTATCTCAATTAGTCCTAAGCTAAGAGGCGCTGGAAATGATGTTGACTTTATCTACAACGCGTCTGGAGGACCTTAATGCACTCGCACTTTCCCATCCATTTAGAGGCCCAGGGCAACGCGAGCTTGCTTATTTTCCAATCAAGTAGAAAGATGGTGTTTGTCCCCCTACATACTACATTAGGGCTCTAATGGAATAATCTATCGAAAATCAATGAGTTGCCTTTTCTAAGGCCACATTTTTTGAGGATGTTGCACTCGACCATTCCTTCTTTTCCCGTGGGACCGTAGAGGTGTTGAAGACTGCTTATTCCGTTGTAGCCCCAATCGATAACCTCATTACTCTTTGTCAAGTTAAATCCAACTGCCCCTGGCAATGAAAGTCACCGGAAAGTCGTCGGTGGGCGCCCGCGAGTCCCGCGTTGCGCTCGCAATCTCACCTTTGCTAAATGCAATTTTGTTGAATGACTATCTCTCTCTCTCTACATATATATATATATATATATATATATATATATATATATATATATATATATTCCCCCCCCCCACCCTCAGTCTTATGATGCAGACATTCCAATCAAGTCTGCGAATGAAGTGAAACTGGGTCACTGCTAGTACCGGTGTCGGTTCTGCAACACCATTTTAAATTAAAAGATTACATCTGTAACTAAATAATTAAATGAAAATACAACACAATACAATTATATTCAATTATTTTAAAAGTAAACATATTGAAATGGGGTGTAAATGCCAAATCTCGGAACCCAAAGCTGACTAAATGGAGTAGTAATTTCACAGTTTATTCAACCAATGGAGCACGATAGCGTGAGAATCAAATAAAGTAAACAAAAGAAAAAACAGTCAACAAATGGTCGACACGAAAAAATTGTTGAAATGGTAATTTGAAAATTTTCCAAGCTTCTTTATAAACTGTGACACACATGACAGCACACTTTTGGGGGTGCTATCTTGTCTCATGCAAATGAGCCATTGCTCACCTGCCTCCCTCAAGTGGAGCTTGGAGGAATGGAATCTTTTCATTGCCATGATGACGAGTGATGGAATTGTTTTCAGCCCCGATTCTGAATTTTAGTTTCCAAAAAGAGTAACCCGAGACCCCATAAACACGCATACTGACAATCGGTCTTGTGATCAAAGTCAGCAAAGCCAGATTCTCAGATGTCTCTGAAAATGATCTTGTGTTAAGAGTGATTCCTCCCCGAGCTGCTCAGAAAACAATATGAGCCTACAATCGTAAATGTTAAACCTGTTCAATATTTACGATAGCAAATCCTTGTGTCTGTGTAGTGACTTGAAACGAAACATTAGCCAATTAGGAAGGCCGAACACAAATACACAGTCTAGACCCCCTCTGGCACCATGTTACCTCTCACAGGGATGTCTTGGTACAATCGTAAATGTTAAACCTGTTAAATATTTACGATGGCAGGGCCCTGTGTGTGTGGTCAACGCAAGTTTGGCTGAGCCAAAAGTATGACTTCTCTTTCTTCTTCTATTTTCTGGCACACTGGATCCCCTGTGGCACCATGCCGCCTCTCGCAGGACAGTCTTGGTACTACACCAGCCATCTGGTTTGGGGGAGGAGCCTCAGGATTGTCAGTGGAGATACTGTTACTGTATGTGTGGTGTGCTAGGCTGGTCATTGAGTACACTGCACACTAAGAATGGTAAGAAAACACTTGGCGTGTTTTTCCTCATTGTGTGGGGAGCACTCACATATCAAAAATGGGTTAAGATGTTAAAAATTGATATGTGTGTACCAATTTTCTGACATAAGGCAGCTCACAAAAAAATTTTACTCAGTTGTGTAATTTCACTCTTAATAGGTGGGCCTGCTGCACCAAGGTATTACTTCTATTAAAGTCCATGTTAAGCGAAAATGAATATGCAGTGTAGATTTGACACACCACGGAGAAATGTTGAAAACAACCCTGCCAAATTTGAATGATTTAAAAAAAAATAATAATAATAAAAAAAAAATCAAGCAAGTATATAAAATGACTTTAAATGAGGCTTTGAAATCGTCAAAAATCAAGCCATTGTCTCCGCTCTCAAATGCTGTGGGGGTGTCTGCTGAACGCTACTTCATCGAGCATCTTTCTTATGCCTACACATCCCATCGCCAAAGTGCATCATGGGGCACCGTATTAGCCACGGAAAAAAACAAAACACACACAAAAAAAGTTTGCTCTATCTCCACAATTCAGTACAACATCAATCTGTCTTTGCAAGTTTTCAGCAATTATCGTCAACCGTGTATAATGTATTGAGAAACAAATCTCTGAATTCACGTTACAGTGCTTTCAAAGCGGGCTACGACTTAATGGCCGTGGTAAAAATGGAGGTCTCGGGTTGACCAGGTGAGAAGCTCTGCCCTAAAATATACAAAAACGTTGCACTGGATCCTTATATTGCTCGCTCTTAAGTTCAGCATAACATGCGTGACTGAATGCAGCAGGACTGCAAACGGGAGGAGGATGGCCCAGCGGTGGATGGAAATCAATGAGACCGGAGGACATTTGGAAAATGGAATTCTCATAACGGCAATGACGGCTGCTGTCTAATTGGAGTCGAACGCTAAGTGAATGGCATTAAGGACAACAAGCGTTTTATTTTATTCACAGCTCATTTTCCACCGTCTATCTCATTTTAGAAACACTTTTTTTTTTTTATGTGTGTGTCCGTGTGTGGAGACATAGAGTGCGCCTTGACGATGAAGATGAGAGGAAACATAATCACAAAGCACATTGGGGAACAGGTGTGTTTCAGGAAGCCATTATAAGAATTTTGATGGAAAAGCATGAATTGGATGTAGAGTGAACAGAAAAACAAGAGGCGGGAAACAAAAAAAAGCAAAGATGACCTCAGAGTGCAATAAAAAGGACAAAGTAAGCTATTGCGACACAGACCTGAGTGAAAACGTATTCATCCTGCACAACCAAGGAGTTGGTGTCCACGTGTCCCAGGAAGAGGTACTGCCTGTTGGCCTCCTTGCACCGTTGGGCTCTGCACTTCACGTACTGAGCGCCTGGGTAGACGACAGCAAAGGAAATCAATTGGGAGTAAATTACGAGGGTTTAGCCTGAGGTCGCGCTTGTGCGCACTGGAGACGCCATGCAAAATGAGCTTGTACGTCATCAAATCTTTCAAAGGAAACTGTACAGTTGAAGGGAAATATTATAACACCGGGCCTCACAGTTCGGAGGTTCTAAGCCAGAATCTCGGCTCGGACTTTCCTGTGTGAAGTTTGCAATGTATGTTCTTCCCGGGATTAAGTGTTATTTTTCAAAAACATGCTCAGGTTTATTGAAAACTCGAAATTGTTTATAGGTGTGAATGTGAGTGTCGTTGGTTGTTTTGCGCAAATCAATAAGGCACCATGCTGGTGCCCCCAAAACAGTTGATGATTATGTGAAACAACCATTCACACACACGCTCACACATATGGACAATTACAGAATCTTCAGTGAACTGAACAAGTCAAAGGAAGAAAAATGAAAACACTCGCAAGGAGCATGGACCAGACGCTAACTCTGAACTACAGTAACTGTGTGGCTACAGCTCCTGATGTTACTCACTTGGCCACGCCCCTTCAGATTGTCACACGAATGTACTAGTATGTGTGTGACTTTCAACTTAATTACATTTTATTAAACCGGTTTATTCCCAAACATTCTCTTTTATCTGTCAGCATGAGCGAAACACCCTTACTCATCATTAACTATTTACTAGTTATCCTGCTGATGTAAAAATAGTTACACATACTGTATATTTGGGAATGTTTTTACTTCAATATATATATTTTTTTGTCTTCAAGGAAAGTAGTGTGGTGGGACGGCGCGGTAGCCCATATATTGTCCAACCGCCAATGCAATTCATGCTATTTTGCTTTATTTAAAACGTTTTTTAAAAATGGTGCTGTTTATTTGGATTGTTGAATGAATTAATGGCATTTCAATTCATTTAAATGGGGAAAAAACTCTTAAGTCAAGGTACCACGGTCATAACGGGCAATCTTACGATGTGGCCCGCCACCAAATTGAGTTTGACACCCCTGCTAACATAAAATGTGAAAAAAAAAGTGAAGCGCTGTAAATACTTTCTGGATGCACTCAGTGCCCAGGTCCAGCCCTGGATGTTCATTAAAAGCTCAGTACGGTGAAAGATTCCACAGCGACTCACACAATAAACATTAAAGCCACATGTGGATTGCGAGCGCCATCCCTCCAATGAAGACAAAGCTTACGATCGCACTGACTGCGCATTAGAGCGGCGTGCGGATTTGAAAGGGCGACACGCGGCAGACGCGTTAAGTAGAAGAAACATCCGTCAACAGCCCTAAAACTCTCTTCGCCCCCCTGTAATTTTTGTCAGCTGCACCTATTCTGCTTTACTGCACTTCAGCGAGAGCGACGCGAAGGAGCAGGCCCGCGACCTCGCTCCGAATAAAAGGCGAGGCGGTCCTCGGCGTGGAGCACTCACGGCCTTTGGCGACCCGCGTCTCGATGTGGACCGCGTCCGACTCTCTGTCCAGCCCCATTACGGCCCTGGCGGGAGGAAAAGAAGATGGGAGAGTCTTGTAGTCTGAAAGCCATAACAGCATATTTTTGAACCGCTACATGAGCGCCTATTACATCTCAATTCACCAGAGCGGGAGACAAACAAAGGAAAAGGAGAATTAACAGCAGGTGACATAAGCCTTGCACGTAACAGTTTAAAATGATTGCAATATTGTTTGGTGTGCAACAAAAATACATGCTGTTCTCTGTGGTACAACTGCAAAGTAGTACAATGAAATAGTGCTCATGAGCATGGGTCAAATTGTCACCCAAACAATTGCCTTTCAAATCCAGCCACAGCGGCAACATGCGTGACAAAACATACTATGGTAAAAAGGAATCGAGGCTGGCATCAATATTCACCGGCTTGTGCCAGAGCAGTTCGACTAAATGACAGCGACGGCAAAAGCAGCATCTTGTGTTTGTGCTCAAAAAACAAGAGGACAGTCTTGCCTCAAGTGGACATGACGAGCATTTGTTCTACTTTGCACGGAGGCCACCCCGAAAAGAAAACACAAATAATCACGCTTCAAGATTAAAGTCTTAATATTACGATAACTAACGAAATAGTTAGAAATTGGAGGTTAAAAAAATACACATCACTTTTTTCTCAAAAATATATGGCATTTAATCTCAATAATAAATCACTTTATTGTAAGATTTCTGGAAAATATACTATTTACAGCATAATATACAGGTATTGGCTTTAATCTTTAAAATATACAAATCATTACCTCAAAAATATGAGATTTTAACACAAACGCTTTCTCAAAATTACACAACTTTATTCTCGTAATATCACTGTCAACTTTTTTCCTTGTTACAACTTTAATCTAAAAAATATATATTTTTAAATTCTCAAAACATTCTCGAAATATTACGACTTTATGTAAAATAAACATGAGATGTTATTTGTAATATTACCACTTTATTTTTTAATCGGAAAAAAATACCACTTTTTATCCCCAAAAAGAATACTTTTTTCCCCCTCAATGTTATGACTAATTTGAAAATGTTAGGACTTTATTAAAAGAAATGTAACCTTTTTCTCAATACGATCTGTCTATTCTCGCAATAATTACGACTTTGATCTAAAAAAAATACATTTTATCTAAAAAATATACATTGTTTTAAAAATGAACAACTTTCACCACACATTATTATGACTTAATACTTTTTACCTTGAAAATACAAAACTTGTTCTTGAAAATAAATAAATTCTCCTTATATATACGACTAATCTAGAAAATATAAGAGTTATCTAAACATTATGACTTGACTTGAAAATACAGTTTTCGTCTTTTCTACTTTTTCCCATCAAAAAATGTACAACTTAATTCTTTGAAGATGACAAAATCAGTTTCATTGTGTATCTTTATTCTTCTTCTCAGTATGGCTCTAACACTCCTGTTTGTGTGCGTGTATGTTTGCGTGTGTATTCGTACCAGTAGAATCGACCCGGCATCACGTTGTCGTGCACAAGCTGCCACTTCTTCCCGAAGTCCATGGAGCTGTACAGCTGCAAGATAATAGCTATGGTAACAACAGCGAGGAAGTCGATAGCGAGCAACCACCGCCGCAATCAAGGCATCTACAGTACATGACAATCCAAACAATTTCGCCAGCGGATCGACTCTCAAAAGCCACCTTGCTGTCGTGGCTGTAGGCCAGGATCCAGTTCTCCTGCGCCGGATGGAAGAGAAGGCTGAGGACGTTGAAGCTAATGGGATACTTCTCGAAGCTCGCCCCCTCGTCCGAGCTGATCAGAACGGCGCTCTCCACCTCCGGGTCGCTCAGCATCATTATCTGAAGTACAGACGAGGGATGCAGCGTTACAGCGACAGTCGTCTCACAGCAATTGAGCAACTGAGAACGACGAGAGTGGGCTAACTCCATTTCTGTCATTTTGTTGGCCTGCTAGCATAATTGCCTGAGTCATTTTTGAACAGTTTCAGAAAACAAGTACAAAAAAGTAACAAGAAGAGTCAGGTTGCCTCGATTCAACGTTTGCGGATTACCATGACCAGTAAATTCAAAATGACTTGGGCGTTTATACTATCATGCTAACAATTTTTAAATGAAGTGCAGTAAGGAATCGAGAAAAGGCATATCTTCCAGATGAATGTTGGTAAATCAAAGTTCCATATTTGACATATAGAGCGCAGTCCATTATTTTTGTCATTTTGTCATTTCATTAGCTTATTAGCATAATTGCCAAAGAAAAAAAAAACATCTCAACAAATAAAAAAAAAACAAAAAAAAAACAAAAGAGTCCAGTGATCTCAATTCTACCTTTACGGATTAACATGACATAAATGTAAATCTATGTGATAAATGTACATGTAAATAACAAAAAGAAAAAACTAGTTTTAGCATGTGAACTGGTATTTCTTATTGATACTGTGACAGCAAGTTAAAAATTACTTTGAATGTCAATTTTGCTAAAATGCTAACGGTTTTAAAGTTTAGTTGAGTCCAGATGAATACTGGCCAAAATCAAGTTTAAGTTCTAATTTTTACATATAGGGGCCAGTTCATAATTGTTGTCATTTGGTTAGCCTAATAGCATCATTGCCTGTAATTTTTTCTTCACATTTTTGGAAAACAAGAATGATTTTTTTTAACAAACATGAATAATAATGACTACTGGTTGAAATGATTTACTAAGTTCCAATTTTGACATATAGGGGGTAGTCCATTATTGCACTCAGCCCTTTTCCTGATTGATCAGTGCAACACCTGGCCGACTCCCGTTTCCAAGATGGCCGCGCCCATGAAACCAGGTCTCACCTCCTGCAAAAACATCCCAGAAAGCGGGCTTCAGAGGTCAAAAGAATACTCAGAAAGTAAGTAGTGCTTTTGTTTGGGTCACAGTGCGTCTGCATGTTAGTATAAGTGAATGTTATTTATTATCTTTCATGTAATATTGATAGTTTTGAACCACGATATGTGCAAAAACAGGTATCCAGAAGTAGTTCTTGTCATATAAATCACCAAGCTATAACTCCCTCAGATTGTAGGGCAGTCATAAAATAAAAAAAATACTCTTCTGCAAAATAAGGGGTGACAATGGAGTTAGCCCACTCTTGTTCTCAGTGGCTCAATTGTTAAAGAGAGAGAGAAAAAGAAATAAACAAAAAGCAATGTAAGGATGTGACGACCTTCTGTTTGTTGGTGGGGCACACGTAAAGATAGCTTAGCACGGTCCTCGAGCCCACTTTGTCATTGAGTTTAGTGTAGGTGCTCCCATAGTCGCTGGATCTGCGCACAAAAACACACGGTGCAGGTAAATAAGAGCATAGAGATTCAAAATGTGTTACTTCTGAGGATATTTCAACACAGTCAGGCCATTGCAGTCAACTGAGGGCCAGTACAAGGTTTGTATTTTGAAATTATTATTTAGTAGCATGTCGACCTTGATCGCGTCCAGGTTCACAGGAGAACACGCATGACAATGATACTACCATTTTCCATTCTGGAGAAGAGGAATCTAATATCAAAGAGCTGAAATGTGGATATGAAATATGCCATAACTAGCTCATTGATTTTTTTCACTTTGACATTCAGAGCACTGGGCAGAAATCACATCGCGTCAACACCCGCCGCAGGCCTTCGCGATGCTTTGTTTTAATTAAACAGTCGGATTCCCCCGGTCTATCTATTCTATCTATTTTTGTCATGTAATAATTGTTTTGATATACTGTACAGTGGTGCCTCGAGATAGGAGTTATATTCTTTCCATGACCATGCTTGTCACGCAAAACACCCATATATCAAATCCATCCATCCATTTTCTGAGCCGCTTCTCCTCACTAGGGTCGCGGGCGTGCTGGAGCCTATCCCAGCTATCATGGGGCAGAAGGCGGGGTACACCCTGAACTGGTTGCCAGCCAATCGCAGGGCACATAGAAACAAACAACCATTGGCACTCCCATTCACACCTACGGGCAATTTAGAGTGTTCAATTAACATGCATGTTTTTGGGATGTGGGAGGAAACCGGAGTGCCCGTAGAAAACCCACGCAGGCACGGGGAGAACATGCAAACTGGCGGGGCCAGGGATTGAACCCCGCTCCTCAGAACTGTGAGGCTGACGCTCTAACCAGTCGTCCACCGTGCCGCCCCATACAGTGCTCATTTCTCAAATTTTTGCAACAAAGTCACAGCAACAACAACAAAAAAAATCAGCCAATTGTTGATTCGTATCTTGAAAAACTCCATCGTAGGTCCATCTTCCATCTGCGTTTGCCTGAACAGATAATAAAAATGTTAGGATGGTGACAGTTGCAAAGAGGTTCATCAACCTCCAACGTGTCCATCCTCAAGGTTCCATTGTACACTACACTGCTTCTTGATTTATATTGGTGACATCATGAAAGTATTCCATGTGAAACCTAGCAAATCATCTCCTGGGCTTCGTTCAGTCACATGTTGCTGTCACTTGTCCATGTCCCTTCCTTGTGCACGCATCCATGACAAGGGTAAATGCGCTTGTCATCCCAATCCTCATACTCCCCCCCCCCCCCCCCCATAGCACCACCACCAATCCGCACTCTCCGTTCTACCTGAGTGCCTGCAAATATAATTTCACAACATAATTGGATAGATACCCGAGCAATGTCTGCTATCATTGTCTGTGCATTAATCTGAAGTGTCCCATTTGCCGTTGACATTGTTTTCAGACTAACCCCCTAAACACATTTGTGCGGCCTAAGTGGTGCTTTCAGCTGCCACATCGAAATGAGGTGTGGGTGGGATACGTCTTATGTGATTTTATTGCATGGTGATGTTGATTTAGCAAAAAAGAGGCAGTCATCTGAAAACACAAGATGACTTCTCCGAGTTGCCACATCGATCCAAACATCACATATGTTGCCACCGACTGTGACTGGAAGCTATTGTGACCATTAATCATTTATACTCTTATCACAGAAAACATGCATGCACACTTCTTTTCATAACATTTATCTGCACTAAACGCCTTAGGTGCGCACTAAATTACTTAGAGGTACGGCAATGTGATGCATGATGGAAGACCTCTGGTATATGGGGATTTCAAAAACGCGTCAAGTTGAGTGTAAATCTCGCAGTGCCTGTGGTGAAACAGATATTAATTTGAAACTCTATGGACTGATGTGTTTCAAAGTGAAATGAGTTCTCTTCAGTCTGTGAGAAGGCGAGGGTGGAAATAAGAAGTAACTATTAAGAGACTGGATTGAGTTCTGTGGTATTATCCTTGATGAAATGAATTCTTATTTATGAGGCTGACAGGCGCACACACAAAAATCTCTCCTTCAGTATAATTACCACATGACACAAGTACTATAGTGGCGACTCAATTACTTATGACGGTTGCTTCAGTGGGAAACTGTTTGGATGGCAAACCCGGCAGAATTAAGTTAGCATGTGAACAAGATGGCGTCGGTTCGACCACTAATTAAAATTGAAATCTGTGTAACAAGCGAGCTTCAGATATAAATCCCCGCTTGGGTGAAGTGGGGACAAAAAAATGGAGTAGTGAATACTCACGGCCAGCCGTTTTCAGAGCAATTCCTCATATTGCCAGACGTTTTAGGGCATTTTGATTTTAAGACCCACGGAATGTTGCAGTCTGTGATAATGTAAGTACTGAACCTACCAAAAAAAAAAAGAGTAGCCTCTCTTCTTGTCCCAGAAAAACGTTTTTTTTCTAGTAATCAGCAGTAGAACATACAGTAGGTTGGTTTTACCAAAAATACCAGTTTCTGACCAAGTAAATGGAGAAAACAAACTTTTTCTGGAAAGAGACATATCCAGTGGAAGTGACTCTGACGCTAATATTTTTTCTGATTGACAAAGGTCTTTTGATAGCAAAATAATTTGTCTACTGTTTAGAAACGCGCTGTTAGCGACTTTGACTCACCGCATGGCTTGAGTTGCACATCAGTGGCTTTTTTACATGCCGTTTGTCCTTCACTCCAAGAAATGCATCGTTTTTGCTCACGATCGTGACACACACTTTCTACCTAGTTTAATCTATACATATACACACTGTTTGAGTGTGAGGTGCCTAATGTTGTCTGACTTGTAAGGTCATTTCTCTTCCTCATAATCGACGTGACAAGCTGAAATTCACCCCTTAATCTCCATCTTCCACTCAAAAACTGCGCTGATCTCAAATCCAAAGCGCTGCAACACTGCCATCTACAGGGACCATCATTACAGTCATTTAGAAACTTGATATCCACAGACAAGCTGCATGAGACCATACTCCACACCAACAGGTTGAAAATTGTACTTCAAAGATAGACGTCCATAGCAGTGAACGGTTGTGTTCTAGTTGATGACTATATACGTCCATGGCAGTGAATGAGTTAAGGTACTGTAATGCCCTCGCATGTGGGCAAGGAGAGCCACAGCCATGCACATTCAGCCATTTATAGAACAGGTTAAGGAGTCAAACACACAAATACTAAATAAGAACACTCGCAAGGAGCTGCTGGAAGCCACAGCTCACGCCCAGACACTCACACGCAGACTAACCAGCCAATCCCAATTCCAGTTCCTGACATCACTCACTAGGCCATGGCCCTTAAAGGCAGAAATCCAACACATGAATATTACAGTAGGCACAGTAAATTACAAATAAAAAAAAAAAAAAGATTAGCAACAGTTGCCGATGCACTTTTGGCCGTTTATTGAACGTCACTCACTTGGTCGTGCCACTTGAAAACAACTCAACACTGTGTGTGTGTGTGTGTGTGTGTGTGTGCAGGTGTTTGACTTTCAGTTTAATTACACTTTATGAAACCAGTTAATTTCATTCTCTTTTATTATGTTTCATTATGTTTTTATGTTTTGATTTTACAATGGAATGCTCTTCTGAATTAAAAAGATAACAAAACAAAATGGTGGTGTTTTTTGCGGGGCTGATTAAAGCATGTCACGTTACATGTTATCGAGACACCTGGGAAGTTTTAAATTGTGAAAAATAATGTTCCTTTAAATGAATATCTCCCTGAATAAATGTATGAAAACCACATCATTTGCATTGTAATTACTGAAATTATAATTGTACCTAATGATGTGGCATGTCTTCCATATTAAAAGAGTTTAGCGTCGCCTCGCAGGGTCTCCTGCTGGATGGGCTCACCCTCCCTCGATGCGCCGGCACAGCAACTCCGTACACCAATTGACTAACATGCATGTGATAAAGTGTTCATTCACTAAAAAATTCGACAGAAACTATACACTTTAATTCCTTGTGCCTAGGATCACTAATAACAACACAGATTATACTAATACATCAACTCACAGGTTCTTACAGGTGTTAAGACACTAAAAAAGAAACCCACCCCGCCACTCGCCAGTAACACTGCCTTGCTCATTTTCCCACATCCTGTCCTGTCCTTTTCTGTCCCCTCTTATCTGGTTCTCTTGGTTAGTTATTGCATGTCTTCACCCCCTCCTCCTAATCTACAAATAACTGTTGTAATGTTACTTATGTTCAAATATCAAGACTGTCTCACTATTGTTCTGCTGTGGTTTTCACCCCAAGGCCCCCTGTCCACTCTGTCCCTCTGTCTGTCCCCTCCTAAAACCCTTTTCTGTCTGGCTGCATTTTCAATAAACATCAGAATAATTAAAAATGAAAAAATAAACAGAGGGAGTATTTCAAAGCCCCCTGTTGCACAGCAAAACGGTTCTAGCACAAAGGCATACAGATCAAACATTCTGCAAGGCCATGCAGCTGAACAGGACATATTACAAAAAAAAAAAAAAATAGTATAGCTTTGTTTGCTCCAATACTGAGACGAGCGTAGGTGATTTTTCACCACTTTCTACTCACAATCTTAAACCTTGGTGTTTGTATTAGTTCATTTTTTAAACTGTCATTGAACACCAGCAGTGTTGCGCTTGCATGACTGAAATTAAATTTGAATGTTTTCTTTTGCGCGCACGTGTGTGCGTGTGTGTGTGTGTGTGTGTGTGTGTGGTGAGACGTGAGAGGTGCTGGTAGCAGCAGGCAACGCGGTCACACTGTTGAGCACACACTTTTTTGTTAGTCCCGCTAGCAAAGTTAATGTGCAAATGGACAAAAACTCTCCTGCTATCCATCTGCTGCTGCTGCTTTACCATCTCCACGCAAACCTCCTTTTTAGATGCTTATGACTCCTGACAGTTCACGATATTTCAAGTAGTTTATTTGGTCAACTGGAGAGAGTACCCGATGTCTCTCAGAGCTAAGGTGTTTTGAATAGGCAGAGGTGACAAAGGTACTCGCACTCCACTTATTACAAATGTACTGATACTTGCTAACGTAGAGAACCAAGTTTAAAAAAAAAAAAAAAAAAAAATAAGTAAAGTACGCATACCGGAAAAATCTACTTATGTACAGTACACCACTGAGAATAGGTTGGCTTCACAGTGGTTGCTTTATTAAAACATACGTCATACGGGCTTCCAACGTATCATCATCCTTCATACTCTGGCGATCGCGCTATAAATCACACCGGATGCCGCTACTGCCTATGAATATATTTTCCTTTGCTTTGTGCTTTTGCATGTTTATCGAATTAGAGGCAGCGGTGCGCCGTCACCTCTCTGCGTATTTGATTCAAGGCAACGTACCTCCAAAGAGAGCTCTCGGTAACGGCGCCCAGGTTGAAGTCGTACAGCTTAGTCAGGATCAGGATCACCTGCAACATAAGAGCATCATTTTGTTAGATAGGAGGTGCTTTTTAACTTGTTAGAGAATGTACACCTGATGTTTTTAATAGGTACACCTGAATTATCTAATGCAATTCCATAGAAAAGCTCTTTAAAAGGTCACTTTTTTCCCAGAATTTTTTGGGGAAAATTCCATCACCAAAGTCAGTTTCACTTCCCAACATGAAATTTGGTAGGAACGTCTATCATGAGTCAACCAACAAAAAGTCTCTCAAACTTATGTACAAAAAGATCTTTTTTTTTCTAAGCCTCAATTTTTGTGTCATTTTGGCCATTCTCAGGCATCTTTCTAAAGCAAACTTGTCCTAGAGATTTTGTCCGAACGCTACAAAATAGGACGAATAAGGGATGCAACATTTTACTTTGTGTCATTTGTGTGGGCAGATTATGGCAGACAGGCGTGACCCCCAGAATTTTTTCCAACTTCACCACCTGAAATCAGTTTAACTTGTCAAAATGATATTTGGTAGGCATGTCTACCATGAGTGGACTGATTTAAAAAGAAGAGAAAAAAAGTTTCAAGAACCCATGCCCGAAAAGTCTGCCATGTTATTTCGAAGGATTATGGCATGTAATTACTAGGGCTATGCACCAATCGGCGGTGACTCCAATTGACATTCGAGGCTGCTGAAACGCCGAATCTGAATTTTCGATATCAAATTACAACAAATCAAGAGCTGCAACTGCTGCCTCTCCACATTTACTTCAGAAAATACAAACTATTTCATGATTTTGACACCATTTGGACTTATTGCGCCAAGTTTCTGTGCAGACATGTATTGCAGCTACAGTGTAACCCTCCACAAAGTACTCAGCGGAAAGAGGCATCCATTAAGTTAGCCCCGAGGATATTCACTGCAGCGCCAAAACCAAAACTGAAAAGGAGCCATCACCGAGCTGCACAACGACCACAGCAGGATGAATTGGAGAAAGTTGACCCAACACAGCGTGGTAGATAGGCAACAGGTTAGGTAGCCCTGGCTAGGTACAAAGAAGGCAGCTGGTCCAAGACAGCTAGGATTTACGACACCTACAAGCGCAAAACCAACGTGTACCTTTGGCCACGGTACGGCGAGGGATACTGGTTAAAGTAAGCCATTTTAAACTAAAAAGAAACATTTTCATTTTGTATTTGCGTGTTTGGCTGCTTGTCCTTTTCTATAAACGGCTTAAAGTTCAATATCGAGTATGCCTTTCCTTTTTTTCTACACTTCAATTGACTGGCGGCATATCTGAAGCCTGCTTTTAAGTCAACTTTTGGCTCTCAACACAAAGCAAAAAACAGTCCACCAAGTGAAGGCTAGACAATAGTGTCACACACTATCCTTGGAAAACATTACCTATAATCTACCTAAAATTTGCCACAACATTTGAAACCCTATTCCAATTAATTCTTCACGCCTGCCACACACCTAATAGGTGTCATCTCAATGTGCATAACAATGACAAGGCAAGCTCGTCTTGTGACTTAATGTCAGCGTGCTGGCACGTTAACAGAATCCATGCATGGGTTGTATGTATGTGAGTGTGTCTCATTTGGAGTGACAGCAAAAAAAAAAAGGCTGCACAAAACATAATTATTCAGTGAACAATGAAAATAGCTCAGTGTTGCTTTTTCATACACTTGTGTCTGTTAGCCGAACGTGATGATTTTGGCTAAATGGAGGACGTCCAGTACGTGCATGTTCTCTGGACAATGAGTTTCTGGGGAACCGGAATTGTGGCCCATAAAAGGCTGCCAAGGCACAGAGGGCGCAGTGAAATGGTGTGCAAACACATTATTGTCACTCCAATAGTAATGGTATAAAAGACCACCCCATGGGGATGATCATAACTCAGCCTCGGAAGTAGTGGAGGGGTGCGGGGGGGACGGGGGGTTTAACAGAGAGACTGGAGGGAAGGAGGGAGTTGGAATAACAATCAAGAAGGAGAAACATGGCATATCAGGACTAAATTTCATAAAGCCTGGAAGATTGGTCACAAGCTCAATTACAGTTAGTTTAAACACATTAACCTTGCGGGACCTGCCGAACGACTCATTAAAGCGAGGAAAAAGCCGCGTCGCATTCGGCGCAACAAAAGACGCGTCTTTAAGTCGCCTTTGAAGACGTTAAAAACCCAATTGACCCGCCGCGCAGCCTTCAAACACAGCCCGTGCGCTCGGCCGGGACTAGCCACATTACGGGTTAATTAACCAATCACACAGAGAGATAAGCATTTGCATAACTAAATGCATCATGTCAGCCAGGTCTGAGGGGCCTGAGTCGGAATCAATTTGGTGTAAAGATTTGCTTAAACAGCTGTGATGTCAGGCCTAAATGCCCGCTTTGAGAGAAGCGATACAAAGAGAAAAGATCTGTTGATCGTTTGTCTCCTCGCTGCGCAGCTACCACGAGCTAAAGCCAACCCAGAATTGATTTGATCCAAGCGTGGCAAACGGATGCAAACAAATTTATTGAGGTTTAACTGTAACGTTTATGGCTTTCGATTACGAGGATTTAATGGGATGTTGTGCAAAGTCGGTTGGGAGGGGGGGGGGGAAGTGAAAATAGCTTGACAAAAAGACTGAGGCGCTTTCTCGCTGTCTCTATCTGGCATCATGTTTGTGCGTCTGGCTCATTAACAAAAGGCGACCCTTTGAATTGGGTCAGCAAAGAGCTACCTCGGAGACCAACAAACTAGTGAGGCAGATGACTGTTTGCATGATTTGTCCCTGAGTGGATACATCAAGCGTACATCGCTGGAGACTGTTTCCACGTCTTCACTGTTATTGATAGGTTCTGTAACCGTGGATGCAGTCAATAGGGAGGCACTACTATATATGCAAATGGAAGCGGGGCCCATCACCAGTGCCACAAAATAACACGACAAATGAAGCCGAATTAGTCGCAAAAATGCTGCGCGTTTGTGTGGCGGCTTGGCTTTTTATGCAAATAAAGGGGAGCAAACAAGGCCAAAAATGGCTTCCGGTATAATTCCAAAAAGCTTCAAGGTAAATACCATTTCCATGCATCTCGTCGCTCACTTGCAAACATGAAATTAAGTAAGAACCCGGCGAGGGCAAAAGCAGTGCATTTATTCATGTTTATGTTTTATTGATGTGCGCAAAGGGAGCTTTCGCCCCGGGAAAGTCAACCAATCATTTCTTCAGATGGGCTCCCCATGCACCCTCCAAGGAGTTGGTTTTAACTCATCCGTTTATCCAAATCTTCTATTCTGGTCTGTCTCTTTTCTCTTTCTTTTCCAGCTTTTCTCACTTGCATCACAATTCCAATGAGGAATACACACACACACACACAGAAAACAGAAAACATTAAAGGCCTGTCAAAATCATGCGCACTTTGACCCCCGCGGGCTGAAAGCCTCCATGGCAACAAGCATGTCGCAGCCGCTCATGCGAGCGCTCTTACATAAACATTTCAGCATGGAGGCAGCGCGTGCACTGCAGCACCACAATGACTGCTGGACCAAATCAAATCTTTCAACAAAAAAAAAGCATCCAACATCAATCTATTTTTTATTTTTTTTTCGAAACAGAAATGCTCAAATTTTTAAAGTGCTTTCTGTGGGACGTGAGAGGCATCTCAACACCACTTTTTTCCTACACGGCCCGCAATTTAGCTATGATTCATATTGTACATACTGCAATACAGCTATTAATAAAATGACACTGCACTTTCTCTAATAACTCGCTTCTAATGGAACCTGTTGCTAACTCAGCCCCCCCCCCCCCCAGTAAAGCCTCATTATGAACCGCCTTCAAATATTATTTCTCGCTAATTGGAGGGGAAAAAAACTAAGCGAAAACACCTTCTGATTGCGCTTTTCCCCTTTTCTCCGAGGATGGCAAGCGGGAAATACGTTGTGAGCAATGCCTCCGCTTTCATGTGGATGCCACACTGTTTTCCAGCCGAACCGGAGGCGACAACTCAAGGTTCTAAATTAATTTCCAGGGACGCCCCACCCGCACCCCAACCGAGTTGATACGAGTGATTGACGCGTGCGTCTTTGCTCTCAAAACATGCACTGATACTTTATTTACTGTACCTTTTGGTGGCATCCACAAAAGTTCACAGCATTTACATTCTCATGAATACTGAAGCTTTCGTGCAGTATACATATGAATATGACGGCTCAGAGTAAACATTCCATGCGGGAATCTCCCGGAAGGAACCTTCAGCTAAAAACCAGACAACTAACAAGTAACTCTAAAGGTGTCAGCGTGCGAACGTCGTAAGATCCAATCAAGCCAAACTCCCCTCCCTTGTCAGCTGACTTCTGGTTAGTTAAGGCAGTAGAGACGGACTGAATTAAACATGACTGCTTTCAAACGTGCATCTCTATCCATCACAGCAGGTTCACAATGCAGTCACGCTAGAAATCACAGAGGAACCAAGACAAGACATGTTTTTCCCACAAAGAAATCTGAGCTACCATACATCACCATGTCCTCACATCTACAGTATATATGTATCAATATATGTATATGTATGTATATACCTGTGTGTACAGTCCCCTCCAAAAGTAATGCCTGTGTCCATTATCAGACACCATAAACTGGCAGAGAATCATCGCTCATCTCGCTGTTTTACCTTTCACTGGCCTTTTAGCGCCTTTGTTGCGAAAGTCGTTGAGTCGCAAGGAGCATTAAGTAATTCCCACGACCGCTGGCTATCTTGAATTAACTAGCTAATTAACATCATTTTCTCACACATTAAGAACATCACAGGAACTCACAGAATTTTCCAAATAAACCCATTTGCATGGATTTCATTCAAGCCTGGCAGAGGAAATAGTGGTGCTCTGCAAACGTCAGGAGGAATCGAACCACAGTGTCTGACAGTCCACAAAACAAACATCCTTTAAGAAAAATAGCGTGATCGAAGGGAGGCCAATTGGACCAAATTGATTATTTGTACTTTTCCAGGGTGAAGACATACACCAGTGAGGCGGTTTTTCATCAAATGAAACATTGCACGCGTCCCGGGAGACGACACGTCGTCTGCTGTGCGTACGTTTGCTCATCCTCATGATTCCTGAGCGCCAATGCTTTGAGCATGAGAGGTTTCAGCAATCAATTCAGTCCATTATGTGGGGGGGGGGGGATAAAATTCATGAAATGGTACCAATGTAAGAGGGTTTTACTTCAAATACAGATCCATTGTGGGAATCCAATGCCGCAAAAACAACAACAGACAATAAAACCGCTAAGATGGACTGATGCAAAGTAGAAAAGTGTCCTGTGGTCCGACGAGTCCACATTTCAAATTGTTTTTGGAAATTGTGGACGTCGTGTCCTCCGGGCCAAAGAGGAAAAGAACCATCCGGACTGTTATGGACGCAAAGTGCAAAAGCCAGCATCTGTGATGATATGGGGCTGTGTTAGTGCCAATGGCATGGGTAACTTACACCTCTGTGAAGGCACCATTAATGCTGAAAGGTACATACAGGTTTTGGAGAACTATATGCTGCCATCCAAGCGATGTTTTTTTCACGGACGCCCCTGCTTATTTCAGCAAGACAATGCCAAACCACATTCTGCGTGGCTTCGTAGTAAAAGAGTGCGGGTACTAGACTGGCCTGCCTGCAGTCCAGATCTGTCTCCCATTGAAAATGCGTAGCGCATTATGAAGCGTAAAATACGACAACGGAGACCCCAGACTGTTGAACAGCTGAAGCTGTACATCAAGCTAGAATCAGAAAGAATTCCACCTACAAAGCTTCAACAATTAGTGTCCTCAGTTCCCAAACGTTTATTGAATATTGTTAAAAGAAACGGTGATGTAACACTGTGGTAAACATGACCCTGTCCCAGCTTTTGTGGAACGTGTTGCAGCCATAAAATTCTAAGTTAATGATTATTTGCTAAAAACAATCAAGTTTATCAGTTTCAACATTAAAAATATTGTCTTTGTAGTGAATTAAATTCAATATAAGTTGAACATGATTTGCAAATCATTGTATTCTGTTTTTATTTGTGTTTAACACAACGTCCCAACTTCATTGGAATTGGGGTTGGAGATGGTCCATTTCCCTCTTATCCAACTAAGGAGGCTGTGATCGCTTGAGCCTGACTTTTCTGTTGCTCGGGTTAATGGCACTGAAATGCATTGAATGCCTTAGGACTGCCTAAACTAGAGCTGACGTTAGCTAGCAGGCTAGGGTTGGTTATTATTCATATTAACACCAGTCAAAAGGGGACTTATGGAAAAATGACTTGGGTTTCTGGTGTTAAACAACCAAGTAAATCTTTTATTAGCTTAATATTTCTGAAAATGTGTTTCTGAGTGAGTTGTTCTCAATTTCTGAAACACTGTTATGTAACGCGTGCATTGCAGTTCGCAGATTCTCGGCACGTTTTAGGTGCAGCCACCCCCGGTCGTCATGGTAACGAAATCCTTGCGTGCTATTGGCCAAACAGTTATGTGGTCACCCTCTCAAGACAAGAAATTGTGTACTACAATTTTTGCGCCTTGGGGTGTTTAGAAAAAGATAGAAATGATAGATCTGTAAGTAGGACATCTAGTAACTGATTCAATTTGTGAAAACAAATCCATGTGTCTCCTTATCAACGATGATGCAACTCTTTAATGTGACTTTCCTGACAATAGCATTACAAGGGATTATTTCCATTTCGAGGTACAAACTGCTTAGCATTTTGGAGACATTCAATAGAACTCAGTCGAAAGTCTTCGCAGAGGCTTCGGAGGGCGTCAGAGCTGAAGCCAACGGGATTTGGTTTGTGTTTTTCTGGCTCACTTATTTGCATTATGCAAAGAGAAAACCGTCTTGACTCTAAAAAGGGTTAACCAACATGAAGTGTAATCTCATTTCGTCCAGCCAGTGTTTACTGTGGCGTTTTAGGAAGAACAGATCAATCACATTCGGCGCTTCCAAAATCTTGTTCCCGTATTTTAAGTTCACAGGGTGTTGGTCACATTGCTTTATAATTCGGGGGGTTAGCAATTGTTTTGAGAAACGCTGACCTACTTTTTTTCTCCTAATTCATTACGTTACTTTCACCGTGGCTGTTTCATTTGACTAATTGCATGAATACAACTGCAGAGAATCACGCAATTGCATCAGTCTGCAGCCAAACGACTAAAACAAGGCTCTTAAGGGTCCGATTGTCAAGGGAAAACCTTTTTTCTAGATCATCAATGACAGTTTGAGGGTAAAAATTGCCCATTTTTGTCCCATTTTGATGACAGAAACATACTTTGAGCTTTAATCAATGATTCGAGTGATTCAAAGTCATTTTACCGTTTAAACTTGGTTTGACATTTCGTGCAAATCAAATCATATCAACTGAAAGATTTCATCAGTCAGTGTGTGTGGATTCTCATCCAAATTTAATGGGAGCATAATACAGGAGAGCACCAACTCATTAAAAGTCCAGGTTGATTTATTTAAAAATATCTTAAAAAAAAAAAAAAAAAAAAAGGCAGAGAGAGGAAGTTACAAATAAAAAGCTAAATGAAAAACTAATCTCCCAGGCGGATGGATTAAGGAAATGTAATAACCTTTACAGTCATGTATACCAGTCGTAATTGCACAAATCATAGCGCTTGAACACGGTGAACCCAACAAAACAGACACTTTCAGGAATAACAAATCAGTGAAAAGTGCACTCGACACATAAACACGCCTTTGGAGTATTAATATTGCACGGCTGTACAATCAAATGTTATATTATTTAATGACATGCAGTGGAACAATTTGGCATTCAACCAAAGACGTCCGTCAAAATATGCCTCTGAAGTCAAATGGAAACTCGGAAGTTGAATGTTTATTGTGTGTGACGTCACACCAGACCTCAGTAAACACGAGCTGTTTTGCTTTGCTGCAAAACAAAAAGAAACATGGTTAAAAAAAAAAATCCCCCCAAAAAATCTAAAATATTAGAAAAATCTGCAAATTGGTTAGTCCTCTAATTCACTTTACATTGCTCCTAAAAGAAAAATCTTTTGGAAATCTTTGGACGTACCACTGTGTACCAAAAGTTACAATTGTGTGTAAAGTTCAAAACAATTTGATATATGGTGCGGTATTTAAACGGGGCTTATTCGTGTCACATCCCTATTGATGAAGATTCCCATTTACCCCAATAATCATTCATCAGGCTAATGTGTCTGTCATGTCGTTCGCCGACAAAGGGTTTGATTTACACATTGTCATCATATCTTAATAACCTTGGATCCATATTCATTCCCTCCTTTATGAACACTCGCTTGGTCTATAATGTTTTGCTTTTCAAAGCAAACGCAACCTGTCATTTTAAAGCATTTGCGCCGAAGAAAGCTATTGAGTGAAGTTTTGTGGGGGGCCTTTAAACGTGTCACTGTGTGTTTGGAAGCGCTCCATCATCATCATTTGATTTCGCCGCAGCCTTGTGTGGCGCTTTAAGCTCGCACTTTTGTGGCGTATGAAAACAATCATTTTTTTCACCTGAAAATTTCATTTTCGTCACGTCAAACTTGTGTGCGCCAGCGACCCGAGCCCTGTTTTAACATGACGGCAAATGCAAATCACACAAATAAAACTGGATTGCAAGGTTAAAATGGCACAAATCTGAATTTTTGGTTCTCAAGTTGTAAACTTCGGATACACGTCATATCTAAGTCGGCTAACTTCACATCAGAATACGGCCTCCTCCAAATGTGGATCAAAAAATCTGATATATATTGAATATCTATCACTGTCACTGCAGCCTAAATAGACAGAACGGATATACATTGTCAATGTCAGCTGGATGTCATCAAAATACAGTAATCAGTGACATATACACATCTGCCCAAATAACACAAATAAACATTTAAAAAGATCCACCTGAAATGTAAACGACAGAAAAGTATGGACAATTAAATATGGTCTTAATACACTACATTAGAGGCATGTCAACCCTTCAAAAAGTAAAATAATTGCCAGTGGAGTAATATGGAGTTTAGCCTCACTTTAATCAAAGGTGCAAAAGAGCCCAGCCCTACTAAACACTATGTAATGTTCAATATTTTTATTACGGTTCCCCCATTACATCGCGCTTAATTGTTTGTGCATTATACAGACAAGTCAGTGTAGTGCCGCAACATGGCGGGCAGCAGTTACGTCTCCTGGAAGAGAGGCAGTGGAATTAAGAAGCGAGAAGACGACGCAGAGAAGGGCCCGAACTGATCTCCATTAGTATTTCTTTTATTTATTCCCACAGACGGGAGAGAATGTATGACTGTGAGTTTTATGGTATGGCGTTTGTATGTTTGTGCTCTGTGTATTAAAGTAGAAGTTGTTTGATTACTATTTTCCATTTATTTTCCATCTATGGCATTTTGCATTTTATGTTAGCATTAAGTTAGCGGAGTTTATAATATGGTTTGGTTTAATATTTTGGTGTTTAAATATACAGTGCTTAGTTCGCTTTAGTTTTAGTCGTCAATTCTACAGAAAACAAACAAAGCAAACACACTTTGCCTCTTATTTGCAAGAGTCAAGAGCCAAGAGTCTTCTTTTCATTTCCTAAAAGTTTGACAGCAAGAGAGTGACACTAGATGCTAACGAATACTTCAAATGTGCGTTTTAATAAGTTAAAATGTGTTTAAAGCATGTGGGAGGGGTCAAACTATAATAATAATAATAATAAAAAAAGATGATGTCGATTTTCACATATCGCGGGTTGGACTGGAATGTATCCCCCCACGATAAATGGAGTTTTACTGTTATAAATGGGTCACTTGAAATGTATATGGAGATAAAATGTCAAAAGAATATATACATATATATATATATATATAAAACCATTTAGTTGGAATTGGATACGGAAGTGTAAATCTAGCAAGGCAGAGAAGCACTCATCAAGCGTTAATCAAGTCATCTCCTGATGTGACTTTCAAACTCACAAGTTTCCCAATCAAAATAATGCATAAATTTGTTTTCACAACCTAATCACAGAGTTACCGCCGACCACCAATCGTTATTAAACTAATTAATCACATGCAAACTTGTCAAATAGGGTCCTACGCCCGCTTTGTGGCTTTGATTAATTAATTGAAGCGAAAGCGTGCGTATGTGCGTGCCGAGGCAAATCAAGCAGCCAACATCAAATTGAAGGTAGACCTTGATATGCACTTTGGGATAAAACTACAGTCTAAGTGCAGGCGACGCTGACGTGATGCATGCACGCAATCGCCAAGCACAAATGATTAATGAAAAAAAGGGACAACGCGCATGTGCTTTGAGGGGCATAATAAAGTGGTATTTCTTTGAATGATTTCTAGAGGGGCGGGTGGGGGCAAGGCAGGGTCACTGTAAACCCGAAGCCAACACCATCAAGGGAAAACGCAGCAGTTTGTCTCGGCAAACGCAGGAAAATGAAGCCCACCCCGGTTGCTTCTTCTTGCCTGCGGTCGCCTGCAGCGTCCCTCAAACTCGGGGAAACCGTTTCCATCAGCGGCTTACAATCACATTCAGCGGGCAGCGAGGCCACGCCAGGCTCGACGACAGCTGGATTAATGAACACGTGCGCTGTGCTGACAGCCAGAGGAGCCACCGTAGTGCATCAGGAAGACAAAAAAAGACAATAAAACATCTTGACACAGTGGTAGCCAACCTTGACTAAACTAAACACAATACAAAATGAATTACTTTGTGTATTGAAAACCATCACACAGCTTTGCCTTAGGGAAGTCCGCTTAGCTTAATGCTAACAAACAATGCAAAATGCCCTAGATGGGCTATCAAATAGCATTGGTGTTATACACCTTCAACTTACTGATATTGGAACACAAACGGTGATGCAACATATGTAGACAGATAACATAATACTCACAAGCATATATTCTTTATCCCTTGACTATTACTCTTGCTTACTTAGGAGTTGTGACCATCTACATATAATCATTCCATATCTATCTATCTATCTATCTATCTATCTATCTATCTATCTATCTATCTATCTATCTATCTATCTATCTATCTATCTATCTATCTATCTATCTATCTATCTATCTGTTTGTCTGTCTGTCTGTATAAAAATGTGTATGTATATTAATGTGTGTCTACATTACACTGCCCTCTGATGTCCAGAAGGACCAGTACAATGTCCATTGAATTGAAGCAAAAAGTCTTGGGCCGGATACAACCGATTGCGCTGATGATTATGTGCCAAATGGCCGCGTGTAATGTCAGCGGTGTCACCTGTGATGACCAACCAGCGGGGAATTGTCACAGCACGCATACTGAGCGCTAGTATTCATTTTTAGTTTTTAATGTTACCATGTGACAGCACGGCATACTAGTGGTTAGCACATCTGCCTCACAGTTCTGAAGTTCGGGGTATGAATCTCGGCTCCAGGCCGCCTTTTTGTTTTGCTTTGGTACAACTATTTGCACTCATGTTCACGCCTCACGACAATTTGTCGTGTTCAATGAACATAACGTTGGTGTCTAATCAATCAATCAATTATGATTTTCTCCAATACACAAGTGTGGAAAAGGACAGTTGGAGGAGTTAACACAACGTAATTGGAAACATGTTTATATGGAATGATTAAGCCTTTAACATGAATGTCATAAATTTGTCAAGCATGATGACGATAGCATCGATGGTATCAGTCAACAAAAATGTATCCTTCTGATTTTGCCACGCTTGTCAATTTTACAGTTTTGAGTAAATCTGAAGATGTCTGTTTTTGGGAAGTTATAGGAAGAAAAAAAACACTACACAATGTGAAAGAGGTGTCAAAATTAATCGATCATCAAATTAATCAACTACTATTTCGATGTAATAATCGATAGCCTAATCGATTCTAAAAATATTTGATAGTGACAACCATACAATGTATATTTTGTTAAATGAATACTTCTCTGAAAGGGTCTATAGACTGAGCATAGCTTACTTACTATATAACGTGATTATAGCCCCCACAACCCTGTGATGATGACAATCACAAATGCAATTTTCCAATACAGGATGCCACAGGAGGGAAATGTTCAAATATTCAAAGCGCTCGTCACTGATTTCCATCAACTATTCAGGATCCAAATCAGTTTTAGGTCAAGGCTATGTAAAACATATTATCACTTTAGGCTGAAATTATAACCAACAAAATACCATTAATGTCCAAAGATGAAAAACTGTGGTAAAAGGAGCATTTTTTTTTTTTTTTTTCCCCCCCTCAGCTATAACTGAAACCAGTGGCGTTCGTTGCACTTTTCATCATCCATGTAACCAACTCAAAACTCCGGTCAAGCGCCTGTGTGAATTGGGAGCGCCTTCCATTTGATTTTACGGATCAAAGAGTCTCCGTGCAAGCAGGCCTGGCATGTTAAATGGAACGCGTCGTCTGTCTAATGATGCGGCTTTAAACACAGGTGTCCTCCAGTGCCTTGCCATTTCCCCTCCTTTTATTGTCTATTCATAAGAATGTGATTCCATGCAACAAATAACGGCCTGGCTCTGATATTAGGTATTGCTCATGTCGCCGCCACCCTAAAAGTCTGATCTGGACTCCAGCTAGAGGCGAGCGAAGAGACGACAGAGCTGACAGATTGCTTTGACTCGCTTCACCTTTGGACAAAACGAGACATTTCGATGCACATGGCAAATAAAGACCCTCCATCTCAAAGATTCTTTAGTGCAACATAAAAAGTATAATTGCGGCAACAGAAGCAAGGGGAAGGGCAGGGCTATCAATAAGGCTCGGTGCTTATCTGCATCGCGGCGTTCCCACTTTGCTCAGCTGTCTTTCCAGGAGTAACAGCGGCCAAGTACCGTCAGGACCAGCAATTTACTCACATGCCAATAATATGTTGATTACCCAACTCTCAGCTGGTGTGACCGGGGGAGAGGGGGTTTGATGAGGAGGGTCAGCGAGGTCCCTGAGAGCCACATGAGCTGATGTGCTTAAAAATGAAAAAAACATAAAATAAGAAATCCACACGGTCATATCACAGCTCCTGAGCGTCGAAGTGAGGGGGAAGATTGAAATATTGATTCAGGCAGCAAGATATTTGCAGCCAAGTGCCACCTTTTTTTGACACACTTAATGGCGCACATGAGCTTATATATATATATATATATATATATATATATATCCAGACCATGCTGTCAGTGCAGACACACAAGGGATAGCCACTCAATTCGTAATCATTAACAATTTTGATGATAACATAGAATTCAATCTGTGCTCAGGACCAAAACCAGAAACATATTTTCTCGCACAAATTTACAATAATGTGCAAAACAATGAGACATAGTTGATAAAAAATATTCTTGAACAATCAGGTTATTCAGTTTCTCCATCACTTAACTGATATAACATTAACTTAGAACAATGAACGTCGGCTTGATGATAACATTATACAACACAATGGGTGACCCAAAATGACATGGGGCCCAACATAGAGCCATAGTGATTGTTGCTTTCATTTCAAATGGAGGCACTGTGACTTTCACTACTTGGCAGCTGGCAGCAGATGGCCCAAGTAGTTTGTTGCCTAAACGGGCTGTTGGCTAAAAATAATTTCCAGGTGTTGAGATGAAAATAGATGGATTTGATCTTTTCTACTTGGGCAGCACTGTGAACAAAGAAGCATGTGCTTAGGACACGTGACTCACAGTCTAGAGGTTCTATAGGGAGCTAGTTTGGGAGTCTTAAAATACAATATTGTGCATACATTTTCATCAGCATTCATCCGCTTGCAAATATTGGTGCGTTTTCAGGCATGTTGAGAAGCATCAAAAGGTGATTCGTTCGTAGCAATAATATCATTAACAATACCAAGAGGGGCGTGAGACTGTGTGGTGCTCGGGCCCAAAATACATCACTGTTGTCTTAGGACTCAAATGGCTTCTGGTAATGCTTGTGTTTCCCCAAGACTTGGCTCGAGAGCATGCACCATTTTGCCCTGCCAACGGCAGTATGGTAGAATGAGTAACCTCCAGGGTTGAATGATTGGCCCAATGGAGTCCATGATTGAAGACTGTACATTAAGAGACAGACATGGACCCCTATTTGAGACCTCGTACATGCAGTTAAGCATGAAGTCACAGGGGAGTTCATGATCAGTTTCCCCAATCAAGACTGAATCAATGCAATTAAAGTCAGAGTGCTTTCATGTCATGTCAATCCCAGAAATCAAACAGTACTGCAAAGTCCGATTTGCACACTGATTGGTATCAAATCGGAACCGCTTTTTCCATTATATTGCCCCCCCCCCCAACCACCTCACCCATCCCCCGCTGTGAGCTATCACATCTTTGCTAACATCTAAGGCCCCCCCAAACAAGAGCACGGACGGACCACTGCAATGAAGTCTTTTTCCTTCAAATGTCCCCCTTTAAGATTGGATATATTATCAGTAATTTACATCGGATGTAGCCCGATCGCCAACATCTAGTCGTAAAATGCCATCAATTTTCTCGCTGCAGCCTCGGGAGCACTTTTGGGACTGCGGGAAGGGTTCCGAGTGTATAAATCTAAAATTATGTGCGGGAGAGAGTGACAAGCACATCAGTGATGATCCAATGAACAGTGTCCCACAGTACAAAAAGGCCATCTTTGCTCAAGGCGTCTCGTGGCAGCCACGTATTTCACCACGTCGCCCACTAATCAGATCACATCAGGTGTATTTTAGGATTTATTGACTGGAAATAATATAAAAAGGACATAAACCTCAAAAGTGAATACAACCAGGATGGGTTTTAAGGATATCTCAGTTCTGTGAAGTAATATTTGCATTTTGGGGATAACACAGTGCTATTTTTACCGTTTCTAGGACACCAATATATTCAGATGTGGCCCCCTGATTAATGTTGCTGCCACACACAATTGTGTCTAGTGAGCTTTGGCGACTACCTGAGGGGTGGTGGGGGTGGGGGGGGGTGAGCTCCCTTCCTTTTGTACAAGTGGCGTTTTAAATTGTTTATATAGGATTAGCCCAACTCTCCATGAAGACATGCCCTTGCAGAGAGTGCAAGAGTGGGCCATCAACTAAAGTGGAACTCACATGTGGACCAAGATTAATTCGCCCCCAAAGGTCAAAGTTTCTCATCTTGATTGGAGTTACAGTGAGAGATTGTTGCTTGATTGTTTCCATGCATAATTGATAGTGTGTGATTGCCTCCCAAACACCTGTCATCCCATAACTCTGGTGTCATAATTCACCGGCTGGGGTTAAATGGGCTTTTTCAAGTCAAGCTGCGTTAGAATAAATGATGGCACGACAGGTTGGAGGCGAAACCAATTTCCTTTACGCACAGCAATCATCACCGTTTGGTAAGCACGTGCACTAAATGGTGCATCCAGGACAACAACACAACACGTGTTGCTCTTTTCAGGGCTGTATTGAACAGAAATGTAGCCATATTTGGAGCAGAAATGCGCATTTACGCACAGAGACGTCCGTGCGTAAACATCCCACATGGATATAAATCAACGGTCAACTATTCAGTCCAGACTTCGAAATAATAAGCATTGCGCTCAAATGTGGAAACTCACGCTGCTGTTGTGTCCGGACCAGTGCACCATCGCCTGGTTGTGTGCAGAATCTCCCGACAGAGCAAAGGTAGAGGTGTCCAGGTAGGGATCGCTTTGCCTCGGGTAAGAACCTTTGGCTTCGTCGCCGGCGCGCCGGTATTCGGTTCTCGAGCTGGAAACCCCTTGGGCGCTCCTTTTACGCACATGTCTTATCTCAGAAAATGCGTTTTCTCGGATTGGTTCCGTTTTCGGCGCCTCGTTCCCAAGTCCTGCCTTTCCACCCCACTTTTGCTCGGAGTTATCGTCCGAAACTTGGAACGAGACTCCCGCGCCCGTTTGACCAACGCGAGGCTCCAGCCGGTGAAAGCTCCTGTCCGCTGCAGAACTTACACCCGCCTGAGCCCCGAACTTGGCGTGAAAGGCGTGCAGGAGGAGGGCAAACAAAAGAGAAAAAGTACCACACGACCCAAGTCCCATTGTGCTCGATTCTTCCACCCGGGGAGTCAGTCGCAACTTGTCAAATATTCGCAGTCGCATCTGTGCGCGTAAAAAAAAAAAAAAAAAAAAAAAAAAAAGAGAGAGAAAAAGAGCCAATCGACGAATGTGGGTGGGGTGGGAGGGAACCGCTCGATGTATAAACCCGGACTTGGTCAAAGTGACGGAGCGGTTGGGGAGGTGCGGCGGCTGCTGCGCGTCAAGCGGGCGCGCTGATGGAGGGTGAGGAAGAGGGAGCGCCTGCAGGAAGCCTCGGCGCGTGCATCGCTGCACGCTTGCATGGATGCGACACATGAAATCTTTTTTTGTTTTTGGTGGCGACAGTATCATTTGAAGCTGTCGCTCAACTTAAAATGCACTCCGGTGAATCCTGGGTTGCAAAATTGCTACATAACATTGGTATGGCTCGAAGTGCATTCCTGTGAAACCCTAAATCAACTTTTTTATTGAAATGAATTAAAACTGGTGCTACGAAAAGCCCCAGGCCTAAAGGTCCCGAGAAGCAAGAGCTTTGAACTCTATCACCTGTCATCTGTGTGACTTCTGGCGCCATATTTTACAGTCTTCTCTGAATCAATATGCTATTGATATATATGAAAAATACGTGAAATTGTCCCACACAAAACAGTGGCTGAATATAGCAAAACACATCAAGGATCAAGAATACCAACACAATTTCGACCTCCCTTTTTACAGCCTTGATGAAATCAGTCGGTTTTCCGGTGGGCTGTGATGTCTCACACAAATGAGCCACTGCTCATCCGCTCTCCTCCGGCAGGGTGCTCCAAAGCAAGTACGGTATAGCTTTTTGTTCCCGTGACGATCGGGGACAGAGTTGTTTTGCCCCCCGATCTTTGTAAAGGTATCAATCGTATTTTCACTCGTGGAGGGAGCACTTCATCAATAATCAATCAGGCCGGATTTGAGCATTTTTCCTCTCCTGCGATTAAAGTCAGCAAAGGTCTGATTATCGGATATGTCTCGGAGAATGATTTTTTCCTCCCCAAACTGCTCGGAAAACAGTAGGGTTCGACAACCGTAACTGTTAAACCTGTTCGCTATTTATGATGGCAATCCAAAAGGGAAATGTGAAGGGTGCTGTAGTGTGTTTTTGATTGGAAAGGAAGGAAGATGTTGTCTGGTTATTTGTGATTGCAGTATTTTATATTTTGTTTTGTGTACGGTTTGTGTCCATCACATTTTACAATTTTCTTTAGTTGTCATCAAGTATAACAGCACACTTTTTTACCTCTCACTTTACAGTGCCGAAACGATTCGGAGGTTCTCTCAAGCTCGCCCTGTTGTCGGACACAAATAGCAGGGCAAGAAGTTATGGCGCAACAGTTAGCCTAGCTTTGTGTATTTATTCTTCTTCTACTACTATTACTACGCTCTCTCTCCTCTTTCCATCAGTCTGGTTGCATTATGGCACCATGCTGCCACTCACAGGTCAGTCTTAGTACTACAAGAGACATTGTTATGCGTGTGGTGTAGTGTTGGTCATCTTGAGTGCGCCGCAAACTACAGTAGAAGAACACATGGCGAATAAAAAAAAAATATATATCAGTGAAGATAGTAAAATTCAGTACGTGTGTACCATTTATTTGGCGGATTACACTTGTCAATTAGTGTGCGGATATGTGCACGTGGCGCATGCAGTGGACACGCTGCCATATGCTGATAACGTTCCGGATCCAACAACACAGTAGCTCTGCTTAGCTTTTACCTTTGATATGATGGTGTTTTAGTGTAGTCCAGCTGTCACTTGCAAGAAAATAACAGAAAATAGCAGGTTTTGATGGGTGGGCAGGCACTTTCGAGACAAATATTTGTGTACAAGCAATTAAAGTTATCTTTCCATAATTTTGTTCCCTTTACTGGAACCAAAAGAATCCTGAAAGAAATGAGACTTATTATAAAAACAAGAGTAGTATTTTATGGAAATGAAAACAAATTTGCATCAGCCGACCACGAGAGACGCATTGCGTGTGGTTCGAGGATAACAAGTGCATTCTTGTATCACAACAGGATGAGAAATGTAACTCTTATGACCTTGTAATGCAACAAGCAAGTTACATCCACAATCGTGATTACTTTCGGTCAACGTGTCGTCGTTGGCCAAAGGCTATAGCCGAGTATCCTGCTGTGACAAGTAGCGACAAAGCCTGTTAATGCGACTGAGGTCGCGTTCATCGAATGACCACAACGCATTCTCCTCTCACCGGGCACTTCATTAAGTATAGCACAATCTAATGAGATCCTGCACAAGAGCTCGGTCAAGATATTAGTAGATTGCTCCCATGCACGCAAACAGTCCAGTACACAGAAGACAAACAACAAGCTCCTGTTAATTGGTTCTCCTAGTTGTATTTCCCCTCCAATCCAGAAGGTAACAGAAAAACCCAGAACACTAAAACATTGTAACCCTTTGCTCTTGGCAGGGGGAATAATAAGCCTACTCAGTTTCGACACTAGTAAAAGTGAATTTAAAAATAGTAGTAGCCTAGAACTGGACATCACGCTGAAATCTGATCAGATGATCAGTATTTGCTTGTTCTGCCATGTTTGAGATCCAGATCTGAGATAAGACAGGTAAAATAGGTGAACTATGTAAACGAGATTAGATCAACTGAAAATAACATCTTGGGTTAGTTTACAACACACTTGGCTCAAGTTAATTATCATGTAGTTCTGTAATCTTAGTCAGTTGATTATGTTTTAACTAAATGTATATTCACTGAATAAGACCAACAATATTAGTTGTATTGTACCTTACGTCGCAATGGTCCACAATCAAACAGGTTTAGATGAGCCACTTCCTGTTTCTCCACCAATCCGATTGTGCCTGTGGGTCAAACCAAGTGTAGGGAAGTCGTTGCAGGAGTTTGTTAAACTATACTTGTATTTTAGCTTGGTATATTTTGGTAATATTTCACAATGATATGCTATCGTGAGTTGGTAACTAGTTTGGTAATAATTGGGGTTGACCAAGTGGGACTTTGACACACGTATACAAAAAACAATCAAACAAACAAACAGTTTCCCTTCTTTCAAAATAGACATACCTAGCAAGTGATTCCTCCATTTTAAAATCGCAGCTTCATCCACTCTGGTAAATTAACAGAAATGGGTAAAGTTCCTTTACTATACCTATACATTTTAGCTACACGAGGTAGAGTTGTACATACAAAGTGTCACTCTGCATCATATCCGTTGTAGCTTAAGCGCTAATGTTGGGAATCTTTGCATTAGCCCCTGTCATTGGCCACAAGAAGATGCTAGTTTTGGTACAGGTGCCAAGCTAACCTTTTTTTTTTTTTTTTTTTTTTTTGCTAGCTTGGTGTGGTATTGGCCTTGTGTGTGTTTTGGAACATTTGCTGAAGTTTAGCTTCCTTGACATCATAATGGTGGCAAACTGAGACAATGCTACCAGTTATCCAGCTGCCCATTTCCTATAGTGCTTGTCCTTATGAGTGCTGGGAAATAACGAAGTATAAATACTTTTCTACTGTACTTAAGTATATTTTTTCAGGTATTGGTAATTCACTTGAACATCTATTTTTCTGACGACATTTTACTATTACCCTGTACTTTTACCCCCCAAAAACATATGTAATTCCTTTTTTTTTTTCTTTTTTTTTGTCTTTGTCAAGATACGCTTGTTAAATTTTTCAACCTCTGGGGATGACGACAAGATGTAAGTTCTGAATTAGATCGCCTTCCTGACACAACCCAGCCACTATTTATCCAGTTTTGGGACCAGCAGCGGCTTGGTCTTGGGGTACTGGCTGAGAATTGAACGCTTATGGTCTGAAACAGACGTGCTAATCACTTGCTAGGTAAATATTTGTGTGCTTCTTTTATTTTGCCAACTTTACACTTCGCATACTGGTCATTTGACAGGCCTGTAATTATTCTTTGTTTGAGTAGCGGTTGGTGTACTGTTAAAAAAAAAAAAGTCTTAATTACATTCAGTTGCTTCAAGGATCCATTGTACTGCTCTGTGGATGAACTCTGGGTTGCACAAAGCAACAATCTTCTGAGCAGTAAGAACAGATTTTGTCGGTCGAAAAAAAAAAAAAAGAACATTCGCTGTCCTTGAAATCCATCCATCCATCCATTTTCTGAGCCGCTTCTCCTCACTAGGGTCGCGGGCATGCTGGAGCCTATCCCAGCTGTCATCGGGCAGGAGGCGGGGTACACCCTGAACTGGTTGCCAGCCAATCGCAGGGCACATCGAAACAAACAACCATTCGCACTCACAGTCATGCATACGGGCAATTTAGAGTCTCCAATTAATGCATGTTTTTGGGATGTGGGAGGAAACCGGAGTGCCCGGAGAAAACCCACGCAGGCACGGGGAGAACATGCAAACTCCACACAGGCGGGGACGGGGATTGAACCCCGCACCTCAGAACTGTGAGGCTGACGCTCTAACCAGTCGGCCACCGTGCCGCCGTCCTTGAAATCTGCAAGTACAAAAACAAACCAATGCACTGACACCAGGTCCTCACCTTTGAATCTTGTAGACAACAGAGAAAATCAAGTTGACAGAAAAAGTACTGGCCGCCGCCGTCGTCCTTCCCACCGGGATCATATCTTGGTCAACATTTTTTATTTGCCGGAGTCCGATTCTGTACAAACAAAACTAGATTTATACAACGCGAAGGCTGCGGGCAGCAGGTGCTACTGATGCAGCTCGGCCACACTCTCTCCGCAGGCCATCCTCCGCCGGAACGCCTCGCCAATAATTGGACTGATCACTCTCTGTTTACTCATTATGCTGCAAAGATGAAGTGGCTTGCTCCCAAATAAAACTGTGGCAAGCTGGCAAAGGGAAGTGGAACCTCCTCCATCGGTGTCTTACCCTAAAACCCGTCTCTAGCCAGCGATATGACCCACGTCTGTTCAGTTTGTGTCGACTGTCAGAAGTTGAGAATGATTGTAGGGATGCACATTATAACTGATACCAAGTTGGTCGATTGTGTGAAATTGATCGTTCATGATCTTAAAAAATAATAGAGGTTTTGTTGATATCGTTGCAACTAGTTTGCATTCTGAAGAACAATATATTGTATATATTATTTGATATACTGTATAACATCCATGCTGTGACACAATTAATCTGAGCAGCATTATAGTGCTCAGAAAGACACTGGACATGGAAACAGCTCACCCGCGACCCTAAACTAAGCATTATAGAAAATTGTTGGATTAAACCAAAAAGCTAAACAAGAGAAACTCGAAAAACAATTACAAATGAAATTGAAACAGGGAAATGGTTCATTTTCTTTTATCTGGGCTATAATATCGCATCTTAGAACACAATATGGAGTACTAGATGAGACAGCAGGTTTGTTGAAGAAGAAAAAAATGCGCAGGGTTCCCAGTAATTGCAACAACTACATTCAGCGTAATGTCTTTACTTGAAACCAGTTCGTGGCGCAAAAAGGTTGGGGACTGCTGCACTGTGCTGGGGGAAAAAAAATAAATCACTGACTGACAATGTCATGATTAATCGACTTTCAACATATTTTAGTTGACAGCAAAAAATGTTTAGTCGTTCGACCCCAAGTTAATATTATACCGGTTACTCACCATGAGGTGGTAGCAATCCAAATGAGGGTTTATTTTTCCGAACCTTCCTCTGCCGACCTGAACTGAACTGTACTGCTTAGAATCATGTCTGAATAACCCGAATTCAACTTTGGCGGGGAGAGAGCGCTATAAAGCACTGACTGTGCTTGTGTATGAAAGTTCTAAAAGTGTCTTTAGGAATGGGGAGATATCTCCTGGTGGATTGATGTTGATAACAAGGAAGTATCGCACATCTTCCAGGGTGGAGTACATGCCTGTGTGGTAAAAAAAAATTAAAGACCGTGAGGCTGAGCAGTGTGTGCGGCAGTGTGGTTCGCTCTCCATTTTTTTTTTATGTGCTTCTCTCTCCGGTGTAGATCATTAGCAAGATTATCAGATGCAATCATCTCATTCTGGTGGCGCATAACTCAGGCAGCCGTCCTCTCTTGCCTGTGTCTCTTGTGACGCAAACTCAAAAGCTTTCTGGACAAAAATCCCATTTGTGCATCTGCTGTCTGCCTTCCCAAGCTTGTTAGTTCCAACACTTCAGTGATCCCGGCGGAGGCACTAGGACGAGCCATAATGGCCATCATCCAGACAGCTCGCGCTCGCATACGGGGGTTCAGCAGCAAGGTGCACTTCCCGCTATGGTTATACCCACGCTGTTAAAAAGGAGAAATGTCCTTTTTGTTATTGCAAATGACAAAATGTCAACTGGAAAAATTGTCTTTTTACAATCTCTGCGGGAGGAGGACTTTATGATAGTTTGCCACTATAGTACAACCTTCCTCGTTGTGGCATTGGCGCATATTAACGTATTCATTTTGCTGACAAGACAATAACAAAACAATCACTAGCTTTGCCGCAATGTCATCTCCCGCTTGTCGCGTTTGATCACAAATACTCGGATGAGCTTATTTCCTTATAATGTTAACTCCTCGGAATATTGCTTCAAGAATTCTGTGGTAATTTATTGCAACTTGGAACTGATTTTTATAGTTTGGCCGCAGCGGCTATCTGCGCTTATGTTAAAGTAATTGCTGAGATTTGGGGGACTCAGCACATCACTTCAACAAAGTCAAATGTGAAGGGGCGGGGGGGTCTTTATAGGAGAACGTGAGTCCATGAGCACATGAGTTTTGTTTGGCGCCATTAAAACTGACACTGGACTTGCAAACACTCATAGGGGAACTTTTAAAGCAGAAGGCTACTGGAAGCGTACAATTTGGAATGAGACCAAAATATTTGGAGAGTCACATCAAACTTTGTGGTTTCAACAGCACAAAATGCACAGGACCTTTGTTCAGTGAGCATCAGATTAACTCTGTACATTTCTTGCTTTTTCTTTGGAGAGTTTTACAAATGTTGGCTTGTGTCCCAAAAGATGTACAAGTACATGCCTCTGAAAAAAATCTTTTTTTTTTTTTTATGGTTTTGAAGTTTTACAAGGTATGCAAAATGTAAAAAAAGAAAAACATACATGTAAAATGTATAACAAACTAATAGTGCTTTTCCTTCTTCTTTAAAGTTCAGACTTATATTGTTTTTACCTTTTAAATCATTTCCTATATAGCTAGCGGATGGTTTGTCAGCTGCACAAATCTGAGAACAAAAATGGCACAACTACCAATCAATCAAATTGAAGGCAGTATAAGAACAGAGATTACTCAGCAGGTAACATTCTGTACACATGGAGCAAATTAGCACCATTAGCATCCACTTATAGAGACGTTTACCTGAAATTCAGTCATTATTTGGTATGAATATGGACCACAGCAATTGGATTTATACTGTTTACTGTAGATCACAATGTGTGCCTGTAGTTCCATTCATAAAATACTGTATTTATAGCATACAGGTCATGATGCTGTCACTGTTCTTTTTTTTTGGGGGGGGAGGGGGTCTTCGTGTGTTTATTGGCATCATCCGCTTATTACCCACTGCACCTACAGTCAGGACAGAATAGTGTTGACAGCAATTTCATTTTGGCAAGAACAATCTCACAGCTCAGCTATCGACCCAGATCGCGCTAGTGATGTTAGCATTCTGAAAAAAACGCAGGTCTAGAGCTTGCCGAAATTGTCATTGGGTGGCAACTGGTGTTGAATGCTTTCCTCCGCAGTCTTGTTTAAAAATAAAAATAAAAAATAAAAAATTCTGCCTGAGTGTTTCCAAGTCACCGACTGGTTTTATGTTTTTAAAGAGGTGTTTTTTTGTTTTTGTTTGTTCATTCATTATTATTATGAGTTTATTATTCTTCAATTCAGTTTCTGAGTCACCGACTGGTTTTGTTTCTAAAGAGGTATATTTTAGTCATTATTCATTTTTTTCCCTTGTTTTATTTTCAAATTACAAATTTGTACAGCACTTGGTCTTAGCTGTGTGTTTTTTGTTTGTTTTAAGTGCTCTATAGACAAAGTCGAGTTGAGTTCTAAGAGAATGTGCGTTATCAGAGGAAGTGCTCATCCGCCTCAACCTGGCCAGTTATTGAGACCAACAGGTACGATGAAATCATCATAAGGCAGCACCATTAAATCTTAATGAAGATGTTTATGTATCGCCACTGGAGAGCAAACGGCATCTGTTTTCAAAGGCACTGTACATTTTCTGACCCACTTTGGCAAATTATACCCCGCATCTGACTGTTAAAGTGAGGACACACTCAAGCGATTGTTATGCAAAGGTTAGTTTGACTTGTATAAATGAACCTTTAATCTCACTTGAACCGTATCCAATTTGTTAGCGTAATTCCGCTAACTGTGCAGGGAGCTTTTTTCTTTCCTTCCCTTCTCAAGGGAGAAGACATGTTAGCGCCTATTCTATCCACTGAATGGAGTCTGCCATTGTCAGGCAGATAAAGCCAGTGTTGAATCGCTAAAGGAACGCTTAAGTGTAATGAAAGCAACCAGAGATTTTGAGCATACAGTAATTCCATTAGTAAATGGGAGAGTGAAATTTAGAGGGCATTATTAAGGTGAAACAACACAGCGAGACGGATGACTTTGGTCAACAACTTTATTTGCAAAGACAACAGTGTTCAATTGTTAGTACCTCCACTAAGAAGGTTATAGAACTCCAACTCAATCGCAACCCTAGTGAGGATAAGCGCTGTAGAAAATGGATGGATGCATATAATATATGCCAACAATGTGTATTTAAGAGAACTTTGAATCTGGTTACAAAGTGATCACCAACGACTGGCCCGGGATGCATATTACAACATTTTCAGACGTTTTTGATCATGTTGTCTTGACGTGAAAGCAGAAGTCCAAGGCTTTAGAATGCCCCAATTATTTTCAGCTTTTTTAATTGAAATTCATGCCGGTCACTGTCACGTCACTCTGAAATGAAAGCGCAGAACAAATAAACTATTGAAGTTACAAAAGAAATCATGAAAATCAATTTATTAACAAATGTATTAGAAACTTTTGGCTCAAACAGCTGAACGCACTCGTGGCATTCTTTCGACAATGGAAATGGAATATTCCTTAGAAAGTTCTTCCCAACTCTGTTGCAGAGGTTTCCATCAATGCGTTGTTTTGTATTCACTGTTTTGTCCCTTTAATCCCAAACCAACTCGATGCGGTTTAATTCAGGAGACTGCCTTTTTGTATAAATCAGAAATTTTGAAATTCTTTTTCAGTTTTGGATGACCTCTGATAGTTCACCACCATTTTAATGTATTCATTAGACTTGAACTGCTAGACTTGCAATTAAAAAAAAAAAAAAAAAAAAAAAAAACTGGAAAATGTGGTGTTTTCTAAAACGTTGGACTGGTAAGGTTTTTGTATTGGTAAATTTGTAAAATAGGTGGGTTTTGGAGTACAATGTTTTATTATAAACTTATTGTAAAATACTCAACTATATGTATATACTATACGAGTCTTATTTTTAAAAAATATTTTCTGATACTGCTACTATTTATATTACTGATAATCGGTATTATTCATAATCAATTTTACCTTTCAAGAGGGGGCATTTTCTTAATTTACATGATTAAATTAAAAAGGACTTCTATGCTACATTTGTAAAATTTGCAAATATGATTTTAATATTTATCATATTTTCATATTCGATGTTCTATTTATATAATGTTTTGTATTGTTTACTAATATTTGCGAATAATGTAAAAGAACATTCATAACAACAAAACAGTCATATACATTCATATAATAAATATAGAATATTTTTGGAATCTGCGTCTGACGTGGGTATCGCTAAAGGTGTACAGTTTGGTGTGCAGTATATACAGTCGTTTGCAGTACCACTGCTTTTTTACAACCACAATACTGTAATAAACATCTTGTTCAATTAAGACCTCTCTCTGTCATTGTCACTTGTGAGCATTATTGGCTGTCTTTTGTTGCAATTGCTTAGAATATGCTGTATCTACTGTTGTGGCTGGCACTTTCACTGTTACACACGGACTGAATCTACAAGTTGACTTATTATAAAGGCTGGCAACAATTGAGACGTTGAGGGCATCGCTAGCTGTTTAGAATGTCAGACCATAATGTGGGAGTAATATATGCACGCGAGTTCCAGTAGGGCTGCATGGTAAGTATGGTAACAATAGGCGCAGATTAGATTAACAAGCAGGATGACACGGACGCATCCCCCTTCTTCCCCTGTTAGCCTTAGTATGATGTTTGGCAGATTTATTATCGTATAACATGGAAAATTAAAAGGGCACGGCGTACGTGTCGGGAATGAAAAGTGATTAAAAAAAAAAAAAAAAAAAGTGCTTCCTTCCGTTTCCTCGGCACCATAAACAAGTAATGGTCATGTCAGTTTACTGTCCTGATATATTTTATGCTGACAACTGCGAGGGGAGAGAAACGCTTCCCCCCATTATTGATTTTGTCCCATCATTGGCGTTTGAGTTTCCTCGGACTTGCAGCGGGATTCCTCGCGGCTTCCCTGGCACGCTGAAAGAGGAAACAAATCTATACTTTGCTCCAAAAACCCTCTGCAGCTTTTTCTGAAATGTCCAAATGAACACTTTGAAAGGGCTCCAAAGGTGACATGATCCCCGCTCCCTCACTTTTCAGGGGCCGCTGACAGACGATTGCCCCCTACCCACGGTCCTTTTTACGTCTCCTGCGCACACACACGCACGCACACACACGCACACACACAGACACAAATACAGTATACACACACATACACACCTCTTTGTCTCTCTCCTTTCAAGTCCATTTCCACACGCTACTCTCCCAGCTGATGTACCTCCACTGGTTCTGCCCCTTCCGTCTCACCCTTTTGAAGTTGGAGACAGCTCCAAATCCATCGTGGCTTTCAGGACAGCTGGGGGGGAGATGTCTCAAAAAAAGAGGGGCTTAAATTTTATTTTTTCAAAGAGAAAGAGACTCCAGAATAGCATGATGTACAGTCTCAAACCATCACAGTGTTATATGAAGATGTATTGTCCTCCTACACTCGCTCGCTGGATATAATTAGCGATAAAGAAATGGAAAGCCATTCACAATACCTGAGATATGCACGAGTTGAGTGAGAACAAGAGCAAATATTGTACACCGTCCGTGATCGAGCTACCTCTCCTCCGAATCACTCATTCAGCACACAGATGTAATTGCTTGATATCAAACCTGCAGTATGCATATATCTTAGTGAATGTTCTTTGTGTGAATGTTTTTTTGAAGGCATTGTACATGTCATTCTCGAGTGATTACAACCTCTGATGTCATAGAGTTTGGAATGCCACCAAAGTTTGTGGAAAAAAATATGCCTCTAAAGTCACAGGAGACTCAATATCACCATAAGGTGCCATTAAAAGGCACCTTAAAAGTTGACATTTCCCATTGAACTTCGTAGTCATTGTATCAAGTAGATGTTATCCTGTTAGAGATGCATCTTGGTCAAGCTCCCACTTTTTATATAAAATACATTTATGGCAAGCAGATAATGTACACGCAAACAGCAAAAATATGTGAGCTTGCTGACAGGGTGGACATTTTTGGCCTATGTTGGCATTTAATGAGCACATGGTGGGCTTTTAATTAGCAACATGGTTGCATTTGCAAGATGGCCATTTACTGTTGAACAAAAATTTTGAATTTGGGAATTTTTAAAAAAATATGTCTTAACATTTTACTATGACAGAGTGGACATGTTAAACTTGACAACATCCAACTACACACACCCTCCAGTTATATTGCGGGTCAAATTGACCCACGAAGAGTTAAAAGTTGTCTTTTCGGTATGCGACTTCTGCGTGGCTATGTCTAATCATCTTACCGGTATCATAAAAATAGTTACCGTAATTTCACATATTTGCAATAGAATTGTTAGGATATTAACTGTTTATTGTGATTTTGGACACTTCAACCTTATCCGAGTCAAACCCACAAAAATACTGTGTTGCTGTTCCTGAGAAACAAATGAAGCAGGAGGGTTAAAAGAAGAAGAAGAAGACGACGACAGAAAGTTATCAGCGTGGCCCAATACAGTATTCGTGTCCAGCGTGACCATACACATTGCTGTCACTTGTTATAATTACAAATTGATTTTTTTTTTAAATGCTTCTGTTACAGTTATGAATGTTTAAATGTTACTTTTATTGTCTATGGTAAAAATGTGTTTGGATCTCTGTTGGATTTATCTTACCCAACATTATAAAAAATAGACACAAAAGGAATGAAGACGCTGGTTTCTTTTTCTCATGAGGAGGGCGTATGGGAGATTGTTCAGATCACAGCCTCTCAACACGCTCTAAACAATCTCTCCCGTCGCTCCTGCATTTATTTGAAAATAGGAGGGTTTTTTCCCAGACATAATGTTCTAAACAATAAGACACAACACAAAACATTGGTTTTCATACATTAATTTTGACAATGGTGCAACAATTTCTGCATAGTTTGGAATCCATGCTCTACAATAATTTGTCAGACCTAAAAATGATTATTATGTTTCTTCGTCTGTGGTTTAGGATTTTTTAAGACTATAGCTCTCCTGTCTTCTAATATAGTCTTTCCTCCTATACTTAAATTATGGCCTAGATATTTAACTTGTCTTTTACATCATTGCAATTTATTTTTGTTAACTTTATGTCCCTCTTCTGTTAGATGATGCAGTAAGGTCAATGAATCTTTGCATGTGTCTTCATCTGTAGATGCCAGAAGACATGCGTGTTGTGAATTAACTTGTGAATAAATAGTTGGACTTTCACAGTAACCTTGCGGTAATCTAGTAAATGTGTATATATATATATATATATTTTTTTTCTTTCTCAAATGTGAATGCTGCTCTCTGTATTACTGCAGCTCATCACATTCTTTTTTATCTTCTATTTTTGTGATAAGCTGCAAGGCTGCAGACAACCGGTGTTTAACGGTGGTTTGTCTTTTATTTTTTATATAATTTGATTCCTGCAACGCGGCTATTTTTTGTGTATTTAACCAACCATTAAAGCCGTGTTCGGTTATCCCTGTCTCTAAATATTAAATTTTATCAGGATCCTGTTTCTTTTTTTCTTTTAAATTTAATTTTATGAACCTCCAACCGTTACACTGCAGTGTATTCCTGTTTTTTATTTTACTACTTCCTTTCCCCATTTGAAAGAATTTGGTTCAGTGTAATACTACCTAGGGTAGTCTAGAACACTGTTTTTTTTTTTTGTTTTTTTTTCAGTAGGACGGTGATTCAAATTTACTTTCTGTGGTAATTCTCACTTCAACTCTTTCGAGTGGAGAATTCTTGCCTTTGCATCCACAAAAGTCCACCGTTTACTTTCCCACTGTTTTGGTATGGAATGAAAAACCTAGTGGTTTCCCATTTCCCATTTACACTCTCATTCAAACAGTTTTCATTCACACTGGCTCGTCAGAGGACTCCGCCGTCCCAGACGGAATTTAACTACGTCTGTCAACAGCTCATTAGAGGACTCCGCCATCCTATACGGAATTTAACTACGACGCCACAAAACCTTCCTAGTTTCTTTATTTTACCCGCCATTGACTAGTATTCACAGGGTTTATTAAACACGGAATTTAAGTACGTACAGGACTCCGCCGTCCTCGCGGAATTTCTGGACTCCGGCGTCCTTTTTCCTAAAAAAAAATTTAAAATTTAACTCACCAGTCGTCTTCAATCCTGTGGATTGTCGTCAACATTCAGATCCCAGTTGAGGAGAACGAAGACCAGTCCCGTAAAGGGTCTTACTTGCCGTGGCCACGGTCTCTTAACTGGAAGTCGGCTCCACAACTGGAATCCTCGGGTGTGTTGACATCCGGCTCGAAGGACCAATTTAATGTTGGATTTATCTTACCCAACATTATAAAAAATAGACACAAAAGGAATGAAGACGCTGGTTTCTTTTTCTCATGAGGAGGGCGTATGGGAGATTGTTCAGATCACAGCCTCTCAACACGCTCTAAACAATCTCTCCCGTCGCTCCTGCATTTATTTGAAAATAGGAGCGTTTTTCCCAGACATAATGTTCTAAACAATAAGACACAACACAAAACATTGGACCAACACCTGTCACGTCCCCGACCACATCCGATCACGTCCTTGGTCCAGGCGCCCTTCCATCGGATGATGCTGAGTCATCTTTTCGAAGGCGAGACATCTAAAATCGTCCATAATACTAATGCAAGCTAAGCAAATAAATGATAACTTCTAGAATATATTTGACAATCTCCAATCAAATTGGAGGTAGCTTTTATAACTTCGCCGTCGGCGCAGAATGGCAGCCACGCTTCCGTGGCTACACAAGTAGCTTACCACCACCAGGTGTGACTGTGGATGAATGAATAATGTGTGCAATTGTAAAGCATCTGTGAGTTAACATTATCTTTGTTAAGGCAGATTTTCTTTATCTCTCTTTTTTTTTTTTATTTTTTATTTAAATGCATACTGTTTTGGCTCATTGTCAATTGTGCAGATGTACCTCATGAAAATACCTATGAATGTCTGTGAACTCGGATATATTCTTGTTGTGAGGCAGCTGGTTTAGTTATTCCCGGTTAATGCATATTGCTGCTAAGAAGCTGAGTCAAATTGGAATGTAAAGTTGTTTTTGGTTTTGCAGTCTCTCTGTCCAACTAATAAAATGTATCACAATTAGAGATAAGAGCTTTTATCCTTCAACTTTGTCCGCCGCAATACAAAGAGGCTTTGATCATTTATCGTACTTTAAAACATTCTTTAAAAAAAAAACATATACAGCAAGTAAATTAGATTTTTTTTTTTTAAATAAATAAAATGTTTACTTCTGGTTGGACTGTCATCACTTCATCTGTGTGCCATTATCCTATCCCCAACACCCCACCTTTCACATCAATGCAGAGCAGTTGACTAATGGCAGCAGTTCGCACAGAGAGCGGCTTAAGAGTTACACTCGAAATGTTCTCCCAACGCCTCATTCTGAAAACCGGGCCGCCGTGTTTACAGGCGGTGCCATGAAACTTGTAGTAAAACTGTACAGATCAAGGGAGTGCGAGGGAGACATCATAAAGTTTCTCAGCTCTTGCAGCGTTTCTGCACAGAGTGGAAATGCAATGCATCCTTGGAGAGCAGACAGCTCTTTTTATTTACTATTATTATTTTTTTAATCCAAGGTCACGTTAAGCCTCGGCATGGAAATGCATGACTAATTCTCTATTCTTTGTGCATGGATTAATAAAAATATAAATGTCAGCATTTGCATTATGAACCTGTACAGGCTATATTGTTGGGTGTGGTCGCATAAGCACTCATAGGACACTTTATTATTAGGTACACCTGCACCAATACAGGGGTCCTTGATTTTCGACGGTCTCGGTGTACAAGATTGTGGAGCTACGAGCGGCGCGCAGTGAACAACAGGATACGCTCAGATACTACTGGCACTTACTGCTTTTCATTTGATTGTTTTATATACAGTAGATCATTTCATACAAACAATTCAGGGATAGTAGTGTTATGTGGAAGCCTAATGGAATTACTGTCGTATTACAAAAATAATAGCTAAACATGAGAAAGGTGTTTGTGCTTGTGATCTTGCTGCGCAGTTTGGTTTGGCAAAATTAGCTTGTATCTGTGCTATTGTTCAGATTAACGAAGGCAATACGTAAAGGCAGACAATGTGGCTAAAGGAGTGACCGTTCCACGATAAGAACACCATTGGTCGAAGTTTCAGTTCAATTCAGCTCCAGGTTGTGTCGGCTGCACCACAGCTCCAGCCGCTCCGCTTCCTGTTGCTATACAGACTCATCACCATCTTTGATGTGGCCGATGACTGTGGTGTCATCTGCAAACTTCAGGAGTTTGACAGCCGGATGCGTTGAGGTGCAGTCGTTCGTGTAGAGAGAGAGAAGAGCAGTGGAGAGAGGAAACAACCTTGGGGTGCCCCAGCGGTGATGCTGCGTGTGGATGAGGTGCCCCCCTCCCCAGCCTCACCTGCTGTGTCCTGCCCGTCAGGAAGCTGTAAATCCACTGGCAGATGGGAGGCGAGATGCTGAGCTGGAGAAGCTTGGAGGGAAGGAGTTCAGGCATGATGGTGTTGAACGCTGAGCTGAAGTCCACGAACAGGATCCTCGCGTAGGTCCCCGTGCCGTCGAGGTGTTCTAGGATGAAGTGCAGTCCAATGTTGACTGCATCATCCACAGATCTGTTTGCTCGGTAGGTAAACTGCAGGGGACCTGTGACGCTCATGAGGTGGTCCAGCATGAGGCGTTCAAAGGACTTCATGACCACATATGTCAAGGCGACAGGCCTGTAGTCATTCAGACCCGAGACTCCAGGTTTCTTGGGGACTGGGATGATGGTGGAGAGTTTGAAACAGGATGGTACTGCGCACAGTTCCAGAGATCTATTGAAGATCAATGTGAAGACTGGAGCGATCTGGTCCGCGCAGACTTTGAGGCAGGATGGGGACACGTGGTCTGGGCCTGCCGCTTTGTTCATCTTTTGTTGTTTGAAGATGCGTCTCACATCCTGTTTGTGGATGGTCAACGCAGAAGTCAGAGGTGTGATTGTGTTCGGTGGTGCGGCTGGGTGGGTGTGAGGTGTGAAAGTGTTCAAGTCGTCGGCTAGTCTACTTTTGTTCTCAGCTTGGGGCGGTCGTCGCTTGTAATTGTATACAACCTATCCTATCATGTTCAGGTGGTCCTCATGAGGAATTCTGGTCATTGTAATTTGTTTTTCAATGGCATTCTGTAAGTAATGACCCAAAAAAATGCCAATGGGGAAACAACGTTATGCAATCCACATCTCTCGCTCTCTTTCTCTCTCTGTGTCTCTCTCATTCTCTTTCCTACGTGTCAATCTCCAGGCAGTATCTATGAATAGACTTTTACAATTTACCAACATGTATCTGCTGTCCAGTTAGTGCTGTACCTGACATCTTAAAGGAAATTGACTAATGCACTTCTAGGACTTAAGCGTTGACCCCACAAGGACGACTTCCCACTAATGTACTTGTGACTTTTACAGCGACTTTACAAAATGCGCCATTAGTCCTGTGAAGTCGGCACGTCTCATTTGGAGAGGAGCTGCGGGTTCCGTCTGGCATTCAGCTGCCTCCAAGGACACACGAGGCGCTCGCTCATGATGCAGGTCCTCCTAATGGAGAGACATAGCCTTCATCCAGAAGATAAAGCTCTATTTTCAGCTGCTCAAATAAGAGGCATGGCAAGGATCTACAAACAGAATTGGCACCTGCATCTGATGCCTTAACGGAGCTCCCAAAGGTCATAAGAATTCTTACTCTAACAGTTTGAAAAATGCTGAAGTAAAAATCAGACTTACTACACTTAAAGGATCATATTTCTCCCTTGCTATCTTGGTAACTGTTTGCATTGCATGTTGAGAAGTTCCCTAGGATACAATACAGTATGTTGGCAATGTTTTCTGCAGTGTCTGTGTAGCGACAGAAATCCATTAATGCAGACTGAAGGACTTCCAATGAGCACTTTGGAAGACCTCTCAAAACTTGACTACCTGGGAAAGTGGTTCCGCATGTATAAAAGTGCACAAAAACACTGCTCTGTACAAGTGGAATTGGTGTAATTGTAGTCAAAGCAATACTCATCACAAATGTTACATTTACATACATGTTACAGAATATCTGTGTGTGTGTGCGTGGTGTTCTGTGTTGAGATTATCGAAGAACACCACACACAATACGACCAAAGCTGTTAAATACCAGATTTTTTTAATCGTCATGTGTGGGGGTCTGTCACAAATGAATCTTTTAAGATTTGAAAAATCCTTGTGTGTGTGCGCGCCAGGCCACGCAAGTAAAACATGCAAACTCCAACAATAGTTTGAAACCCCAACCTCAGAACTGTGAGGCAGATGTGCTAACCACTCCTTCGCCATGCTACTGCATATTATAATGACAATGACTAATAATGACATTTCAAAATGTTGTCTTTTTTCCTGTACCCCGAAAAACTTCCCTGCAATCCTTAAAAAAACTGAAAATTGGAGCTAAATTCTCATACATTTGCACGCTCCTTGCATTCAGCTTCATGAAGCTTTATTGGAGAATGGCTGAATGCTTCTAACATGCTTGTTTGGAATTGAAACGTCACGAGTTAATGAAGGATCACATTTAATTTGCTTGCAAAGTGAGATGTTGACGTCGCACAATTAATCATTTTGGCTTCGATAACTTGCAGACATTTGCAGCTAAACAAACTGTAAGTAAACAGTTGCGATCGTACGTGTGGATTTGGATGTCAAAAGTTGAGGGGGGGGGGGTTCTGGATGACTCGTGGCTTTCCATGCAATGAGTCCAGTGGGAAAGTAGCAAATGAAGCTGCACTGTATCTAAAGAACAAACGTTGGCAAAGAGGAAATGTGATCCTGCTCACTCCTCCTCAGTGTGTATGTGGCAGGAAGTGAAAGTTGTGAGGCTTTCCATTCCTGCTGAGATTGGCTTGGCTAAAAGCGTTCCCGTTCGGACTAATTTGAAAGGAGCTTCCCCTGCGCGGGCCAGCCTCCTCTGAGCTCGCTCACACGGCGAGATGGAAAAGTGTGACACACTTGGGTGGGAACTCCTGCCTGGGCCTGTGTGTGTGTGTGTGTGTGTGTGAGACATATTTACAGCTGCTGAGGACACTTGTGACAGCTTTCGACTCAGAGCACAGGATCCATCTTCCCTCCCATCACACTTCTATTCCAGTTCACTCGCTCTCATTCTCCCCTTCTGCACACATTCCGCAATGCTGTCAATCAGGAAACCTCACTTTTGCTTTTGCATTAGGAAACACATCTTTCACTTCTTAGCAAGGATATATTTTGGACCTGAACTGCATATATACACTCCCATGCCACACAACGTACACCCGCACCTGCCCAATAAAATGCTACAGATTCTAAAACAGGTACAGGTCCAAAGTTTCCTGGAAAAAAAACGACAACAAAAAAAACGTACCTATTCTGTTTTTGTTGTCGTTCCATTGCCATGTCTACTATTGCTTTGACCCCATCTTGTGGCATTTTGATGTCAAGAAACTATGTTAAAGTTCGGAGTGGAGCTTCATTTAGTCTAATATAAAAGTGTTTTTGCTGCCATCTTGTGGTATCTATCTATAGGCAATTATAAACCTTTTGGGGGTGGGGGGGTCAAATGTGGATTTTCGCTTTTCAGGGCTCAGTCCCTATCCCGGAAAAAACATTGTACTCTCATACAATTTTTTTCACAAATGTTTAACTGTTGCGAAATGTTGCACTTATAGTGTGCGGTGTAGTCGCAATAACCAAATCGGCACAGCACACCCATGACAATATCTCCACCGACAATCTCAAGTCTCCTGCCCAAAATCAGGTACACTATACGTCGTAGTACCAAGACTGATCTGCGAGAGGCAGCATGTTTGCCACTGGGCATCCAGACTTCTGGGAAATGCAAAGAAGAAGAAAACAGACGAAGAAGAAGCTAGGCTAAAGGCTTCTTCTTACTTCCGCGGACGTCACTGTGGCTATCCCGCACGCAGTTTGCCTTTATACTCAAGTGCAACCCACGCACACCGTTTTGAAAGTGTGCTGCAGTTCTCCTCCAAGTCAGGGGTGTCCGCTACGGCACAGGGTGGAGTTTCTGCTGCATTTTGTGGCCATTTCCGGTAGCCGTTTTTACTTTCCTTTCCGTAACAAGGTACAAAGCAACAACAATGGTGACCGTGGAACAGAGTCTGCTCGAACAAATGGACCTTGATGACCAGATGATATGTTTAATTATGCTGCAAAATCGATCGAGAAGGCAGCGACGTAGGTGCTATGTGGAACCGGGAGGAAAGCTGATTACATTATCACAGCATGTGACTAAAACGGACCAATCATGAGAGATGATCTCTGCGGCATTCTACGCGCAGCAACAATTTTTACCTCGTGCGCGTCAAGCTACGCAGAGGGGCCGCGCGTGCCAATTTGTCGGTCACGTGATGCAATGCGGGCGTTGTCGGCCCCGCGACCGCGGTAGTATAAAGAGGCCTTAACTGTTGGCTTGTAACGACATTGCGGTTGCAAGCTCCTCTCCTTGTCATTTTGACGGTGGTGAGTGACTTGAGAGACATGTTACACAAACAACAACACGACCAGTTATTTGTGTTTGTCAACAACGCGAGTCCATGGATAATGTTTACGATTGTAGATCAGGGAGGACAAATCACTTTTAACACAGGATAATCGCATTGGCTAATCTTAGCTCCCTCTAGTGGTACATGAAAGAATCACCGACTTAAATGTTCAGATTTTGCGGAAGGTTTAAATCTAGGATAGTACATTTGTTAAGTGCAGTTCAATTGGATTTAACTTTTATGTACCGTGCACCCAAAACTGTACACTTTCCCACATTCTAATTCTGCCTCTAAAGTTATGGCTAAACAGTTTTTTACTTTACTTTCTCATGGCATCATGTTGTTCAGCCTCTATCATTTTGTATGACATTTTCTTATACATTTTGGTTGAATTTGCAAGCGTTCGACTTTAAAGGCGTTCACATTTAGAGGTTACACTGCACTACTGTACTTTCTATAAACTCTGCACAAAGTCAGAGGAGCATGGCACAGTAAGCATTTGCAAAATGGTTCATTTCTGCAGAGCATAATCTCGAAAGGGGCACCTGTTTGTGTCCCGCCTTTGCTGTGCAACACCAGTTCGACACAAGGACCCATATTTTTCATTTTTTTCCTCAGTAGCAGCTTATGCATAAAACGTAGCTGCATAAACACGCACAAATTAAAAACCGTCCCTCCCGGGAAAGAAAAGCTAAAAGATGCGAGCCACCCTGCATTCTATATATTTTTTAATTACATTTATTAACTTCTCTGGAAAATACGACATTCATGTTTCATTGATGTTGTGGTGCAGTGGTTCTAAAGACACAGCAACAATCAATCATCTCCCTTTTAGTCAACCGGCTTGTAAAAAGCAAACTATCATATATTCAGCCATGCAGATACTGGTGTACACAATATTACACATGGAAGATTGCTAAAGAGTGTTATCCAAACCCCCACCAATCAGGTTTTGTTTATTGATTTTTTTTTTGTTTTCTTTTTTTTTTTTTGTTCCAGTTGTTTGTTTAGTTTGCTTTTTGTGCAACTTCATGACTCCATTAAAAAATAATAATAATAATTTTAAAAAAAAGATAACTATACTGTAATTGGATTATGATTGGCTCACATTTTTCATGATTTTCCCAGAATGTGAAAATCCACAATGAAGTGACAATCAATATTATCTAACTCAAATCTGTCATTTTTGTTCAAACTGTTTTTGTTTGGCTTCCTTTGTGTGCAACTTCTTGACTACATTAAAAAAAAAAAAAAAAAAAAATTCTATTATTGGTTTGTGATTGGCATAATTTCTCCACAGATTTTGCAAGAATGCGGAAAATCCACCATCAATTGCCTTCAATAAAGTTATCTAACTGAAATCTGATGTTATTTAATGTGAATCTCATTCATTCTTTTTATTTAAATAGTTTGTTTGGTTTGCTTTGTGTGAAACTTCTTGACAAAATTGTTTTTATTTTTTTTTACAATAAAAACAATTCTGTAAATGGTTTATGACTGGTACATATTCTTCAGAAAAGTTTCCAATAATGTGGAACTCCACCATCAATTGACATCAATAATGTTATCTGATGTTATCTGTTGTGTTCTTTTGGTTTAAATTCTTAGTTTTGTTTGATGTTCTTTGTATGCAACTTCTCAACGACATTTTTTTTAAAAAAGATAACTATCATTGGTTTATGATTCACGTGAAATCTTGAGGAAAAATGTCGACTTCAAAAACAGGTCGACACAAAATTTCGGCCTCGAAGCTGCGCCGGGTCCCCAAAAAATGAAAAAATTAAAAAAAGAGTTCTGCCCGGAAACATTTTTGCGCCGCCGGAACCCTTGTTTCACACGGACATTTATTGCAGACGGATGCATTATTGGGCCGATGATAAACTTTGTGAAAAATGACAAATGAGCGTCTGTAAGTGCTTTTTAAGACACTGTTAGATGTGTAATGTTCCTATAACATGATAAGTATGAGTGAGCTGAATGGTAGTTAGCGTTGTTTGACCTAAAATGCTAATCGCTATTGATACGGCTACAGATACGTTTAGCATTTAGCTGTCTCAAATTCTGTACACCAAATTGATACCATACACTCAGTACCAACATATGCAATTTAAGGATAGTGCATCCCTCATAAATGAGTATAAAATGCATGCTAGGAGTACTTTTTTAAAATAATAGTGTGTGTATGTGGGGGGGATTATTATTTGAATATGCCATCAATAGGAGAATCGTTTTGTTCAAATAATTCGTTTTGTGTGATTTACTTTGTGTGCAACTTCTTGACTACATTTTTTTAAATAAAGATAACAACTGTAATTGGTTTATGATTGGCAGAAATACTTCAGACAATTTCACCGGAATGGGAAAATTCACTAGCAACTACGCGTCAACAATGTTATCTAACTCCTCTCATCCAACGAGCTTTGAATTTATTGTGCGAATACGTTTTCATTTGGCACAAGAAGGTATGTTCAGTTACTTCCATACTTGCTGTTTTTCATTTGATTATTTTATATTGATGAACTATTTTATATTGATGAAGTATTTGTCATAGGACTATTTACTAACGTATAGCATTCTCACTTGCAAAGTTGGGTTTCGTCATTGCTGGAAACCAAACTCTGCTCTAAATCAAGCTCCCCTGTACACAAGACCGATTTAACTGAAAATTGATATAAACTATTTTGTTTGAGCATTTCGTTTACATGGAAGCAGCAAATTGCATTTTTAAAACGATGTCAGCATTACAACCAATGGCGACACACAACGGATACAACAGCCTTTGCATTTTTAGCGCTTCTTCCGCAAAAACATAAATTTGCTACATGGCTACTGCATCTAGTGGTTGCAAATGTCAAAATTGAAACCTACGATGATGAAAAGGAGCTTTAAGAGAAAGGATTCATCACCATCTATTGGCCCGGTATGTGTATAAACAGCAGCAGCCTGCATGAACGGAGAGGATTTCGACTTTGTTCACTGTACTTTTCAAAACAATAACACAGAGGGGTGTCATGTAAACCTCCCTTTCTTTTAATGTTCTTTTTACAGGTGACCTAACTGCTCTTGTACAGCACAACTTCCTGCTGGTATCTGCACGTGGAAGCGGAGACATGCTGGTTCTCAATTCTGCAGGACAGGAGCACTCCCTGGTGCCGCTGGATGAACAGAGATGAAAGGTACATTCACACTAGACGCAAAAACATCTTTTGACATCTTTTTGAACCGGGCACAACATTAGGTACGTCAGCACAATGGAATGCAAATATTCAATGATGCGGTACAATATACTGTATATCCAGGACATACAGATAAATGTGTCACTATATGTGGCCCACCAGAGCATATATACTGTGTGTGTGTGTGTGTATATAGTTCGACCAAATGAATGCTGAATTCTCTGACTGCCTTTTGTATTTATTTGCATTCTAGAGAGCAACATCCTGCTGTTCCATCCGCACCAGGAAGTGAGGACATGTTGCTGCTCATCTCCTCAGGGGAGAAGCGCTCTCAGGTAGTAGCGCTGGATGAACAACGATGATAAATGTACATTCACGCTTTGCAGAGAAAGAAGAGCCGAATGTATTTTTGGATGACCTTGGAGTCAGCTGAGCACGGCGGATGATTGTAAACAGCATGGAGTAGGGGCCTATCAAACTCTAATTTAAGGCCCACCCGTGAGCTCCAAATTCTCATAGGACCACTTCTCAAGCAAGCGGGCCACAGTGCACGGCCTCCTTTACTCTTCTCGGCTTGTGGTCATGTGTTCGTGTATGTGCGTGTGTGTGTGTGTGTGTGTGTGTGCGCGCGCGCATTCCTTCCACGTTGTTCTGAGCCTTTATTCCTCACGCCATTAGCAAGTCACCCCTCTCTAAATCCCCCCCTTCCCCCCTCAATCGCTCTCCTGCACACGCCTGCAGGATTTACTGTAGATCCCTGATATATTATGGATAGGGGGGAAAAAACAAAAAAACAAACACTCCCCACCATTTATATGACACACTTGTAAGATCACATACTGGGGGTGATTACAGCGGGCAAACAACACCTCAGGGGACAGGGGAGGCACTCGGTGGGAGCACAAAAATAATCTGAGCCTGAGCCATTTTTCTTTTTTTTTTGTTTTTTTCTCCCTTCATGTGCCGTCTTGTAACAAATGACATTGTTCCACCGCTCCCACCCATGCTGAGAAGTCTATTAAATCCTGCCGCCTTGATTTTATCGAGGAATTGCGTATGTTCTATTGGCATGATTATGCTTTTAATTGAGGTTGAGGGCAAACTTCATCAAGCCACAGGCACTTCCTATGTACAAGCGAATTAAAATATGGTTGCATGAACGACGGCGTTAGGAGTTACATGAAGACATCTCCATGGTGAGGACGAGGTGTTGCTTTTGAAAATGTAGCCCTCGCTTGGGGCTCATCATGGATGCACTGATGTGAAAGTCACAGGTGGAAGTTGTTATTGTTTGGACAATTTCGAAATCATTTACCCCATAGGATTCCGTTATCATTGAAATAATCATTTAACTGACATAATGTGTTGGAATAATAGTGTAAAAGTGTTGTCCTGTCTTATCATGACTCATCGTTTCAGCTCGTGGTCCCCAACTACCGATCCGCAGGCCATTTGGTACCGGGCCCTCGACCCACCACCGCAGACGATTAGCTTCCCACTCAATCGTCACCGCCCCCACCACGGCAAGTGTCGTTTTAGCTTTTGATCAGGAAAGTCAATGTAGTGTAACGTGCGCAGTATTTATTTTTTTATGCTTGGGGTATTTTGACAAAAACATGTCACAGTTCCCAGATCTGTTTTAAAAGAGCACTTTCCCATGTCTATTACTTGTTCGATGGTCATAGTTATTTTCTTTGCCATTACAAACAAAGCCTAAGAAAAAGCTGAATATATTTCATTCTTTAATAATCAATGGGCTGAAATTTCACAACATTTGCAGAAGTATCACCTGACAGTGAGTGAATTTTTGCGGATTGAGAAATAATCCTGTTTGAATTCCATTTTGGCATGTGGCTTGGAAGGTTTACTGTAGTCATATTTGATGTATTTTAGCAGGGTGGAGGATAGGATGTCAAATTTCTGAGGAACAATTAAGATTGGGATTTTTGCTTCTTGGTGCTGTGCTTTATGTCGGCGAGGCAGTGTCAATCAAACTGGATGTGACTTACCCACACAGAAAATTGAATTGCTTTGTGTCTTTGATGCATCATGGCAAAAGTTTGTAGTGTTATGCATATTTAATGTATACTGCTTTAAAAAAATAAATCAGCCCTGTGTGCAGTTTAATACAAGATATGAAATGCAAAATTAAACGTATGTTAATTCCTTGCAAGCACACATCATTGGTGAAGTAAATTTTATTTTTATACAGCAGCACGGACTTGGCCTCCAGAATTGAATTTGTAAAACAGGGTAAACACGCAACTATATATCCACTCGCAGACAGTTTAATCTTGACACTAATGCTCATTTGGCGTTCGGAAGGTCAAACCGTTGCTGTTATGCTAATAAAGCTCCATATAGTGTGTGTGGGGGTCTTCACTTGTCGCCCACGCATCCATACACAGGGAGACACACACTGCCTGTGTGCATACAACAGAACACAATTAGTGTGTAAAATATCCGTTTTGTGTAAAAATGCTCAACATGCCTCCATAGTAAGCACCTTTGATAGTTTATATTATCAAGGGACTCCTGATAAGTTATCTAGGATATTCATCACATTCCATCCATCCATCCCATCCATTTTCTTCTGCTTACCCAGTAATAATAATAGCTAATCTAATAGTATTGCAATTTACACTTTGTTTTCCTACTGTAAAATGAGTATGAGGAAATATGGTAATAATTATAATCATCATCATCATAAGTCTCCATGTTGTTCCGCATATGCATTTTATGTGGTTTGCACCAAAATGTAATGGATTACTGCTCCACAAAGTTTTATGGAAGTTGGATATAGTTTTTGCACAATCCTGCTAACAAACAAAAAATGGGAAGGAAAAAAAACTTGGCGGACGTAGCAGGTGTTGCGGAGAAACCTTTTGAAGAAATACACGCAAAAAAGACATAACATCGTGGGACTTTTATGCATGAACATGACACAAATGTTTTCGGCAGTTATCGTCAAGCGTGTTTAAAGTCTCCGAATTCACTTTACAGCGTCTTTGAAGATTAAATACAAATGTGTTGTACTAAAACCTTCAATACAATTGAACTAGACTTAGCCACTGATACTTTGGCGTTCCACTTTTGAGAATGACTGGCCTAAAACATTACTTAAATTACAAGTAACACTTGTACATAACTTAAATGGAGTAGAATAGAATATTTCTTCAGTTTTAAGTTCCAGGGTTCAAATTTCCTTTCTGCATTATTCCGATTGCATCTGGCTTGCAGTTGAGACATCATTCATATGGATAGAAAAAGACACGCTTGACCTCATATTAGCATATATGGTAACTAGTATGGCGACCCAGATGAATTTAAGATAATAGCAATCAATAGGACACCGCTCCGGTGTCCTCTTGGTGGATGTATGCTGCCGCTGCTCCTTCTGCGGCATCTTCATCTTGCACCGCGGTCTTTTTACTGTCTGGCAGAAATGAAAATGCATCCATAAAAAGCATCTATAAGTACGCGGCTGCACGGCAAAGAGTCTGATTGCCGCCACGGGATCGCTGTTGTAAAATAGAACACTTGAATGTGCCAGGTTCTCTCTCTTTTAAAACACAAGCAGACCAACAAAAAAAGTTAACCGAGGTAAACGCATGTCAAGTATTAACATCTTAATTGATTTTTTTTTCAATGTGAGAGATTCAACACAAGACGAAGAAATCAGCGTGTGTTCTTAACTGCGGCGTACTCGAGATGACCAACACAGCACACCACACTCATAACGATAGCTCTTCCAAAAATCGCCAGTCTCTTCCCTCAAACAAGATGTCTGTCGTAGTACCAAGACTAACCTGTAAAAGGCAGCAGCATGATGCTACATGGCATCCAGTAGTTGTTGTAGAAGAAGAAATAGAAGAACTGGTAGCCCTTCGCAATAATCAGTAGCCAAAAAGTAGCTCTCAGTCTCAAAAAAGGTTGGTGACCCCTGTTGTAAAGTAACAGTACTCTTACTTGAGTACAATTTTTAGCCACTCTACCTGATTCCTCTGAGTATTAATTACTATATACCCTAACTGTACCATGTGGGATAATCTTTTACAGACAGCCGATAATCAGCTTTGTTCTGAAGTCGGTGGGAATGCTCAAATTCAGTACAATTATCGGTATGTGTGTACCTTGCTTTAGCAGCACCAGTGTCCTGTGCATTGTACATTTTAGAACTAAGGCTCACATTAGTCCATCGAACAAGTGGTAACGTTTCGTGTCAGTCGCATGACAACACACTTCCGGCTCAACTTTCCCGAAAGTTGGAATGAAGACAAATTCAAGTTGCGACCTATACATAATTGATCATCATTATTCCTTCCATCCTGTCAGACAGCCACACATTTTTCAGTTCAAGGTCAGAGATGAAATGATAGCACAAACACACAATGGTGAAATGGCATTATATCTCTTCCTTAATGTTTTATCGACGGCGTCACTGAGCTCCATCAGTCGACTCCATTTGAATAACTCTGCTTGTGTGTGCTCGCAGCAGCTATTCCTTATACAGTGGGGACATTAAAGTGTTTACACAGGCACATTGCGGTGACTCACCTCCTTTTTGAGGACAAAACGTCAACTTCGTGTGACGTAAATCATCATTTTGCAGAGAGGGTTTGTTGTAAAGCAAAGTGTGTGTGTGTGTACGTGTGTGTGTGTGTTTACTCTTGGAGCCAGAGGAGAATTTAAATCAACATGCTGTACATCCACTGAAGTGCTAAAAACATATCTATCGTGCGCGCGCGCGCGTGTGTGTGTGTGTGTGTGTGTGTGTGTGTGTGTGTGTGCGCACAGTTGTGAACGTGACCAGCTTAGAACGGAACGTTCTTCCAGAGATGTCCTAGAAAGTTTCCCAGTCTAATTCCGCCGCCCTCCCCACCCCACGCAAAAGGAGCGCTGAGAATCACCAATTAAAACGTCAATGCTAAAACCAGCAGCTGGGACAATAATAGACTTTTCTCCCACTGACGCAATAAGTTCCACATGCATATTTCATAATTGCTTCACCCGGTTCAATTAATGGATTCGCTCCTCTCTTCCTCCGAAAGCAGCTCCGACAAACTTGGTCATCCCATTGACGTGTCGTGACGTTCACCAGTGTCTTTCAATAAGCGTGACTCTTTTCGAAATATTAGGGCCACGCTGAAGAAAAAAACCCATATGAGAATAGAATTAAGAGAATAAAGCTGTAATTACAATTTAAAAATGTATATATATGTGATTGGGACACTCATTACAACTTGTAACACATAATGTCAATTTTAAGGTCTACATTTTCTTTTCCTCCTCATTATCACATGATTCTTCTCTTAGATTTTTCCTGTAATATTTAGGGTTGGGCATCGTTTGAATTTGAGCTGGTTCGATTCCGGTTCCAAACGATTTTCGATTCCGAATCTTTTAGTGGGCTGGGTAAAAAAAATAGTTATTTTAACAATGCTATATAGCTGCCCCTGTTTTCTGAATTTTGTCCCAATTCATTGTAAAGTTGCTACGGTGAAGTTTTAGCCCAATATTAAGCTTTTTTTGTTGTTGTTGTCGGGGTTTTTTTTTTTTGGTCATCGGCACTTACATTGGTTTGAAGACTAAAATAAACGCTACAAACCATCAGTGCAAAAGTGCAAGCAATCGTTTACCTTGCTAGCTGTCTCACTGTTGACAAAGACAATTTTTTCTTTCACTCACCCAAATGACTGAGAGTTGACTTCACTGAAGCTCCACGCGGTGCAGGCTGAGGCTCGGAGCGCGTCAGATGCTACACATCGGGGAAAACTGCTTTGCATAAGATCATCTTATTCCAAGTGTTGCACTGAGGCGACTGGTCATTCATTTGAACAAAGTTAAAACACACTTTTGTTCGCCGCCGCTGACGTTGGGCACACGCATGTCATCGCGCTCGTTCTTCTTCATTGGTTTACGCTGCTTCTTCGTTGTTTTTCGCCACTACTTTTTCACGGCTGGAGGACTAGGCATCGAAACTGGGAATCGAACGTTAGTCCCGGTTCCTCTCGATTCTCGATGCCTAATCCTAGTAATATTATATTTTATATTTTTTTTCTCATAAAATTACATTTCCTCTCAAAATATTATTTGTGCTATATTTACCTTTTTTCTTTTTTTCTTGAAGAAAATACCACTTTATTACCTTAACATTATGAGTCATAGGGCCGCATTAGTCATTTCCCTCATATTACCACTTTTTTTGTAATATTACACGTTAATTCTTGTAGCATTGCTGCTTTTGTCTTGTTATATTACAACTGTATTCCTGTAATCTAAACACTGTGTTTTTCTTGTAATATTTCAATAGTTTTGTCAAATTAGTATTTTAACATTATGACTTGTCGTAAAATGTAAAAAAAAATATGATCACCTTTCTCATCATTGTTATTTTTTTAGTGCTTAATACTCCAACAGTTGTGCTGCCTTCAAAGTGTCATTGTCTTTTTCTACAGACGCCGCAGAGAAAGAAAATGACCACTGCTGTCATCAAAGAGAGCCAAATGATCAGAAAGCAACCCTCAGTTGGGTTCGGTCCATTTTCTGGCAGCAATTAGGCCTCGCAATCTTCAAATGGGAGTTGTAGTGGTTTCATCTGTGGAGGTAAACCCATCTTGGTGGCTCAGGAGGTTGAGAAGCCATTTAATCTTATGACTTCAGAAAAACATCCAAAATGGATTAATCACACAAAAGCCACTTGGGAGAGCAAAGGGGGCATGCTGGGAGCTGATTGGCCTGGATAAGGACTTTGTTAGGGCATGGCTGCACAGTATTTTACCAAGGCATGTTTGCAGTTATGTTTTGGACTTAAAGGAAAATCGACTTTTTAATTGTTTGTATACAATAAATTGGGTCTCTGGAGGGACTGCCTACCCAGCTAGTGTGAAACGAAACAAGCAGTTTTGTATTGTTTTTCTCCTGCGTACAGTATTTCAGAAAAGATCCAGAGCCACTTTCAAGCGGCCGTACTGTCTAAACGCTGTAGTCAAGGCTCTGTGTCCCCGGTCTTCATGAAAACAAAAAGCCGGACTCGCCATTGGTCCAGCAGTATATGGGGCGGGATATACAGTCGATCGCTTTCATGAGACAGGGCCAGGTCAGCCCCTTTTTAAAACTGGCTAGTTTCAGGAAGACAAGAAATGCAGTACAATAATACTTCTTCCTTGTAGTAGTGAGACAAACGTGTGGCGCAGACTTATTAATGCACTTGGGAACTGCTTTAAATGCGCAATATGTCTTTACTCATTGTATGGTGGTGGATGTTTCATCAATACTCTATTTGTTTTTCACTTGTGTTCCGTGAAAAGTGTTTTGTCTTGAAGACTAAAGCCTGCTCAAGCCTGGAGCTTATCTGAATGCACCGCGCGGGCCTCTTGCAGACTTTTAAGACTTCCAAATGGGAGGTCATTACGCTTGACGAGAAAATATCGCCATTATTTCCCTTTTGAAAGCAGCCGGGCGAACACAAAACAAACAAGCCGAGGCATCGCAATATAGGAGGCAACATGGCACGGGAAGATTATTTTCTCGGCAGGTCTTATTTAGATGACATTAGCGCTTTATTTTCTCCAGCATTGTGGCGGCCTTCCGCCCGGCTGACGTTTTAAACTCATCGCCACGAGTGTGCGCTATTTACATTGCAAATTGCTCCGTCGCTAATTAGCGCACGCACGTGTAAACATTTTTCTTTAAGTGCACCGGACCATTAATTCCACATCATGCGTCGTTAAAATAAAAGGATCGTAAGCTTGTTAGATTTATGAGATTAATTGCGCATGGAATTCTCCAACGTTCTTAAAAGAGTGGAGCTGGGAAAAAGGAGACGGAGGATTCTCCATCAGGCAGTTTTCATATTGTTTCAGTTTAAAGTTATGTAAAGCACAGCCTTCTGATTGGCAATAAATAATCTACAAAAAGTGCCTGTGGCCGTGTAGTTAAAAAAAAAAAAAAAAAAAAAAAAGTAGTGTTGGGGGTCTAGGAGTGTAATAATTGTGGAATTTGCTCGATTGGTAGTGTGATAGAGGCGCATGGTGGCAAAGGAGTAGTGTTGGGAAGTACCGTTCCAAATAGCAGGCAGTGTTATGACAAAAGCTTCAGGCTTCAGGAACACCCTACTAGGACAGACAAATTCTTGGGGGGGTTTAAAAGGAGGCACTTGGACTTTACACGGTGGCGAGTGTGTGCTGACACCCATTTATCATTAGTTTGATCGTATTTGGTTAATTCTGAACACAACCACATCCCCAGTTGTAAGAGGGTGTGCACACTTGTGCAATCACTATCTTATTTTTACTTCGCCTCTTTTCTTCAATTGAGTTGTATAGGCCACATTAATGGTTGGAAAAACATTTATTTTGGTCTCATTTTTTTTAATTGTCACGAAAACCTGGCATTTGAACCGGGGTAGACTTTTTATATCCACTGTAATTGACAGTAACGTCCATTTCAGAATCTGTATTTTTTTTTATTTTTTTTTTACTTTTACTAAAGTACAGTCGTTGAATCATTACTTTTACGCAAGAATCTGAACTTCAATTGAGCGTGAGCACTCTTGCGACCTCCACAAAGGTGAGCGCGGCCCTCGGCTTATCAGCTACAGATTTCACACGCGCTAACAAGGAACATAAACAGTGACTGGATTGCTAATGACTGTGGCACGCCTCCAAAAACGCCTCCCTGCCAGTCTATAAAGTGTGAAGGTTAGCCGACTGGGGAGGGCGCTGGTCCCCCTCGCACCCAGAGTCAATTTGTGGCTTGCGTCTTGGCCTTTTAGCCTCAAAGCTGTTTGATTGGGCCGTGCTGGCACTGCAGCCTGCTCAGCCGCTTTCCCGTTTTGCTCCTCGGGTCGCTGAGCACCGCTGGTCACTTCATCCGGCTGTTGGGTCGCCCGCTGAGGCCCAGGCTGTTTTCATACGGCTCATCTCATTTTTGAGGGGGGGGGGGAACAGACTTCAGCTCTGGAAGCAAAAACATGTCAGCACTGATTTAAAAAGCCGAGCTTGTGTGTTTGAGCAAAATAAGATTTGACCTGCTTGAATTTCCTTCTGTTTGTAGCGAAAACCAAGTCTACATGCACACAGTACGGTAAACCCTTGCCAATTCATCCATTCATCTTCTATACCGCTTGTTGGAGCCTATCCCAGCTGGCTTTGAGCGAGAGGCGGGGTTAACCCTGTACACCTATCAGTGTATTTTTGTGCTGTTTTTGTAACACCCTAAGATGTTGCCGTAACACTTCTTCTTCTGAAGGCTCTTTAAAACTGCACTTAGCACAGCACAGTGCGCCGTCAACTAACCCATTCACTGTGTATGATCTCCCGCTGAGGCTGGTAGCGCGCGAGGCGGCCACCTGCTCACAGTGCGCTACGCCCGAATTGGAAAAAGGTTCAATTTTGATAACTCGGCGATCAAATAGGAGAGATGGTGGTGGGGTTATTTCAGATTGACAACAGCAAAAGATTTTGGTAGAGTTCCGCAGTCAAAACAGCATGGGGAAGGAAATTAGTTATTCAATATATGTATTTGTGGGTGAAGAATTCAACACTTGGGCGCTTGGGCGTCTAAGGATCCAAATCAGCGTTTGCGTGTGAACAAAACTCACTTAATTCAATGCTTTCTTATAATTCACTTTGGTACTTTTGCTGCAGAAGTTCAGAAACAAACTAACACCAGCGACTACTATTTTTCCACATTTATAATTTTCCCTTCTTGGAGGTCAACCAAAAGCTTGGTGAGTATGAAAATATATTCATAGGATGTGAAAGCATCAAGTGGCGCTTTTATGCTCAAGCCAGTTTCGCTGATCAGGAAGCCGAAGAAAGTTGCTTCAGGGAAAAGTATTAATAACAACAGGGGCGCAGAGGAGTTAGTTATACGTTTTACGTCGACTAATAGTGAAGGTGAGTTACACAATTATAGTAGCCTACTTTGGAAAAAAAATAAATAAAAGTTAACAAAACTCACAATAAAAATGTGCTCACCCTGGAAAACCCGGATGAAGAATACAAAGTAAAGTTCTTCAGCATCAGCTTGAAGGAGAAGCTCTAGTTTCTGCGTTTGAAGAAAAAAAGTAAAACCACACACTTGTCAGTACAAGCAGTTGAATATCAGTTTACTTAAGTCGTCGGGTTCAAATTTCTCCAGTCAGGGAAAAAAGATCTCTTTGTGTTTACTTTCCAAAGCTACACTGCCAGCTACTGGCCTGGCATACATACTCCAGTGTTTCTTATATGGTGCAAACAAATACCAGATGGAGAAGAAAACAGTCAACATTTCATATAAATGCCACACAGAGCTCCAGTGTCTAAGAGAAATAGCATCTTAATTTTCATTTTCCTTTCCACTGATTTAACTATGATGAATATTTTATCAGTCTTTTATTACAACCTTCCCTCTAGTGAAACTTTGGAAAGTTTCTTCTTCTTCAAAACGCTGTAGAGTTTTATTCCTGGCTTTCCTAATGTGGCAGTCTGGATCCTGGTGGACACGTAATATGTCAAGATCACAAAGCTATGTTTTAATATCCAATATGCCTGCGCAGTAGAAATGAGTGATTCAAAACTATGTTGTATATGTCTGTGTAGACAATTTCAGATCGACGGCTCAGATTGGAGGCCTTGCATGATGGCTCTCAAGCTGATAATGGTGAGAAGATTTACTATAATAATTCCGAGTTGTTGCTTGAGAAAAAAAAATACAGCAATTGCACTTCATCTGCTTTGTGTGAGTTGAGGAGAGGAGACGGTGTTTTTAGATTTCTAATTGCTCGTGCAACAGTACACCGTTCAAATCGTTTCTTGGAGATGATATATGTGCGCGTAGTGAGCGGTGTTTGGATGAGAGCAAATCTTGCAAAAAAGCGAGAGGAACAATGAGTAACATGAGATAAATGGGAAGGGATGCCAAGACGTGTGTTTGTATTTGTCTATATACTGTACTGTACTGTGCTGTGCTGTGCTGTGCTGTCTATACATGCAAAGTTATATTTGTAGGCTTTGGCTTACATAGGATTTTCCCTGAATGTCAGATGATCAAAAGTGTGAACGCTGGAACATTTGCAGCAACGGCAATACATGATCATCTTATTTACGCAACGTGCGCCGGGAGTCCTTAGACGTTAAAACCGGAACATGCAGTATGTAGAGTCCACAGACATCGGGGGTTTGATTTGATTTGTGCTTTGCTGTCGCCACTCCCGCACACGGCGACGCCTTTTCTGCAAAATACAACCAGCTGGAATTGCTTTTAAGCATGCGTCCGGATTATCAGGAGGAGGGGACCTATTGGGCTTTTGATTATTTTCTGACATTTAAAAGAAGTAAAATGTCGTGTGGGCATGTTGGAGTGTCAAATGATGTGGTAAACAACAACCAGACCCAAGGCAGGTTTTCAATAGATTTTCACATGTCAGCTCGCCATGGATTTTTTTTTTAAATATTTGGACACAAACTCACTGTGACATTCAACGGGCCTTGACGTGACAATGCACTAGTCAATGTTTTGTTACATGTAAACGTTTTATTGTTGGGTGTGTCCCTGCCTGAGAAAGAATTACACACTTGTTGCGTTTGTTCCAACCATAAGGCTTTTAGACAAATATTACACCTGATTAGAATCAATGGCACATTTAGTCTTGTTCTGCTATCAAACGTTTCTCACATTACACTTCAATGTAATGCTCTTAAATTGAATATGCGCGTGGCACTCATACTCATACATAATTTCCCACAATTCTGTCAGTTCATTAAAAACTATAGGGAGAAGGTCGGTCTCTAGAAAGAGGTTTGGAAAATGTTCTCCTTGGTCTGAGGTTTACTTTTTTTTTTTTTTTTTTTAAATGGAAAAACTTTCTTTTGTCAGCCGTGTTCTTTTGGACATGGCCTAGTAGAGCAGCAGACTACCAGCCCCATTAGTGACAAAAGAAAGGAATCCTCTTTTCTTAGTTTAAAAAGAAAGTACTGAAACAATGGTGTTTGAGATAAACACAGTTTAAACGACTTTCTTTTCAATAAGATTTAAAAGAAAGTCGTTTAAACTGTCATTTTCGCTGCTTGAACCAAAAAAGAAGGCGCCTTTTGCTTTTGCCTCTGTCGCCTTAAGTGGCGGTACACGCGTACCGATAATCGGGCCTAATTTGAGCTCGATTCACCATCTTCTGATGAAAGTAAGCAAAGACTCAATTATCAACTGAAACAAACTGTACCAGCTAAAAAAAAGAAAAAAAGAAATGTGTTTCTCCAAGTAACACCATCATAGCCAATGTTGAAATTCAATAGCATTTATTGCACATAAAAATTAAATAACAATTATACCCAAGTGAATGTTTCAAAAAACAAAGGGTTCGTCACGATTAAAAGCAAATGTATTGTACTTAAAAGTTAAATCCAGGGGCACAATAGCCGCTGATTTGCCCTAAAGTGCTGTGTGTGCGATTTTGTAAGATGGTGTTTGAGATGTGATGATTTCATTCATTCATTCATTGATAAAAACTTCACCACATACTACACATTGAGTACCACTAAAGTTTCCCCGATCTGCTCCAAAAACGCAATCGCAAATGTTAAAGATCTTCAATATTTATGATGATTTATGATCCTTACGTGCGTGGAACGGAACGATAACCATTCCATCCACTCTGCCACCTGAAGCTCATATTGTTTGGACTTACACTGTAAGATGTTTCCCAGCAGGAGCAAGCAAGCACTTTTTCCCTGCCATGTGGGGAATCTCTTCCATTCTAAACATTGGTTAAGATGTTAAAAAGCCAGGCTATTGTGGTTGCTCCTTTGGATCTGTTGGGGGTCCGTTTTAATGTGCAAGTAGCATGGTCCTACTCTTAAGCCTGCTCGATATGAAAATTGCCTCGATATAAGTTTTCTCTTTTATTCACTTCTACATAAGTAGCAATTTATTCAACTGACTGCTACCAGCCAGCCGAAGTTTGTCAAGATTCATCAAGAACTCTGCATCCGTAAATCATTAAAGAGCCCAAAAGTAGGTCAGCACCACACGTTAAGCATGTAAAATATATCTCGGTGAATTTTTACGACTTAACATAGAATATCTTGGTGATTTCCCAACTCCTAAAAGGGAACAATAGCGACAATACCCAAAGCGAATGTTTTGTCTAAGTGACCCAATGCTCTTGTAACCCTTAGCGAGTGTTTCCAGAATGATAGTTTTGAGATCATTTTGGAAGCCCATCCAAATTCAAACACCTGTGATTACCACTTATGTCAACAAAGTTTGCTGCTTCTGCGGTGAAAGCCACATTAGCATCTTTTTGCTTTAATGTGAAGTAACCATGTAGCCAAAGTAATGAGGCCTTTGGGGAACAGGCAGCCATTATTCATGACGCCTGTCTCGAAGTACGGCGGCTGAATGTCTGAGCGACTTTTCCGTATGTTCAATAATTCTTTAAAAAGTTCTTGAACATGCGTGGCGCTCAACATATTCTCTATGTTGAATACAGTTAAGAGTTGGCAGCAGGAGACCGCGCTACGCCCGATACGATGAGAATGAAAGCGTTTGAGGAACGGCGGCGATCGTCATCTGCCCCGAGATTGCAGAGCAGGCTGACATTTTGATTTCTTTCCCGCGAGCTTGATGTTAATGATTTGGCTTTGGATGGGGGACCGTCACAGAGTTGCAGTCGTATGAGTGCAATTTCCGTCCTGGGGATGAAAGCACATCGATTGCCCTCTGATGGTTTTATGGGGGGGCTGCTTTCATCCAGACGGAGACATTATTGAACTGCGTTTGTCACTAATGTAGGCCTGATTGTGTGTAACTATATCAGCGTGAGTGCAGCAAACGGTCAATATGCTACACTTGTGTGCATGATCAAACTAATTCATTAGTGCAGATTACTCTGTACTCTCATGAAGTACGATCATTTCATATTTAAAATAAAGCGGAACCTCACTTGACCCTATGGAGGAATGATGGGAAGACTGAGCAGGGAGTTGCGCTGAGGCGGGGGTGCAAACAATAATTTTTATTTGCTGTAATTGATTTTGAAATTACGATTACACGTACACTTTCCATTAAGCAAACCCTTCTGGATTCACGTCAGGGAATTCCCCCCCGCTGATGTACAGGCGCAATGACGACGGCGGAAGCCGTCTTCCTGTCACGAAGCCCTTTCCGTGTCGGTGAGGATTACGGAATCCCCCGCAGCTGGTGGGGCGTTTGCTTTAGTTCAACATTGACATTTTCTCCAACGATTCCCCTGCGTTTTACATTCATACGCCTTGGCAGGATCTGCTGTGATTTAGTCGTACCTAAATCAATTTACGCGGATATGCAAACGCATACTGATAGTCCAGACGAATTTGAATAGTTCAATCATATTTAGTGTAGCATAAATCACTCGTTATTTAATGTAGAATTATTATTATTATTAATTATTCGATCGAGAGCAGCATCTCACCATCCAACTTGCAGTAATCAGAGTTGGCGGCACATAGCGGCATGCTTGTGGCACAAAACAAAGCACTTGGGGAGGGGGGAAAAAAAAACTGGTGGTGCGGACTGTGATCTGCTTGAGTTCAAATTTCTGAGGCTGTCCCTTTTTTCCCGAAATCGCGGCCCAAAAAAAAAAAGCCAAAGAAAAAGCAAACCTGCAGTTCATCCTCTCACAGTTTTATGCAATAAGATAGCAGTTTAAATTCCAAAATTTGAATGCAACTCTTCCACAGATTTGTGTCTAATTTCCAATTGTACGACGGAAAAAGCCCCGTTATAAATGTACAAACTCTACATTCGATTTTTCCCACTAAATCCTCCTGAGAATACAGAAACATTTCACGGTTGCCACGCGGAAGCTTATTTCAATATTTTCCCTGCCTGTGTCAACGATCTGTCATCCATTTTTAATGTCTGTACGGCAGCAACACCCCAAGGGAGGCTTTACCTCTTTTATAGTACGTCATGATGCAGTTCAGGCTACGTCATTATAACTTCGAGTGAACGTTCAGACGTAATGAACAAGAAAAACTCCCGAGGGATTTTCTTTTATTTTACGTTGGACACGTTACCGAGTCACGTGTGCTTTATAAGGGTGGTCTTTGTCAAAGATTACATTCTTGACATCAAAGAGCAATGATTTAAATAACAAATACAAGTTGTTAGCATGCGTACAAGTCAAACCTTCTCCTTATAATATTATGCATATACTGTACTGTATTTAACTATTTAAAAACAGTTCCCAACTGTCTTAATATGTCTGGAATTATTTTATCAAAATAAGTTTAAAAAAAAAAGGTTATTAGAATAATGACAGCACACTTACTATCCACTTGTCAAACTCTGGTTGAAAACGCTCGGTTTTGGGTGGTCGGTTCTGTCTCATACAAATGGAAATGCAAATGGCTTTTGTTACCATGACGACCGGGCATGGAGCTACAGAATGTGACAAAGCGAGCAGCTACTCAATAGTCACTATAGTTAGAGAACTCACCAATGGCTAATTTGACCAATTTGATAGAATTTTCACTTGTGGAAGCAGCACTTCATCGCCATGCTACCGAATTTCACTTTGCCAAGTAGTGTTGCGGCGCATGACACAAACAGCCCTCATCCCACTAACAGTTTACCCCTTGAATATTCTGTATTACCAGAAGCTAGCATTAGTAACACTTTTCGCTAGTGCTCACACTACAGTTCTGCTTACCTTTTGCCTTAGACATAATAGTACTTCTGTGTAATCCTCCAACTGTACTTGGACAAGTGAAACTCGGTGTGTGTGTGCATGCGTGCGTGCGGATGTTGGGTGTATTTATTAGGTACAATAAATGAGCCCCACTGTCGTGTAACGTTCGGGCGGACATACAAAATGGCTTGCTTACAGACACATTACTACTACTACTTACTAGCAAGCAAAACAATTGATTTCAGATGTGACGTTTGATAGTGAACTTGATTTCTTTTGACTTTGCAATTCATAATATTGCTGTTGGAGGATAAATTACCGTAATATGCAGTTTGCTCGTACTGTGACTGGTGCCCCATCGTTATTGGTGGTATCCAGTTCTACTAACACGAGAGTACTGTACTGCTAATATTCATGACTCATAATTGCCATCCGCAGTTATGTGTAAGGCATGACTGAGTTGTGGTGCCCTTTAAGTGTGAACAATAATTCAGTCTGGTTAATCAATTTGTATGCTCAGTTTGAAGTGAGCCAATGAGTCATCACTAGGACTCCAGTGTGGGCCAGTGAATGGGGAGAGGGGGACCCCATCGGGTGATATTCAGCACCCGAAGAAAGACTGTCGAGCGTGCGCCTTTCTTTGCCTGAGGGAGACGTGACCTCTGCTCCTTGACAGTGGAAATGTAAATATGGAATATGGCCGACTCGCCTCTGCAATCCAAATTAGCGCGACGCGAAGTGAGCTACAGGCCGGGTGGGGTGAGGTACATTGCGGTGGTATAAATATAAACCTGTATGGGTGTCAAGAGGTCTAATTAATTCCTTCATTACAATACTTGGCTCTATGCAAAATGAGCAGAGCGGACTTGGAGAAGGAGTGACACTTCCCCTCAGAAATATCCAGAAAATAAAACCAGACCATCTACCTAATGGTCTGGATTCAAATAAACACAAATGATGTTTGCACCGCACGCTAACGGCGACCACCCGCAGGATTTTTTTTCATCCCGTACAATCCAATTTGCACTTTTGCTCTTCAGCCGTCTCTTTTTTTTTTTGTATTATTATTATTTGGTGTGTCTTTTTTTTTCCCCCCACCACCTCCTCTCACAACTAAGACCTGCAATCCCCTCAGATCTCGAGAGGCTTAATCAGTGTCTGTGTCAGACTACTTCATGGCAGCATTCGGCCGCGGCGGATATTATCCATCTTTTCCTCCTAACAAATCTGTCAATCCACCCGACAGGAAATGAAAGTTTTCCTTTTTGCAGACGAGCAAACTGTTTGCATCACGACGAGCGATAAAACCTGTGAGATGGGGGGGTAAAAAAAAAAAGAGAACAACAACAAAAAGCAATATGAGGAATAAACTATTACAATGTATGCAATAGAGAAGCGGGGGTAGCGCTGGCTTTGATTTGGGCCCATTTGCATAAACCCTCCCAACTATTCTTTTAATAAGTGATCCTCACCCAGGGAGTTGCCGGTGCATGGTTTATTAGCATATTCCGCACAACACAAGAGTGGGAAAGACAAGGGAAAGGGATGTGGGGAAAGTGGTACAAGGACAAATTGGAAGAGGAAGAGGAGGAGATATGTCTATGTGCACCAAATAGATCTGTTTGTTTTTAAATTTTATTGAGGCTCAAATGCAATCTTTTATGAGTCCCCTGCTAATTGGCCAATGGCTGCATTGCTGCGCAGCGCCCCCTTGTGCTTTTTTCGTGATGTGTGCGAGGGGAAAATATGACAAAAAGCAGCAGAGCAAGAACCACGGGAGGCTAATGGCTCCTTAGGGCACCGATGGACTCAGATGAAATGTGTGCCACAATCCAATATTACTTCCAAAATATATATTTGAATCCTTTCGGCGGGTTATTGTCTTTTTTTTCTTCTTACCTGGTGTCTGCAATATTTCAATAAACCACTTCAAGCTGTCACATGAAAGTGCATTGTGACGTCATCATGTCTGTAGACACTAGAGGGGGCTAAATCATTGGATGTTGCTGATTCCATTCACTGATGGAGGAAATAACATTATTCATTAAAAACAACATGACAAACAGAATGAAACCTTCAAGCCTTTCGGAACGTAATCCGCCAGAAAAAGAAGTGACTGAGTGGTGCATGAAGGAATTAGTCCAATAAAAAGATGCAGTGCTGGCTGCGGGTCCACACCTTTGGGGCCTGCGTGGCATAAGAGGGGGAGGCAGCTAATTTGTCACAAGCTTCATTTGCATGTGTTTCAAAAGACACTATGCAAAAAGAAAGAGAGAAAAATTGGTGGCTCTGTAAGTGTGTGTGTGTGTGTGCATGTGGGAAGAAGGCAAGTGCCTGCTGAATATTGGCAGGAACAGGAGCACAGGGTCTATTGTTTAATTGCCTTCCAAGGGGAGTGGGGGGGGGGGGGGGTAACATTTGCCAGAAGAGCAGATTTGGATTTCATAATAAAACACCTGAAAATCAACACCTGAGTGACCATTTTCACATTTTCATTTTATATTTTGCCAGAAGGGATGAAAAACAACATTCGGGTTGTGAAGTTTCAATGGCAGCTTGGGGAAGAAGCACAATTGTCTCTCTCGCTCACACACATAATAACTGCACACAGCTCATTAAATTTCTCACAGCAATATCTTCGAGAGTTTATGTGACATTGACAATATTTTCTGAAGAATATTTGTCTAATTTATTCATGCTGCTACATATCATTTTTAATTACCTTAGATACTCGTGTATAATTCGCATTTTATTCCCCCCCCAAAATCTTCAAACGCCAATAGCGCATATTATCCATCCATCCATCCATCCATTTTCTGAGCCAATTCTCCTCACTAGGGTCGCGGGCGTGCTGGAGCCTATCCCAGCTATCATCGGGCAGGAGGCGGAGTACACCCTGAACTGGTTGCCAGCCAATCGCAGGGCACATACAAACAAACTACCATTCGCACTCACATTCACACCTACAGGCACCTACAGGCAATGTAGTCTTCGATTAACCTACTATGCATGTTTTTGGGATGTGGGAAGAAACCGGAGTGCCCGGAGAAAACCCACACAGGCACGGGGAGAACATGCAAACTCCACAAATGCGGGGCCGGGGATTGAACCCGGGTCCTCAGAACTGTGAGGCAGACGCTCTAACCAGTCGGGCACCGTGCCGCCCGTATTATACATAGGTATGGTAAAAGTTAAAAAATCTTTTCACAGTAAAATGAGGTATATGTGTATGTATGTGTTTTAGAACAGCCATAAATTAGTTTTAAAGCCGCAGTGGTAAAACTAAACACTAGGGTGCGCCACAATATTAAATACATTTAAGAACAAGTAAACCTCAGTATTAATAATATTAGTTATAAATATTAATATTAGTATGATACTCACATGCATAATATATACGAGAGATTATGGTACACAGTAGATCCACATAGCTTTAACATCCCTGTAAAGTGAAAATAAATGTCTTCTAAATTTGAGAAGAGTGTTGTTAACAACCCTGGCAAATTTGAATGAAAACGCCGCTAAACGCTAATCAATCAAATCAAGCCGCTCTCCCTGCTCTCAAATGCTGTGGCCATGGCCGCTGAATGCGTGAAATCAAACCCCGCTCAACTGGTAATCAAATTCCACTTCTACAACCTGGAAAAATGGAGGCTACTTTCCGGGTTGTGTTTTGGCAAATCTTTTTCTGACAGAATAAGTAGTGTATATATATATATATATATATATATATATATATATGTATATATATATATATAATAACAAATTTTCCAACTCAGTTGTCACGGGACTTTTCCACACCGCAACAATAAGTCGCTCTAAAGTAGCCACACCAGTGTAAAGCCCCTGTCCACGTGGCTGTCACGTCAGACTTTTTAAGAATGTTTTTTTTTTTTTTTTTTTTTTCCAGAACCACATTTTATTCCGGTGAAAATGAAATCGCTTAACTTGCTGACAGTTTCAGCTGTCACTCCAGCCTTCATCAGAGCTGTTCCTGCTTCCTGGTGTGACGTTTCTCAAAACAGCTGATCGGGTCTGATAAAGGCTGGAGTGACAGCTGAAACTGTCAGCAAGGTAAGACATTTCGTCTTCACCGAAACAAAAGAAATCTAAAAAAAAAACGATTAAAAGAAGAAGATCAGATGAATGTTTTCGACCTACTTTTAAGAAATGTTTTTGCCTTGCTCTTCCGCCTTCTCCCCTTAATGTGCACGCGCTGACTTCCTACAACGAGGCGCTCTAAAAAGGCCACACCAGCCCAAAGCAGCCTGGCCCCACATGCTGACTGCCAAGTCTGACTTAAAAAAAAATAAAAAATTAAAAAATAAACCTCACTCTTCTGACTCATTGCCGACAACGGGGCGCTCTAAAGCGGTCACACCAGCGGACTATCCAAGGGAAGATGCATTTTCGGGATGTAGGCATAGCTAGCTAGCCAACTGAAATTGCGCTGGACAACCGCTGATGCGGTGAGGGGTGACTCCAAAGTGCATCACTGGGCCCCGTTTTAGCCACGCCCCCCCCAAAATAAAGAACTGAAATGCTGAAAAACATTTTGATGCTATAGCTCCACAGTTGAGTACTACATAGTTCTCAGTCTCTGCACATTTTCAGCAATTATCTTCAATGTAATAAGAAACAAAGCTCTGAATTCACTTTACAGGGTCTTTAATTAATAATTGCTCAACATGGCTACCATGTGCAGTACACATGTAAATTCAAATTTTATAGATATTGTGTTGTAAATCGAGAGACCTTTTGTTGTGTTATTGGAGACTTCTGGGGTCTCTGAGACTCACTCATGTATCGTAAACATGTTGATGTTTACGATACATTTTTATTCATTTTGAGGAAGAACCTGATTAATTTTGAACGATGTCCGACAAAAGATGTTTGAGAATGTCCTTGAAACATCGGGCACTTATTGTTGTCACATACAGTATATGTATGTATGCAAGTATGCAACTGATTAAAAAAAAAAAAAAAAAAAAAATGTCTATCCTAAGAGGCCCTTGCTAGGCCCATTTTTAAGCATCTTTCAAAGTTTTTCAGGTGTCCATAAATCACAAAGCAAGAATCCTATTGATTTCAAAACATATCTTAGGTAGCTGAGGTCAATACACATTTTTTTGTACTTAATTTTCCAACCCGAATGGAGTTATTTTGCTGAGTGTAGTAAAGCAACCCTGTTGATTTTCAATCATATCACATGAAAGGTCCACACACATTGTTCTAATTTAGTTGTGTGTTTTCCTTTAGCTCAGCAAAACGTCTAATCTGTTTTAATGTAAATCTCCAATTTGAATTATGATTCCCCACACCCTTTGTGTCGGATCTTATCTTTGAAATTGCTCATAGAAAGTATAGTTCATCCATTTTATAGTAATATATAGTTGGGGCACAACCCGAAAGGGGGTTCGTTCAGTCCAGTGTGTCTATATTCAGCACATTGTCCTTCTTCAGCACATCTGGCTTTACTCACGCTGTCAAAATGACTTCATCTCCACACGTAAACACACACTCAGATTAAATACATTCAAATCAACAACAGGCATGTGGTTGAAACAAGTGACTGGTTGCAGAATGAACCCGAGAGCAGATAAAGTGAAGGTCAAAAAAACATTTAAATCTGTACTTTCCCTGACTACAGTCAAACGGAGCTAAATGAGGCCCCTTTTTTCCTCTCGTTCCTCATAAATCACACTAACAAGACTGTGGCTTAATCACCAACAATGCAGATAAGGAAATGGCTGTGGTGTCACATTTGGTTGTCAAGGAAACCAGTCAAAATTAGCCCAGCAACCACACGTAGTTAAGCAAAACCTACCTCCTTTATTGGCGACTTTTACTGGCAGGATATTTACATCCACACACACACAAGACAGTTGTTAATATGTAGTGTGTATACTGTACATACACGCAAATAACACATTTTTCACCTTTGTAAACGCAATGCAACAGCTCTAGCATTGCATCACATTAGACTATACAAGCGGTCACCATGTTGTGGCCCAAATTACAAAATTTACCGCAAAGTTCCAACTTTTCCAAGTGGTGGGCGTTGATACACGAGCAGAAACACGCACAAACACACGTCCCGCAGACTCAAGAGGGGCTCATGGTGACAGTGACAGCTCATATATTTGGGCGGCTGAGTTAGGCAAGCGTGTGATGGAGCATCTGTTTGACACAACAAATGGAAAAGAAAGAAGAAAAGAATTGTGAAGTAGACCCTGCACAGCCTCATCCCAAATTGTAACCAATAATGGACACGGCCATGGAAAATGCGGCGAGAGAAACTATCAACATTAATTCGACACTAGCATGTTTAACTAACAGTGACGTGCGAGCAGCAGTATAGTCGTGGTAGTAGAAGGAAGCGAGGCAGCAGGAGGACGCCGAAGAAGCTCATTTGTATCGGGAGGAGGCGAGCTGTCAGCCAGCTGTTTCACCTTGGTGACAGCTTCGTATGACTGCCGCTCACATGCGCCGACGCCACATCTGCTTGCACGAAACCGATCGATACCCTGCAGCCGAGCGCCATTTCTGCTGAATGTCACGAGGACAGTATCACACCCACTGGACACAACATTAGGTACACTTGCACAATCCAGTGACAAAACTGAGGCCTTTACTAGGATGATCATCTATTTTGGTGGTAAAGTGGTCCCTCGTTCATTGGTTGGGCTTAGGTTTCAGAACCTACTATGATCGACCAAAATCCACAAAGTAGCAACTATATAATTATTTTATTATTTATGTACATTTTAAAGCTGTATGCATAATACCAATACACAATATGCATGTTACGCGCAGGTATTTTTTGGGGGGGGTCGTCATCCTCAAGTTCTACGCTGTAGTACGATGGACTGACTGGGAGAACATGCAAACTCAACATGGGAAGGCCGAGTTGAAATTCGAAACCCTGAACTTACAAGAAGTTATTTTTAACTTTTTTTTTTTTTTTCTGAAAACATCAAGAATGTCATACCAGTAACAGTCACAAGTTTGGGCGCACTTGCTGTAAGAATATCAGGACATAGGACATTTATATTATTGTACACTGTAAAATCACAGTTTTTGGTTCATTTCACAGTTGCGAGGCCAAAGTGAGCTGCGTGTTCGTGTGACAGACGGTGTCGTGTCATCAGTGTCCTCTGCTGCAGTAGTGGTCACTAGAGAGGGCGTGTCTCTGAGGAGCACAACAATTGCACCAAGGCTCTGTCACAGCTGTTACTCAATGAGGAGGAACATCCTGACCTTGACGTGTGATTGTTTGGCCCACTTATCCTCTACTCTCTTTTACTCTCTGAAATGAGAATGGTTGTCTTCATCGATACAGATATTACAAAAAAATAATAAAAAAAACAAACTGTAACAAATTTCCTTTGGGTTATGGAAGAACGTAAAAACAACAACAAATTGAATTGGCTCATGCAACACCTCTTGCTTGGTGAATCCTCAAATTGAAGATGATACTTTGATGCCATGCTCCTTACACATCTGTCTGGTGTAATTTTTTTGTGTTTGGACCTCACTTGGATGCATTCCGTAGTTTTGAGTTTGTCGCAGTGGAAACCCTGGAATGGCTATTCAAACCCATATGGCCAACTTCCTGTTCAATTTTGCGCATGGGTCCTTGGAACTTTTCGCATCCTGTTACGATACAGCAGATATGTGCACGGACAACTGTGAAACTTGCTTGACGCCATCTGAAACAAATGAGGTTATCTTGGGCTATGTTCACACTGGAGGGCATGATGCCCATTTCGGATTTAAAAAAAAAAAAAAAAAATGATTTTAATCCGATCTTTTTCTGCAGTCGTTCACATTACAAGGATAAATGCGATTTCACTTCTGTTGTGGACGGAACACGTCCACATGCGCACAAAACCGTGTACGTGCGTACAAGTGCGAGGCGGCGTGTTTATGGAAGTAAATGCGGCCCCTCGCAGTGGTCTCATCATGACGCAATTGTGACGAATCCAAGGATTGACTGTTTTCTGCTGCTTCGTCAGCCATTGGCGTTGTGTGGCGTGTCTGCTTTGCTGAAAAATTGTGACGTTTGTCGCCTTTTGATGACGTATATGTCGGATGCGCGCCCCGTCAGCGTCCATGCTGCCCTCGCGTCAGATACAAATCCGATTTATATGCACCTATGAAAGAGGCCTGGGATGACCAATTTGATGCAGTGTGTAAAGTGTGGTCTAAGCACTTGACAGGCTAACCCCCGACCCCTTCAACCTCTGCAGCAATGTCGGCAGCACTCATACACGTTTTCCAAAAACAACCTCTGAATATGACGCTAAGTGCATGCATTCAATTTCTTTGGATGACCATGCCGATGCCTGTTCTGAGTGGAACCAGTCCTATTGAATCGCTGTACGGTCTTGGCCGCCGTGCTGAAGCTCAATTTCAGGGTGTTGGCAATCTTCTTTTCACCAAGGCCAGCTCTATGTCGAATAACATTTTTTTTTTTTTTTTTTTTTCTTCCAGCCCCCTCAGAACAGTTTGCCCTGAGGTGCCATGTGGAACTTCCAGTGATCATTATGAGAGAGTGATAACATCAGAATTAACACACCTGCTGTTCATTCACAACTGACACCGCGGTGTGAAGGGAAATGGCTCACTGGGCCCAATTTGGACATTTTCATTTAAGGGTGTACTCGCTTTTGTTGCCAGAATTTTAGACATTAGTGGCTGTGTGATGTGTTCTTTTGAGGGGACACCAAATGCACATTGTTATACAAGCTGTACATTGACTACTTTACATTGTAGCAAAGTATCATATCTTCAGTGCTGTCCCGTGAAAAGATAATTCAATATTTATAAAAATGTGAGGGGTGTACTCAATAATAATAATACAGGATCTCTTCTACTGGATGTCATTAGATTGTAGACCTAATATTGTGGCCCTAAAACGATACATCTCCTCATCGTAGAAATATGCTTTCCAGTAGCATTTGCCAGTAGTTACACAATGTACCAAAGTTTACCGTTTGTATACTTAAATATCTTGTAAACTTGTCATTGTGAGGACTTTTTGGTCTTAACTCTCCATCCCCGTGTTGAGGTTGTAATGATTTGTGTGGAAGTGGAAAGACGGCAATGAAGGAATTTGTAGCATCCGAGCACAGAGACTTAATTTACCACAAAAAAAACAAAAAAGTGTCATATGAAAAGGAAAAAAGGAATCATGTAACAATATGACATTACATATCAGTTGGGTTCTTCCTATGGTGTAGAAAAAAATAATAATCTGAAATTATAATAGATGGAAAATCTGGTCTAGATGAGCGTTTACAGGGGAAATGGGGGAATTTATATAATTTCATTATATAAATTTAAAATCAGTAGGGTTCCTGTGTTTCAAAATCAATGCAATTCTTGGGAGTCGGCATTGAGATATGATAATTGAGAGCCAGGAATTATACCAGGAATTATAATAAGCAAAAAAGCAATGCCTCCAGCAGTATACCATGATCATGACCCCAGACCTATTAAACACACCAAGACGGGAAGCGTCTGCGTTGTCAGGGAAAGTACAGATTGAATTATACATTACAGCCAGGTTTGATGGGTACGCTTAAATAGTTACTCATGATAAATGTCGCATTTTATTATAAACACGCTTTATTCACGCTTTGTTTACACCTTGCGCCGGTTCACATTCCGACGCGCTCTCGGCCGCATGCTTTACAGGCTCTATATTGGTCTAAACAATTTATAATAGAGCACTAACAATACTGCAAACAGCTGCAGTGCACGACACTGTGATACACCGTGCAAAAGTGTTGTCATGCTAGTGGTATGCACATCGTCGTAATGCTAGCGGTATGCACATCTAAAATCTTGCGTCAGTCTAATGGACATGGGTACGACATGATGACCAATGTAAATTTTCCTTCGATTTGATCAAACAATTCAACCGTTGCATGGGAAAACAAAAGTTGTTATTTTCAATTACCTGTAGCTTTTCACTCAGTACTTTTGCACACTGTCTTCATTGTCCTTATAATTGGCAGAGAGTCCACCTTTTGGGTGTTATGCAGATGAGTGACCTGCTTCGAAAGGCATGCGGTTCGAGCAATGACGCACAACTTGTTTCCTGGTAGGTATAAAATGTTGATTGGAAAAAAAAACAAACAAAAAAAAAACAAAACACACATCATCACAGTAACTCGAAAATGAAAGAGTAAACAGAAAGGTGTCAAGTCATGGATGGCATTCGACTTTTGACGCGCGCACAGAAAACGTATGAATATACAGTATAGATAAATATAACATCCTCAGCTGTATGGCGAGTTTTGGGTTCCACAGTCTTTGGAACAGCGAAAACGCAGCCCTCGTATTTCTGTCTAATTAAATCTCTGACCCCGAGTAACCCTCTGCTCAAACGTCTAATCCCTCTGAACAAATGTGAATCAAACGTGAAACTGGATCCGTACGACAGGTTAATAAACGTAAAGGTTTACAGCATTTGGTGCAAGTGTTCAACATGGAGCTAAATAGAAATAATCTGCCTTTACAAAGATAATACCGCTCACTTTTTGGGAACTTCATCATGGCGGAAAACTACAAAGCAGTTTGTGTCTGTATCCTGGTGGAAGTGTACAGTATCTATTTAGAAGGTCCTAAACACGACCTAACAAAACTTAGCTAGTTGTTTGTAAACTTGTTAGCTTGTTAACAACTGAATGCATCCTGCGAGTCGGTGGGAAAATGGAGTTCTTTTGCCATATAATAAATCCAATGATTGTTCCTTTCAGCTTCCTGGGGACAAACACATGATCGATTAAACTTCCTCTGTGTTATTTTATTTTATAAAACAAATTGTGTGCCCCTCTTGTGCCCGTACGGGGTCTGGGTCTCGCTGATGACCCCAGGTGAGGATCACCTGATGCTCTTGTGTTGCTTTGTGAGTATTCACACAGTTCAAATGGTGTTTTTTGTTCACTGAGAGTCAGAGTGCGTACCTACGTTATGACCAGCTGACAGGATGGTGACACACGTGACACCCCCACACGCGATAATAATCGACAGTTGCAGGAGGCGTGGCTCTTTGCCCACGGCGTGTTCAGACCTTTGACTGAGACGTTGGAGGCTTTTCAACATTGAAATTGGCGTGAAATGTGAGCCTTGCGCCGAGGTCGCCATGTCTAAAATAGTCATTCCTGCACAACAGGGAGGGTGGGTGTTCATTTTTACAATCACTGTTTTTGTCGAACCTTTGGGGAAATGTAAAACATTCCCTGGTCACATGGACCTGGATGAATAAAAAAAACATGCCACCATGCATGTCAAGCCTGTTGTTGGCAATGTCCCAACTCGCTGTCAGAACTGCTTATGCTGCCAAGTCTAATTCACAAGCATATTTTGAAACAAAAATAATAATGTACCGTATTTTCACGACCACAGGGCGCACCGTATTATGGGGCTCAGGCATGGTAAAACATACGGTAGAATGCGTGCACGCTAAAACAATGTTTTTAAAAAGGCAGTGGGAGTAAAACTGAGTTTGGTTGAACTTTATTAAAGTATTTAACAATGTACTCACGTTATGTTTTGATCAATCCTCATCCACAAATCCATCAAAGTCCTCATCTTCTGTATCCGAAGTGAACAGCTGGGCAAGTTCTCCAACAAACACGCCGGGTTCCCCCTCGTCATTGTCGGAGTTAGTCTCGTTGCCGGGTGGGCCGTTCAGCAATGATGCCTGCTTTCACGAAAGCTCGTATGTGCTTCAAAAGCAGATACGTTAGCCCAAGCATCCACAATCCACTCACGTATGGTGGCGTAACTCGCCCGGCGTTGCCTCCCTGTCTTAGTAAAGCTGTGTTCGCCATCTGTCTTCCATGGCTCCCACGCCGCTCGCGACTTCACTTTGAACGCCCTGTTTACACGGATGTCCAGCGGTTCGTCAAGCCTCCCGGAATGATGGCGAGTTCCGAGTTATTGCACTCAGTGGAATGGCGACTGTAGAGACGCTTCTCCCGGCTGTTCTTTGCTCATTTAATCCATTGCTCGAGTTGGTCTTCCAACTCGGGCCACCTCGCCTCGTTTGCGCGTTTTGGTTTTCTTTTCTCAGCTTCGTCTTCTTGACTTGGCGAAGCTCGTTTTCCTGCTTCCTCCACTTGCGAACCATGGATTCGTCGACCTTGATCTGATCTCGCAGCTGCTCGATTCCCATGTTCCTCCGCGTAACTGATAGCTTGACGTTTAAACTGTGCTTCGTAAGGGTCTCTTCGTAGATGACATTTAGCCAAAGCGATGTTGTTTTGCACAATGCACACCCCGGAAATGCTCCCAGTCAGTCAAGCGATTTAAATTTTTTTTTAAAAATTTTAAAATAAAAAAAAACACCCCGGCGCAATGTACGTACTGGGGTCGTGGCTTTAGCGTCCTACTTCACGCACCCTTTCCCCATCCTCAGCCACGTCCGCTTTTCCTCTGTGTAAGCAGCGTGTCAGCAGGAAATGCTAAAGAAATTAAAATAAATACATTTTTAAAAAGTCAAGCGGAGCGCTCATCACACAACAACATTTATAGATGTTGGAACTTAGTGCACACATAAGGCGCGCCGGATTATAAGGCGCCCCGTCCATTTTGGAGAAAATGTAAGACTTTCAAGTGCGCCTTATGGTCGTGAAAATACGGTAGATGTCCACTTTGCTGGAGAAGCGTTCCACCATATTTTTGGTGGGGATGTAGTTGCACGCGCATCTTGTCCTGGTAGCTCATTCGTGTTTTAAGTGTTTAAAAACACGAAAATCTCTTCTTCTTTTTTTTATATCGTTTCTGTATTTTCTCCATTGTCACTTTCAGTGACATCAGTTTAACCTGTCAGTTTCTGACAAATCGCTTTTCATCACGCCTGGGTTCTATTCGGCGCTCTCGCAGTTAACAACTGATCTATCAGGGATTTTGTTTTTCATGTCAAAGAGCCCTATTGATTTCACATGCATTTACTGTACAGTACAGAAGACAAGATCAAGTGGTTTCATTTTCACATATGTGGTGTTTGGCATCATATGAGCTGGCTGAGGTATAGTTTTTGTCAAAGATCCAAAATCGATCCATGTCTCATTATTTGTAGTCGGGATTTAAACACGAGCAGAAAACACTTTTAAACTTTCCGTTGCTTTGGTCAGGGCAAGTATGTACTGCTTCTTTTCCAAATACGGACCATGGCGGAGCAAATGCAGATTAATATGTCCGCTGTTCAGTATGGACGTCAAACATATTTTATCTGTTTGATTAATGTCAGCCGCAATCGGTTATGATTTAAAAGCGCTCATGCCCCTGAGACAGCACCTTATTTCACGGCCCTGGCTGCCCACGCACGTTATGTAATCGCCGAGGCCACCAGGCAGATTCCTGCAAGAAGCCTGCTGGGGGCGGCGACCATCACGCCGACCACGAACAAGGGTGTTCACTGTATTTCGATATAAACGTTTTATTCATGCAGGTTTTTTTTGTATATCTAACCGCAGCCGTCGCAGAGACGGATTATGACTTTAAAGCACACAGAGCAATGAACAGTGCCATTAAAACTTTTCATGTAGAGTGTGTTGCTTCACCATTTTATTTTCAGCTCCACCATCAGCGTGCGGCCTCAAGCCAATCATGTCCGTTGCGGAGTCATCACGGCAGATCCATCGAGCATCGTCTGTCATAACGCATCAGCGTTTTTGCCCCCGTCATGTGAGTTGAGGGTGTGTTCACAATCGAACAGGACATGCGGACGTGTTCACAGTTAACCAATAGCATTCACGATTATGTTAAATGCGAGAACGCACATTTTAAATGTTTAACGCCAAATAAAGTTACGATGTTCGAGGAGGCTTTTCCTGACATGTTTTTCTTTCTTTTTAGCAGAAGCCTGACGGTGTGCTAGAACACTGACTCCTACTTGGAACTGTTCATAATTCCCTCTTGACAAAGTTCCCCAGTTCCATCTGAAGACCAAAGCATGATGCTGCCACCACCATGCTCCAATGTCGGTATGGCGGTTTTTTAGTGTTGACCAGTTGTGTCTTTGCCCCAAACATAACATTTGGAATTATTGCCAAAACGTTCAACCTCAGTTACCCATAATATATTTTCACACGTTTGGGAGATTTCAAGTGAGGTTTTTTTTCTTTCTTTTCTTTATAAGATAAAGCTTCCACTGTCTTGTCAGCCTTACCTAATGAGCTTACACACACGAAGACGAAGAGAGCTTGTTGTCACATACTACTACTACTACTAAACAGCCAGTACTTGCCAAAAATTCCTGCGGACCCTTCAACATTGCCGTCACCCTCTTGGCAGCCTCCTCTGTCCAGTTTTCTTCTCGCCTTTTCATCAATTTTGAAAGGATGCCCAGTTCTTGGTATTGTCACTGTTGTGCTATATTTTCCAGCTTTTTTTTTTTTTTGAGGGCTGCTCCAGCAGCAGAATTTTTGGGAAATATAAAATCATTCATTAAGTGTATAACAACTGGATGCCAGCTTTGTTATCTCCCAAATGACTTGTTTTCATTCTATTTCTTTGTTAGTCAACAGAATTATTCAATTTACGCCCTTAACACTGACAGGCAATGAATCAAGGAAAACCCCAATTAATTTTGATATTGATTTAAAAAAAATAAAAAATAAAAAAAATTGTTGGAGGCTATTTTTAGGAATTAAATAGCTTCCAACTGCATTTGTTTTAAATTTAAATTTAATTCAAGCTTCTGGTTGGTCATAACTGTGTCACTTTCAGGGCTTAGCTGTTGTTTTGCCGTTTGCTTGAGAGCCGGCAAATGTGTTTTTAAAAAAAAATACAAACACCCACTTAAATATGTACTTGGACTGACTGGTAATCGGAAGTAGCCAATTCGGATCTTATAAGGTGATGGTCAAATTTAAACAAACGCCAGCAACTAACATATACAACAGCAGTTTATGGAACAGCATCATGATGCATTCAAGACTGCTTGGAAATCGACGTACTGTGTACCAGTTGGAGTTCACGAGGTCCGACCTGAAAGCTTTCAAGTCAAGCATCAACAAAAACAAAAACAAAAAAAGAAGAGGAAGACTACCGCACGACACACAAGGCAAGTAAGTAAAGTAGATAATTAGATGGCGTTGCAAACTATATTAACTGGCAGTCGCTATCATTTTTATAAAATAAATGTGTTCAAAATATGATTTTTAGTGCGTTTCTCTGGTTGCCGTCCACAAGTTGTTCCGTCGCCTCTGTTTGCGTGTAGTACAGCATTTGTGTTAGAATGACTTCCTCCAAACTTCTGCATGCCGAAAATAATCTCCAGGCGTTATAGCGCCACCTGTTGCTTTGGCGTGCTCTTCTTTGCAGCCTGAAGATATGCTGCTGCTGTCGTTGTTTTCAACTGCCCGGGACTATTCAAGTTTCCCTGTTAGGACATCATCTCCATTTTGAGGTGAGTTTCTGTTTAGAACACTTCCTGCATGCAAACAGAATACTGACGTGGGTCGACATTTAGAAAATACCCCTTTCAATCATTTTTTTTTTTAAGAGTGTTGCATGAAGGGTGCACGCGTTCAAATGGATGTTCCCGACAAGCTCCACCTCCACGCTCACCTTTTATGCAAAAGGGTGCATGCGTGGAGTGTGTGCGTGCCTACCAAACACACGACGCGCACCGTCATCTCGCACGCGACGCGTTTCGAAGCAGTCAAGGACGCGCGGTGGTACGCGATCGTCGCGGATGCGCCGCTAAGTTCGGAGTGGAGAAGACCGTGAACGCACCTTGCGTCCAGCAGCAGCAGCAGCAGCAGCAGCAGCCATGGGGGCCCAGATGACCAGACACTATAGTAAGTCCAGATCATGGTATTATTATTATTAATATTATTATTATTATAATTTTTAAAGCACATTCAACACCATTGTTGTTTTTTTAAAGTATTGTCCGTATAAGCTCTTTGGCTTGTAGTTTTAACGTCCTCCAGGCTACTTTTGGAAAGAAAAAAAAAAGAAAAAAACACATGAAGATTACTTTGCAAATAAAACATTAATGTCATGCAAGTTCTTACTTTTCGCCTCACCCCATCCCTTGCCCTTGTTGAGTCGCCTGCAAATTGTCTTCGTTGTTTTTGACGGTTGCTTCTTTTGCTTTATATAATGCAATGGGATGTAATCAAACAGATACATGGGACTGCTTCTAGTCACTACAAGCTGTAAGGCTTCCCAGCAACATGATTCAGTCAGCAAATTGTTTAACAGATATTCAAGGTTTTCACATCACTTGGTACTTCACTAGTACAGAGTGGACATGCTGAGCTTGACAACATCCAATTACACACATCATGTCAATAATTGCTCAACGTAAATGTAAATATTTATTCTGCAAATGTGTTTCAGCCGCCATTGAAGAAAGACAAAATGCTGGTCGTAATGTCAAAGAGTTAGCCCATAATAACAAATAACTCTACATGGGCCACATGCCAAATGTTCAATATGATTATGAAAATAGAATATACATGATGTTTTATGTGCCGTACACCCGATTAAAAAATAAATAAATAAATAAAATAAAATGAAGGAAACACATTTGAACACATCTTTGTACTGCTAAGTGTGCAACTGTTTGGCCACTTCTAATAAGACCTCACAGTTTAATTTATCTGCTACATTTTCATGATGACCGCACAATTCTGACGAGGACACAAAAGTCACTTTATAGTGATGTTGACCCAACAGTTTGTTCTTTGTTTTATTGAAATAAATGAGAACATGTTGGCGTCTGTACGGCAGTTAGATCAGAGCTGCAAAGCAGACAGACAGATGGACTCAGTCCTTGCCAAATTTCACTTCGAGGGCGTGTTGGTGTTGAGTCGCGCTATCAGTTCTGTCTTGGAAATTCTTGGCCGCCCGACGGCATACTCTCATCCTCCTGGAACCCGAAACTTCACATATCAATAATCCCTGTCAGGGTCTTCTTGATCCTCTTGTCCCGCTCAAGTGCCCATCAATCACTTGGGGTCTAACCTCACCCTGCGTGTTTGTCATTTTTAAGTCCACCGCCACCCCAGTGTGATGTAAACAAGGAGAGTGATGATGTGCATCTTGAAGGCGAACCTCAAAACTTAACGCAATGGGCAGTTCATTAGGTACACCTGTACACTCTAATGGCGTCCAATACTGGAGCTGTTTTAAAGAATCAAGTCGTAAAGTAACGCTCATTTTGGATTGATGCAGTCCGATTTTATTTATTTTATTATTTTAGCAAATCATTAACGTGTTGCATGGTGTTTGGTTAGTTACCTGAGTGGATATGAGTACCCTATTGCTGTTTGATGTTGTACACAACTGCAAAGTACAACCACAATAATAAACATATTTTTAAATGACTACTTCACTGACACTGTCAATTAAAACTGAGCCGTATTAACTTTTGTAAGACAGGCTCATTGCAACAGTGCAGTTAGATCTCCTAAGATTGTGTAGGTGTATCGAATGAAGTGTATTTGTTCACATGGACAGCTGCATAATACGTATTTCATCTGAACATTGGAAAGTACCATTGAAGGACGCGCTTAACCAATACTTTCACGTAAAGCCAACATGTTGAACAACATTTCGGAGAGATTGTGAACAGAACTGGCAGTCAAGTCAGGCTACGTTCACGCTTGTCATTTGGTACTCTGGTCCATGGTGCCTTTGGAATCAAATGCTTGGTTCACTTAGCGTTGACACTGGCATTCTTAAAACGTCGAAATTCGATTGGACGACTTTTTTCTTTGGTCCGAGTAGAGTTCACATTTTAGCGAACGCGAACCCAGCTGTTCCGGTCCGTTTGAAACTGGAAGCGCTCTCAGTGCTCACCAGGTTTGCGATATTAGTAGTCACACTTGACCAAACGCAATTGTACAAACCTCACTAATGGGGAAACCACAGCGGAATTCGCCTTAACCGTGTGTAAGTGTGAACATGGACGTCAACATTGTGTTAACATCCTCTGTTAAATTCTGGGCCGACACAATCATGTTTTGTTTTCGACTAGACACGACGTATGACGTGACATCACACGTGCGGTATGGTGGAAGTATTTATCGTGGCTTTGACCAGGACAATTGAGAGCATGCGAGTAGAACTAGAAATGCTTTGTTGATTGTGATTCTTGGCCAACAAGTTTAATGGAGATTAAATGTCAACTGTCCAAATTGCACGTTAATCTGCCGCGTGACACTCCTGGAATAGAAACAACGGTGATGTGTCTGAAGTGGCACCCAATCAGCCGTTACCAATCCCAACTGTCTCGGGTTGATTGATAATTTGTCTCTGGGGTGCAAACCTCTTGACATTCCAAGGTCGAGCATAGCAAAGCGAGAAAAGCGTGCTTAAGTGCAGGCGTCAAAACACAAGGAAGCGTTAGTTTGACGTAAAACATTTGTCTTCCTGCTTCTCGGTTCTGCTGAATGTGTCTTGGACACCTTATGATCGTTGATGAGATGTCAGTGTTGACACATTAATGAGAACTTGTGGCCGCGTGACTTTGTCAACAACACACAAAGAAAGAAGACCCTGATGGAAAGCATCATCGTAATTATAATTTTAAAGTCAAATCAAGCTTATTTGTATAGCCCTTAATCACAAAATATCCACACAGGCGTGTGTTATTAGTAATCCCACTCGTGTTCGAGGCAGGACATGTCCCGCTGTGATATGATTGGCTCCTGTATCGCGGGAAGAGCAGGCTATGCAAATGTAACAAGATGACCATTCTATATTATACTGAGGTCACACACTTTTTTTCCCCCCGTCAGGAAGCAGTAGGGCTTGCTGCCAGCCAATCATATTGTAGTACCAGATGTCCTGCAGCCAATCATATTGCAGCAGGATGATGCCTACAACATGAGTGGGATTCCTAATAACGCAGGCCCACAGTTGACAAAGATTGGCGACATCCACTGATATAAACTCCACCAGCGAAAGCATAACGGTGTCGTCTTGTGTCACAAAAGAAAAACCTTAGTCGCTTTGTTTATTTTTTTCAGCTGTTTTATTTTTTTCAGCTTTGCTGTGCAATGAAAAGCATTTACCTCCAAACATCAGCGTATAAACGTTTTCACTGTATGAGTTACACAGGTGTTGATTTAACAATAATTATGTGTCACAGATCTCATGCACGGACCGGTTCCCATCACGTCTCTTCCGTCCGGCTCACTCTATCACAACCACAACTCTGACTGTTCGGTTCCCGTCATGGCTCTGCCATGCGCTTCGCACCGCCACTTGCAGTTACACTGCCCGGGTCCGAGCTTCACTGTGTCAGCGCCCTCAAACCACAGCAAGCAGCTATGCCTGCCGGCCTATCAGCCGTGGGTCCCCCTCAACGAGCCCCCTCTGCTCTTCCACCCGACGGCGAAGGGCTCGCAGATCGTCATGGACGAGTCGGAGAGAAGCGTCACCAGGAGGGCCAGCTTCTGCAACGGCATCGTCTTTAGCAACAGATGCGTGGCTGTTAACGAGGTGGTCCGGCTGAAGGTGAGCCAGATTACGTGTCATGTTTCTATGGCAACACACCTCCTTTGTCTACTTGGTTGCCTCTGGGAGCTTATTCTTTTGCCATCGTTTTATCCATCCGTCTGGTCGTCCATTTATTTGCCCGTCCATTATCACCCATCTTCTAACTATTTGTCCATCAGCCATCCATTTGTCTAATCATCTTATCAGTTTTTATGCATCTTTCAACCAATCCATCCAGCCATAGTCCATCCATTTTTAAGACCATAGATTACGTCCCATCCATCAATTGAGCAATCATCTATCCATTTATCTGTTCATCCATCAACCATCCATTTGTCTATCAATTGTTAAACGCTTCTATCCATCAACCAACCAATTAAACCCCCCATTGTTGATTCATTATCCCGTCCGTCCATCCATCGACCCTTCAAACTCCATCTATCATTACAGTCCAGCTACCAATTTAGCCATCATCCATCCATTTGTTCGTTCGTCTGACCAACCATCCATTTTTTCTGTCCAGCCATCATCTACCCATTGTTAAACCATCTATCATCCATAAACTAATCAATTCCCCCATTGTCTATCCATTTACCATCCATCCACTGTATAGTTTTTCCATCCAGTTAGCAGCTCATCTATCCCCAGTCCCATTTATCAATTATTCATCATCTATCATCCATCCATTTGACTGTTCGTCCATCAACCATCCATTTTCTATTCACCTATCGTCTCACTCACCGTATCCTACCACTGTCTAGCCACATCCCATCTATCCATGTAACCATCCATCTATCCCTTTGTCCAACCCTCCATCAATTTCTTATCTCTCGTCGTCATCATGCAAATCCTCACCCTCTTAATCAATCTACCCATCCATCTGCCATTCATCCATCAAATATTTTCCAATACCTCCATTTACTACCCTCTGTCTCGCAACTCATCCTGTAACCATCCATACAGCCACCAATCACCCATCCATCCAATTGTTAATCCATCCATCTTTGAACCTAAGTGCCCATCTAGCCACCCACCCATCAACCCATTTTAACTATGTTGTATGTATGAACAGTATTGTCTTTTACATGTTTCTATGCTGCAATATTAGGATAGATAGCAGTCATTTTGTGAGACCGTGAGATAAAATCCTCCTTCACACCTACTCGTCTTCTCACCTCTTTTCTCTCCTCTCGAGTTTTCTCACTTTTGTATTTGTATTGGCCAAAGAGGCAGCTCAGCACAAGTTTCCACTACACATATCAGGCCATCTATGTCTCGAAAAGGGAGCGCACTGCAGAGCTTGCCGTTTGAGGAATGCTGTCGTCTTTGTACAGCAAACGCAATTTGATAGGGAAACGTTTGCAGTGCAGGTGATTCGCTAAATAATCATTCCTGGTTCAGCTTTGTTGAGAATGGACATGCTAAGTTAAGATTTTAGCTCATTCATTTAGATCTTGCCTTAAAATGCATTACCAAGTTGCTTATCACCCAAAGATATGATTTAATTTGAATTGTTGTTTTATAACCCTCCAATTTGTCTTAATATTTCTTTAATGTCGCCCCCAGATCACGCATACCAACTACGTCTGGCAGGGTGCTCTACGCATTGGTTTTACAACCAAAGACCCGTCAAGGATGAACCCCAAAAGCCTGCCCAGGTATTCTTGTCCCGATCTGGCTTCTAAGTTCGGTTTCTGGGCAAAACCCTTGCCAGAGGATCTTCTCTGTGCCGAGACTGTCATCTCGTTCTGGGTGAACAAGAAGGGTCGGGTGCTCTACCGGATCAACGCACGCAACTCCAAACGGTTATTCAGGCAGGTTAACTCCTTCCTTCCATTGTGGGCTCTCGTTGACGTCTACGGAAAGACCAAGGGAGTCCAGCTTCTCGGTGAGTGTACATCATTACTACCTTTCCTTTTCAACAGAAACACATGTACATCTGATGCTCCGTACGTATGAACAGCTGCTCCCATCTTCCTCACGCCCCCACCAAAATAGCTCAGTGGAAAAAGATGGTGGGAGATTAGGTAGATTGTAAACGCCACGCTTGTTAGTCACAAGCAACTCTCCCTGAAGGGATTTTTCAAAGTTTAAAGGGTCGCTGGATGAAAGAAAACGAGCGATTGAGACATCTGCGATCGGCATCTTCTCACTGATTCACTTCTTGTAAGTTGGTTTTGAGAAGGGTTCATGAAGGAACAGCTGTGTCCAATTTTTGAAAACAATGCAAAAATAACAACGCAACTGTTGCGTTGTCTTAACTCTTCGAGTACTTATTTATAACCCTTTTCGAGAGCGTTTCTGCTTCTCATCTCAGAATAGAGGCTGTCGGCACTGCAAATAAAAATAGAAGAGGCTCCTGTACGGTGGAGTTCAAACCATTTAACCTCATTTCTCGCCGTGCGGTTGAAAGCAAGTGGCATGCGCTATCTGGCGGTGGGCTTCCTGCTATCCAGCGCCAGAGTGCGATTATCTGAGGTTCGCTGGCCTTGCGGTGATGCCCGGCTTGCAGCTCTTGTGCAAGGACAAGTGGAGTGTGTTGGTCATCTCGGGATGACTGATGATGTCAGGTCTGCTGGGGATGTTTTTTTACCCCCCCCCCCCCCCCCCCCAAGACAATCAAGCCTGTGGAATGTCTCACTCTTGGGATTTGAATGTGGCTGCATGTGAGCGCCTAAAAAAGAGGTGTTATGCATCACATGCACCCAGAATATTAGCAAGGTTGTTTTTTTTTTAACCATTTTTAATAGCTTTCCTTGTACAGGTATACTCTCAGTTGATGCGTTTGTAAAGAACGTCCACGTCCCTCCTGGTTTTGTTCATGTTTACATGTTTATGAGGTAACTAAAAAGACATTTCATGTTTTACATGAGGACGTGTTTGGAACTGTGCCAAGACCACCTCGAAGTTTCGGACTGGTCCATTTGGTGCGCTCTAGAGTGTGTTCGCTGTGTTTACACCTATCCAATTGAACATCACCAAGGAGGGAAACAAACTGTAGTTCAAGGAACAGAAACTAAAGGGCCCTTAAAGCCTGTTGAACCTGTTGATGAACTACATCTCCTCAGTGCTTGATTAAATTCAAATCATGCATTTGGTGTCCTCATAGCTTAAACACGCGAACGCCACACCAGCTGCGAGAACAAGCCCAGTTTCCACCTGCTGCGGATGAAGCTATCTGACAATCAGCCTGCGTCCGCAGCAGTTGTTTCTGCGGGATATAAATGGAGCGTGGCGCTGTGAGTGAGCTCGACGGAGTGTAGAGAATGGCCCAGCTCGAATGACCTTGGTTTTATTTGAGATGTGAGATGAATGCGGCTGATAGGAGGGAGTTAGTTTTGGGTGGGCTTCATGGAGCCCAAGCCATCAGGAAAAAGAACAATACGGGAAAGCATTTGAGGTCTGCTTAGTTAAAGGTACAACAACGGCCGATGCTAAGAATATTTACTTAAGCATTGGATTAGTGTTACATTAAGTAGGCAAATGCTTTCAAAAGTATCCTGACAGTTTTCTGAAGTTGTCTTTTTATGTCAAGCATATTGTCATGGTGCAATGAAAAGCAAGTATCTCTCTCTTTTTCTTTTATCCAAAAGACAAAGAAAAGTCATTTTTGTTGGTTTTGTGACAAAAAGAAGAAGAAAAAACTGGACCATCATGATTTTTGAAAAAGGTTAATTGAATAGGTGGGCAGTCATGGCATTTGAAGTTTAGACAAAAGGCAGCCACAAACGTCAAATACATTTTTGTGGTCCAATTAAAAGCAAACGTGTCCAACATTGCCGAGTTTTTACGATGTTTCCCAATACAACGAATTGGAGATACATTCATGGTTAAATAAGGCCAATCTTAATGAATACAGGAACAATTATGGGATAATATGAAGTTAATTCAGCAAGCTTAATGTCTCATAAGAATATTGTAGTAGCGTTATAATCAATTATATGAAGTGGACATATGAAATTAACATCTAATCCCAACCTTTTAATTCAACCATTTAGAATTATTTCATGAATCATCCGCCACAAGACGACAATTGATAGTATTTTTTCTCAGGACGCTTAATTATTGACGCTTCTTAAGGTCAACATTAACCTTGAGGTCAACTCTTTATTATTGGTAAGACTGCACTTAGTGGGGCTAAAGGCAAAACAAATATGTCGTCTATTCGTTTTTTCTAGCCCTACGTATGCTCTGTTAATGCTATCCAGCAAAAGTCTAGCGTTTTAAGGATGTTTTCAATGTTGCTATCGGGTCCGTAAAGGCCCCGCATGCAAGGAGTCGAGGGTCAACCTGAGATCAATGAGCTGGCCTGAAAGCTGAGACATCATTGTATAATGGAGGAAGCTAAATTCATCCGGAGAAGTCAAATTTGAGACTTGGGGGGGAAATCTCTTGCATCATCACCTACTCGCACAGATATCAATCATGGTGAGAGTGCCTTGTATGCTTTTTGTACGGAACCAACCACTCTGTTGAGCATTTTGGCGGAAACACAAAAGCGTCCCTTCAAGTGTGCTTTCTGTCGTATTTGTTTGATGCACTTTGGCCAAAACGCCCCTGCGCAATATTCGGTAAGTCTTATAGTGCGAAAGTCTTGTTCCCGCCGTGCTTGCGTGGATTATTTTCTATCATTTGCACACTTTCTGGCCATGTGCGCGCTTTGAGTGGACTAACCGTAAAAGGTGGGCGCTCCCTCTCATATCTGGCCTTGTGCAGATTCTGCCGAAGACAGATTCTGCCGGGTTTCCTCTTACATGCTCCAAAAACTATAGTCAGTCTAGCACCTCGGGAAGGCGAAACGTCATATTGCACGTTTTGCTTCGCTCCCGTGCTACAATCCTCCCCGACGACTGCTGGCGGCCCGGCGGCTGACTCGGCACGCTGATGGACACCTCGCCGTACCATCGCCGACTGCTCGACGGCCGTAATGTGTCCTGACCACATTTCAATGGCAATCGCTTGTCTGAAGAAAACTCCACATTACGGGAATTCTACCCACCTGCAGATTTCAATGAATCTCGCCTCTCGAGCCATTACGCGCAAACTGGCCGGGTGGTGTGTCAGAAGACATTATGGCAGAATCGGCATATATTTAAAACGCGCAAGCCAAGCACGTAAAAAAACCGGCTTTCGCAACAACGAGAGACTATAGCCCAATGTGTATCAACTGGAATATTTTGCAGAATTGCAGGATAGGGAACCTAAACAGTTATGGAAAATTCTATATACTGTATAATATGAATACACTTGGAGTTAAAACACATTGAGCACAGTCACGCAGGAGCTGCTGTCGGCCACCGCTGACGCCCAAACACTCACATGCAGACTTGCTGATGTCAAGCCCCACCTCTTAAAGGCATATGCGCATGTATTTTCTATACATTTTTTGCTTGTTCAGATGTTTCCAATGTGTTTTAAAGTGTGTTTTAGTCAGTTTAAATGTGCTTAAACATAGTAAGAAAACATATATATACATATGGGCTCTCTATACTATACTGTGTGGGTCTGGAATGTTTGCAAAGGTTCCGTAAATTAGGTCACATGCTACTTTCAGTTTTTTTCCCCTAAAGTGGCGCACATGTGGGAATGTTATACATTCCTGTTGTCACAAAAAGTAATGTAAAAGTAAAGTAAATTTTGTCAGGCTGCGACTGTTTGTCTAACAGTCTCGAAAGACCATACTGGTTCGTACACGCATGATGGATTCCTGCCAAGTTACGTAAGGCCGTTAAGTCAACCGCATCGTTTGATGGATGCAAGAAACTCAACTGGGGGTTTGTTGACTTGAGTTGGATGAGTCACTTGATCACTGACTTGGTGCCAATGGTCCACAAGGCTGAAATCAACTCGTTTCTCTTGGACTGTGGAGAAGAAACCCAACGTGTCTTTCTTAGCTCTCAGGTAATGAAGGCGAAGGTGAGGACAACTGTCATTACATTGAAACTGGAGAGGAGATAACCTGCTGTGTTCTTTTATTTTTCTTTCTAGTACAGTAACTCCAAATGGTTTGGTTTATGTCCCAGGAGACCAGGCTGGAGGTTTGCTCGGGAATGTTTTGGGGGGAATAACTGTAGCCTGTTAGCATGTCAGCATTTTAGCGATTCTCATTATATTAGTACTATAATACAGCATTTTAAAATGGTCCATTTATCATATTCTTGAGTTCACATTCTATATTGTAACATTTTGACGAATTGGGCTGCTTTTCAGTTCAGCATTTACACGCATTTCTAGTAAAAATTGCATTCTCTCTTGTTTACAGATAAAGTCTTCCTAAATAGTAGTTATAAAAGTGCCCAGCTTTGATTGATGCTGTCTGAGAGTACTCTGGTTCCCTTATTTGAGCTATGCACAAGAGGGACAAACTGTAGACTAACTTCTAATTGTGATGCAGTGCAGCTCTCCAACCGCAACAATAAATGCATTGTTAAATTTACACCACTTTTAAACATTTTATGGATGGAACGGTTAATACGGTTATAAACCTTGTCCATCAACCTGTCTCCTATTACGATTGACAGGTCCCAGCATACATTTTGACGGGGTCAACAAATCAAATCTCGGCGATGAAATGCGAGGTTTCATCTGAGCCCTGCTTGCTTTTTGGTGCAGTGACCCCATATTTTTTGTGCCTTTGCGTCATTCAACTGCGCATTCGTTTTGTTAGCGTCACAAATATGGCCGCATGTTATTGTTGTCATCTGGACTCTAAACTCAATCATAGAGATAAACGAGAGTGCTATATGGCAGCTTGGCGTGGCACACAAACGTATACGAGGTCAACCCAACGACATTGTGTTGTTCTTTGCTTCTATTTGCGTTCACTGGCGTCAGCTTGCTTATTGTTTCACGTGTCAATAAGGGATTACTTGGGCCTGTCACGTGTTTGTTTGGGGAATAAAAGGGTTTTAAATATAGAGCGCTCTGATACAAGTTACGTACTGGATGACACATTCGGTCACCTTGTTGGCAAGTATGAAGAATGCTATAGTCAGTTTTGCGAGCAACCAACTCCGTCCATCCATCCATTTTCTTTTCCCGCTCTACAGCTAGGGTCACAGGTGAGCTATAGCCTATCCTATAAGGTATGGCGGGGGAACATTGTACAATGCAAATGACTCTTTATCGATCTGGAGCTATCGCTACATCATCTTTGGAAGTTTACCAGCCTGCTTTGTCCCTGGCGAAGCCTCGCCTGTCTGTCGGACCGCGACAGGAAGCTTCCGTCACGCTGCTGCCTGGCTATCATCTGATGGCCAATGCTAGCTAATCTTCAGCTAACATAGCACTCCCGACATACTCAACATTATAATTAGTTATTGTTAAGCGTCTTTGGGTCCCTTGAAAGGCACTATATACAATAAATCTAAGCTTTTATGATTCTTGATGGTCGGTATAACTTTTCTTTTTTTTACTAGGTACTCGTATAAAAACACAAAAGTTGCTCGGACTTGCTCTGCTCAATCCCAAGCCTCCAACAACAACAAAGTGTACATTTCAGTTGCATTGTAACTACATGCAAAGTCATCGATCACGAGTGTGTTTCTAGCCAAAGGCAAATTGCTGTCAGTGAGGCAGAAAGGCAAATATGGTGTAATCATTAAGCCGTTTTCCTGAGATCTTATCCAATGATACAAAAAAAAAAACCAATGAAACGTTGTTCCTTTCTTTCCTGTAAATATTCAGTGTCTGATCACAGCAATTAATCATTTGAAGAAGAGAAAAAAAACATTCTTTCAAGGGAATGGACATTTAAACCTGATTAGAACTGCCGGTATTTATAAAAAAAAAAAAAAAAAAGATCCTTTCCCAAGGTTTCCACTTTAGGAAATCACTAAAGTGTTTAACCTCTCCTCAGGTCCAGCGAGAGGACACTGATGGTCCACGTTGATACCCTTAAAAATCATAAACCCGGTGACACACTGGATTTGACTGGTTCAAATCATGTTTGACTTCCCAGAACGTACCTTTATATGCTAACCCACTTCCAAAAATCTCCCCGAATTGCTGCCTACTGCTGCCATCTGTCACTAACGATGTGCAATGTACCAAATGTTATGTAATCAACATATGCAATGGATAAATTTGAATAATAATTTGGCTGTGGTTATATGACAGTCTAGTCTAGTCTGTTAAAACAACCCTCTACCACGGTAGAGTGCTGGCTCGCTAGCCCGAGAACCATAGCATCCGATAAGTCCCGGCCTCGCTAGGTTTTGTCATGTGTGGATCCACATAACATAGCAGTGTAGCGGTCTAACAAGCTAACAGGCTAGCAAGCAGGCCGGCGGCCGGGTCTTCTGGAATGACTGTGCTAAGTATTTATGTATCGGCGGAGGGCCGATGTGGTATTAGAATGAAAGCGGGCAACTCTAATTCAGACTTGACGCGTTATAAGTGGCTGCTTAAAAATCTGTGATACAGCTTGGGCACAACTTCCTGAGGTTATGGACAGCGCGCAGTAAACTACTTTATAAGTATGAGCTGAGTTACCACTGTTTTCATTGGATTTTGTTATATTTATAGCCTAGAAGGGTTTTCACGCAAATGATTTGCTGTAATAGCGACTTAGCTACTGCATTAGCATCGGAAAGTGATAGACGAAGGCTACGTCGCCACCATGAGAACGGAACTCCGTCGTGAACCGAGGGTCCCCCTTGTTAGTGTTTGCCAGAGTTCCGTTTGAAGTGATGTCAGGGTTTGGCCTCGATTCGTCCCAAGCAAAATAAACGCCGCTTGCGAGGCAGCTGCTAGGATTTGACGGGTCCTGGCGGACTCTCTGTGAGCCAGCGTTGAAATTGTAATGAAGTTTGTCACTTTTGGATCTTAATGGCTTTGCTGCACAGGGAAGGTAGATGCTAATCACTTTCACATGACCACGGCCTTTTGTGTTTACTGACTTCTGACGTCATTCGGTCAACAACATGTGGCACTATCCCACAACGCAACTGGATGGAGCCTGGAATTTTGTCAATATGCAATCATTTCCATTCTAAAAGCTCATAACACATTTTCCCCAGTGCCTCTTCGCTCTCTTCCTTCGTAAGCCCCCTTCCCTTTTTAGGAAACACCCATCTGCTCCACCCTGCTCTGCTTTTTCATAACAGATGACATCACTCAACATCTCTTGGTGTTGTCCTGAATTGACCCCCTCCTCAGGCATGCATACTTAGCGCAAATCCCCGCATGGGCGCAGTTTAACGCAGACGGCCTCGTTGAGGTCTTCTCTAAACCGGCCCACCTCCCACTCTGTCCGTAAAGCTCCTAATCCCGCTGCACCGGGCCAAGGAACAGAGTGAACCGGGACAGGTTTGGTGCTTCTAAAACGTTCCAAAACATACATTGATATTAGAAATTTGAAATTGGCTCCGCTAGGCCCCAGCAATAAGTACAGCGTACCTGCACAAGCTAATTCCTGGGAAAATTCTGCATTTGGAATATATTTACCTTTCAAGATAAAATCTAAATAAGAGAAACTGTGATGCAGTGTAGTTCTACACAATAGTAAATGTATTGAAATGTTAATTAAAATATATTATTACCTCCAACAAGGATCCTATTTGTTTATTTGTATCCAAATACTAGCTACACTTTAAATGAACTTTTCAGAATATGTAGGTATTTTTCTGCGGATATTTTTGTATTCAATTCTGTTAAGTCACTCATAACTGAGGGCATATACTTGACTACCAATAATAAATCTATTCATAATATTGTCGTTGTTATTATTATTACTATGGAATTGTTTCAATTGTAAAATAAATAGCAATTTTTCTAGCAACATTCTTATTCAGTTTTGTTGGATCGTACACCACAAAAAGATATAATATTAATCAATAATAATAATAATCATTTACAATTTCAAATAGCTACTATAATTTGATGTTGATATTTTTGAAACCATCCAATGTATTCTATTTAACATGTTCAGATGCTCATAAACCTGTATGTTGTTCATTCTCGATGATCGTAGCTGTGCTTTATTTCGGAGGAGGGCTGGGCGGAATTAGTTTTCTCTGGCCATATACAGTGCTTGTGTTGGACAGCTTTCAGTTGTGTAGGTGTTTATTGTTGAGAAGAAAAAGTGCCACCACGCCAGCTCTTCACTTTGCCATGACGCAAGTTGCCGTTTGGCTTCCTGCTGGTCGGCGAAACGGGTTCTTCCAGTTTGTGGTTGGTTGTACTTAACGTTCATCTAGGGTGGAGCGTGTCTCCATTGTTTTTTTTTTAATATTTTCACCAGTTGGAAAGCTCAACGAAAGCGAGCGTTGAGCTCGTCTCCTAAGCTCAAAGATCACTTCATCATGTTCTTTGCGGCCGTGCACTTAATCACCTCTTTGTCTTCCCACATCTCCTTTAGCCAACCAATAGCTTCAGGCTTTTATTTAACATGTCAGCATAGAATAGAATTGACCATTATGTTTAGTACTTGATTATTTGAAGCCGGCCGACAATCGTTTAACCCGCCTTAGCTATTCTGAGGTGGCTTTTAAATGAATGGAAACCGCTCTTAAAGGCACAGCTGTTCCACTTTCACACTCCTAACCTTCTCATTCAACATGCTTTCAGTACATCAATGTACACTCACTCGATTGTTTTTGTAAGATGATACAAGAATTTTGCTTTTACAAATATAACCCAGCAGAATTTCTAATTGCAGACCTGTTTTGCAGGGGTACCTAATGAAGTGGACATTTTTTGTATGTCAACGCAGTCGAGCAGAACTGTCAATGTTCTCTTATCTTTGCATATCGAAGGGACTGTTTGTAAAAGTTTATAAACACCCTAAATACTCGATAACCCATCTAATGTTGCCATATAGAAAATGTGCTCGAAATGACCTCAATGTGTTCAAATTGGGTTTTGTAACCGGGGAAACCAAGGAGAAGTTGTACAATCTATATCAGTACATTTCCAATATATTTTGGATACATTTCTACTTATTTTTTGGTCAAATTCCACTACCTTTTTGGCAAATGTACGATACATTTCAGGTTAATTTTTAGTACATTTAAGATCAATTTATGGTATATTTATAATACTTTTGTAGTATTTATCGAATTAATTTATTGTCAATTTACAGTACATTTCTGGTAAATATCCAATACATTTTTGATTAAAAAATATATTCTGGTTTATTTTCGATCAATTTCCAGCACATTTCTGGCGAAGATATAAAAAAAGACATTTGCTGGTCAATTTCCATTACATTTCTGGAAGTATTTTTGTCAATTTCTTTTCCATTTCCAATACATGTTTTCGTATAAATTCTCATTAGTATTTTATGGTCAGTGTCCTGTAAATTGTAACATTAGTTGAGCGAATCTAGGTTTAATTTTATTGGAATTAACTGACGTCATTTAGACAAACTATCATATGTAAACATAAATGCTAACAACTTGTTTCAAACATATGCATACGAGCATTTTAATATTTAAATGACCACAAAAGACAATTTAGTGTTTTAATTTTATATATTATATATGTTTCACGTGATGTGAACGTGACAAGAAATGTGCCGTGAATTTTTTTGGGGGTGGATATTGTCTGACAGCTGCAGACTGAACAGGTGTATTTGGCTTGTTTGGTCGTCTGGACTCTTAATAGAAAGTCTGCATGGGTCAAATAAGAATGTTGCACCGTGCTAAGTGTGTGCGTGTCGCGATCGCACCACGCACGCCGCTGCGTTGGTGTTGAAGATGCAAACACGTGGTGAATAAAGTGTAAATGCCAAGCACTTTATATTTATTGTATTTGCTTTGCCTCTTTTGTGCTTTTGCGGGACTTTACAAGATGTAAAAATGCCAACCATAATGGCAAGTATTGAAGTTATCAGGCTTGCTGTTAAGATGATAAGAGTGCTAATAATAAGATGCCCGCGCTTGCTTGTGGACACTCTTTGCAGAGGAAGTAATTGAGTTCAAGCAGTTTTATCAGCGGCTGGCCGGAGATGTGCTGCCTCTGTCTGATAAAAGTGAGGAGGGGAAGGGGTATGCCCCCACTCCAATCAACTGACCGCCAGAGGTTGGTAGAGGAGCCAAAAATTGTATTTGAGAAAGAATAATGTCACTTTGGAATAATATGACTCAAGTCCAAGTCAAAGAGCAGTATTCGTTGAAAAATGCTCAAGTACTGAGTAACTTAAATAGCGCCTGAAAGTCAAATAGACCAAAAATATAAAATAGGAATCGACAAAAATGTAAAATAGGAATATACAATTGAACCTATCAAATTAAAACAATCTAAAAACATTTGAAATCACTAAAGCCAATTCAGCCACAATAAATGGTCTTATATTTTTTTCACGTGAACCAGCAGGCAGGGATAAATATTTATACTGTATAATCATATCTAATTGAATTATGTTGAACTTTCCTAGTTTGATTCAACCACATTCATCGGTAATGATGACATCAGTTTTACTAGTCAAAATTTGAGTTCTTCCACCTTCCATCTTTATCTTCTTATTTTCCATCTATCATCTCTCCCTGCTCCTTTTGAAAGCTCACAACCCTTTCCTACAGTGAGGCCTGATTGGGTCCAAATTCCAAGTGGAGTTATTGTAGGCTGAAATGTCAACATTTTTAGGCAGATGACAGCGCATGACTCGGTGGTGTTTTTCATCGTCTCTCCATACATTTTATATTCCTTTTATCCCCTACAGCCCATCTGTAAGGTAGATATTGATTTCCGCCACGTAAACAAGTTACTATGCCTGCCTGGCTCCGTTTGGTGAAGTGAAGTCAAACGTCACTAGTAGTGACGTCGAATTAGTGAAACTGAGTCATGTGACAAATTCGGTCGCACAAGCAATAATACATATCTGTATCTAAAGATACAAGTAGGTAGCGAACTGTAGCTCAATGCAATAATAAATATCTGTCGATTAGAAATACAAGTAGCTCGCGGACTGTAGCTCAATGTAACAAAGTCAAAGTAGTGTTTCTTCTTAACATAAATACCCAAGTAAAAGTAGGTTGTGTTAAAACTACTCTGACGAGAACATTGTATCCCGAAAGTTATTTCATTGTAATGGAGCTTCTGTAGAGCGTTACTAGTCGCCTCTGCTGGGAACCCAAGTGCCTCTGTCTCAAAGGGGAAACCCAAAATCAGACTGAGGCTGAGAGCTGCCAACACGCCGCTCATCTCTTGGCCTTAATATCCAATCACGCTAATTTTAGCAGGAGTTTGAGGAACTTGATCATTCATGCAAGCTTTTCCACGCAGCATGCCACCACGCGGCTTCACGGAAAGACATGCCCTCGCTTTTGAACGACGCTCTCATGCAGTTGGTCAGAATTAGAAGGGGAATGTCTGTTTGTGAGGACGGAACCTGTTCGGAAGCCTACCAATGCCCAGCGGTCGTTTGGGAAAAGAAAAAAAAAAGAAAAACTAAACAAACCTCGCACGCACAGAGGAACACGCTAACCCAGAAGTGAAGTCATGTTTGTTATGTGAACATAAAGACTGCTGGCGACACTTTTAAGAGCGGTTAAAGGACATCTGAAGGCTGAGCGTAAACTCCTCCATTTAAACATGGCCTCATTTTCATGGCCTCTTGTTGCTTTCAAAATGTCTGTAATTATTAAGTGGATATTATACCATAAATTACATAATATAATGCATGATTTACTATAATTTATGATATAATACAAAAATTATTATTTTTTATTTATAATGTAGAACGTGTCAAATTTTAACATTTAATATTTAAAAAAATATATTTTAATTGCATATGTTTGTTTTAATTTTAAATACTATTTTAGTTTTGCATATAAAACTCCAAATTCATGTATCGTAATAATAAAGTCGAATATAAAATTAAATTACATATTTCTATTATAATGTTTAATAAATATATTTTATTTAGTATTTATTTTAATTGAAAAGAAAAATATAAATTGAATGGATTAAACTTAATTTTTTTTTTTTTTTTTTTTTTTTTTTTTTTTTTTTTTAAGTATTTCATTTTATTTCATTTACAATGCTAATTTACACTGGGGACAAATGCATTTGTGGCATATGGGCTGTGAAAATGGAAGATCATAAAATGGCCTCGCAGCGCCAATCCATCGACAACCCTTAAGACTCCACACTGGAGACAGAGTGGGAGGCTCTTTCACTGACTTTGTGCACATCGTCTTTTCTCATGCGCGTTACATAAACCCTTTATGACTCTTTTTTTTTTTTTTTTTTTTCTTTTGTGTTGTTACGTAGCTGCTGACCCGTAGCTACAGAGTATGCACTAAAACGAATCCGCTTCTTTGTACGTGTAGTTTAAGTTCAAACTGCACGACATCAAACAAAGAGATGTTTCATATTTTTATTTTTTTTATTTTTTTTTATTTTTTTACTGTGAGAGGAGCAAAATATATAATGCATAATAGCTAGCTCTCAGAGTATCTTAAATTGCTAAAATAAAACACAATTAAAAAAAAAAATCACTCTTGCATATCCAAAGCTTGTTTGTACAATAGGACATGTTCTTGACAAACCATGTTGCGAAGGCCTGCTACAGCCAGCACTGGTGAAATTGCTGAACTTCTAGAGCAGGCGTTTGTGCAACACCAGGGAAAGTCTATCCAGAGGTCTGCACTGGACTCAGCATGAACAAAAGCTCAATTCAGAGAGCGAAAAAGCTTTCCACGTACCGATTTCAGGTTGTTAAGCATCATATAGTCTTCCGCTTGAAGCCTTCGAACAACTTGAAGTCGATATGGGTGAAGCTTTGTCACTCTTAATCGAGCTTTTGTTAGTACCGCGTTCCAGGTTTGCCCTCCTGATTGACTTTTGCTGTGGTGGCGCAAATGCCTGCTGTAGGAGTTTGGTGTTTTGACAAGTGGTGGTAGTAGCAGGCCTTTTCCGCTGCTCGCTTAGTAAGGAACTGTTTCAAGACATTTGCCATGAATAGTGTAAATTAATTTGTACTCTGCATTGGAGCAGTGTGATGGCCATCAAGCTTTGCACACTGGTGTTGAACTGCAGTTGGGGATACCTGAAAGGAAATTGAAAGTGGAAGTGTATTGTGAATTTCCTGTCTTTAAGTTCCCTATTAAATGCCAGCTGTCGATTTTGTAAATTCCTGGTTATTCCCAGAAATTCCCAATAATTCCCATACATTCCTATGGAAAGTTTATAACTTTGAAACTGAATTTTTTTCACCCCCGATGGAAACACAATAGTAATGTATTGCACGTCAATGTACTTGTGTCCCTCCACAGACAGTGAGACACTACCAACGGATGTGTCAAAAGTCAGCTCTACCCGAGTGATGTACCAGAGAGAAAAGACACGTAAACGGCAACATTTGATGCCCAAGTTTGAGCTGTACGAAGAGGACCAGGATGATGACAACCACGACGAGCAACAGTGGACTGGCCACATTCCCCAAAACACTCAAAACTTGCGGCTGTGCTCAGTGCTCCCCAAGTACCAGGACGACGAGCTGTGCGTTCACTTTAGGCACGGCGAGCACGTGCACGTGACGGATCCTCACACGGTGGTGACGCTGAAGCATGAGGGCCCGGACAAGACGCTGATCTTCACCAATCGGCCTTTGGAGTACTCCGAGAGCATCTTCGTGATGGTGCAGACCGCCGGGCCGGGTTCGATGGCTTACGGTGTGACAGCCTGCGACCCGTCCACGCTGCAGTCCCAAGACCTGCCGAGCGACCTCACGTGGCTGCTGCACCGCATGGAGTTCTGGGCCCTGGGGCAGCTGTCTGCGCCACTGTCGGACGAAGAGATCCTGGGCTTCGAGGTGAACGCTGACGGCGAAGTCATCATGAGCAGCAATGGCGTCAACCTCGGGGTGCAGCTGTGCGTGGACAACACCAGACCTCTGTGGATGTTCTTCGCTCCTCAAAAAAACATCACGCAACTCAAGATTTTTGGTATGTTCAATTCATTTTCATTTAATCCATGCATTTTCTGGAACGCTTGAGTTGAAAAGGGATTTACTTGGGAAGTTTACTAAACCCCAAAAATTTAAAGCAAGCATACATTGTATGTGACAGCACAAATCAAAACAGTACTCTGATTAATATTGCGTTTGTGGAATAAGAATTAAGCTGAATAATTCATCGTGTTGGCCTAAATCATTATCAACTGCAGATCGGAAGTGACGTCAAAACACAAAAATACCACTCTATCATTTTAATAAACACATACAGGAATGACAGAGGTTGTTGTTCTTCACAGAGGATAAAGAATATATACCTGTGAATATTGTTATATTGTCTCAGCTCCTCACTCGACTTCTCAGTATGGCAGTACTTTTAGTCGTTCTTCACAAAGGATAAAAAATATATGCCTGTGTATATTGTTATATTGTCTGCCCGTTGCTTAAAAGCTAACAACACAACCACATAAATGTTGTTTGTTAGCCCATGTGCCTTTGGAGTTCCCCACTGTATGTTAGCATTAAGCTAGCGGAGGCTATGTAGTGGTTTTAAACACACAATGTGTAATTCTCTTTGTTTTATGCTTAGTTTGACAGTCGCCTTCAGCTGAGAGTGGCAATAAACAGCCTTGGAATAATATTTTCGAATTGTATCTGCCAAACTGCCACTTGTTGTGGACTTTTGTCACCTGCCACCATCCAGCGCTCATATCTAAAGTTTGCACTCGCAAATCAGAGCAAAAAAAATGACGGCTTGTATCTCGACAAATTTGGAAATCAGGTGATTAGTATCTCAAGGCACCACTGGACAGTATTGATGCTGTAAATAGACTATTGCAGAGTGCTTTACAGTTATTGTTTTTCACTGAAAACCCTTCATCCACATCACAATAGTGTCAAGGCAAAATAATTTTGAGTTTTTTTCTTGTTTTAGTCATTCATCAGCGCTTAGGAGGTAATTCCTGCCAGGCTTGGGCTCCCCTGCTGCCACCAGTGTTATTTACCAGGAGGGGGGGGGTAGCTCATAATAGCTCCTTACGATGCCCACCATATGCATTATTAAATGTAATTGCACTGCGCTTGGAGATGCCTGACGTCCACCCACTGAGCGTCCCCTCGGCGGGACGTCATCATCTCCGCTTCCTCCGTCCTCGCTCGCCGCCTCCGCTCTTCAGGCTCACATCCTGTGAGACGTTTTCGCACTCCAGCTATGGGAAGGAGGGAGGGAGGGTGGGCGTTTAGGGTGGTGGGACGCATCTCCACTCGCGCACACGCTGCGGGCCTGGCAACGGCCGGTTGCCGTGGGAACGTGTCGCCACCGAGGCGAGTGACGGTTATGTCATGGCTGGGTGTCGTGGAGCCCGTCGAACGGAACAGATGGGACACTGATGCTTGCACGCGCTTCTTCTCGCCGTCTTCTCAAGATTGGATTAGTTTTATGCAAAATATTCTACAATTCTTGACTGTGAACAGGATCCCCCTGCTATATCGTGGTTTACGTAATGCAGATTTTTTTGGGGTGGAAAAAATTGCAGAAACCTGTGGTTTATCAATAGCTTTTACTTTAAAATGTACCCCGGATATTAATTTTCCATTTGTGAATTCACTTTTTTGCTGATTTTTTTTTTTTCTTATTTTATTTTTTTTTTAACCTACCCGCTGTTATTTGCTGAAAATCTAATCTATTTGACATTTTAGTGCAAAAACCATGTCTAATATACAATGATTGCTTTGGTGCCATTCTGTGGCATCATGTTACCAAGAAACTATGCTAACACCATGTGGCACCATGTCACTATGCTAAAGTGAAGGGAGGAGTTTAATTCAGTCGGGCCATAACCTTGTCTAATAGAAAAAAAAGTCCTTTACTTCCATCTTTAATTGACAACTCTAAATTGCCCGTAGGTGTGAATGTGAGTGTGAATGGTTGTTTGTTTAAATGTGCCCTGGGATTGGCTGGCAACCAGTTCAGGGTGTGCCCCGCCTCCTGCCCGATGATAGCTGGGATAGGCTCCAGCACGCCCGCGACCCTAGTGAGGAGAAGCGGCTCAGAAAATGGATGGATGGATACTTCCATCTTTTGGGAATTCTGAACCTTTTTGGGGAGATGTCAGTTGCTCACAGATTTTCACTTTTCTAGGAGTACGCAAAAGAATCACTGCCTAGCTACAGTTCAATTGTATTTAACTTTGATGTTCAATACATTTGCATTTCATCTTTAAGTGGTGTTTGTTTTTAAACATTTATTTAGGTAAAAATGTTATTGAACTTATGTGCAATATGTTTTCATGGAATCACTGTTTAAAGTAAGTTTTTTTTAAGTTTTCCTATATTAGAAGGTATGGTTATTGTTCAAACTGAATTTTGTTACAGTGGCTTTCCATACAAATTCATGAATAAAACCTCCGACTCGTTTTTGATCAACACTTTTGCCTACTACGCTACTGCATTCTAATGTTGGTCATGATGGTGGCACTTGGAGAGCAAAGAATATTTTTAGGTGGTGCCTGGTATAAACACTTTGACAACCACTACTACAAAAGATGGGTGGCTGTTTGCGATGTTTGTTGTGCATGTCCTTGCTCTGTTGTGATCCACATACTGTTGTGTATTGTCAGGCTTGTCTTCACACTCAGATGTCCAAGGCCCGCCGGGATCACCCTTGTCCCCATCCAGCACGCCCACAGAGCCCAACATTACCTCCGACAGACTCCTCAACCCTAGGCAGCCTTCCTTCACAGGTTTGTCCTTCTGTCTCATCCATCTTCTCTAGCGCTTGTCCTCATGAGTGTGTCCCAGCTGAGTTCAGACTTCAGGTGGGAGGTAGGATAAATCCTGGATCAGTCTCCAGCCATTCACAGGGCACATACAGACACTAACATTCATGTCTAAGGACAATTTAGAGTCTTCACTGAACCTAAAATGCATGTTGGTTTTTTTTTGGGAATATGGGAGGAAACCCCAAGGAAGTCACAGAAGCAAGCACAGAACCTGAGAACTGTAAGACGTGTTGACTACGACTGTCAATACTAATCGAATAACAACCCTATACACCCCCGACCCCCCCACCACCACTATTACTAAAAAACAAACCCCCATAGACATTATAAATGTATTTATTTATGTATTTATTACTACTAACATTAATTTTATTCTCATTTATGAGGGGACTTAAATCCTCAAACTTTATCTTGGTACTGAGTGTATGGTATAAATTTGGTGTACAGAATTTGAGACAGCAAGCTGCTGAATGCTAAAGCAATCACGATGAGCATTAGCACGCTAGCGATTAGCATTTTAGGTCAAGAAACGCTAACTACCATTCAGATGACTCATACTTATCATGTTATATGTACATTACACATCTAACAGTGTCACTTACAGATGCTCCTTTATCGTATTTGGCAAAGTTTATCATTGGCCCAAAGCTGCGTGCGTCTGCAGCAAATGTCCGTGTGAAACATGGGTTCTGGCAGTGCAAACATATTTACGGGCAGAACGGTCCCGGCGGAGCTTCGAGGAAGTCATTTTGTGTCGGCCTATTTTTTAAATCGACTTGGCCGAGGTGTTCCATCCCCCCCAGCCCTCGTATTAACTACTAGCCTCAACATGCTGCCCTCATTTAGATTCCAGTTTTGGAAAATTGTCCAAATCTGTTCCAGGACCATTATTCCATATTTTGTATCAGTTTGTCCCCTAGGACATAAAAGAAATCAAATAAAAATAATCTTTTACAGGGTCGAACTGTAGGAAACCTGAAAACAAAACATTTACTATCAACTATAAAAACAATGTTCCCAAGCAAATGAGGATTATTAATCCTGTTTCTTTGTGAACAGCTGTTTTGCATTTGTTGCATCTGTTTTACAGCCAAAATTTTCCCCAAAATCTGTTGAATTCTGTTTTTTTTTTGTGGTTTTTTTGAAAGTTTTTTTTTACTACTTTAAACAATTAAAAATCTCAAACTTTCCATCCTATCACCTTGGCTCCAATCCACGAGTGTTTCCAGGATGGGGTCCTCGGTTCCGTTCCTACGGTGGCGAAGTAACTTGAAGTCGGAACGCATTGTAGTCTTATCTCTTTCCTACGTTAAAACAGTCATAAATATATATATGAAAAACACTTCTAGGTGACAAATATGACACAATCAAATGGAAAAACTGCATGTATGTATGAGCCTGCATTCTTATGACGACGTATTCTTAAACCGCTGCGCAAAATAGTTCCTTGCGTGCCGTTCGAAACCTCGTCTGTCGATACCATCTTAAACCGAGAACTCTCGTATTGTATAACTTTTAGAAATGTTGCTGCATGCTTTGAATATGGGGTACAACCTGTAGTCACCTTTTGAGATAGTAGCCCAGTTTTCGATGTGACCGTCTTGCACGAACCTGATCCACGACATGGACTTGTTTGCACATAAGGTCAAATATTTACCGAGCTAATAGCAAGCATCGGTGTGATGTTGAGCTGGAGCACAATAGACGAATATAGAAATAATAAATAAATAATAGACGATGAAGCAAGTAGTAAACATGAGGCCTCATTGTCCGCTACGTATGTTCATAAGAAAAAATGTTTGCCAGGTTCATAAGAAATCTACTCGCCATCGTTTCCTCCTAATTACCTTCTTGGCCTGATGACCATATATGGACATAAGCATATAGTAAAGACAAAAATGGAAATGCCTTAGGTGAATGGAGTGCTGAAAAAAGAATGTTGCTATTTGTGTTTATGTTCATGACTACTTCCTGGTTCACTAAGAATGACGTAAGACAGGAGGAATGACATCCAAACCTTTGCAATGGGCTATTTCTCATCGTTGTTGACTTTGTTGTGATCCAAATGTCTGCTCTATATTGTCAGGCTCGGCTCTTCCGTCAGAGAACTTAGGCCGGTTGCTCCCGAGTTCACCCACATCTACTCCCACGAAGCCCCACACCATTCCGTCTTACAAAATGCACCTCCGCTTCAGCGCTCCTTCCCTCTCAGGTTTGTCCAACACCTCAAATAGATTCTCCTCGATGTGTCTTTCATATTTAGATGCAAAGTTTGGGAAATTGTTGTCCAAACTGATGGACATCTGTTAAACCGGAACGAAACCCTAGATGTCGAAACTTCCAGTTATATTGTAAATGTGCATATCTTCTTGATCTGATGTTGTTTACTTACTTACTTACAAAGTATTTATTCTAAAAGCAAAAAGGTTTAAAACCCCGCATCGGGGGCTGCCATTTTTATGTCATTATGTGTGCAAAATTCGCGATGCCCAAAAGGCGGAAGTGACGTCACAGTGAATGTAGCTACGAGCTAGCGCGTTCCTGTACATCTAACGATTGTTGCTAGATGAACGGCCTGTTGTCTTCTTGGCATTCAGATGCAGAGCAGAACGCTCCCCCGTCCAGCCCGCACTCTCCCAGCTACCCGCAAGTCACCGACGACTGCGCCATTTGCTGCGACGACGCGGCCGACACGGCGCTGTACGACTGCGGACACCTGTGTCTGTGCTACAGGTGCGCCCTCAAGCTCAAGCAGGATCAGGCAACCTGTCCCATCTGCAGGAAGCCCATCCGAGACGTCATCAAAACTTACCGCAGTTCGTAGGGCAACGATCGTTTTTCAGTGGAACATTTCGTCTCGCCATTGGATTGTCAAGATCAACTCAGGTTTTGTTCGATTAGTAAAGTTCTATACTACTTTTTGTGTTTGTGTGCGGGGCCCAATCAGTTTTTGGAACCCTTCCGTTTGGCAGTTTGGTACCTGGTTCTTTATTGAGGATTTAGTCGACTTCTTAATAAAAACCACCATCACGTCAAAATTATAGAAACCATCAATACGATGCAAAAAGCAAATATAACAGCACACAACTGTGCCGTGTACATCTTCTGGAGCTGTTCAGAAACAATATTTATCTAATAACATGATGAAAAAAAAAAAAAAAAAAAAAAATGTGATCAAATATACTCACCAAAGATTTTGATGATTAAATCTATTGAAGGGTGCTGCTAGCTCTAGATGTATTTTGCTAGCGGAAGTTGGCGGTAAGTGGTTTTGCTCTGACTAACCAATCAGAGGAAGGAAAAATGCTGATGTGATTGAGGGCCAGCCCTGTGAGAACTCATTTGCAATCTGATTGAAACAGTCCCATTGCTATTGTCGTAGAAGTTAGATCGGCCAAAGCTTCTGATTCTGAAGGCCCTGGGCAGATTAGATCAACATGGCAACACACGGAGGCTGCAATCTGATTGGACAAAACAAAAACGAAAAAATCGACATCCACATAGATCGACTGGAAGCAGCGCAGTCAAGAGGAAGGCTACAAAATTGTGAGAATAGACTGTTGGTTATAAATGAATACAATTTCATGGAACAGAAATTGTAAATGTAGGTCAGTGCTTCTGATAGTGTTTAGGCCAGTGGAGAAGGACTGACCGCCCGCCACTGCCATTTGGCTAGCACTTAAAGGGTGGAGCTTAATAGCCATGTGCCATGAAGGAACACAAACCTTCAGATGTCCTCCATTGTTCGTTGTTTACAGTGTCGCGTTGGTATGGAATGGACGTCACGTTAATTGTGTACCATTAGCCAACCGAGCCAAACTTGGCAGAAAAACATCCGATACGAGATCAGATGAGGTCATGGGTGAAGTAGCGAAGACTTTTTTTAGCACTATAAAAACAATTTTATGTATCGGTTTTCAGGGATTTTGGTTTTAGGTAAAAGCAAAACTACACCACTTTCAAAAAGTTTGGGATATTGCGCTTTCAGGTAAAATTTCAGGATAGAAACAGATACAGAGAGACTGGAAGATTCACAGAAAGGCTTACAAGTGGACGTCCTTGGAAATTTTCATGGATCAAACACCGGTTGTGAATTTTGCCAAAGGTCAAATTAAGTTCACCTGTAAAGGCTGTAGTGCATTTTAGGTTTATCCTGTAATTTCAGCTAAAAGCCTAATATTACTACATTTTTGGGGTTCGTCTATATGTAATCAATGCTGGTGGAAGTAGCTGTTTTTTAAGGGGTGTATACACTATTGCCTGTGGCAGTTGTCCAGTACTGTAGGATTTTTTTTTTGTCTTCATTTTATATCCAATCCCAGAGAAAGTCCTCTTGACAAGTTAGTCTAAGGATTAACACGTACAGTATACCAATGTGCTGTCGCGATAAGCAGCAGTACAACTGGGTTAGCGGATAACTCATTTGGGGAAATAAAATTTGCATTCATTGTGGCATCGCGAAAGAGAATCGGATCACATTGAAAAGGAAAAAAAACAAAAGCAATATCGGGGGGGGGGGGGTAAAATCTGAATGGTTTGATGGAACTTTGGACTGTAAAAATAATTAAATTGGAATAGTGTGAAAATAAAGTCCTAATATTATGAGAAAAATAAGGTAATGTTGCTTTTAAAATAAAAAAAAAAAGATTTCTTGTAATTTTTGCAACTAAACATAAAATATTTTTTTTCTGTTTTTCTCATGTAGTTTTTTCATCGCATTGTTTAAAATGTATTCAGTATATTTCAACTTTTTCTGTTGTAATTTTTTCCCAGTAATATTTATTAATACCTTATGGTAAGGTAATACTTAGAATTTTATTATTGTTTTAATTCTAATAATATGACCATAGTTATATTTGAAACATTATTTGCCGTTTTAGTTTCGAATTTCTTTTCTAATATTTATTTTCATAAAATACCTTTTCCTTTAATATTACATCTTTATTGTCATTACAGGAACTTTTTTTTGTAATGTTCCAACTTTATTGGCATAAAATATTGACTTTTTTGTTTCATCACTTGTTTTCTTGTCATATTAGTTTCTCTCAAAAGATTTTTCCTTGTCATATTCCAACTTTATTCTCATAAAATGCTGACTTTTTTCTCGCAACATTGCCACTTTGTTTTCATAAAATTATTGTTTTTCTTGTAACAGTAGGACTTTATCCTTACTAAACTAAAAATGTCCTTTCCCCCCCCCCCCCTCTCGGAAAATGTTTACATTCATTAATAATTTGTTATACTTCTGAGATTACTTTTCTTTTCAATGTGGCCGTAACTCCTTGCACCAAATCATTGTGTCGTTTAAGCCCAACTATGAATTTTGTGCAACATTTTTTGCCACTTTTTTAATTTTAAAATAGTTTTTTTTCATTTAAGAAAACATTTGAATGCTAGGACGACATATGCCGCTGCTACGATAATAAGCAGCGAAAAGGCTGTCGAGGGTCAAATGCGGTGTGAAGTACGCGGCTACCTGCTTTGTGTGCTCTTGAGATGCTACGAGAGCGAGCCAACGAGCTGTTGTGGGCTCAAGGAGGATGCAAATGAGCCAGGAAGTGGACGAAGGTCACCTTGCTGCGTTTAAAAACAAGCTTTAAAGCATGTACGATTTTATGTAATTTGATAACAAAACAAACAAAAAAAACAAAAACACAAAAAAAACTGTCTGGCTCTGGCTTTTGTAAAGTAGCTTTCCAATAATGGCAAGTGGATTTTTTTCTTCATCATCGGGATGAGGAGGCGGGCAGACACAACAAGTGACAGGCATCGCGGCTATTGAATCTCTTGGGGTACGTTCAATGACAACCTTGTGTTTCTGAAGAGAATATTTGAGCCACTGAGAACTGGAGTGGGCTAACTCAATTACATTTTTTCAAGTTTTATGGCACGTCCGCGACCCGAGTGAGGATAAGCGGTTTGGAGAATGGATGGATGAATGGCACTAAACGTTTAGTGCGACAGTGGTCCAATTCCCTACATTAGTCAAGTCTATAATTCAAATACGTTAAAATTGAGCTGCTGAGAGCTAGGGGGGGGGGGGTGTTGTATTCGTATCGTTATTGTCACTTACTGTGCCTTTTTTAAAAACCGTAATAAGCCCTTCAAATGTCTCATCGCTATTTTTATTGAATTCCTTTGTGCGCACAGAAGCATACAGTACATAGGAGTCCATTAATGAAGTCAAGCATTTGTTCAGTTTCAACCACTCACTGCACTGCCAAACTGGAATTATACTGTGCAGATTTATTTTGTCCTAATCCAATAAATACATCAAAATAATACAAAATATGAAGTATAAGATGTATCCTAGTATGAGGTGTATTTATTTTTGTTAATGCTTCTATGAAGAATTCTTATCTGTATGTATTGCCACAAAACTGTCCCTAAAAGTATTGTTTATAGCGTATTGTAGTTTAGTTGCTTAAGAAATTATGACACTATTGGGAAATTGTACTGAAAATGATACATGCTAGGTTAGCTCCAAGCTAAGCTAAGATAGCTGGGTTTTTTTGGGTAAATGTTTGGGGAAATTAGTGAAATTGTTACCATGTAAAATGTAAATGCTGATAAATTAAATATGAAGGAAAAAAAACGACAACAAAATGTGATTTAGCTTAGCCACTTCGCTAAGTTAGCTTAGTTTAAAATCAGTGAAATGATAACAGCTCGCATTGTTGTTGTTGTTTTTTTATGTGACCAAATTTTTACTGTTAAAATTCAACTTGTAAAATATATGAAAAGTGAATTTGTGTTTTTATGATGCTTGCTATTATTTGTTTGTATTTTGGATTTTTTTCATTAGGTCATTCACATCAGGGGCTGTGTCTTCTATGCGAGGAAAGTCTTTCTTTTTCAAATAAGCCAATGATGCCAATTAATTTTATTTGTTCAATAAAGTTTACATCCAAAAGCATATGGTGTTTTTTTGTTTGTTATTGAATTGTGTTTAACTTATATTACAACCCTGTTCTTTTAATTATACAACCTTAGTCTCCTACAATTAGGTCTTTTTTTTATGTTGCAAACCTTTTTTTCCCCAAGTAAAATTACAACTTTATTGTTGTTTTTACTTCATCTTAAAATTATATTTTATTTTAGTATAAAACTATTCTGGTGAAATTACAACTTAATTCTGGTAGTTTTTTTGTTTGTTTTGTTTTGGGTTTTTTGCTACTTTGTTCATGCTTTTTTCTTATTACTTTATTACCTAATTCAATATTTGTCTTGAACTATTCTCAACTTTTCTGGTGAAATTACATTCTTTGTTTTTTTTTTTTACTTTATTCTCTTTTTAGCTGTTTTCTTTATCATTTTAAAATGTGATGTTTTTATCTTAATATAAACTTTCTCCTAAAATGTGAACTTTATTCTTGTAATTATTTTTTTTCTTTGGTAATTTTTCTTTTGATAATTGTTTTTTCCCGAAACAAAAATATTACAAGGTCTTTTTCATTAATGTTATGACTTTATTGTCTTACGATTAGGCCTTGTTTTAATATTATAAACCGGTTTTGTAGTAAAATTATAAATTCTATGCTGTAGTTTTGTTTTAGATATTTATCATTTTAATATTATAAACATATCTGGTAAAATTACAACTTAAGTCTTGTAAATGTTGTTATGTCTTTAATTCTTAACTTTTACTGTGTTTTGCTCTATTCATTTCTTTTACTTTACTATCCTAAAATTTTATGATTTTCTTATATTACACACCTTTTCTAAGATATTTATTTTTACTTAATTCTCTTTTTTTTTTTAACTTTAAAGGCATATTTTATTCCAAAAACCATTATCAACTCCAAATATTACAAGCTTGTTCTCTTAATTAGGTGACTTTATTGTCTAACAATTGTTATTTTTTTCCCCTTTTAATTTCATAAAACTGTCATCTGGATAAATTACAACTGTTGCTTTTTAAATACACATTATTCTCTTAAAATTTTTTATTTTTTTGTTACTGTTTTTTTGTTAGTTGTTTTATTTTTTATTTTATTTATTTTTTAACTTTTTTCTAGTCTTGACTTTATTCTAGTATTTATGGTCCTTTAAAGGTTACCTGTTTTTTTAAACTACAACCTGATTTTTCTTAAATTTTATGACTTTTTTTTTCTCGTAACATGACCATTTTATTTCTTGTCACATTTTAACCTTGTGAAAATGTGACTTTCTTACTTTTTCAATAAGGTCCATTTCCTGTTTTACGATTGTCACCTATATGTCCTCTTAGTCATCACTCAAAAAGAAAAAAAAAAGACTTTTCTCTTTCCCCTGAAAATGACAGTTTTGGGGTGTCAACTCTTTAAGTTCCCTTGTACCAAACCCAATCGAGTATGTTGAAAAAAGGAGAGCAATAAGGGAACACAATAACGAACATACTGTACTGTATCTGCGCCGCATTAAACCTAATCGCTCAGTATGAGTACTTGTGTAACGCCCATTTACGTCTATACGATGTGACTAACTGGGGGGCTTTAAGTAAACAGCCGTAAGTCACAGAGGGACTGTTTATAGACTTGTGCTATGTAGCGCAGGCCTTGCTTTGTTACTTACGACCCCGCGGCCGCACGAATGTGGCGACATGAAACAGGCGGCCGAGTGTTCCCAGAGGTTGACAGAAACACATGCGTGCATGCGTGTGTCTCAAAGTGACAATACAGCTACAGCGCTTTCACACACACCTTTACATACTAACTTTCCATGCGGACTCTTCTGTGAACTTGACTTGTTGGCTTTCTTGGCTTTCTAATGGCTTTTGAGTGTTTACTTAGGTGGCACAATCTCTTTATGACACACAATTTATGTTACCGTTGATATTTCACAAAGACACACATCGTGTATCGATTTGGAATCCTACATTGCCGTCAGACAAGAGATAGAAGCTGCTGTTTGTTGAAGCTTTAAGCTTTCACCTCACTAATATTGGACGCACTGACAAGTAATTATATTCAAAGTTCAACTTTCAGTAAGAAAATGGCAAGTACCTGCTCTCACTGCAATGCATTTTAATCATTGTGGGGGGGTGGGGGGGGGGGGTCATTTAGTGACGCTCGTCTGGTCAGATGCTGAACTCTGCTGCCCTCCAGTGGACACAAAGTGAAGTAGGTGGGGAAAAGAATATCCCACTGTTAATTTTCAAACTTTTTAATATTTGCGAGAAATTATTTAAGGATGCAAATGCATTTTAAAAAAATACATTAAAATGGCATTTTAATTACTTTTTTCGTAAATGTAATTAAAAATTTGTTGAATGAAAATGTAAATTACTTAAACATCTTAATTACAATGGTAAATTACATTTGTAGTTAGGTTTTGATTCTATTAAAAATGAAAATACTAATCTCATCATTTTGTTTATAATACAATTGAAATTTCAAGCGCATATATTTTGGATTCAATTAAAAATGAACATTTTTAATCAATCCAATAAATGAAATACAATTGTGAACATTTTTACAAGAATTGTTATTAAACTTTGTAATGACTTCATGATTATATCTTTTCTCTCTCTGTTTTCTGCCTCTTCCGCTTCAACAACTTCATAGGTTTATGTATACTTGTATTTTTGGTTAGCTTATTGAGTTAGATGAGAGGGGCAAAGTATGCACAGTATTCTGCATGTACTACAACGGCCAAAGTGGGACTTGACATCTGTTTACATTAAAGTTGAATAAAATGCGTACCTTAATAAATGTTTGTGAAGAAACAGTTTAATTAATTTAATAAATTCAACACAACTGAAACTGTACTGAACAAATTTATTGTACTTGAAAAAAAATTGTAAGACTGCAACATTATGCACAATTTGATTTTTAATTTAATTCAGTGATTGTCACGTACCGCACTTTACGTCTGACATTCAGGTATTTTCTCTGAAATGTCTGATTACTGGGACAAAGAAAAAGGGTTTTATGGGCATAAATAATCCATCCATCGATCCGTTTTCTGTGGCGCTTTTCCTTCTTCGGGTCACGGGTGAGCTGGAGCCTGTCCCGGCTGACTTTGGACGAAAGGAGGGGTACATCCTGGACTGGTTGTAGAGACAAACAACTATAGCACTCATCTGTCCAGCACATATGAACACTATATAATGAGTCAATGTCACGCATGCAAAACAAGAAACGAAGAACAGTTGAAAAAGTGCATTTATTTTCATTTTCAGGCACTTGAGTTACTGCTGCTTGTCACACCGAAAACAGAAAAACAAAAGTGAGCATCCGAGTTAAGACTAGAAGTACAAATGTCAAATTTACTGCCCAGCAGAAATTATTATTTTTTTTTTTTCAACGTCAGTATGGAGTTGGGAGCAGATGTGTGAAGTGGCTGTGAACAATTCTGTCAATCGTAATGGGACGAAAAGATTGAATAAATACAGTTCCGGATGGGAGATAGGGAAGGGCCTCTGTTTGCCTGGTAAACCACCGAGGGATTCATTTATTATTAAAAGCCATCGTTAAAGTTAGAGATGCTCACAAAAGGACAATTACAGTAAATGCGTAAAATATCAGACATAATGGTGACGAACAGTACAACAAAATAAGGCTAGAAAAACATGCAAATAAGACAGCACCAAGTTGTGACTAACGCTTAGCAGCAAAAAGAAAAAAAAATGTTACGTTTGAACAGCTCAAGGCTTTGTCACTATAATGAAATCAAACATGCAGTAAGCTTTAAATGCTTAGAAACTTCTACAAAAATGATTACAGTAATCCCTCGCATATTTGTGGTTCACTCATTCACTTATTTTCTTCACTTCTTTCCCTGTGGAACCTCGCCCCCAGCTATTCACGTTTTTTTGTGCGCTTTCTCAAATGCTTTGAGATTCGACAAGATGGCGCCAAAGCCCTGTTTGATAGGAAAGTAGTACATTTGGCGTCAAGGAACTATGTTGAGGTGATATATCTCGACAAAGAGACGAGCTTTGTGTGTTGGGGAGGAGCTAAGTTTAGCCTGGGTCGTTAGCGGAAGTTACGGAGAGTTTCCGCTGAGAGCTGTAAAACACCAAGACAAGCGCATTCACGCAGGAGCTGCTGTCGACCACAGCTCACACCCAGAAAATCACTCACAGGCTCGTCGACATTCGAAGTCAACCCACCAGGCCCCGCCTCTTAAAGAACCATTCATGTGCACAGACACAATACGTACAGTATTTTCTATGACTTTTATGCTTGCAAACTTTGTGTGTCGAAATGCATTTTCAATGTGTTCAAAAAGTGTTTTAATGTTTAAATGTGTTTTAATAAGTTTGAATGTTTTATAAAACGTGTGGAAGGGGTAAAACTAACGACATAATGTATGGTCTCTATATCATGGACTTTCACCTATTGCGGGTGGGTCTGGAACGTATTCCCCATGATAATCGAGGGTACACTTATTATACGCAATTGCGTATACTACTAGCGTTTTTTTGCTGTTCGCGATCCCTATCCCTATCCCCCACGAATAGCGAGGGACTACTGTACGTCCGATAGGGTGGACACCAAAGAAGTATCAAGTTCCGCTTTTAGGTTGTTCTTTGGCTTTGCTCCTCTTGCTCCGTCGTGAACTTCCTGGGGTTCTTGTACAAAATCAAAGTGTCCGTGTGAGTAGTCTTTCCAACACGCGTTCAGAGTTCTGCCAGCTCCGAACGCGCTAAGGCTTCCTCTCGAGGTAATTGGAAGGAACCCACCCTTTTCTGGGCTTGCCACTGTCCAGCACCTTGCAGTACCACCAACCATTGGGGTTCCTCTCAAGAACCTCCAGACTGGTCCCTTCAGGGAACCCCATGGTCTCCTCGTCGCCATGGTAGTCGGCAATGGAGACGTAGACCTCTCTGAGGTTGTTGTGGATGATGTGGGGCTTGGGCCTCACGGTAGACACAGGGAGGGCATTCCTCTGCGGCCCGCCACCCAGGAACTCCGGGCTGCCGGTGCCGGATGCGTTCCGGCTGGGCAGGGCGATGTTGTTGGGCGCCAGGCTACGGGACACGGTGCCGAATGAGGCATTGCGACGCACCGTGGGGCTGACGCGAGGGTGGTTGCCGGAGTTGAGGGACTCGTTTCTCCTGAGGGAACCGATGGGGCTCGGATTATCCCTGATGGGGGCTGAGATGAACACTGACTGGGGTCTGACAACCTGCTGCTGCTTGCCACTGTTTTGTTTGCGTGACCCAAACAAGCCGGTGGGCTTGGAGAGACCACCGGGTGGTTTGGAAGGGATAGGCGGCGTGACCTTCTTCAGGTTCTGATTGAGGTTGTTCATGGCCTGCACCCTCTGTTCGTTCTTCTCCAGACTGTTGGACTTGCTGAGGCTCCCGGGTTTGGAGGGCGTTCCATCGGATTCTGAGCCAGCCGCGTCGTCCTGCTGCCGCACCGGCTCCAGGAAATACGTTGGGGCCCAGCCCTCGGAGTCATCCCAGCGGATGTACCACCAACCGCTCTCCTGCTTCTCCAGGACAAGCACCTCCACGCCAGCAGGGAAGCTCAGCTCTGACTCTTGGACTTTCTCGTAAGGGTCGGTGGTGCGATAGAGGACGCAGCCTTCCGCGTCCGAGTCCCCGCGACTGCCTTTGGAGTAGATAGAGGAGAACTCGGAGGATGTGCTCTGAGACGAGAAGGAGTCTTCGGAGGAGACGACGGAGGCGGTTTCGGAGTCCTCGCCTTTGCTTTTGCTGCCGTTCTTGAGCTGCCCCGTGGGCCGCAGCTGTCTTCTCAACGTGCTGATGTCCATCTTGTCACCGCTGGATGCCTTAGCCAGCTGCGGTTTAGGCCTCACCACTGGCTTGGGTTTGGATGAGGACTTGGCGTTGGGGGATGCTTTGCTTTCCTCCTGCTCTTTCTTGGGTCTGGACATATCCGGGGTCGACTCATTGGAGGCTGATTTAGAGCCGGACCCGTCCTCGCTTTTGGCTGACATTTGGCTTCCGTTCAAGGTGATCTTAAGCTTGTTGGCCGCAGATCTCCATCCTCCTGATTTTGGGTTGGCAGTCTTGCCAGTTTCGGATACAACGCTGGCCTTGGAGGAACTGGAGTCACGGCTGCACTGCCTCTCCGGGGTCTCTTTGAAGGGTCGGAAGCCGTCGTTCTCGTAGATGCACTCCTCCTCCGCCTCTTGGCCGTCTTCGAATGTCTCGCACATTCTAAAGGAGGCGCTGTGGAGCGATGACGCCGGGGACGGTTTGGAGGACTGCTGGGATCCCTTCTCAGAGGACGTGTCCTCATTTTTCACATCCACCAAAGAAGCTTCGCCTCTCAGGAACTCAAACTCAGACTCCAGATCAAGGTCGCCAATGGCCGGCACATCGTATTCCGGCTCTTCATAGACGGGCCTCCCGGGAGACACGGGAGACTCCGGAGCCTCGCACCCGGGGCTGCTGGGCGGCGCCGTCTCCACAGAGTCCTGCTTCTTGACAGGCGGAGCCGGAGGAGGCACTTTGGGGCGGCACAGCGTGCTCGTTCTACGATTGAGGTTGGGCTTTTTGCGTTTGTCGATGTAGGAACACGGAGCCCAGCCCTCCCGCTCTCCAATCTGGACATACCACCAGCCTCCAGAATTCTTCTCAATCACCTAGAAGGTCACATGTGACAAACATTAAGTCACTGAAGCTAATCAATGTGGAAGTCATAGATTGTGTGATTGTTACCTCCGCTTTTTGGCCTCCATTGAAACTGATCCCATCAGATATACAAGACTGGAACTCTGCAATGGTGTAATACTCAGCTTCAACTGTAGGGGGCTCAGGTGGCGAGGGCAAAGGAAATCCCTGGGGATAAATGGTTTGTCAGATACCGATCGTCATTCATTGGATAATAGCATAACAATAAGGCACAGGTACACATGCTTAATATATCCAGCTCCATTGCAAAAGCTGTATCAAAATGAACTAAACAAAAACACTGCGAGAATCTTCTAATAATTTGCCCCTTTTAATGTAGCTATCTATCCATTTTCTGTAGCACATCACATATGCTGTTTTTATTTGATCTTATACAGTGCTTGTGCTCATTATGGTCATGGGTGAACAAGAATTTATCCAGGCTGACTTTAGGTGAAAGAGGCGGGGTACACACATCATGAACCCGTCGCTAGCCAATCACAGGGCACGTGTAGATAAACAGCTATGCTATTAATGTTTGTTAAATACAGTACCTATATATTTGATAGTCATTAATTGGATTATGGCATAACAATAAGGCACATGTACACATGCATAATACAACCCCAATTCCAATCAAGTTGGGACGTTGTGTTAAACATAAATAAAAACAGAATACAATGATTTTCAAATGATGTTCAACCTATATTTAATTGAATACACTACAAAGACAATATATTGAATGTTCGAACTGATAAACTTGATTGTTTTTAGCAAATAATCACGAACTTGGAATTTTATTGCTGCAACGCGTTCCAAAAAAGCTGGGACAGGGTCATGTTGACCACTGTGTTACATCACCTTTTCTTTGAACAACATTCAATAAGCGTTTGGGAACTGAGGACACTAATTGTTGAAGCTTTGGAGGTGGAATTCGTTCCCATTTTCTTGCTCGATGTACAGCTTCAGCTATTCAAGAGTCCGGGGTCTCCGTTGTCATATTTTACACTTCATAATGCGCCACACATTTTCAATTTCCAGACCTGTCGTCTGGACTGCAGGCAGGCCAGTCTAGTACCCGCACTCTTTTACTACGAAGCCACGCTGTTGCAACACGTGCAGAATGTGGTTTGGCTTTGTCTTGCTGAAATAAGCAGGGGCGTAAGTTACCCATGCCATTGGCACTAACACAGCCCCATACCATCACAGATGCTGGCTTTTGAACTTTGCGTCCATAACAGTCCGGATGGTTCTTTTCCTCTTTGGGCCGCAGGACACGACGTCCACAATTTCCAAAAACAATTTGAAATGTGGACTCGTCGGACCACAGGACACTTTTCCACTTTGCATCAGTCCTTTTTAGATGAGCTCGAGCCCAGAGAAGCCGACGGCGTTTCTGGGTGTTGTTGCTAAATGGCTTTTGCTTTGCATAGTAGAGTTTCAAGTTGCACTTACGGATGTAGCACCGAACTGTATTTACTGACATTGGTTTTCTGAAGTGTTCCTGAGTCCTGGTGGTGATATGCTTTCCACATTGATGTCGGTTTTTGATGCAGTGCCGCCTGAGGGCTCGAATGTTTGTTTCTGGCCTCGCCGCTTACATGCAGTGATTTCTCCAGATTCTCTGAACCTTTTGATGATATTATGGACCGTAGATGATGAAATCCCTCAATTTCTTGCAATTGTAAGTTGAGGAACATTCTCCTTCAACTGTTCGACTATTTTCTCACGCACTTGTTCACAAAGAGGTGAACCTCGCCCCATCTTTGCTTGTGAATGACTGAGCGATTCAGGGAAGCTCCTTTTCTACCCAATCATGGCACCCACCTGTTCCCAATGAGCCTGTTCACCTGTGGGATGTTCCAAACAGGTGTTTGATGAGCATTCCTCAACTTTCTCCGTCTTTTTTGCCACCTGTCCCAGCTTTTTTGGAACGTGTTGCAGCCATAAAATTCTAAGTCAATGATTATTTGCTAAAAACAATCAAGTTTATCAGTTTGCCCATTAAATATCTTGTCTTTGCTGTGTATTCAATTAAATATTAATATATAATTTGCAGATAATATGAGAAACATGTCTCAGTCTTTATCCAAATGTTAATGTAATACCTCTCTGACTCTGTCAAGCACAACTGAGCATACAGAATCTTTGATCTGGCTCTTGTATTGGAGCTCATAATTAAGCTCTGACATGTTTATGTATTAATATGTTACATAAAAAGCACTCCCACCAAGGTTGCATCTCTTCGAGGAGGAGGTTTTTGCCTGAGAACTGGGGAACCTGTCAAGGAGAGGAGAGAAATTAAACAACCACAAAGAAACAACCACAAAGCTCAAGATGCGCTATTATGCTAATAATGCTAATGCTAATAATAATTCCAGGAGTACCAATGTAACGCCACTAGATGACAGTATTGCTCTGCAAACACAATCCCTGTTTGCAAGCTTGTTATGCATCAGGCGTCCTCAAAAGGTGAGTAGTTTTACTTTATTTTGCCTATAATTTGTTATTGTTCAATTTTATTGATCATATCTTAATGACTGTGACTAACCAATTTCCACCCGGTGAGGCGCAATGCGGGCCACGGCCGGCGAAGCCGGCTCCGTACTGCCTTTGCCGTCCTGAGGTGTACTAACAGGGCACAAGACTGGCGAGCTGATCTCCTTGCGGGCGACTTGCGGGCTCTCCGAGACTTCATCGCCGCCTACGTCCTTCTCGCCGGGGGCTTTCTTGTTGATCAGGTTGCTGATCTCCATGATGTTTCCGATGATCTCCACCGGGCCGGTCACCGTCTTTTTTCTTGGGGAGAGGTCCTCCTTCATTTTCTTTAGATAAGAAGCTGGAGCCCAGCCCTCCTTATCCTGGTACCTGTGAGTAAATAACACACAAGCAGAATTCCATAAAACAAGTTCCTATGAACTTGTCATTTAATGCACGTGAAGTGAGGCCTACCTGATGAACCACCAGCCCTCCAAGTTCTTCTGAATGACTTCCACCACCGCTCCTTTCTCAAACGCTATTTCATCTTTGCCTTGGCTGGTGTACGGCTGCACTGCGATGTACTTTTCCACTGCCAAAGACACAGCAAAACACAGCAACGCATTTAGAAACATGCTTTATAATGAATTTGAATTCTTATACTGTAAGGTGTCTATGTCTATACTCAGATGCTATTTTTTATTTTTATTCTACTGAAATTGTGTGAGATTGTGTGTAGGATGAAACAATATTTGTAAAATATATATTAACAAAAAATATTTAAAAAAAAATTTTTTTTGAAATGAACATTTACCAAATTATACACAAAAATTATTTTTCCGAATGTCATGTCGCGTGGCATCTTTTTGCTGGGTACAGCATGTGGGGCAAAAAAAGCAGCCCAATTTAAAATCCGTATATATATCTCGTCACCACGCGTCGTCAATCTTTGTCAACTGTGGGCCTGTGAAGTCCTTTGAGACTGTTTCGTGATTAAGGGCTATACAAACAAACTTGAGTAGACTTTGGCGGCATCTTGTGGCATTGTTTCAAAAAGAGCACAAACACTGCAAATCGGTGGGTTTTTACGGCAATGGTAGGTCAATTTGTCAATAGTGAACCATGTACAGGCGGGGAATTGTTGTATACATCTGCAAAGTACATTTTAAAGTTAGCGTTAACAGAGCAGCGCGACATAATGTTCCGCACATTAAGTTATAATGGGCAACACATCATGAAAGTCTGCCATTGTGTTGCACACAAAGTAATCCCGGAGATATAAACGTTGTGTGCAGGCTGTCATTCATTTAGTTTTGTTTACATTAAGTGCACCTTAGGCGAGCCGGCGTCCTATGAAGTGTCCTTGGCCTTGCGCCTCTTAACTCAGCACATAATGGCGAGCGAGAGGCTCCGTGCTGATTTATGCATTCCTGCAAGGCCAGCCAGCCATTGCAGAGACACAATTTCCCGTCATTATGGCAATTCCTGACCGAACCCTGCCCGACTGAGTCCCAAGAGAGCACGGCGACAAAAAAGTTACAAGAAGACGAAGCACTGTTTGGGATCCTGCTTAGAAATAATTCATTTTTTGCCCCTTTCCTCACCCTTTCCCAAGGTCGTCTAGGACTGTACAGGAAGCAGGATAGCAATTCTACAGCAAAATCCAAAGGAAGAGGATATTTATGTCGCTGATTTTGAAGCAATTGTTTTGCATTGGTTATTACAGTATGGAGGCTAGTCCGAATTTCGAGTTGCGTGACTTCAGTGTAGTACCATGTTGGGCCACAACATGCCAGGCAGCACTGAGGTCTACTGGAAGAGATGCAACTTAATAAAGAGGAAGAAGAAGGGAGAGAGCAATTTATTAGAATTAGATGTTACCACAGAGCGAGAGAATATTTGCTTGCGACTATTGTTGTATGCTGCTTGTATGTGTTGCTGCTCTGTGTGTGTTAAAGTAGCAGTTGTTTGAACGTTCATAATTACCTTAACATTGATGCTAATCTCAGTTAGCCTGTCTATAGCGTTTCACAATATATATTAGCATTACGCTAGCGGACTAGCACAAGACAAAACTACTGCTGTCCGCAGGCGACAGGGACCGAATAATTGATACCAATACCAATTCCAGTTTTGTCTAAATGAAACATCTTAACTCACTTCAACAGAGTTCCTTGGCAGCCAAGAACTAGCTTTGCCTGAAAGACGTGCCTCAATTCACTTCAGCATACAGTAGGCCATAAATATACCACAAGATGGTGCCAAGGAATGCTATAAAAAGTGCGTTTTAATGTTTGTGCGCAGAAGGGGTAAAACTTTTTTAGTTTTTTATTTTAACATGGTATTTCTATAATGGAATGTACTGTATCTCTCCTGTTAAGCAGGAGTTCACTGTAATTCATTGTTCCCTTTCCTCACCCTTTCTCAAGGTTGTCCAGGAGCAGACAGGAAGCGGGATAGCAATTCCCTTCACTTTCATTACTACAGTAAGATCCAGAGGGAGAGGATATTTATGTATTTTTGTATTTTTGACCTTGTGGACTCTTTTGTGTGTGCGGCCTGGTGAAACGTTTCCCCTCTCAAACAATATCTAGCCGAGCAACGAGAGGGGAAACTCTGAATCAGATGTTTTGTTAACCACAACATGCATCGCCTCCATCACAGTTTGAATTAATTCTAGTGGAGTCAGCACAATCTTTCTCCTTTTTTCTCTCTCTCTCTCTCTCTCTCTCTTTCTTTCTCAAGCAGGATTTGAGTCCTCGGGTGGAAACAACACTCTCGGTCTCTTTACTCCAGAGCGCAGTGCCAAGCACAAAGTTTGGTATGAACCCAATAGCCTATTCTCCCTGCTCCTCTAATGGTGACAACCATGTTGGACTGTCCGTGAACGTCATAAACGTCATTATTGGTACGTCAGTATTAGTCGCAATTTGCGCTGGAGCCGAGTAAATATCTGGCTCGAACACGGTTCTTAAATGCAGCGTCAGGCCCGTCCCGCCGTGTATTGCGCAACAGCTTTTCGGTGCGTGGGCGAGAGCCTATTTGGGATAATTTGGCAGCGTTGAAATAAAACGAAAATACTGAAACAAAAAAACATTTTTTTGTAACATAATTTCAGTCATTGTTTGCTCGGCATGAAGCTACTAATTTCACCTCTGCTTCCCTGGAGACATAATTGGTAGCTTAAAGCTGAGCCGAAATGGCCGGAAAAAGTCCCACTATAAGGCAGTGAACAGTATGACAATGAAATATCATGAAAGGAATATTCCCCCACAACCACGGCACTACTTTTGTCCCAGTGAAACTCATCAACTCACTTCAACATAGTTCCTCGGCACCAAGATGCTACAAGATGGCATTAAAGTGCTACTTTTGACGAACTAAAGCTCCTCAAATCACTGCAACTTAACAGTAGTTCCATGGCAACAACATACCACAAGATGGTGCCAAAGTAATACTTTTATTGCTTTGGCTGGGTGAACATTTTGGTCTTTAAATATACAATGTTTAATAATTCTGTTTTGTTTTACGAGTCACTTTTACAGTAAACTTAAAATGGGGGTGCCAAATAAATAGCTTAAAGCAAGCACGCTTTGGATCTTATTTGGAGAAATGTGCAATCAAGTCTCCTTTTCGTTTCTTTAAAATTATGTTATATGATCCCATTTCTTTACAGCGAGAGAGTGAAAAGAGGTGCTAAGCAATACTTTGAAACGTGTGTTTTAATACGTTCAAGTGTGTTTTAATAAGTTTAAATGTGTTTAAAGCATGCGGGACGGATAAAACTAAACTAAACTCTCTGTATCACAGATTTTCATCAATCATGGTTCATGATAAATGGTTGTTTACTGTACAATAAAAATTTTAATTGCATACATACAGCAAAATTCTAACTTTGTTTTATTTAAAGAAAACAGTAGTATTTTTCTTTTCTAGTAATGCATAATAATAACAACAGTTTTATGCATGTATGTCATGACAATAAAGATGATTCTTCTTTTTCTTGTAACAAAAACATTTTTGGGGTTTTTTGGGGGCAGCGGGGCTGCAACGGATTAGTTGCATTTCAACTAATTTCAACTGGAAAAAATGATTTGATATTACGAGTCACGATCACGGTCACGGAACGAATTAAATTCAAAGGTACTTGCTTATACAGTGGTGATTTGAATGTCAGTTAGTAGTTAGTCATGGTGGATTTACGTCAACACAGGATGCAGGATGAGACAAACAGCGATGACGTCAGGAGCGCACACAAACAAAGGCGTTGAGGTTTGGTAATGCGGCATCTGTCTCACTTCACCTCGGCTCTGCTGCCGGCTGATGACACCCCCCAGCGTCCATCTCCGGTCCAGCCGCTTCAGGTGGGCCTTGTGTCGCTTAGTGACTGACGGACACAAACGTTGACCAGACAAAGGTGAACACACACGCATACATGGAAAGCGGAGTGCGAAGCGGCGAAATGTTAAAAAAAAAAAAAAAAACACACAACACACAAAATGCTATTAGCGGGAAATGGAAGACGGTGGGCGGACGGTGAAGTGTGGAATGACGGCAGGTTGGATGGGAGGGTTATAGGGGACATGTTAAATGAAGACATCTCCTCTGCGGTTTTGAATTAGGATCTTGTTAGCATGGTTTCCCCATCCTGTCATATTGGAGCATCTGGGCCACACATTGCTGCCCCCAGGAAATGCATCAGATTACTGGAACAGCTGACTATGCCTCATAAGCCTCAAAGAGCCTGTAGATTCCGCTTGTATTAGGCCTCATTATGTCTTAAATGCGCAGGTGTACCCAATGAAGTGGCCATTCGGTTTACATTTGTCATACGAGCCCCTTCTGTGTATACATAGTCCAATCCAGTCTCAGATTTTTACACAGTAAGGAAATTGTGTGGCAAAAACATGTTTTGGCCACACTTACAAACTCTCCGTGTTTGTTTGGAAGTCTAATAATCATTTCCATACTCCGTTTGTTGTTGTCTCCAACAGAACGCTGCGTAAGCCTTTTGCAAATATGCTGCAATTGCTTCACTTTCATTTCAAAAGAGTCCAGAAGGGAGAATTTTCCACTTATTATGTGGATTCATGGCCAGTGGGAGATTTAAGCGAGGCCATCCAAAGGTGTTCTATTTGTAGTTCTGTTGTATTTGGACAAAGGTATTGGGACACCTGAAGTGTGTTTATGTCCTGCAAAGCAGCTCCCACTAACTACGCATACAATTGTCCAAAATATCTTGCTACAGAATTAAAGGGTCTAGATTTATTAAATCCTCGATTATGAGGTACGTATCAATACTTGTGTCCATGTGCCTCCAGAGCATAATGAGTCTCAGCCTTATTGATCATGAGGCAGCCACACAATTTCTTGGTTAAGGACTTTTAAAAAAAAAATCATGTTCATAATTAAAATGTGATAAATTAAAGCATTTGTATATGTTGTGTTCTTTACCATAAGTTTACAAGGAGTGCATAACAAATGTATTAGACCACCACCCAATGCAGCCACGCGCTGAGCTGTTAGCTGGGGCTTCAGGAGCTTTGCTGACTACTTTGGAATATCCACCGCTGGAAAAATAAAACAATTTCAAAACAAAAATGCCAATCCCTTGTTTGCTAATAAATGGGCATAAGAGTAGCAAACAAAAGCAGAGGGATGGGACCTCGGGCAGCTGAGAGGATACAGATGCGACGCGGAATTAGCAACATTTTTGCGTTTATCACCTTATTTTGATTTTTAATATTCTAATAATTAAAGGGATTGTTGAAGTGAGGCTACATTCAAATCTTGCTAACAGTTTTAAATCTGCAAGCGTTAACAGCAAAATATAATTATTTGTATCCCTCGATTCCTGGTCCGTGTTAATACCCAGCCACTGCCAGTTCCAAACACAGATAAAAAAAAATAATAATAATAAAAAATAAAAAATAAAAGAACATTTGAAATGGGTGGATTATGCCAGGAACGGCATCCGGCATAAAAACTGTGCAAACAAACAAATTATGTGAGTGACTCGCTGTGGTGACGACTGAAGGGACACACTGAAAGTTGTAACAACAACATTGTTAAAGAAATGAGGGAAAAAAATAGTAAAGCACATTGTTATGTTTTTATTAAGAGGTCAAATTATGGTTATTTACTTGCATTCCTTGACAGAAATGTAAGGCTTAGTGGTTGAATGTGATGCTTTATTTATATTAGGTATAAAATAAGTGAATCCAGTTTGAAATTCCTCATTCCTGTTCCAAATAGTAAAACATCAAGAGCTAACTGAAATTGAAAGAGTCTGCATTAAAGCATTTCATAATGCCAGATGGGACTCTTCATATATATATATATATATATATATTTTTTTTTTTTAATAACAGGTGGTCTAATAAATTTGCTAAGCACGGTACATAATATGACATATTTTTTTGTAATTTTGGGTCCTGGAAATGACATTTCTAATTGGGGTGTATAGCTGTAAGGGTCTGGGAAACCCTTCACTGAGGAGAGCGTACCATTTGTCACTGTATGTGATGTATATGACATCAGGATATCGTTTTTCTACCATCACTATTTCTTACTTTTTTAACTGTGTGTGGCTGAGTAGTGGGAGGGGGATTGATTTGAACTATGTAAAGCACTTTGAGATGCATATCATTGTACGAAAAGTGCCCTATACATAAAGTTTGATTTGATTTGATTTGATAAAACTCATGATATGTAAAATTACAGAATATTTAGGATGAGTTAAGTAGTGATTCAATGCTAACTATAGATGGAAACAGTAGCGATCATGTAGTGAGTAACATCCTGGTATGTACAATGCACTACTGTACAGCTCATCACCGGGCTGCGGTCTGCTCCCTCCCGGAACCCCTCCTCGCCACTGACGCAGACTTGAATCCGCGCTCTGTTCAAGCGTGCTTACGATGGCAGGCGGACAGGGAAAGCGGTTGACGGCGGGCCGACATCGCCCGTTTAGACACGGCCAAGTCAGAGGCCAGGTTTGCGCCGTCTTGTCACCGATCAAAGGTGGAGGGGGTTTGTGGCTATAAAGCGCCGTGTGTTTGCGTGTGCGGGTGGGCGTGCGTCAAGCGGCGACGACTTACCTTCCCCGCTTTTTGAAGCGCCCAGGTCCAAGTCGTCCCGTGTGCCACTGTGAGAGTTGAGATAGGTGGCGGGGACCCAGCCTTGCTCCTCTGAGGTGCTGACAAACCACCAGCCTGTGAAAATAAATCAAGACAGCAGATGACGGATGTGGATTGACATTTACCGCATGATTTCACTGAGCTTCTTTGGGTTCTCAAACCGGTGTCCGCGAGCCGTAATAAGCTAACTAAGCTGCAATGAATTTATATTTTATATAATGTTTTTATAAAGACGTGCTTACAGTGGTACCTTGACTTATGAGTTTCATTTTGTTTCCTTGACCAAGCTCATAAATCAATTTACTCGTCCAGTATATCAGATGTTCCCCGTTGAAAGTCTGGTGGTTCACTACCATTACGTGCATGTACATTGTCTGCTTGCAGTTAATTTATAAAAATAAAAAGTAAAAGTGTTGGAGTTTGACCAATATGCATTTCTAACATCATAAAATCCACTTAATACAACAAGAATGAAGTTCAATTGAAACTCTCAATTTTTTGGGATGAAATCGGGAAGTCTCAAAGGAACCTCGCCTCTCTTGTTTACAGCAATGTTGTTAGTGTAAGCCATGCACATCAGCCAGTGACAATGGATAAATATGTATATAAAATTTTAGACAACTGAATTAGGTTGCATTGCTTTCTATTACACAGGTCATGAATATTCAAGTTCAAGGGGACATAATTTGCCAAACCAACTTTTTATAATATTGTCTCTATGGTGCCTCGGTAAGCATGTGAAATATGAATTAAAATCGTCCACGCATTCCTAAGATCCAGACGTTTTTCTGCCGAGAGGCCTGAAATTCATTCGCATTTCTCGAGCTTATCTACGTCACTAGCGAAGACATCCGCCTTCCCTTTCTGCTCCTGATACAGTGCTGTCAACATAACAAACTCACAATTGAGTTTGCTCTCACAATTGGGTCGGGTACACGGAGGCAACCAATCAGAGGAAAGTGGGCGGGGTCTTAGCCAAATATGACAAAGCGGATACAAATCTGGGTCAAACAGAAGTAGCCGTCAGAGGAGCCTTTTCTGGACACGTGTACGACAAAACCAAGTTGTGTTTTTAAATTAAATTGACACTTTTATAATAAGTCCATATTAGAGAGTCACTCTATGGAGCCAAAATACAGGACCTGTAAAATGTTTTTAAAAAACAAAAAAAGAATTCTCATGGCATATATTTGTTGGTGCACATGCAATTATGAGGGAAAAACTTCCCCGGACTCAAAAACATTTGCGAAACCCCCGGGCTTACTACACATGCGTGACCCTGTGTTAGCTCTCGCAGCTGGCAGCGAAACCATCCTATACGTACGCGGTACTCCACCCGATTCTCTTGTTTGCTGTGGTAACAGAGAGACAATGCCCCTGACAGGTGCTCGGAGAGCCATAAAGATGATGGGAGCGTTCAATCACAGCTGGCCCAAACCTCCGGCGCACGTGTCCCTGGCGAAATGTTGTGTTTAGAGGGCTCTTTCAGTCCCACAGTGGGAAGAAGAATTGGAAAAATCCCATTGTGATGGCTTGTTACCACGGTACTGTTTTGGGATCCCAGTAGCTTATTCGTGCCATCTCTGTGATCCATGTGGTCAACAGACAACCGCGCTGCGTTAGCTGGACAGCAGTATGGAAAGCCGTTTGAGCATTTATTCCATATTGTTGCTTCCCTAGTGCTCTGAATTGACTTACTAGTGAGGACAAAGAGTATATAAGTACATGGACCTTAAGCATCAAGGATATCAAATAAATGCTCAAACGCCTTTCCATATAGCAGAGCTGCTTCACGTGGAGTTCGGGCGGGTCCATTGAAGAAGGCCTCTGTGTTGGGTGTCAGGCTCGGAGCACCACCCGCTGGCTCGGACTTAACTCAGGTTAAGGCATGTAATGTGCTGAGTCTTTTGCGTAAAACCCCGCAGCTCAAACAAAAAGCGGTGCCCATAAATCAGTCAAGAGCCCGAACAACAACCCAATCCCAGAACAACAACATGTTGTCTGTAGAGGTCTATGACCGACAACTCCCCGAGGGCCGCCATACACCGAACGAACTGGACAGTACTGGACAATCGCAAACAAATTGTAGTGAATAGCTAACCTTCACACGCCTACCAATTCACTGCTACAGGACAACTGGTGTTTTTATCGGCAATGTTATGAGGTGCCAAAAATACTGCATCATATCGTTATATTGAACTTCAAACAATATGTGGGAATTTTCAAGGAAGAAGCAGCTTGTTCTGTTTGCCATAGCTACAGTATAATATAATAATACAAAGAGAATAAAGAACAGCGGATGTGGATGTACAAGAGGCTCATAGCCCCATTCGTTTACCCTACCCGTACATTTCGCTGCCAGAAAGACTCGCCACGCTTCGCTTTTTATCCATGGGTAAATATGCCCAACCCTGTTACTCATGTTAACAGACAACATATTAATATCAAAGTTGTTCTTTTTTTTACTGTAGAGCTAGGTTAGTTAGCGTAGTGGCTAACACCGCTAGCATGTACTCTTGAGCAAAAACTCGAACAGTAGCATTGATTTTCAACAGTGACTAACTGTAATTAGAGTAATACTAAAATTAAATTACTATTAAAATAAAATGTAATACTGGATTGTAAAACGTTTACGATATTTTTGAAATCTGTTTTCCAGGTGCCTGAGTATCTGTAACAGGGTTGCACCAAACTAGTGCTGGGAAAAGAAATTGAATAACTCGGCAAAGTCGACTTCAAAAATAGATTGATGCAGAATTTCTGCCTCGAAGCTCCGCTGGGACCAAATAATAATAATAATAATAAAGAAAACAATATTTTTCACGTAACCTAATTTACACCGCCGGAAGCAATGTTTCACAAGGACATTTGTTGTAGACGGACGCAGCATTGGGCCACTGATAATAATTTATCATGTTTTATCACTTGTTTTTCTTGGGGAAAAAAACAACAACAAAATTATAAAATAGATGATATGTTTTTCAAAGATTTTGGTGCCGAAATTGTCCTCAAATTCTGGTATGACCAATAAAGTGTATATATTGTATTGGTACAACTCAGCTATGGCCACCTGGCTACATCATTTTTGTTGTGAAAGATCATGTGATACCACATGGCATTTTGGTTGGCTGTTACATGTGCAACATTGTGATACCGTTTGCCTGCAAATCAACTTTTCAATTGCAGCAAAACTATTTGAAAACTGTCGGCCACTCGTGAAATCTAGTTCCAGAACCTCCGCACATTGTGCGACAATTCAGTTGTGTTCGGCTGCATCGCACTTGAAAACATCTGTGTCACCTGTTAATGACGTTTGGGGTTTCTTCACATATGGCAAGTGCTTGAGAAAAAAAGGACTAAAATGTGCATCCTAATATTAGACGCAATGAACCTCTGTCTCTGTAGCCCCAGTGGCCTAATGGATAAGGCACTGGCCTCCTAAGCCAGGGATTGTGGGTTCAAGTCCCATCTGGGGTGTAAATGTTAGTTTTGAGCAAGACAGTGGCAGCACAATTCTCAAATACAGTAGTCAGTATTTATGTTGGACATAATAAGTATCGTCGCACTAGTTGTTTCTAGTTTTCTACAAAACATACTCTCTTTCTTAGTACATTTCCTGCTTAAATATTTGGCTCTGTTTTTGTTAAACTGCTTGATGTGTTTCAAGTAGATTGGAATCGCCAAAGTGAAACACATCTCATTCCATGACACTGGGTGACTTCCAAACATGTTTTTTTCTGATCACATATAATGTAACGTGAACAAATTGTTTGCTGGTGCAAACTGTCGCCGTCATAAAATCTTAACATCAAGAGTAGAGGTCATTTTTAAGTACATCTTGTGCACAGTTTTGCCTCACTAGTAACATGTAGTTACTGTTAGTATGCCAAAATTGTCTGACTAGAAAACAAAGAGTCAATCACTGATGGTCTCTCCATATTTTTATCAAAACCAGCCCCTCCCTGTGTTGCTAACAACAAGTGAGGGGTTTAGACCACAAGTTGGGGGAAAAAAACAGAATGCAGCCAATTGATGACTGGCAGCATCCATTTCTGTTTAGTATGTCATTCTCAATGTCGCTTATCCTGTTCAGGGTCGCGAGGTGCTGCATCCTATCCAAGCTGACTTCGGACTACACCGTGAACTCGGCACATATAGACACGGACAGCTACTCGCACTCACATTCACACCGTCACTGAGTGGGAACTAAACCCACGCTGCGATCACTCGAGCAAAACACGTATCATTTTAGTAGTGTGTGCTCCATCTGCATCTTTATAGGACCAGAATGGATGTTGCTGCATTATTATTTTTTTGCATTCTATACTGGTAAAAGTGAAAACTAATACAATTTTGAAAGAGAAAATACTTTATTACTTCAGTTATTTAAGTTGAATGCATTGAAGCTATTTGAAAGCGGTTATAAAAGGGATATCTACAAAAAAAGAGCGTGGTATGAGCTAAACTCTATTTGTATTTCATACTGTTCTTGACATCTGGAAACTCCACACATGCTTCATTTTCACTGTAATCCATACCAGATTGCAGCAACAGGAAACCAAATATACACAAATTGTTTTTTCACCATAAAGGACTGGATGATATGTAAAAGGAGACTGCGTTTCTAAACACAATTAATCAAGTTCGCTAACAGTGTAATTTGACAATATTACACCCAAAACAAATGAAAACTTTCACGAGCTAGTAACGAAAACAAAAAAGCTCGACACTTCTCACACGAAGCACTGATTCAGCAGCAAACCGAGGCTTTTTTTTTTTTTTTTTTTCTGGACCTGGAATGACGAGGAATGCATAGGCGCAGCAGTCCTGCAGATATCCGATACCACTGTCAACGAGAGCAGCAGAGAACCCCATTCATTTCCAGCTTCTGTATTTATTAACAGTAGATCCAGTATCAACACACAAGAGGGGGAGGTATCAGCTCTACACACACACACACACTTCCAGTTTTCATAAAACACTGGGTTTCAATTACCTGGGCGCCTCCGGTGTACTGAAAAGGGGGGTTGTGGGAAAACGACACAACGCGACTTTCAAGAACTGTTGACCTAAGGAGCTGCGTTTTCTCCAAGAACTGTGAATGGATCACCTCATGGTCCGAAAACGAAGCGCTGCTTGTACACTGCTGAGGCCCCGCTGATGTCGAGACATAGCAACCCTTCAACATGGGCCAACCCTGGTAATGTTGTTTTAACTGAGCGGCTGCTTTCAGACTTACTGTCTTAGTTCCTCATCAGTGATAAGACCTTTTGTGTTGCACTCTGACAGCCTCTTGAGAAAATGGAGCTTAAAAGCGATACTACACAAGCTTTTGAAAACATAGAATGAGGTTAATGCCTTCAAGTGGTCCCCAAAGACTTCTGATGGAAATCTCAAAGAATGCGCAGGAAACGCACCAGGATGGGAGGCTAATGCCTCCTCCATCTGCTGCTACAACTTAAGCTTTGAAAAAAGACAACAAACTGTTGATCGCTCCGTCGTGTCTAATATGGTGATTCGCTGACAAACATTAGCCACTTTTGAATACAAAAACATGCTGAAGCTGCAAAAACCCAGATTGAAAGCATGCACAGATACTTGCCAGTATCTTGATTATTACTGACAAAAATCTGCAAAGCATGTGCTTGACCTGAGTCTACTGTCTTCCTGACAGGTTTCAATTTGCGCCAGATAAATGAAAAGTGGGATGATTATATCGTGCGTCACAATATGAAAGCCTCCAAGAGCCCTGCAGTTTCTTATCGTCATCCAAACTGTGTCTCTGTTCTGCCTAAACAAACGAGTAGACAGTATAGACATCCTCTGAGGGCTGTAGATATCCATTCAAATATCCATGGCGATCCATCATCGTTGCAGTAAATGAGGGTTGGGGGGGAGGTCTTGGTATTGACTGGCAAATTGCCCAGGGTGTACCTGTTCTTTTTGATGTCAGTGTATAGCTGGATTGCATTAGTTACCTCTGAGTCATTGCGGACAGGTCAATGCTCCTGTCCTTGTCGGAGGAATTTAAACAAAGTCCTGGATGAGTTTGGTGGGGAAGAACCTGAGAAACCTGACAGACCTTCAGAGCCTTCAGACACGTTTGGGACCGAACTATGTTTTTTAGAATGGATTGCAAGTCAGGCCCTCTTTATCCGGTGATCCTCAGGAATGCTCTTCTGGATGAATGAACAGAATTCCCATGCACAGACACTCGAAAATATTGTAATAAGTCCTCCCAGAAGAATGTACTTTTATATTTCCTCCCATTTCCAGTTCCTGTAGTTGTAACGGACAGGTAACCTAAAACCTTCGCCCATGCTTGAGCCAGTAAACTGCTTAAACTTCTCTGATTGTATTCTGTGTGGCTTTCAAAGGGATGCTGCTGCTGAACTCCACCACCATTGTCGCAATACCAAATAAGGGAGTAGAATCAACATCATCTCTCCAGTAGAGTTCCGGGGAATCCAGGCCACGGTTCACATTAAAGTTGCGAAAGCGACAGCACGGAGTGGCCCAACACCTTACAAAAGGGGTGTCAAACTCATTTTTGTCACAGGCCACATCCGCCACTAGTTTTAAAATCAGAAGCCTATGAAAACATGTTTTTAATGACTTCATTTCTTTTCAAAGGGTGATTTGTAACAAAAATGCTTGCAATATCTCGTTATTAAAATAGAACATTAGCTATCTTGATTTGATTTCGTGGGCCACATACAATCATGTGGTGGGCCGGATCCAGCCCGCAGGCCACCAGTTTTGACACCTGCACACATTATGCCTTTTCATTTCATTTGTCACCCATCTTTATGTACAAAGTGTTGGATTGCAGAGGATAAATCAAAAGTCTTTCCAAACATGCGTTTTCTGAGCCGAGCACTAAAGCTCATCTTGCCCTCAGCTCGCAGACAGACGCTGGAGACTACACTACGGATATATGTTTACCATGTGAGAGTACAGCAGACATCCAGTACATCTATCATGTCATTCCGAGGGCCAGAGCGGCTTAATCTTCCAGAATTTCCTGCAGGTTCAGTCGGCATTTAGCCAGCCAGTTGAACATCAAAAGCAGGTGAAGAAACCTTTTTGCCTTGCAGGTTTTCAGCAGTTCCGATCTGCCAAAGCTGAAGAACATCAAGACAAGTGCTTCTATCCTTAGCGACCTTTAGGTTCCTCATATGTCTTTACTTAGTCCACATTATTAATTAAAGTGGGTGGGGCAGGTACCATGCATACAGTTACAAGGGTGGTGCCAAGGGGTCTTGGGGGTATTCCTGGAGTTCATTTATAATTTATGAAGGCTGATATAGACTTGGAATGGAGACAAGTTAAACACTGGCTGGTCCATAGAGAGAGATTTACTACACCGGACCGGGCACAGTGTGCCTCGGGGTGCCCTTGCGGCATCGGGAAACCGGCTGTAGTTAAGTACAACATTTCCAGGACTTCGAGGCTTTTTTTCTGTTCTGTTCAAATTTTCAATAAAGCACTCATTGAAGAGCTTTTGAACATACCAACAAGGTTGGTAACTTAGTTTTGTTGAACATCTCTCACATAGTGTAAACAAAGGAGAGGCATCCTGGAGGATCCATTAAGCCAGCCATTATAATGAACCAACCTCTCTGAACCATTAACTTTGGCAGGAAATGACTTTTTCCATTTCTCCGTGAGTTTGTCCTGTGCTACTCTCAACAAGCAACCCCCCCCGCCACCACCTCCACCAAACTCCCACCTTGGAAACAAATAAAATAAAGTATGTGTAATCATGCAAATGGAGTGAGGACAGAATTATTATAAAACACATTTTTAGTGAGGATTTAAAGCTTACGTTTGGACAGTTTAAAGCTATAAGTTTCCTGGCACAGCCCGTTATACTGCTGCGATAAAGCCTTCCTTTCTCTGCAGTTTTTAAGGGGCAGCCGATTTACAGGGTTCGGATTTTACATGACAATTTATTTATCATAACAAGATTCGGTAGAGCCCCAGTGGCCTAATGGATAAGGCACTGGCCTCCTAAGCCAGGGATTGTGGGTTCAAGTCCCATCTGGGGTGGAGAGTTGTGTTTTGAGTGGGGTAGTCACTTGGGTATCCCACCAATTACATTATACATCCCTTCCATTTGTGTCTTTCGTAACAGACTGTCGAACTAACATGGGATTCTTCTCCATCATCAACACTGTAACCACTGAAACAAGGGCTACGGCAAAAACTGTATCGTCAAGCCGTTTCAGCGGAAAATACTCTTTTGGCTGGAAAAGGGGGGAAAGTTGGGCTCCCTTACAGCGCTGACCTAGATTCCCTGCCTATCCAATGACAAATATTATTTAATCCAAGGTGAGTGACACATGAACACCCAGTCAGCAACAATCACAGCTACACAATAAAAAAAAGATGGGTGAACTCAACCCCTGACACAAACGTCAAGACCAAAATTGTCCTGAATGTGTCCACAAACACTGCAGACGTCCACAGATCAGCAGATTCCTTCCTGGCCTACCTCTGTAATTAAGAGATCAATATGTCAGAACACATTAAAACATTTGCACACGCATCTTTTTCATTTTTTTAATAGTTTTTGTGACTTATCCTGCTTGGGGGAACTGATTCTAAATTAAATGAGCTCTAAATACCTATCAGCCATGTGCTTGTGCTAGTGTTGGCAAACCCATATGAAGTGATGTCACCCAGCCCAATGCAGTGGTGATAGCCTACTTCCAGTGCAGGAGGTTGATTTCACTTGGTGGGAAAAAAATGTAGACCAACACTATTAACCTGGGAGCTTGGCCAAACATGTCTGATCAATGAAACAATTGTGGAAATGCGTGGTAGAGCATTCGGTTAGCACATTTGGCCCAGAGTCAAAGGTTCCGCGGAGTTCTTGGCTCAGACATTTCTGTGTGGAGTGTGCATGCTTGCATGGGTTTTCTCCAGGTACATCAGGTTCCCATAAATTCCATGAAATGTAAGGTTAATTGAAGACTCTAAATTGCTTAAAGGTGTGTGTGAATGGTTGTTTATGTGCCCCTGCGATGGACTTGCAACCATTCCAAGGAATAAAAGTGGTTTGATGCGTTTATTGCAGGAGCCGCCCGCGGTCAACCACAGAGACGGGACGCCGTCCACTGCCGTGGAGCTGCAAATAGTCCCCGGTGGGAGCCTCGGTAGCCGCAGTGGGGACAACGATGAAGTCTATAGCCCTCCACCAAGACCATGATCTCCGCGGAAGAAGGCATCTGACAACCGAGCCTAAGAAGCTGCATGGATATTTATGGCAACGCCAAAACCGAAGCCGGAAAGGAGCCACCACTCGAGGAGACGGCGACCGCGGCAGTGTGAATGGGAGAAAGTTGAGTAGGATCCAACACAGCATAGCAGATGACAAATGCTACATTAGCTAGCCAGCCAGCCAGCTAGCTAGCTAGAAATGAGGCAACCTGACCCAGCCAGCAAGGATCCACGACACCAACACAGGTGTAAACCAACCTGGCTCTACCTTTGGCCATGGTACGGCGATGGATCCTGGTTAGGGTAAGCCATTTTAAACTAAAAAGAAACACTTTTCTAGAGGGAGAAGTGGCAGCCAAACGCGGCACCCAGACAGCCAGTACGCCGGCGTACTCTTCTTCCGGTGGGAGCGGTATAGTTCCCCACCTCTCTCCACCAAAGTCAGCTGTGATAGCATCCAGCTCCCGCCTGAATCTGAAGAGGATAAGAACTACAAAATGGATGGATAAATCTAAAAGCTTGGGAAATCATAACAAGTGTATGTCAGTAGTCCATCACATTCTCCATGGATCATCAGCACACAGCTGTCAGCTGAAAGGCATTATGTAATTTGACTTCCTCCAAGTCCCTGGACGAAAGGACTTGAAGGTGATGGTGTATACATCTCGCTGTGGCTCCCCATTGGGCTAAGATCCTACTGGAGCAGCGAGTGAAAACAAATACGTGAACCTGAGGCGCTAACACGTGACGCTTCAAAGCGATCCCATGCCACGTTCTCCTCACTAAGGCCAGTGTGGCACAGCGTTGCACTTACACCCATCATGAAACCCAAGTCCCGTTCCCTTCCTGGTCACTGTTTTCCTCCTCAATCTCTCTTTCCGTGGCATGCCTCTGAAGAACACATGAGTCCCATTACTGTTTAACTGTCTCAGCACAGGATTAAAGCGCAGCGTCAAACCCTTGTGGACCTAAACCTCCCTGGCTCATCTTGCCATTTACGCTTTAAAGCCGCTTTAGTTGTAATTGAGAGTTTTTACCAAAAACATATGGTTTGGTACTCCTGGTGTTCATTACAAATAACCACCACTTATCTACATTTCTGATTCCCCTGTATTTAAAGTCTTATTGTCTGGTTGAATTGAATTTGCTTTAAACCATTTCATGCATGTTTGCATCTTTTCACTGATGTACAAAAGATGTCAGTTTCTGCAACCATCCTGGACAACATTTATGATGGTATCTAAAACCTCTTGGCCCTGTCCACTCACATTTTCCAAGTGTTAAACAGCTGACTAAGGACTCTTTGCAGCTGGCATTTGCAAATCAGACATGTCTTGCTGGCCTTCTATTAAAGTGCGGCAGAGTAATTAATAAAAGTCTGGGAGAGATTCGTCTTGCCAGAGGTGGAATGCTGGCTGCTCGCCTGAACCAACAGTGGGACAAAAACAGGGCTGACTGCAGGCCAGAATGAGCCTCCAGATGGAGCTAAAACAGGGTTGACGTGGGACAAAGGAGGTGAGAGGCTTGGGATTGTCGAAGAGTGGAATGTTTGAGGAAGCAGTGGAAAGATTGCTTTGTAAAGGTGTTTGATTCTTGCTGAGCATGCTTTTGTCGTGCATGTGTTTTGATCACTCACCGCTCTCGCTCTTCTCGATGACGTCGACCACCTCACCCGCTTGGAGGCTGATTTCTGCAGGTTCCTGCTTCTCGTAACTGGCCACCACCACATACTGTTCCAGGAGCATGGGGTCCGAGGCGTCCAGACCTGGAGTTGACGGGAAGAAACAGGCTGTCAGCCAGCTGCCAGCAATAGGTCCCCGGGAACGACCGCTGGGCACCCGTTGTGCCATAGGCCACTTTGTCACTTGTGCTCAGCCAATCACAATATTCACAGGGCTCAGTGCATCTTCCTGAGAGTCTAGCCATAGAGGTGCATCCCCCTCCAGCCCAACATGAGGGGCAGTGGAGATACTGAAATTCTACAAAGAGACCATCATCCCAAAAAGGGAATGCTCAGGCAGAAAAAAGGCAGAAAATCCATTGTGTGTAACAGAAATCACTTCATCCACAGTGTCCAACAATGCTGAAACCGGGTCAGGAGAAGCAGGTCGAAACATTAGCATAGCTGGATTGAGCTCCCCAATCAGATGCCGCACGAGTCATAGAAGTGTTAAGGACAGGACAGTGGAGAGAAGGAGAAAGAAATGGCTTCTCTTGGAAAATAAACCATCTGCTAAAAAGCCTCCTTCTCCTCAGTTGGGGCTGGAACTTGGAGGAATAGTAGGGGGGTTGTGTACGCCAATCATAAGAGTCGGTACCAGAAGCCTTAAATAGAAACAGATGAAGGGGCTGGAACAGCACTCAGAGGGATGGCCCTCTGTCTCCATGAAACACTAGACCTCGGCCTACGGCGTGCAACACAGCCAATGGAAATGTTCCTTTCTCTACCTCGCTGGGTTAACCATGTCAACACCAGCGGTGACTTAGTTTGTGCTTGTTTTCATAACTTGATCACATTCATTTCTTAGCCGGCGCTCGCTTCACTCTGAGTATCGGCATGCCCACTTGTGAGGCATACACAGATGGATTTTATTTGCCAGGATACTCGGAAATGTGAGCCATTGCTGCTGCCAATCGGGGTCTGCAGCTCGGAAACTAAGGCTTAATCATGAAAAATCTTGCAAATAGGTGTAGCTGAATGAAATAACGCGGAGCTAACAAGAGTCAACTGCTGCAATCAGTTCACCTATAAACAAATGTTTCTGCTGTCCACACTTTAATGTGGTGGTAGACTTGCAACACAGGCGCCAATATGCATCCCCTTGAATGCGCTTTTAAAGTTTGTTCACATAAATGTTCACATAACAATAATGACCTACTAATAGCATGTTGTGAAATATTGCAAGATTTGTTACTGGGTAAACACAGGGCTAGTATTACCGATACCCATACCATACCGATAAATTACCAATATTTCTTTTCACTTTTAGGTGGCTCTGTCATCACATTTCAGATTTACAGTAAATGTTTGTAAGAAAAACACTTCTAGGGACATAAATATATAACAAAACACTAAGTAGGGCCAACGCCAGGAACTGACCATAACTTCTTGTGCCATGTGACAACGTATTCTTGCGCAAACGAGAAAGGTCAAGTCCTCACCATCCGTCTTTCAAATCCTACTGGAGAAACTGACGTGGGATTACCGTGGTATCACAAACGTCATGTATTGTGTAAGACTGCCGGAGACAGAAACACCACTCCTATTTGAGGTATTGTCTCTTGGTCTTCCAAGTATAATATGACGGTGGTTATAATTCAGTCGATGCAGGCAAAACCATCCATTTTTCTGGAAGTACATACGTGTTTTACATACACTGATGATTTATTACAGCGGCTAAATGAAGACGCCAGCGCCGCAATGCTTTTTCCGCCTCGTAAGACTGTGAATGTACTCATGCGTGCGTTGAATTTCCTGTGTAATGACTCATTTAAAATGCAGTAGGTTCCCACATATAGCACTGGCGCATATGTTTTATGCACAAAATGGGGTATCGCCAGAGGTGCAAACAAGTGGTGCTCAGGTGCGTATGTGCACTGAAAATTTTAACAGCGCACGAGTTGGATTGTATCACTGCTGATTTGCGTAACATTTTCCTTTTTATGTTTATAGCAGGGCTTGTCAAAGTGTGGTACGGTACCCCTAGTGGTACGCAAGGTCCCTCTAGTGGTACGTGAAGAATCATTGAACTAAATGTTAAAACCATGCATAATGTTCCAGAGGCTTGCACTATTTTTTAGACCTACTACGCTACTCCAAATGAATGTTGGTAATGATAGTGGTATTTGGAGAGCTAAGTATTTTTTGAGTTTGTACTTTGTGCAACATGTTTGAGAATTACTGGTTTATCAGAACCTGAATATGCATGGAGTAATTCATATCTTAGGTAGCTACGCAATGAGCAAGACAACAATAATACACATATTCTCTTCATAACTGTTGTTAAATGACATGCAAAAGAGTAAATAACAGACCTTGGAAGAGTACGCAGAAACGTCAGTCCGTCTTGAAAAACTAAAGTAAATATTTCAAAGGTGAGGAAGTGACATGAGGCAAAACAACATTGCTCCTAAATTGGTCTTATTTTAAAACACGTCAACCTTGTTGCTGCGCATTAAATATGCATGTGCTGCGAGTATTCATTTCATGGGCCTCGAAAAGAGAAGTATTTACTTCTTGGCTTGCATCAGACGGCTCTATTAACCGCGTGTTAACTTGTGTTTATGTCCGACTCGGATTTATCCCATGTGCTTCCTGCTCGCCACCATTGCACTCCATCCAAACCCCCTAAAACGCACCCATCATCGTCTCCTTAAAAAGACAGTGATTGCTCAAAAACTGCAATAATTAGTCACAGTACTTAATCAATGGAGTAACCTTTGCTTTTTTTGCGAGGGCTCGCGAGGAGTCAAATTTGGCACCGCGTTTGTTTGGCTCATCGGCGGCAGATGAGCAGCGAGTTGAACAAAGGTCACCGGACTGCTGTTCAATGTAGTGCAGATGTACTCATGTCACTGCATCACTATGTGGCCCTCGGCGGGGGAAAGGTCAGACAGAGTACTGACATTTCCAAGAACAAATCTTGGGCTAAGACAACCTTTACGAGCTTGTTAGTCGATGTTATAAAAAGAGCTCTGTTGTATTCAATTAATTTGCAATTCAACAGTGAAGCCTTTGATAGAAAAAAAAAAACTCAGTATAGGGAGAATGAAGCATTTTTTTTTTTTAAACAAAAAAGGTTTTGTTAACATCTGCTGTTTCTCAATAAAACTGTTCTAATGGTAGTCTCTGTGGAGCTACTTATAGTTTTTAGTGGCAATGGGGTGAAATGGAACAATACATTAACACCAGTGTGTCAATAGCTCCTTTAGTAAAAGACAGATTTTGTTCCTGCCTTTTTTCCGAATATTGTTGTTCTGTATAAACAGCACCTACATGGAATGGGGAGGATGACGTTGACCTGTGATTTTCTGCTTTTTTTTTTTTTGCTTTTGGAGGTATCCCCCTTATTTGTGGTTCACTCTTCACAAATTCACCTATTTACATTTTTTTCTTTTTGGAATAAAGGGTTAGTACATGTCCAAAAAAAGTGAAACTAAAAAGCAAATTACGAGGTATGTAACTTCCAAGACTGGTGTCACAAAATACAGTATATATTTCAAACCCAAACTACAAGCTACGAGTTTTCCTCTTCAATGTGTGCCAAACGATCAACCAGCACGTCTACGAAGAGATCCTTCAGCGTTTGCTTCATTCAGTGCGCGAAAAGTGGCCAAAGTGGTGGCAATGAAAACATATCTGCTCACAATGCCCTGAGCATCTGACAGTTCCTGGCGAAGAAGAATATCACCTTGTTGGAACAACATCCCTACTCACCTGACCATGTAATTTTGTTCCCCTTTCGCAAGCTCAAGGGCGTCATCAAGGGGACACGTTTTGAAGACGCGGATGCCGTCAAGATGGCCGTGATGACCGAGCTGAGGAGGAGTGCATGAAAAGTGCCGTAGACTCCAGATGGATTACTCCCAAGGGGAAAATTTGTACTTTGGATTGGAATTGTATTTTTTGTCACACCAGTCCTGGAATTTTTCGGACACCCCCCATATACCCGTATCCTTAAATATTGTACTTTCTTAAAACATACAGTAATGACAATTAGTCAGAATGTAAAGAGTGAAGCCAATTCAATGGACATTGTATTGCTCCTTCTGGTGTGCCTGCATTGGCAACATGCGGTCAGTACAATAGAGACATACGGCAATACAGCTTCTCAGGAAGCCGCAGTAATATTAGCCGTTCTTCGCAGAAAGGCTAAAAAAAATGTCTTTTATTTTATTATATTATCTGTCTAAACCTGTTGCTCAGGTTGTTTGTGTTCAAATATCCATTGCTTAAAGGGTTAAAACGTTAGCCTCTCTGAAGTGGTTTTGCATTGTTAGCATAAATCTAAACAGGCATACTGTTATCTAAATACACAACGTGTAATTGTCTTTGTTTTATGTTTATGTAAACTTCACCTGGGGGGCATTAGACAGCTTGAAGCTTGAAAATAAAACCTTTATTCACTGGATAGGCAAGTTAAACATTGTTATCAAGAGGCCACTGTTCTATTACTATTGAATTAATTGAACATTAGTGTGGTCATTTTTCGGACAACTTCCTCGTGATATGCTGCGCCCTCATTGATTTGGAGTGTGTATATAGGCCAGCTCACTCAGCTAAATGACATATTATACACTTACAGCTTCATTAAATATTTAGTTTTATTTCCAACAACTAAAGCCTGGTAGTTTGCATTACACTATGACGACTGTCTATCATTTTTATGCAACAGAGAACAGTAAATTTAAATGGGAGGCATCGTTTATGACTCAAGCTGTGTGCACTGAAGTTGAACCTGGTTTGACCTCTACAATGGGTCGTTCTTGTTCTGTGAATCTCATCATTGTGTATGAGCAAGTGAACGGGGGGGGGGGGGGGGGGGGGTGATCTGCTTAAAGGCACACTACTCAATGGCTTTTCATTGAGAAAGAGGCTGGTGAAACAGTGCCGGGTTGTCCTAAGAGATTTGCCTTAAACGATTTCCTGCGCCAATTTCGAGTCTTATCCATTTGCAAACACAAAACACCTCTTGACTTAACCCTTTTGCCCACGCCCGAAACATAGCGCAAACACACACGCGCACATGTAAACACTGACAGAGGCACAACCACACATATACGCACACAAACATACACGCCCCTATAGGCCCCCGGAGGCCTGTAGCGCAAATAAAGACAGCAAGACTGCACACATAAACACACTCCCTTAGATTCAGGCACAACACTGAAATGCTTTCCACTTGCCACGTAAACCTCCTCTCCATCTGCTTTTCACATGCACTACACCCCCGAGCGCTGCGCCTCTTTTTCTTCTCGTACTCATTTCGAGCTGTCTTCTGACTTCTCACTTTCGTAATACACAGAGTGCGTCAAATGCTCCAAAAATATCAGAAGCCGCTGAGCCTGGATATAGTTCACAAGAGTGACAGGATAACATTGGATGTTTGTAAAAATCTAACCTTTGGATCATTTTGTATCTATTCAAAGTGGCCTATAAATGGATTATAAATGACTTTTTAATTCTCAGGTATCAGATGAGTTTTCATTTGACAAAAAATAAATAAAAATTGCCTGTGCGCAGTGTAACCTCAAAGGTGGATAGAATTTTCCCCATTGGAATCATTGTATATTTTTAGAATCGATTATTATACTGATTTTCCCATTGATTAATTAAGTACTCAGATGAAAAAATGATTTTGCATTATTAAATAACAATATGCATGTGAGGTGCAGGTATTATTTTTGTCCACTTGGTTTCGCCGCACTCACGTTCTACACTGTAGTGTCTGTGACTTTGATTGCATGTACTTTAACAGGTGGGGGCCTGGCCTGTGAATTATATGTCCGTCAGCGAATGAGAATGCAGTTGGGTGTTGGCTGTATTTTTACATTTATTTTGTTCCCCTTTGTTCCTTAAAGCGATTAAAAATGCACCGGCGGCTGTGTCTATCCTTCACTACTTGTGGAAGCATTACTATACATTATAACTAAAGCTTGTAGGCTATATTAAATTAGCTAACCATGTTTACATAATTGTGCTGGAGAACCTTCCCAGCTATCATCGGGCAGGAGGCGGGGTACACCCTGAACTGGTTGCCAGCCAATCGCAGTCATTTATACATGTGTGCGTGGATTATGCTGCGCCCTGGTGGGCAAGGCGCGCACATGAGGAGGAGAACCAAAATTAATGGTTGAAATCATGACGCACAAACTGGTTCATTCTTTCATTGCATTGAATCATGTTATTACTGTATGTTTTTATGAAGTACAATACTTTAGAGTGCTATTTTGCTGATCAAAAAAACACATTTAAAATAATTGTGCTGGGGTTGGAACAGATTAATCCATTTCCATTCATTTCAATTCATTGCAGCATTTGAGATACGACCGTGGTCACGAAATGACTTCAACTCGTTTGTCAAGATACCAATGTGGAAGAACAAAAAGGTGATACTGTACTTTTGATTGTTTTGAGTTTGTTCTACAAGCTGCACAATGTGCACCTAAAGTGGAATTTGAAGGGTTGAAAGCTTAAAAATGAATGGATGTTTTATACAACTGACTAGAACTGACGTTAGTTAAAATCTTTATGCAGTTAAAGAACCCAAAGAACCATATATTTTTTTAATGGCCATGAACAAGATGAAAAGGGTAGTAAAATGAAACAAGGCCTAAGAATTAATAAGTTCCATTGTAATTCTGTAGAGGAAACAATAGAGATAAAAGCGCTAAGTACCAAGGTGCCATTTTAAAGTACTTATTCTCTCTAATCTCTCCATAAAGACGACTGATGAATGAAAAAAAACAAACATGAGATCGATTGTGTGTTAACCGCAAATGTTTAGAAGTCTTGCGTTTGCCAGGTAAACACACAAACCCTTGTCCGCAACCTCCCCACCGCTCACATTCTCAGCAAAGTCTAGCGGGATACTGGCACCGTATAATTATGGAAACCGTAAAAGATGCAGCTCCAGCACAAAATTTCACCACAGTCTGGTAGAGGAGCGAGGTCAAGCGTTTCATCCGCGCTAACCGCTAATGTCCAGCAGAGGTTTACAGATCAGTAAACGCATAAACACATGTACATCTTAGAAGCGGCAAAGCTCATTAAATGCTAATTAGGACTATATGATGAACTTTCCAGGTCCGCCTCTTTGCTCAGACTGAATGTAGGTTACTTGACACACACACACACACACACACAGTGCAAAAAATTTTCCATTTTGCAATGTCGCTCAAATTCCTTGTTGCATGAAGCTTAATGCCATGGAACATATGATAAATTTAGCTTAGATGAGTTTTTTCTTTTGGTGGCAAATCTGGTCAAGCGGAGCAAATGTGAATGATTGCAAAAAGAAATGTCATTTAGTAGCGTGTGTGTGTGTAGCGGGGGAGGTGTTGCTGTGTTGCTGCATACACATTCACAAATGACAAACAAACAGACATAAATACACTTGCACAGCTGCTAGCCAAAGCCCTTTGCATACTTTTATTGCTGCCTCCTACGCCCGTGTCCCTACGGTCAGCTGAGTCACTCACACGTTCTTCCTCCCTTTCGCTCTCCTCACACACACCCACTCCAATACACACACACACACACACACACATCTCTCTAACCGCCAGCCTTGGCAGAGAAACTATAGAGGCACAAACAGGTGGTCCATCCAGCGCCCACCCATCATTTTCTTATAGCGGGTTAGTCGGTTCAAATAATGCCTTGAGATACGAGCCGTTTGCTCGGCCGATTTTTTGCTTTCTTTGCGAGTGCAACCTTGAGATACGAGTGGCGTATGGTGGCAGTGAGCTCAATACAACCCACTTCGCAATAAACAGCAGTTTGGCGAATAGAAGTCTTCTGTTGTGTCTCGCTGCTAATGTGCCGTGTGTGTCAAGCTAACTTGGCATGGTTCGTACAATTTTAGAATGGCCGTCAATTGCTATTCGTGGTCCAGACTGGTTGTGTGTGACGTCGGCGGTTCTGGGTGTGAGCTGTGGCCGACAGCAGCTCCTGCATGTTTGTGAGCTTTCCCACATTGCAAGGTCAACACAGTAAAAAAATAAAATACATAAAAATAATAATTAAAAAAAACAATACAAAGTGCAAACGCTGAACCGCAATATGCCAAGGGAGCTTTGTAAAGTGTTTTGGGATTACAGTTTGTAATATATTTACATCCATCCATCCATCCATTTTCTGAGCCGCTTCTCCTCACTAGGGTCGCGGGGGTGCTGGAGCCTATCCCAGCTGTCATCGGGCAGAATATATTTACAATTTAAACTATTATTATTACAGGCAATTACAAACATTTTGGAATTTTTGGGGGTTGGGGGTGTCAATTACTCGTGTTTGTTCAGTATTTGCAGAAGGGCTCGGTCTCTATCCCCACAAATAGCAGAGTAAATATATAATGAAATAACATTTCTAAGACCCGTAAGCAGTGAAATCAGAGGAAATTGAATAGAATAGTTGAATTTCTAAAAACAGATCCTTACCCGATTTGCGTCTGCCAGAACCTCCGCAGTCTCTGCAAAAGAAGCAACACCAGAGAGGCATGGTCATTTTAGGGCTTCAGCTCTCAACGCAAGACCAAGCATTGATACAGCCTGATTAATGCACTAGGTGAATACGGCTCAATCTATTTGTGGGACGGTCCGAATGCGGTTGGCACAAACATAGCGGACCGAACCCTGATTGGGAATGCATGTAGGACTTGTCACGATATCAAGGGTGTGGGGAGACCACATAGGAGTGTGTGGAGGGTCTCAACAGACAACAAGGTGTCATTAGACTCGAGTAGAAATGCTCACTCTTCACTTAATAAAACAAATTAACTAGATAATTAACTTAACAAAAATGTTTTAAAAGTAATGCAACAGATGAATACATTTTTTTTTTATAATTGTCAAATGTAAAGAATAGTTTACCACTAAGGTCATGTTAGATGTTGAATCAATAAAACACGAGCTTAGAGAGGGAGCAACGCAGGAGCCTGCCAGGTGGCTGCTAGCTAGGTAGCCAAAGGCTAGCGCTACCAGCTAACATTAGTAGTCGCCGACAAAAATTGCTGAAGTGATGTTTTTGTGAGATTATTAAGGTCTATTTTTCCAAATGGTACAATATCTGGGCATTTTGAATTTTGAACAATCACTGTATTTGGCCAAACTATTTTCTAGAATTACGAGCAGAACTGTTCCCATGTATTCAATAGCACTCCCAATATGTATATTTGAGCAATATTTTCCAAATTCAAATTCTATATTTACCCAGTTTTGTATTTTTCTCATTTAGCTCAATTTCTCCAACTAACCCCTGTCCCCAGAAAAGTATCTATATTTTTTAGTATATCATATTACTTGTCGTACAAAATCCGACTAAATTCGTTATTTTTACAAAAATGGTGTAAAGTTAACCCCCACTACATCGTCATTCATCATTTGCGCCAGCACTATAGCACGGATTTTAAGCGAGTATTTGTTTTGTTTTTGTTTCTTTATGGCTTTTAACATGATACAGGCAAGTCTGAATAGCTTTTTACATAGTGGCTCTATATCATGGATTTCCATTACAGGTGGGTCTGGAACGTATCCCCCAGCAATAAACGGGGCTTCACCATCACTATCAGCTGCCTTTGTTACTCAAAGCCCAAGGCTAGCAAGGAATTGCTGAGTGACTTCATTAAAGTACACTTCTATGTAAATATGGATTGTAGCATGACGCGCTACAGGTTAGCATGGTGGCGTGCAGAGACGCTGCGGACTGACACTAATGTGAGCTGACACTTGGCGTTCGGCAGCGGCACCGACGCTGTGGCCAGTTATGGACATGAGGGCATGTTTGGAGAGAGCTTCTCCGACGTTTGCATGCTTAGAACAACATTCACCTCTGTTTCATTTCTGCTGGTTTTCCGGAAAGAAAATATTTGCTTAACCCTTACATACAGTTTATGCACACATAGTGTGGTCTGGGTCAGATTTGACCCGGGCCAAGAATATCCTCATGATAATTGTCTATATCAAATTATGAACTACAGATCTTTTCAAAATCTATTCATAGCTTGTCTGAAATTAATAAATGGATGATTAATCCTTGCTCAATATTACAATATATTTTAGTGTACAGGGGTCAATTTTGACCCAGAAGAGCCTCAGCGTGTACTAGCTTTGTAGCGCCTGTAGAAAAGAATGACATTTTTAAATTAATTAATCCTCCTATATATATATATATATATATATATATATGTAGTTGTATTTATATATATTTTAAAGCTTCATGCATGTACAATAATACTAAAATATATGCATGTGAGGTGCAGGTATTATTTTTGTCCACTTGAGTTGGCCATCCTCATGTTGTACACTGTAGTATCCGAGACATTGAATGCATGTGTGCCTTTAAAAGGCGTGTTTCGCCTGTTGGGTGAGGTGAAAGTCAGCAAATGAGAATGTAACGTTTACTGGCTGTTAACTGGCTAAACGTTAGCCACTCGCTGTTCAGTGACGGCGTCAGTTGAGACCAACGGCAGGTCGTCTAAGAATGTGCTTGTGTTTACTGTATATTGTTACCATTTGTTTGATAAAGCGATTTAAAGTGCACGAGCAGGTGTCTGTATTACCTTTAGCCAAACCACCTGTGATTGAAGAATTACAATTTCTTCTAAATCGCGGCGGTACGCTATATTAAACTAGCTCGTGACGTTTACATTACCGTAGACATGCAGTTGAGTAACGTACGCCAGTTGAATTTTTACATCTTTTATTACGTGTGAAATTATTTTTGTCTTTTACAAACTCTTCCTCTTGTTTTGTGTTTTTTTGCCACAGAGGTCTGCAGTCACATTCTGTGTGGAAAAATAATCACTGCAAAATCCTGCGACAAATCTGCAATATAAGTATGATTTTAAAAAATCTGCGATGCAGTGAAGCCACAAAAAGTGAACCGCGATATAGAGAGGGGCGACTGTATTTTCATTGTGGGTCACTTTAGGAAAAGTCATGAGATTTCAAGGTAAACGAAATACATTTAGGGTACTTTTATTCCTGCCAAATGTCAAAATGGTTCAAATTTGACCTGAACTATATGTAAGGGTTAGATTTCTATGCAAAAACAATGAACATTCCAGATTTAAGACAAGTAGGGAAAAAAATGCTACGGGTTCAAGCCGAGCAAACACTTCTTGCTTGAATAACATCCAAATACGAACTGGATTCATGTGTTAGTTAAGATAAAGTCACTCTTGGCCGACTCCCACTCTGGTTCTGGACACATGAACTAATCCCTGCGGAGGCATTCCAAAAGACGAGCATTAGATAACGGCCCAGTCCTGCTTCATTAAAAAGACATTCTTTAATATTAGAACAGGACCACAGCGAAATATCAAATTAGCTTGTGACATAAAAAAAAATTCCATTGGCTCGTCGGGAAGATGAGAAGTGGCTATGAATCGTGAGAGGGGTAAACATGCAATGATGGACATAAAGTAGATGACCTGTGCAGCGAGCATGTGATCTCGAGCACGGAGCTGGGAGGATATTCTTCCCGAGAGGAGGACAAAGAATGCAAATTCTGGCTTGGCGCGCGTTGCAATCAACCCTTGAATTTCGTAAGTGTGCCAAATCATTAGCCGTGTGGAGATTACACACACAAAAAAAAGTTTGATCTCAAAGCGCTGTTGATTAATCTCAGGTTGAGGTTGTTTGGAATGAGTCCATCCACAGTTGTTTCAATTTGTAATCTAAAACAACAAGTCTGTTGTCAAACCATCATCCTCATGAAGGGAGGATTGTAACAAGATTATATTGCGCGGGGTTTATCACAGTTTTTGCTGGCTTGTGAGTTAACAGCCGAAAGTCATTAAAATGTTTGACTGTTTTTTTTTTCTTTTTTACATTAACCACACCTTTAATCACCAGATGGAGAGGTAGGTAGGTAGGTAGGTAAGTAGAGATAGATATCAAACTGTCACCATCATAAAACCTTTGCCGTGTTCAAGTGATATTTTGAGTATTTGTCATGAAAAAGACAGATAAACAGATAAAGACAAGGTAACCACTGTTTACCTTACTGTTACTGTACTGTTTACTGTTTGCTGTGGGTGCCAGTAGGGAGTGAGTGTGGATACATTTAAATATCGCTAGCAGTTTGAAAACGTGCACACTCGACCTTTAAGCCATCTGGTATAGGATAAAGACAAGGTAACCACTGTTTAGTGAACGTATCCACTTATCCGTCCATCCATTTTCTGTAGATCAAGCCACATTAAATGACAACTACAAGTGGCTTGAATGAGTAAAGACTTGAAATTGAATTCTTTTTTTTTATTTTATTTTATTGCTCATATTGAACTGAGCGACCAGATTCTTTCATTCAATACGTATACTTACTTCTTTATCACGTTTCCTTTTGGGGTGGCATTACACACAAATCCAGAAAAAATGTTAATGTTTTAATGTGTTAATGTTTGCTCACTGAGATGACTTCCCGCTTGATGATGGTTTTGGTTGAACTGAATTGTACAACCTTTGAGGTATTTTACTGACCTACGTTCATTATTGAGGTAGCAGCTTTGAACACATCACACACACAGACAAGATTTTCAAGTTTTGGTTACCGTACTGGTGGCTGAGTATGTGCATTACTCAGTACCCACATCCATTATTAAATCATCCATCCGGCACTTGAATTTGGGAAAACTAATCTAGCTCCGTGCGTCATGTTTGGTGGGCCTATTAGAAATGGAATGTGTGGAATAATACTGCTGTGCTCCCTGTATCCATTACACAGACACCGAGGTCGACCCAGGATTAACATCAACGGGAGGAACCGGCAGCTCTGGCCTCGACCTCTCGACATCACAGAGCAGGAAGTCATTATAATAGGGCAAGTTGATTGTTTAAAAGCCCCCAGACAAATGCACAAACAAAGACACCAGCGCTGCGAACTTGCGTGGGGTGGGGGGGGAATGGTGTCTGTTTGACCAAACAGCAACCACTAATAAACTCCCATGTGGGGAGACCTAAGTGTAAAGGGAAACATGAGTCTGTAAAAAGGGATACTTTAGTGTGCGCCAATCAAAAACTATATAAGAAATGTAGAGAAAGGTTAGTGGTAGTGTTTGTGTCGTGTTCTGTGGTGAAGTCTATTGCAAATCTCAGGGGGATCGAGGTCATTGAGCTATCTGCAGTCGAACCATGTACTGGATGTAAATCTACTGCGGCTATAGGATAATATGGAACCTCGAATTCCTCCTCAGTCCAAAAACATGTATGTTACGTCAACTGAAATTTTTCCACTGCACGGTACATACAGTATTTACTGGCGTGTTCCATCGGCAAAATCTTGTACTACAAGGTACAGTGGTGCCTCGAGAGACAACGCTCGTCACGTAAAACACCACCTGACGTACGAATGAGCGGTGCCGTCATCTTTCTCACCGGGTTGTCAGGTGAGTTGATCGCCGCTCTTGTATTTTTAAATGATTGTACATACCAAAAAAATACAACATAAAACCAGTAACATTTTGCAAGTAGTGAGCTGGGGGCGTTTCTTTGGACAGAGGTGTGAGGGGCCGCCAGTGAGGAGCGAGTGTGGCTCCATTTAAATATTGCTAGCAGTTTGAAAATGTGCAAACTCTACCTTTAAGTCATCTGGTATAGGATAAATTCCCATGACCCAGTATAGAGAATTAAGGGATAGATGGATGGATGGTTAACATAGTCACCCCCCTCATAAATACAGGAAATACACTCAGCCCTGATTAGGATGTCTGCAGGTAACAGGAAATGCACTCCACGAGTCAATGAGCAAATCCAACATAAGTTGACGTGGGAAGCGCAGTTGATGAACTGCTAATATTTAAAGTACGCTTTCCTCAGTCGGCGGTGGTCTTCATCTTCTCGCAGTTGCATGCTGAGTGCATAGCATCCACGCTGGGGTCTCATATGCTCCTATTGCGAGTCCAGATGTAAAGTACAGCCAGGCAGCCCTCACACATAACACGCTGAAATTCACTGAAAACTCCAACTGTGACAAGCGGATTATTAGCGCCGCTGAGTAGGCAAACAGCGTTTGAAATGGAGATACAGTATGCATGTGTTTAGCAGAATTATGCATACTTCCATCAGAGCTGGACTGAGTCCCGGAGTGTCTCAGTGGATGTGCACACGGTTCCTAAAATTATTCCAAAAGCTTAAATGCAGAGGGGGAAGATTTATCTCCATGGGGACTGATGGAGTGTAATTTAATAGCAGTCATTACATGCAATACAAAGCAGTGATGCTACAGGTTGGCCAACGACTTATGCTTTCCAGTAGTAAGCATAATATTGATTGAATATTATTAGCAAAAATGCCAAGTCACACAACTGCGAGTTTTAAGCCTGCATAAATAACACTGCAGTTTGGAGAAAATTTCTTACACAGTATCATTGTAAAAATATATTTATTCATACATCAATATTATAAAACTAATATTATTAGTAGTAGTAGTAGTTGTTGTAGTAGTGGTGGTCGTGGTACTGGTATGATTCTGCAAAGAGAATTTGCAGAATCTCCATACCGGGTTCAGGCTGGCTATTTGGCTCCCTCTATTGACAGCTCGACAACACAGCATTGTGTTTTTTTTTCATATGGACGTCTGCTTGCCACTAGATGGAAGTAGACGATGAGTTTTCAGAGAACCACATATACGCCACAATAATACTGTACATGGTCAATCAAAACAATATTAGATTTGCTAATGAAAGATTGCTTCCTCCTGCTGTTTCATTAGATCTTACGATACTGAGCAGGTGGTTTTGATTATGTTGCGTGGAAACCCAATTGCCTCATGTGATCAGAATGAATATCACAATAGTTGTTTTTAAGCAAATGATGTGTTACGGCCACATAAAAATAGTTCTTTTGACTTTTCTCCTCAGTGGTGACGTCAGTCGGCATTTCGATGGCATGACTTCCGAGACCCCCCACACCCGCCTTAGTGAGACTGTGCTGGACGGTCTCCCGGCTTACTTTGAAGTGGGATTAACTTGAATGAAACTGTGAGCCTGGTGGACGTGGAACGATGACTCAAGAGGTTTTTTTTCCCCTTGAGTGGGCCGGGGCACTGTAGCGTTAACATTCATGGTCTGAGAAGTTTAAATTCACGCCGGTGCACTACCTAAAACATAGCTTAAATACGCATAAATAAAAGGTTAAGAATAACACTTAAACTAGCGGTGTCTAAACGTTTCCCTCCGAGGGCCGCATACAGAAAAATCAAGAGATGCACGGGCCACTAGGACATTCGTCAACACACTAAAACCGATCCATCGAAGCAATATAAATGTGATTTGTTAAAAATCAGACCTTGACACGGAGCAGAAAGTGGAGCATATGATTGTTTCTTCCAAATGAATTCTCATTATTCACTGGGACGCTATGAAGAGAAATGTTGTTACAGTATAAAACCAATGTTTTATTAGTAGTAGTCGTAGTCACACCCGTCCGTATTCCGTAAAATGTATTATTGTGTGTAAATGCCAAAAAGTGAATTCAATGACCTAACAGCATTTGAGCGCATATTTATTTGACCACTTACGATGTCACGTGAGTTTGTGCTAGTGTGTGGGTTAGGCTACTATGCTAGCTGATACTATTGATGAGCCTCAGGCGAGGGTGGTTTCTATTAACGGCTGAATAGTCTTTTATGTGACATGGGTTCATGATTGTGTAAATGCTAGATGTATGTGTTAATGCTTTATGATGCTCTTTGTTTTAAGTTCTTTGCCACCATCTCGTGGCATCTATACACAATTTAAAACCCCTTTCAGGAGGGGTGTCAATTATTCACAGATTTTCGCTATTGAATGCCGTGCGGCGCTAAAATGCTGGGCCGCAGAAACCCACGACTTCAGCAAATAAGGATCTTGCACTGATTCAACACTGTGACTTCATAGTGAAAATGACAAATGATGACACCATGCCAAGACGTGAACTTTGCCACATTTTCACGACACCGCTGATCCTAATTGCATTTGTTCTGGGATCACATGTCCCCTGCCAGATGCTATATTTCATTAAGGGCCATTTCACTCATCTGGATCCAACACACATATGCAACGAGAGCTCATGAGTCAGTATATGGAGCGCACAGAGTAATAGTTACTCACTCAGTGGGAGGGTTGAGGTCCTCTGACTTGGTCTCAAAGAACTTCAGAACCTCCTCGCTTTGGGAAATGTGGGTGGGGAGCTTCATCAGAGCCTGCGGGGGGGGAGGGTGACACATATTGAACAACAAAAGGTCGCATCTATTCTGAAATAGGTTTGAATAGTAGTGAGTAATAGTTTGTGACTGCACAGTCAGTCAGATGAGAAGACCAGGTGGAGGGTGTGGAGGGGAAGGAAGAAGGTTTCTTAGCCTAGAGTGAAGCCCGCAGGGATGATATAGAATAACAATCATCTGTCTCAGCCAGCTGCTCTGGGGTCATAAACAAAGCCTTATAGAAACCATATTCAAAAGGGCATCTTGAGAAGGGCAAGTCTGTGATGCTCACTAAATTTCATTAGAGGAGGACACTTACAGAGCTAGAGCATTCCCATTAAAGTTTAAAGTCAAGAAAAGAAAATTGAATGTGAAAACCAGGAAGTCATTGAATAAAATGGTCATGAAGGGGAAATCTGGAGACTGATAACCACATTGTAGAATGTATACTATATTTTCACAAACACAAACATGTCGATGCAGGGATTGAGTCATAAGAAACAGTATGATGTAATGCAAAAATCCCAGCATTGGTATGTATTTTACATACGTTTGCATTTGCGGGACTAATAAAGCCATATTCAGTTGCCTCTGTCAAGCACGAAAAGTTGCTCAGCACAGCTACATTTTGACTGCTTTTTCTTAGACCGTTAAGGAAGAATGATGTAACCAATTTTCGCAAACTTTCTGGGCCAACGACGAAATCATTAAATTTGGTTGCAGATGCGGATAAAAGTGTCAAGGGATTCATTCAGTTACACTTTTTGACATTTAGATTTAGACTGCAGTGGGGCCAAGAGAATGTACAATGCTTTGGCACCGTCTTTTGGCATCTTGGTGCCAGGGAATTATGTTGAAGTGAGTAGAGGAGCTTCATTCAGACAAAAGTATTGCTTTTCTGCCATCTTGGAACCAAGGAACTATGTTAAATGGAGTTGAGGAGCTTCACTTAGACAAAAGTAGTGTTTTGCTGCCATCTCGTGCCATCTTGGTACCAAGAAACTAAGTTAAAGGGAGATGAGGAGCTTCATTGAGACAAAAGTAGTGCTTTGCTGCCATCGTGTGGCATCGATAGGCAATTATAAACCATTTTGGGCGGTGTCGGTTGTGGATTTTTGCTATTCGCTGCTACACTGTAAAGCAGTTAAGACCCACCTTGGAAGGTGCCATTACTGGCACCTACAGGCCTGGAGTGGGACGATACATAACACGTGATTTGATCAAGCAATTAAGTCAGCTCCTTCTACTGAGTGCAACTGCAGGCATCTTAGTGAAGCCAGTACTGTATTTTATTGGATCTAACTAGATCGTGCCTGACGTAAGTAATGTTGCGGCCGCTGAGGATTTCTTAATGAAAACCAGTGACACACTTGGCACCACACCTGCCCAGCGCTTCCTCCCTGACTTAACAATGAAGAGAGGGTCACCTAACTGCATGTTGTGTTGACTCCGCTGATTCATTCGTGCTTTCTTCGTGTATTCTGTTCCAAACAAGCGTGCCCCCACTTCCTTGGCTTCCGTTAAAGGCTGCCTATTTACCCTGGCCACGGGAAATGAGCGGTGCAGATAGAGCGGTCGCTTTCCTGTTCAGGCCTGGGACGGCGAGATAAATGCCGAAAGGCTGCCTTCAAAAAGTTGCAGCACTTATGCGCTGCGAATGAAGCACTCAAAGAGATAACTTGTCACCCTGACCAACACAAACACTAAAGACTCAGTCATTGTCTGACCTCGAACATAAAACTTTATTGCATTTACAGGAATGACATTTATGGACATGTTGCAAGCCAATTATAGCTCTGAGGATGAGACGTGCAATCTTGGTCTTACTTTGCAGTAGTTGTCCAAGTGCTTCAGTCTTTTGACGGCTACATCTCGGATGTGACTTCGCCGAAACAGGACCTTGCCTAGACACAAACAACACACAGTCAGTTTTGTAAGCTTATAAAAGTAATACATTATATCTCCTAAAAGTAGCGATGGATATTTGGGGGGGATTTCACAATCCTCCTTCCCCCCTTTCCCTTTAAAAAACAACTAGTACTTAAGATGAATTAAAGGATCAGTTAAATCAATAACGGAGGATAGGTCCCCCCCCCAAAAAAAATCAGCGAACAGGCTAATTTACGAATCACGAACCTCAAATATGTAGAGGGTCAATGAAGAACAAAGAAGGCCGGTCTCCTTATTACAAGCCCATCCAAATGATTTTGAAGCTCTTACCTTACATACTGTAGGTTTAATTTGGTCAAATAATGCATCTTGTTTGTTGTGTGTTTTTGGGAGTAGCAGTAGTTAAACCAATGGTACGCTTACTGAGTGCTCAAAATAGCACCAGCCAGACTCAAGCAGTCCAGCTTGTCTTACAAAGGATCTCTTCACTGCTCCCCAATGAATTGACTGAAAATAAGTTGATCAGATTAGACCAATTTCTCCCTGAGAACCTCCTGCCCACATGGCCGACTGCGCATTGCTCAGGTCTAGGTGGAGGGAATGATCGTAAAAGCAAAACAATGCAACATGAGTGACCGTGCTAGTGTACAATAAGCTGGAGTCATAAAAACAAAACAAAAACATAGGCTGTACACCCTTCGTTGATTCATACAAAGGGACTTCCATACTAGTTAAAAGTTAAATATATCCAATTTGTTCATTTCACAAGGACATAACAATCTGAACGAATGCGCTTGGATCCTTGGCCTTCTTTCTTCACTGTTTGACTGCCTCACACGTGCTCCTTGTATATAGTGGCCTTGCATCGCTTTGGATTTGAGTAGGAAATAAAGATTAGGCGGTAAATATCGGTTGGTCACGTCAATTATAAGGGAAAGAAATGCTAACACGATTAAAGTCGGAAAGGTTTAGGCACCTCACACTTGAACAGAGTATCTAATATGGATGGTATATATCGAGTAGATATCGCAGTGGGTGCTACCAAGTGTGTGTCGCGATCGTGGTCATGCGTTCATGGAGTGAATGATGAACGACAAAAAAGCCATTGACGTTCAACTCGGGCCATGTCAGCGTCACTCACATTTCTTCTGTTTGAGGTGTCACAAAACATCAAGGTCGTTGTTCTGCTTGACGTTTCTTTTCACAATTTTGTTTTCTGCTTCTTCATCAGAAAGCAGTTTTGGGTGAAACCGACCCATGTTCTACTACCGATTATTAAAGAACGGAAAAAGCTCAAACTAAACTGTTGGGGTAGATTCTGTGCTTAGATTGATGATTTTTTTCCCCCCATCTTATAGCTGGGGAAAACGTCCACAGAAAAAAAACACAAACAGGTGAATTTGTAAATAGTGAACTGCAAAAATGTCGGGGGTTACTGTACCGTAAATTCTACAAATGTTGCACTGATTGGTCAAAATAATCTAACAACAGCTCTGGGTCTGCACTGAATGGCGTCTGGGCCAGATCCAGAACACAGTCCGCACATTGATGACCTCTGCTGTAGTCTCTAAATTCACTGAATTTAGTGTAAAATTTGTGTTCATTCATCACCTGGCAAAAAAGGAATAATCCTCTTTTTGGGGTCCTTTTGTCCTCCTTCGATGGGAAATTTGTCAAGAATCCGCATCTGCAAAAAAATCCAAATTTCACTCAAAATCTGTCACTTCAACGGGAGAAAGAGTAACGTCAATCGAGCCAGAAATTGAGTCAGTCATTCCCAGTAATTCTTTTCAGGCGAGCTCAGTTATGGTACACGGATTGGATAGCGAGTGTGTAAAGAGCTACTGTGTCATCCATCACACATAAGAGCCACTTTGATCTCTGGGGCAGCAGACACACTTTTAACTGGGGGGGAAAAAATACCCTCTTAAGCATCCGATAAAGACCAGAGAGGCCAGCATACCAGTCTAGCCATCCAGACAATGCACTTACATACATATGTGTGAGTTTGTATAATGATTGGTTTCCTCTTTAAAATAAATCCTGGTGATACAATATCCAAAGACAGACATCTTGCTCCAGATGTGCTTTTGTTAAGCAAAAAAGGCTTGTGAGCGTCAAGTACATTCAATAGCAAGATGAGTAGTGTTCGAAAGGTACCAGGTGGACAAACAGAGTAAGTATGGATTTCAAGAGTTGTTGGTAAGATTTCGGCGGTATGATGTGGTTTTGGTTTCTGCGCCCTCATCTGTTGCCTTTACAAAATCACCGCAACTTTTTACACTCTGCTCTAATAGGAGAGGTTAGGAGATGTGGTTTCCTTTGTAGACGGTGACTATTGTCATTGTGTTTAAAAGTGCAGAGTGAAATGCTGTGTCAGACGAACATCCTTGTTTGAATGGGCAAAAATCCATTCAAAGGTCCTTTTACGGGTAAACCCAAAACATCGGGTTTTTATACCGCACCATTTTTCACTTTGGGATACTACGTCTGTGAAATCAGGACCTGTGCCAAGGAGGTTCTGTTTTCACTTGTGTGATTTGTTTGTTTCATACTCTTTTATGATGATTAAGTATTATTCGGCGGCCGACTGGTTAGAGCGTCTGCCTCACAGTTCTGAGGACCAAGGTTCAATCCCCGGCCCCGCCTGCGTGGAGTTTGCATGTTCTCCCTGTGCCTGCGTGGGTTTTCTCCGGGCACGCTGGTTTCCTCCCACATCCCAAAAACATGCATGGTAGGTTGATTGACGACTCTAAATTGCCCGTAGGTGTGACTGTGAGTGCGAATGGTTGTTGGTTTCTATGTGCCCTGCGATTGGCTGGCAACCAGTTCAGGGTGTACCCCGCCTCCTGCCCGATGATAGCTGGGATTGGCTCCAGCACACCCGCGACCCTAGTTAGGAGAAGCGGCTCGGAAAATGGATGGATGGATGGATGGATGGAAGTATTATTCCAGCGATATTCCCATGAATGTATGCATCTCACATCATCTTTCCCCAGTGAAATGAATGGAAATGCAATTTCATTTCATCAATTAATCCATTGAAGCCCCCGCAAAAAAAAGATTTGTGTTTTTAAGGGAGGAAATAGCAGTCTATTATATTGTACTTTATAAAATAGCATAATTAAATAGAATGTTAAGAATTAAACTGTGCGTCATGATGAATTAATTGCAGCAGTATAAGACAATCATGCCAAAAAATTAAGTTTCACAACTGTTGTAAGTGACTCAATAAGCTGCAGTAATATTCTTCATTGTCGCAGAGAATAAAGTATAGTTTCCTGGGAATATTATTAGTGTCTGTCTACATGTGTTGTTTCACCCTATGCACCCTAAAGCATTATAACACTGCCACATGCTATTTATTTTCCCATCTATGGCGTTTACCATTTTGTGCAAGCATTAAGCTAGCAGACGTTAGGGCAAAGTTATGTGGTTGTTTTATATACACTGTGTGTAATTCTTTGTTTTATGTTTAGTTTGATAGTAAATGTCAACTTGGAGAGGCAATAGACAGATTGAACACTTTTTTGAAGAATTGCTCACTACCTGTCAAACCGCTGCTTGTGAAGTGAGTTGCGTTCACTGCTAGCATACAGTGCTCGCATCTCAAATTTTTACTCCCAAGTCAAAGCATAAAATCGTCCGAACGACGGCTCGTGTCTCGAAAATCTTGTAAGTCGGGTCACTCCTATCTCAAGGCACCGATGCGTTTTAATGGGATGGGCGAATCATTCTTTGATTGTTTTGAGCTCCTGTTTTGACGTCAGAGTTAAAGCAGAGGTCAATGTGGAGGTAGTTCAACTGCCCTATGACATTAACAGTACATGACAATCCCTATTGCTTATAATGAGTTCAAAATGCTCATCTGGTCTCATTTTCAGTCCCTCACTTTGATGTGGTTTCATTCTCAATCTCAACTAGGAAAATCCCATTTAACACATTGTGGGGCTTAGATATTTGTTAGATGTTATCAGATGAAGTTGTGCTTTTGTATGAAACAGAAACGATGGACACGTCCTTTTAGTTATTAAGATCATAAATTGTAGCACTCATTTATTTTGAAGCCAACAAACCTTATTTGGAGGTCTTCCAAAAATCTGTTTCTTTAGCAAATGTGATTTCTGTCGGAAACACAGTGCCTTCCACTCCTTCTGCGATGGGAGTGTTCACGTAACACCTTTCAGACACATCCACAGGCGATGATGACATCGTCCCGTGTGACATGGCTGGATACACTCACAGCTCCACCGCACAACGGGGGTGAAAGGTGCTTGTTTTGGAAACAGCACGACCCACATAAAAGCTAGTGAACCACCGCTATGTTGCAGATTTTTATTAAATCGTTTTTATTGTTTTTTACAGTATACAAGCAAGTCTATATAATCTAGACTTGCACAGCTTCAGTGTAGCACCACAATGTGCAGGAACATGCCGGGCCTACTCATTGAGGTCTACTCGAAGAGATGCTGAGTACCTAACATCAAGAGGCAGAGAAGGTCCCCAACTAATACTGCAGTCCCCAACAGTGATAGATGTTGTTCCCACAGAGCAGAAAGAACATTTGCCTGAGTATTGGACGCTCTGTTTATATGTGTCGCTGCTCCGTACCTTTAACTAGCAGTTGTTTGAAGGTTTATGATTACCGTAGCATCTATGCAAATTTTCATTCGCCCCGTCTAAGGGGTTCAGCATTACATATTAGCATTGAGCTACAGGACTTTCGTTAGACAAAATTACATGGTTTAGTTGAACATTTTGGTATTTACCATAATTTCTCGTGTATAATGCGCATTATACATAAGTATAGGAGAAAATGAAAAAGACTTTCACATTTTATAAATGTATGCCGCCATCTAGAGGTTATGAAAAAGCTGTGCACTTTCATTCCACTATGCCACCACCCCTTAGAGGTTATAAAAAAAGTTGTACACTTTCATTCTAGTATGCTACGTAGAGGTTATGAAAAAGGTGTAGTCTACACTTTCATTCCAATATGACAGGGGTACATATGACTGCATATATGTACAATTGTGCTCATAAGTTTATATTCCCCGGCAGAATTTATGATTTTTTTTGTTTTTTTAAATACAACTGATGACTGAACAACAATGCTCATTAATTTCATTATGGCGATGTTTTGTTTAATGATAATACCTTCATGAAATGCTTGACAGCATTTAATTTGAATCCCATTAAAATAAGATTGAATGTGTTTCGCCTGGCCTTTCATGTTTTCGTTAAATAACTGTGCCCATCTCACAAATTCTGACTAGGCAATCAAACATATGAGCACAACTGTGTTTTCTCATTTACTAAATAAAAGTAGGGCTGTGAATTTCAAAATAAGAGCAAGTAAATAAAAATAAAGTATAATGTGTTCAAATAAAGTGCTTAACTTCAGAATAATTATTTGAAAAAACTAACAAAATACAGATAATACTTCATGTGGGTAGAAGCAAACTCATGCATTATAAAAATGCATTATACATAGGTTGAAGCGTTTTCCAGAAATTTTAGCTCAACTTTGGGCGTGCGCATTATACACGAGAAATGATGGTAAATATACAATGTTTCATTCTCCTCTCTCTTTTCTCTTTGTTTTTATTCTCATTCTGTTTTATGTGTTAGTCTAACCTTAAACTTCTAATTGACAAACTGACTACCTGATAGTCTCCCATTTCTTGATAGTAGGAAAGTGAGAACAGGCGATCCAGAATACTTTTGTTTTAATAATTTGAAATGTGTTGAAAGAATGTGGGACGGGTAAAACTATTTTTTCAATGTTTATGTTCATGCATGTATAAATATATACAAACAAACAATACTGCATCGACAGCACGCTGCCTATAAATATCGACATGAGCCTGCTATGATCTCAAAAGGAAAAATCAGCAACGATCTCTTAGACCTCTGCAGAATCTCTTCAAGCGTTTGACTTAATTGAACTCACAGGGATGGTTAGGCCAAAACAGGCAAATAAGAAACACCACATGTAACTGGAGACAATGGAACTTTTTGGAGAGGAATCTAAGGCAGGAGGAGTTTGGAGGAATGTTGGTGTGGGCAGGCACTCCAACTCTGACTCTGACTTTTGTTTTGACATCTACTAGACACTTGTTTACTACAGAGAGATTAGAGTGCACTGACCTCTTCTTTCTTGGACAGGATGACACTTCTTTTGCACATATCGAGTGATATAACTTCACAATGTGTGCCGTATCAGAAGCTGCATTTACAATTGCCTCGTCAAACACATCTGTTTTTTGGCTCTCATCACTCAGTCTGTTTTGCATTAAATCCCATAGAATGCAGACAGGGTAAGACCGATCGCAATCTGATTCCGCAATCCAAAAATAATGGCAACTAACAGACTTTTGGGGAGGTTTCAGTCCAAAAGGCAAAGGCAAACCAGGTCGCACACTCCCAAATCCTCCTGTGGAATGCAGCAAAAACCCATGCGCTCAATCCACTGAGGCTTCAGGGTGTGGAGGCTGAAAACTCCCTTCTGCTTCTCTCAGAGGGTAAACTCTGCTTGACACACTGACCGCTTCAATAAAACAGTGGGGTGAAAAAATAGATCTGTGCTCAGCACTATTCTGACATGAAAATACCTTAATGTGCTTTCGTCTGCACATGTATTAGGGAGGGCAAACCACATTTGAGTTAAGCAGCAAGGAAGAAAAAAGGCGAAGAGGCGGATAATATATGATGATTGTTACCCGGAGGGGCTGTTATGAGCTATGCTAAGTGCACTAGTGGAGAGCTTTGAAAACATTTACAACACAAATGGATTCTTAGTCTTCATGTCTTCTTTGGACAGGTATTAAGACCATGTCTACAACAGTGCCTGCTGATAATTGTCCACTCTGTGACCTTTTTTTGTTTTCTACTGAATGGATAGTTATAGTTAGTGCAACATTTGCGCAATCAACATTCTCCCAGATTATCGCACTACTCGTCACTTTAAACCGCATACACTCCTTGGGGTTTCGGCGCCCTTTGCACAATGGTCATTGCACCGGACTATTGTGAGATTTGTCATACGAACTGTTCTAAGTGCTAGAGGACTCTGCATCTTTTTGCACAATTGTCCAAAAAAAATAATAATTTGGACCGGCCGGCATTACCAGATAACTAGCAACCCTTGATTGCTCAGTGACTGTTTTTGTCAATGTCTTTATGTCTCAAAAGTGTTCTCTGTCAATTGACTGTCTGTTGTCCTACTAGAGCGTCTCCAAATACCGGAGACAAATTCCTTGTGTGTTTTTTGGACATACTTGGCAAATAAAGATGATTCTGATTCTGATCTGATGAGATCATGAACACGTTTGTCAGACCAGGGTGTCAAATGGCTCTTTATTTTTATTTTGGCTCTGTCCGCTTCCAGAGAGCATACAACAAGCAATTGTGCTCCAAAAACCAAGAAGGCGTCCGGGGTTGGGTAGTAGGTGTTGATTGGCCGACGCACAAACAAAAGCTCAGTTTCTGGTTTGAGGAAAGCGAAATATTCGGATACATCTGTGGATGGGTTGCAACATGATGGATTCAAAATACTGACACAGCGTCTTTCTGTCAGGATTCCAGCATCAGTTTTAGGAGGAATTTGTCAGTGTTATTCCTAACTACACCCCCTTTCTCTTGGTTTTAGTTTACTAATCCTCACTCAATTACTTTTCCCCTTTCCTAAGGTGCACCTGCTCAACAATCAATCAAAATATTGTCATCACCCCCCAGTGTGCTTCACACGCTTTATCAAAATACACTTTCCCACCCACTTTGCATGCACAGCTGCGGAGTGCTGATCCTCACATATAACCATAGTCATTAACAAAAACACCTCAGCAGCAGCCATCTATGAACATAATGAGGAGTGTTGACAGAAACGTGAGCGAAACTCTTGTTGCCATCAAACACACAGACACATTTCCTGGATATTAGCATGGGACCGCAGAACAAAGGGTTTCCTCTGCTGTACTCCCTAAGCCTACCAAAGAGGTCGGTCCACCAAGAGGTACAGATCAGCAGACGTGGGGGATTTTCGGGCAACTGCGACGCTCGCTGTGCATGTTTGCCAATTTGGCAGACCGGTCCGCACCAAGCTAGGTGTTCCGGCGCAGCGAGCGGGTGTCCTTGGAGATGCGCCCAGCGGGGTGGCAGAAAGTCAGTCGAAGCTTACCCCTGCTCAAACCACGTCGAAATCTTGGCGCAAGGTAGACTGCTGATCTAATGCAATTTTGGTGAATTTGATCAGGGCACATACTGAGATTCACTGACATATTTAAATCGCCAGCACTTATCACCAGGTGATACTGTATTTAATAAGGGTACCCGCTCACATTGTCTGTTGCCACACCGGCCAAGAGCAGTGACAATTACGCATCGTCCTCTTCTTCACCGTCGAGACTGTCATTGCGCCACATTTTAAGGGAATGAGAGGAGTTGTTTCTATGGGCGGCGAATTCAGTTGGCTGTAAACGCACCCACAGTGGTGCATCCCTCCCACTCTCGGATCTGCTAGGATACGCTTGTCTATGAAATTACCAACCCCGGTCTAACACGCCCCGAGAGCACAGTTGCGCCGCCCGCCGGGCCAGATTGACGCATGTCACAAAAATAGGCCCATAGTAAATTTAAGACTTGCACATCATATGCAACTAAATCTCACCTCTGCAGATCAGTTTGCAAAACCCCAATCTAGATGTTGTATGCCACTGTATCTCCTATTATCAGTTCAGTTTGTGACTGTACGGTTTGCAACTTGTGCGGACACCATCCAGAAACCACACACAAACCCTTTTTTTAGCTTTTAGGTTCTTACCATTCCATTCTCATTGTGAGAATCTATCAAGTGACTGCAGCATATCTAGAGCCACGCTACAACTACCATACTGTACAGCACCAATGTAAGTTTGTAACCTGGTGGAAAGGTGCCAAAAAGTGGAACAGATTGGTTAGTTTTGGTACCCTCTATGGGTTTTGACAATGGAAACCAAACTGACCTTAACTCAATTCTACACTGGAAACATGACTCTAGTGTTTGTTTGGACTGCTTAATCCTTCCTTAATCCTCCAAGCATTACGCTTCAACTCAGCTCGGTACGGTACGCCTTTTACTTTGTTTCCATTGCAAATCCGACAGCATTTTTCAATACCCATTTGTTTGGGAGTCAGTGGTTTGCCTCGGTACGCTTGTGGAGGGTGGATCTGGACATGCCGCTGTCTGCTGAATGATTGGCAGAGCAGTGGCCACTTTTGTTCATGTTACAATGAAGGAATTGAATGGGAAGAAAGCACAACAACTGTGGATTATAACAGAAGGGGGATTGAAAGCATTGTTTCTTGTTTACAGACACTGTAAGCCAGCGAGGTAAATGCCGGCCTGATTAGGATTTACCTGGTTCGAACTGAACCGAATTGTACCACAAGGTTTTAAAGATCTCAGTGTTGTTTTCTTCAGGCTGGTTAGCCCCCATCAACCTGTAAGCCCCCACCTTGCACCCTACATTCCATCTGACATGTTTTGTACCTCCCCTCCCTCCCTTTAAGCGAATGAATGTGATACAGCTGTTGACTGGATTTCGTCTATACACTTATTTGCAAGGGGGGGCTCCATTAGTCTTGAGACCATCCATCATCTGAACACAAAGTAATGATCTAAAGGTCAAACAGAAGACAACCAATGGGTTTAATGGCAAAACCGGCAACATAAATAATCCTCAAGCCTTATCACTTCTAAAAAAGACTTATTTGTGTGTTGCTTCCATGACATACCTGTAGGTCAAAGAATTTGCTGTATCTCCTGTAGATGACATGAGAAGTGGAGTCCGAGTAGGTCACATTGATAAGGTACACCTAGTGAGAGAAGCGCAAACGAGACAGGCATTAAGTCCCTTTGCGAGAGACGCCACAGCGGCACCGCTTGAGCTGTGTTTACTCAAGTGACACACGCACACAAAAAGGCGCATTCCCTCCCGTATTAACTTGAGGAGTTCGACAAAGGTCTAGTAAACTCATTAAAGTAGGTGCGCTTCACTGACACATTGGAAAGCCATGTGAGTTGATGCCAGGGTCAATGGATATCAGGTAATGTGCCATGCCTGTAAATCACTGGTTATGATTAAGATGCATGAGCATGGCTCTTGTCGATCAAAGACTCAGATTCTGAGGGGGGAGAGCCGGGGGGGTAGGGGGGGGGGACTACACGCTCCAATTGTGTCAGTGCACTGACAGCAGTGAAATGTTTACACATTCAGAAGCTGCACTGGGAATACCATTTGTGTAGCAGACATCAGTCACTTACGGGACAAAACACAGTTGCCAGACATTTCTCCCATAACACATTCTTTATTTGCATGAACAATTAAGGGCCAAAACACACTTTTGAGCAGTTTTGAGGTTTTGGAAACAGATGGCTGAACCTAATGCATTTCAATCCAAGCACGTGGGGGCGCGCCGAGGGTTTAGACACGCAGCGTTCACACATATGGCGACAATCTGCAAGGATGAGTTTGAAAGTCAGCCTGCACTTCAGTTTATTACGCAGGCTCTCCAGCGGTTCACTAATTATATACACAGCATGTGTCGATGTGTTTTTAATGTCGTAAAATGTCATTCACAAAAAAAAAAAAAAAGGAAGCCCCGCATTACAAAGTAACTTGCTGCATCTTTCCCATACAAAATCTAGTACTCGTTACCAATGATACTGTTACGATTGTACATAGACTGCGTAGATCCTGCCCACTATCATGAAATTTACATACCGAAAGTGTGGTAAGCGTCGTATGTATGTGTGCATGTAAGCGGCTCACTATTCACTAATTCACCTATTTTTGTTTTTTTTTATCTGTGCAACGTATACACAGCTATTTGCTAAAAAAAAAAATGTTTTTATCGATATACCTATTTGTGCTTTTTGTGCTTTTTGTGCTCTTTCTGAAACGCCCTAAGATGCCACAAGATGCTATCAAAGCCCAGTTTAAATAGGAAAATAGCACAGTAACAAGGTAGTATGTTGAAGTGATACATCGCAACTGAGAAACAAGCTTTGTTTGTCAGGGAAGAAAGCAAAGCAAAGTTTTGCCTGCTACAATGTAGCCCGCAATAAAAATGAGTGTGACACCCCTGATATTCTAAACTATTAATATAGGCAGTCATGACAATTTTTTTTTGGGGGGGGGGGGGGCGTCAATCACCTGCATTTATTTCTGTTTACGGCAGAGCTCGGTCCCTATCACCTGCGAATAACGGCGGATTACTGCACGCAGCGCTAAGTGACAACTTTATGTTACACCTTTCATCTCCTCAGAAGGTGAGTAGTTTTACTTTGCTTTAGTTGTGCTAAACTTTTATGACGGTCACCATTAGACCCAAAACAAATGAATTCCTTACCAAAGCAATTGCGTTTGATTTTTGAGGTTCCACTGTAGAGAGTATTGGTTAAGAAGTTGCCTTTGGATCGAACTCAAGCACTTGTAAACAAGGATGAGCTGCCGTGGGCTCCAGTCCTGTCAGTCCCTGGAAGGAAGTTACACTCGAAGAGTGAGGAAGGACAAAAGACAAAGGGTTGCTTCTTTCCTCCCTTCGACCGGATAAGCATTTTCAGTTGCTTAGCTCATTGATAATGAGATGGGTTTTTTTCTTCCTCTACTTCCCTAAAGGGGACTTCCCTAACGTCCGGCTTCCTTCCCTGGGGATTGTCAGTGTGTGCCTTCTGCTTGTAGGGGCCTTGGGGAGATCCCTTCTCAGCAGGAGATGGATGAGGCAATTGATCCTAACTCTCAGGTTAATTAATCCAATTTCATCCTTTGGACGAATTGACTTTTGGGGTCCCACTGAGACATGTGTTGTTACTTAAATCAGCAAAATGATCCCAAGACCATAACATGCAATGCAACGCAGTCATATTCGAGGCTCTGGGACATGGATTATTATTATTATTATTATTATTGTTATTATTATTACTATATTCTCATCCGCAAGGGCCCAACGCAGATTTATGAAGACTGTGTCGATTTGCCGGACGGACGTTTCGCTGCTCTATAGCGCGTTTGTCCGGTGACGGCAGCAGACGGGCGAACGAATCGTGAGTCCTCTGCAAATTGGTCGATCAGAAGACGTGGTGCCAAAAATACGTGATTAGTCAACGTCAAGCATTAAATATCATTAAATAATAAATAATAATAATAATAAATTGAATGTAAGTAATTAGGTCGACTGGCCGACGAGTCGACAAATCGATTCAACCCCTAGTGCACATTCACACCTCAGTAACTAAACATTTAACAAATGGTTACGTGTGATTCTATACAGCAGGGTGCTCATTTTCTTTGGTTATGGTAAGCACTACTTATGACTGGTGTGTAGACAGTGGTTTTAGTTAATTTACTTAGTATAGTTAATGCAGTGGTTTAGCTCATTTACTTTTGGCTTATAAACTCTGTGGCTTCACAGGACTATTTCAACGGTTATCCAAACTTCCTTCAAACATGACTCCATTAAACCCCTGAAGAAGTTTAAAAAAAAAAACAACAACATATAATTGCTTGTTAAAATATACATGATGTTATATCAATGCATGTTTTCAGCTCCTGTAATGAGTCTATTGAGCCCTATATTCTTTTCTGTGACACATATTATGTAAACTTATACACTTACATTGAAAATGAGTAAATACTATATACAGCTAAACTGTGGCACAGGTTATGGTTATTAAGTATTCAGCAAGCTTATTTTGGGGATGAATTTAAATGTAACCTAATAATGATGAATTAAAAAAGCGCATCCCATCTAACTTTGTGAAGTTTGTTGACAGGCTTCAGGGAAATTAAGTATAGCTGTTATATTGGGAGTATTCGTCCAACTTACATAGTGTTTGGAGGGATTCCTCCTCTTCTGCACATCCACAACATTGACGTCAAGCACTGTCCTGAGCTGCATCTCGACACAAGTGAACGTTACACTACCAAATCAAAACACAACGTCTGCCCATGAAAGCCAAGAGGAAGTTTACCGAAGACTGTCCACTGTTTTTTTTTTTTATGTTTGTTTTTTCTAAGTTAGATACTGTAGAGAGAAAAGTCCCATGCAGCCATAAGGACAAGGGTGGCTCTCGAGCGGTCTGGGAGCTTCTGAAACATGACAGCCAAGTAAAAGTAAATCAAGAGTTCTCCTCCTCCCGAAAGGACGGGGGGGGGGAAGGGGGGGCTGGACCACCGCATAAAAAAAAAAAAAGGGAGTCGGAAGAGGAGGAGGAAGGCAGGGTGAGTGTGCAGGGCGGTCCCACCGTCCCTTTGCTCCAGCTGGCCCGATCGATGCATGTTCAGATCACACACATCATACATGAAAATTACACAATGTATATCCTTACATGGCTACATGCATCCTAGATGCAAATAGTTATCAAAGATCAATAGGAATTCAACTCACAGCACTTTTGCAAAGAATTGGTAAGTTATGTGGTTTGTCGCATGGGAGCGCTACAACACAATAAAGCACTTTTTTTTTTTTTTAAAGGGAAAACACCGTATTTTTATTTTTGGGTACAAATCCAGCAAACTTTATTGAGAATGTACCGCATCACACTGACAGCAGTTTCCAATTGTTTTCTCATTAACTACTCAGGAGTTTAACAAAGTTAGTATTGCTCATGAGTAGATAGTAGGTAAGTAAGTCAATTTTAGAGAGGACTCACAGTGCTTCAGATGGTTAACAACTTCGTCATACATTGATAAAATACAGAATTCCAACATTTTAGATTTTACAGTTATTGCAAGAAAAATCTAAATAAACACGCATCAAAACAAAAACGATGTAGTCCTACTGTACAAGAATGTATGTTGTTTAGTGTCTTATTTGTTTTTTAACTTGTTCAATGTTCAATTGTTTTATGTTATTTTTTTCTTTGTTTCGGCATTTTATTTTATTTAAGTCTTATATGAATAAATAGAATTTGTGTGGAGCTGTGGATTGAATAGGCCAAGCCCCAATTTAAGGTCCCTTAAAACACTTTGACACTGAATGGTGGCTTCCGTTACATTATCGCTTAACTCTATAGGTTCTAACCACAGGTTTTTATGTTCCCAACAACAGAGAAAAATAAATAAAACTTTATTCCTCCTTGTGACGTCAGCAACTAAACTTCAACGCGTGTTGGAGGTGGGGGGGTTCTACACAGGAAACTCACAGGGCTAATCTACCATCAAGTTAGCAAATGTTACGCCACTGTACAACGGAAATATGTAAAAATTTAAATAAAGTTTTTATGGGCGGAGGGGGGGGGGATTCGGGTGACTGTTGTTAACTAGCTTAAGCAACACAAGGAAAACACAGCAGAAAGTAAAGAAGAAAAAAAGAAAACTATCACAGTTGTAATAATACGTGGTCGTACTTTGCACCTTTATTGTGAATGCTCGTGACGGAAATGACAACCCCGACGTGAGCTAACTTGACGACAGCTCGCCAAGTTGAGCGTGTGGTCAGCTAGCCGAAGCCGAAGAAGAGGGCGCGGGGCTTCTTGCATCGCCTTCGTCTGCCATTTCCGCGGTGACGTTCAATGAAGGCGCGTCGACGCTTTGGTTGAGTATGCTCGTCACCGGCTTGGTCCTCTCTTTCCAAGCCGTTTCGAACAAACAGCACCAAGGAGGAGGGGAGCTTTCTTCGCGCAACGGTCAACTCCTCCTCCGTCGTTTCGGGCTTGAGACGACTCGAGGTGCCCCGGAATGGAAGTTGCAATTTGACAGCGCCACCGGAGCTTAAATGACATTTCCCCGATATTTAGCTTCTCGAGCTCCGCGACACTAGCGGAAATCAACGAGGCATCACCAACAACCGTAGTAACACACCACTCCTCCTTTAAAAAAAAAAAAAAAAAAAAAAATGTCCTTTTTCAATTTTCGCAAGATTTTCAAGCTAGGGCCCGACAGGAAGAAGAAGCAGTACGAGCACGTCCACCGAGACGTCAACCCCGAGGAGATTTGGGACATCATCGGGGATCTCGGAGATGGAGCCTTCGGCAAAGTCTACAAGGTAGTTATCAGGACGCCTTGACGTTATTAGGTAACCGTCCTCCATAGAGGCTCCGTAGCGGCTCTGTTATGACACACGCTTGCCAAGTAAGAACACGTGAAGATGACAGCTGCCGTGATCACACACTCACTAGCGGTGCTCGGAAGAGGAGCCAAAACAATTGCACTCAACTAAGAGTAATGTTACTTTAGAATAATAGGAATCATGTAAAAGTAATCACTAGAGAGAAAGTAAATAGTGGAAAAAGGGACTCAAGTATTGAGTAAGTGGTGGTGGTGTAAATTGTGGTTAATTTTTTTAATCACTGCATGAACGACAAATGTAAAACATGAATGTGCAACTTCAGCTATTTCCCAACAATATTCTGTAACAATAATAAATTAAAGGCCATCAAAATTTCAAATGTTCCACTGTTTTATGCATAACAAAATGAGTGCGTGACCTGGTTTAAGTTTGTCATCCATGCGGTTTGTCGATTGAATTAAACGCCAAAACGCTTTCAAAACAGGTGGATTTGAAATCGCCCATGTTGTGACATAGTTTCACCAAGTCATGTCAAGTACTGTAATTTCTTGTGTATGCTGTGCATGAATAAATAAAAAAAATTGTCAAAAATCAATAGTGCGCATTATACATGGGTATAGGGGAAAATGGAAAAAGCTTTCACATTTTATAAATGTATCCCGCCATCTAGAGGTTATTAAAAAGCTGAACACTTTAATTACAATATGCCACCGCCACCTAGAGGTTATGAGAAAGGTGTAGCCTACAATTTCATTCCAATATTACAGGGGTAGTATTACAGCATATATGTACAATTGTGCTCATAGGTTTATATTCCCTGGCAGAATTTGAGTATTTGTTGTTTTTTTTAATACGACTGACGACGGAACAACAACGATCATTAATTTAATTATCGCTATGTTTTGTTTAATGATAATACCTTTATGAAATGCTTGACAGTTTAATTTGAATCCCATTAAAATAAGATTAAATGTGTTTTGCCTGACCCTTCATGTTTTCTTTAAATAATTGTGCCCATCTCACAAATTCTGACTGGGAATCAAACATATGAGCACAACTGTGTTTTCTCATTTACTAAATAAATGTAGGGCTGTGAATTTCAAAATAAGAGCAAGTAAATAAGAATTACGTGTTCAAATAAAGTGCTAAACTTCAGAATTATTCTTGGAAAAAACTAACAGAATACAGATAATACTTCATGTTTTGATCATATGGGTAGAAGCAAAATCATGCATTGTAAAAAAATGCATTACACATTGGTAGAAGGATTTTCCAGAATTTTGAGGTCAACTTTGGGGGTGCATATTATACATGGGTGTGCATTATATACAAGAAATTGCGGTCCCTGCCCTCTTCGTGGTTGCACCACATCTGCTCATCTCAGGGGAAAAAAGGCCGAGTGACAACGTGGCTCCTGCAAAGCTTAAACTTTACATCACCTGCCAAAGTCAGAGGAGCTGAGGAATAAATGGCTTCAATTTGTAGGAATTTCTTAGCATTTTGTAACCACAATTGTGCTGGGCTCAAGCCCATTTAATGGAGGACGACTTTGTACACAAGTTTTCACACACTGCTGGAAGTGCATTTCGTGTTTTTGAGCAAGCGACTCGGCTACTGCTGCCAAGTTATTAAAATACACAAAGCATTTTACAAGAATACTTAACTGTATTTATAATGTGTGACGTAACTGGATTAAATAGCGAGGCTTGTGGTCATTGTCGGCCAAGTGTACGCTAACGATGAATGCCGCGCACCGATTTGGTTGAAGTGATTGAATATTAGCGCAGGACCAACCTCTCAAAATAATCTTTTATTTTCACCCACCTGCCCTCTGTTGTGGTTTGGGAGTCGTTGATCACGTTCCCTATTGCTGGGCGAACAATCCAACACTTGGTGAATTTTGCTTCACAGTGATAGTAAGACCCCGCATCGAAGGATCCGTCGCTATGAACACTTGTCCGCCGAGATATCGCCAACGGCCAATCATAGCAAAACTGTTTTCCGTATTTGGATTCAGAAGATGAGTGATCCAGTGAGCGCAAATCTTATTTACCTGTGGAATATTAATGATAAATCAATCTGTTTCAAATGTCAGATGAAAAAAAATCCTACTAGAATAGTTTCAAAAAGGACATTTTGGGCCTTTTCAACTCAAATTATCATGGAAATCCGATAAAGGACATCAGAGATTATACAAATAAAATTTAAAAAATGATGGCATGGGACCTTTTAAATATTTATGAAAATATACAAGTATAAAATAAGTTAGTAATAAATTAAGTCAAATTCAGACATTACAAATGGACTTAAATTAGCGCACTAGGCTCCCCAGTCAGAGATTACATACCAAAACCGCAATGTGTTTTCTCATGTTCAAAGTAGAGTTCTTGTACTGTAGGCTGAAATGTTACAATTTTTTTAGGCAGGCACAGATAACCGCACGTCATCCATTTTATAGACCGCTTAACCTCGCTCGGGTCACAGGTGAGCTGTAGCCTATCTATAGATGTAGATCCCAACTCTTTTTCATGTAAATGAGTACCTTTGAAAACTTTGCTTCTGTATTCGGCCGCAGCAATGAGACTGTGCGGTCATGTGACTGCCGGGCTCCGTTCGATTGGTCAAATGAATTCTTAATTCAGAAGTACTAGTGGTGATACAACTAGTATTTTTTATACATACAATTTCAATTAACACGATGACTTACAAATTGTGAAGAGCTTTGTTACGCACATGATGATTTGCCGATGTGTCAAACCGCCACAGTGTAGCGCCAACTAATGGCAAGGAGGACTTAATTCGATGTCAGATATTTTTGCCATTAGTACCGATGGCTGGTATCGGCAGCATTCACGAGTCCCTTATTTATCTCGGAATTACGCGTTACTATCGTTAACATTGGCCAAATATCATGGTCATATTGCGAATTACTCAGATTCCAGGTATTGATAGCGAAAGGATCTGAGAACCCAGCTTAAATGCAATAGAACTGTGGCCTTGACGTAAACCGCGCCTATGTTTGAAATTTGCTATCAAACAAGTTTAATGGGGTTATTGCTTAAGTTCCATAGCAATTAACCCTGAAGGTAGATCACTTAATACAGTGTTTACAATACTAAACATAACCCACGTTGTCTGCATGGATGTCAGCGAGTAAACCACTATACCATCAGAGAAGGCAATTTTTCTTGATTCTCGTTTTATTTAATGCAGTACTGTAGTCTGATCTGGAGGGCTTTCTCCCTTGTGCCCCTTTCGGCGTCAGTGCAGGAGTTCTTCCTGGAACTCTCCTGATTAAATAATACTGCTAATTGTCCAGAAATGTCCATTTGCCAGTTTGCAGTTCCTCATTAGCTGAGTAAGTTGCTACGATGAAAGCCAGGAGTCTGTCAACGGCTCTATAGATACTAAAGTTATCTGCACATCGCAGAGGAACAAAGAATAACGGTCGTATCACAATATAATAATTTATATATTGAAACAACAATGCAATTGTGTTAGACTGTGTTTTCTGCATTATCTAACCTGCATTTTCATCTTATTGGTTGTGCTTTTGTGAAGCTTTGATTATTTTATTTATTTATATTGGTAACTTAACTAAAAAACGTAATATAGTGCCCATTGCAAATGGCCGAGCCAAGTGCAGACCCAGGCCAAAGTTGTTTCCTAAAGACGCGCATGAAGGGCGCTGACATGCAGTAGTCGCCACAGACCGCTCATACCGTTCGCATTGGTGCGATTCAGATTGCTTGAAATATGAGAGCCAAAAATTGACACTGACGTCAGGGCATGCAGAGGGAAAGAGACGGGGTGTGTGTCAGGTTAGCGCTATGTAAACATAGGATCAGTTGTTCTAATCCTAACACTCCTTCCTTCCCTCTTTTTCCCTTTTACTCTCTCACGTTGGTTCTGAGTTCATCAGGATTTAAAGTTGGCCTTTTTTTTTTTTCTAATTGATGAGACATTTTTCCATAAATGCACAAATGCCAAATGTCACGGCTGACTAAAGTAACGGGGGAAAAAAACAGGAGGATGGGAGGAAAAACCAGCGTGAGGAAGTGAGCGAACGTCAGTGAGAGTGGGTCAGATGATAAGCTTTGCTGACAATAGTTTGACATGTTATTGGCTCTGTGGGTCATTTCTGTAGCAGCAGTGGCCACACCCATGGCTGGATCTACACTGCGTTGTTCAAGTGTCACAATTGAGATGTTTTGCACTCAAGTGGCACAATTTAGATGTGCGTCATGGCAGCGTGAATAGAACAAACCTCATGGAATTGGAAATTTCCACAGAAGACCTTTTTCAAATGTGGATTAAAATCTGATGCATATATTTGGCAATGCAAGTGCCGCACGGATCGGATAGTCCCGTCCGTCAATGTGAGTTTGATGTAATCAAAATAAACAGATTTAATTCCAGCGTCTGCCCAAACGACACAAAACCTTAAAAGGAACTACCACTGTAATCTAAACTACGGCGAACGCACAGTACGTTTAATGTGATGTAAATATCGCCGGCCTAATATCAATAAAACATACCGATGTGCTTGCTAAAAAAATTTTTTGTTTTGTTTTGGTTTTTTCTATGTAGATTGTCAGTCATCCAGGTCAGGGTAATCCACAAAGGCTGAATCGAAGCAACTGGACTCTTGTTGGTTGAATAGAATTTGTTTTTATTTGTTTATTTTTTATATTTTCCAAAAAAATTACAAATTACTTGGGCAATTGTGCTATTAGGCTAACGCTATATGATATTGGTGGCAAATGTGGAGGTTACCCTCATTTTAAATTGTGGTGGAAGAGTCAGCCTAGGCCAACTTAATGCTATTTAACATGATTATTTATGTATTATTGTTTATTTTCATGTTGCTACTGCCCAGTTATTCAGTTGCATTTCTGCAACACAGCCAAAGCGGATAAATCCAGCCCTTATAATTAAGAAGTCTTTGAAATCTCTTATATTTGGAGATATAATCCTGCTGGGGAATTGCTTGCTGCCTTTCTTAATCTCAAATGCATTCATATTTATTGCTGTGATACAAACTACCTTGATATGGATTATTGTTAAGGATGTCCCACCACAATAACCACTGGTAGCCTAGCTAGAAATAATTGAAAATGCATCGTTTTGTGTGACGTCTGTGTCAAAGTAATAACTAATGTGACAATGGTGCATTGTTACCTGCAGGCTCAGAACAAGGAGAACGGGACCCTTGCCGCCGCCAAGGTTATCGACACGAAGACGGAGGACGAACTGGAGGACTACATGGTCGAAATTGACATCCTGGCCTCCTGCGACCACCATCACATTGTCAAACTGCTGGACGCATTCTATTTTGAGGGGAAACTATGGGTAGGTAATATGTTGCTGTGTTGATTCAAAGCCGAGGAGACTTAGGGAATGGAGCACTCGCGCATAGAGAGGTCAGTTTAGCACAACCCATTAGTTGGGCAGTTCAATATCTCATTTAAGTGCATTTTTTTTTCCCACTTTCACCTACTTTTGGGCAGTGAAAAACGCTCATGTGACACCATTATGTGTTACGGTTTAGTGTAACAATAAGCACCAGCAGAGGAAGAAAAGGAAATCTTGAGCCACAAAAAGTGTGAGACCAGAAGTCACCCACTGTATTAAAAACATCACGCCTTTGCTTTCCTGCACAGATAAGTCTTGCTCCAGAAAATGGGTGGGGGAGGTGCTATTGCTAATCGCCGCTTCTTAAACCTTTAATGGAAACGCTAATCAGCGTAGCACAGTTTGAATCAGCCTAAGGAAGAGCTTTATTATATCTTGTAGCGATCTTTATGAGCACTTAAAGACCATCTGTTTGAATGGCAAAGGCCAAGTAGAGTTTATCATCACACTTTCACAGGCATGTAGACCATTAGGTGTTCAGTCATCAATTTAGCACTTTAACTTAATGATCTAATTTATAGTTATCATGCTATACTGTAAAAGCTAATACAAATGGATATAGCGCTTTTATTATTAGGGTCAGGTGTATAGACAGTTTTAAGTATTTTTTTTGTAAACACCCTAAAGAAGGTTTCAGTTCTGGGTGCTGGTATAAATACAGAACTGCCAATTTGGGGCAAAATACGGCTATTAAGTCGCAGGAAAAGGCCAAAGCCACAAGTAGAACCGTGAAAAGAACAACAGGGAAACTATAAACCGGAATTTACACAAAGCAAGTGACTGCTAATGCAAGCTGCTAGCTAGGTGGCTAGCCGCCAACATGCCGTCACTTCTTATCAATTGTGGTGTTGTGTTATTTTAACTTAATATATTAGTAGTTAACTTTTTTCCAACACTTACGCTTGTGTGACAGTTAATGTAAAAAAAAAAAAAAAAAAAAAAACTTTTACGACCATGAAGAATAATAGCAGAAATAAATTTTTTAGCAGGAATTAAACTAGCTAGTTGCTTTTTTTGTTCAAATGTTTTCGATCAAATCCCTAAGTTGGCAAGACGACAGTTTTGTAAAGTGGCTCCTGTCTGTTCCCAGTCATGTTGTTAGTGTAAGCAGGACATGTCAGCATGCGAGCTAACTACGGAAGCTAAAAATCGATCTAAGAAGAAGTCCTGACATCCTGACAAACTTCAATCGCCCAGCCCTAATTAAGAATGTTAAAATGTTACTAAAATAATTCCCCATACAGACTGGTAATGGTTTTATGAAGATGAGAGTCTTCACCCTCGAACTGATTTTCATTATTATTTAAACTACAACAAATTGTATTAAAGTCCCTGTGCTGTTTTAGTACACACTCAGCAAATCTCACGCTGTGCGGGACAGGCCGAGAGGCCCTTCGGCAATTACGTCTTGGCAGTCGGTTTCATGTGACCCGTCCCTGGGGCACGGGCCACATTCACTGCTGAGATAATGGCGCCGTTTCGGACGCCGGAGAAAGTGCCCGTAAATAATTCAGAGCTACACGGCAGGTTGGCCCAACGGGGCTTGTCTTTAACTAGCCTGATGAATGTATAACTGCACGTGCGTTCGTATGTGTTGTTGTGGAAGTTGTTATTACACAATTTGTGGGGGGAAATGGTGGTTTGGTGTTCCTGCAGGATGTTGAAATTAACGTGAGGTTATACATTTAACTGATGTTAACACCAGTACGATTCAAAAGGAAGTAGATCACAAGCAAAGCAGTTATCATGTTGAATGAGAACAAACACCTGGCTCTCTCTCTTTGTGTCCATCCTTGAATAGAGGACAGTGTTCGGTAGTAGGTTGGATTGATTTTTATCTCTCACCTGACACCACGCACGGGCTTCTATAATGGATGGGCAAGAGCACATTGTGTGCATTTCATCATACACAGTATGAAATATTAGCAATAGAAGTAGGTCAGGTTCCCTAATAATGTTCAGATAAAAGCAAGTTGTGCTTTTACTTGCATGCAGTAAAATCCTGTGTCGTATCTGACGTTGTGATTAACAAGATGACGATGTTGGCGGCGCGGTGAAGTAGTAGACTGCCTCACAGGTCTGAGCTTGGGGGTCCGGACTTCCTTTGCTGGTTCCTTTTGTGCTGGCGTGTGAATGTGAGTAAATGGTTAGACAAGGGCGTGCAAAATCCTCTCGGACCCTCCCCACCCCGGTCACCAGCTCTTCCAGCTCCTTCCCTCAGGTAGGCGCTACCGATCAATGCAAACTAGAACTAGTAGACATTCCAACAGCTTCTTCCCTCTTGCAATCAACTTCTTAAACAGCTAACCTATAATTCCATTACAACAAGCTGGCAATTTTTTGACTTGAGTTCGTTGTCACATTTCTGTGGGGCCAATTATGTATTACTCGTGCACTCGCTGTAGTTGTCTCGCCATGCTGCACTATTTGCATATACTGGCCACTCATGACAGAGTAGCATCTGCTCCATTTGCACACTGATTGAGGAGTATCTGTAACATTTGCACAACCATTGTCCCAGATTATCGCACTACTCGTCACTTTAAACCGCATAGACCCCTTGAAGTCTCAGCGCCCTTTGCACAATGGTCATTGCACCGGACTATTGCGATATTAGTCATTCGAACTGCTCTAAGTGCTAGAGGACTCTGCATCTTTTTGCACAATTGTTTTTTGTCAATGACTTTATGTCTCCAAAGTGTTCTGTAAATTGACTGTCTGTTGTACTAGAGCGGCTCCAACTACCGGAGAAAAATTCCTTGTGTGTTTTGGACATACTTGGCAATTAAAGATGATTCTGATTCTGATTCTGATTACCATTTTCAAATGGCAATCAAAGATTTAAAAAAATGAACACAAAAAACGCAATCCCAGAATTTTCAGTATTTCAAATTTAGGTATGAGTCAAAGGAAATCATAGGTGACCCCGAAGTTTGGTAATAAGCATTGTATGGATGTAATGTATGTCACCAATTACAATAACGCTTCAAACAATTTGTCCTGAATATAATATGGCTAATGGATCGTGGTCTTGATGGTCTTTTTTGTGGCAGCTAACAAGCTAATGGATCTTCACTGATGCTTGCTACTAAACAAACACCACCAGTTAAGTATTAAGTTTTTTTTTTGTTAAATTAAAAAAACAAATACCAAAAGAACGTTTTCATTTTTTAAATATTTTCAATTGCCACTTGGCTGTGGAAAGAACAAATACAGTTTTTTGTCCATTGTGCCCTGTGATTGGCTGCCGACCAGTCCAGGATGTACCCTGCCTCTTGCCCAAAGTCAGGTGGGATAGGCTCACCCTCGACAAAAATGAGAACAAGCGCTATAGAAATAGAAGGGAGATGAGGAATTCAGCAAAATGTATCATGGAATGTCAGATTTGAGGCATTTCACTTTCAGCACGTTTCCTTGCTACATTCCGAGGAACAGCCACCATTGCATTGAAATGATTTCTGTGTCAGCGCTGATTCAACAGTTAAACTAAAAGTCTGTTGATAATTCGCTCCAATTGATTAGCTTCTTGGAACGCAGCCTAATCGATGATGTTTTTCCTTTTAAAGGTCATTCTGTCCAACGCATAATAAAGACTTCATTTTGAAGCACATCATTTTAAACGTGTCCCACAAGATGTTTTATTGTTCTTCTCTGCGCAGATCCTGATTGAGTTCTGTGCGGGCGGTGCAGTGGACGCCATCATGCTGGGTAAGTCCCTCATTCACCATGAAGTTCTGTTCAACTCTTTTTTTTTTTTTTTTTTTTTTTAAATGCACTGTGGGTTTTTTCCTCTCCTTTCTCTGGTTAAAGAGGCCATTCCAGGCCAGCATGTAATTATTGTAGCTCTGGTTTCAAGGAGTAGTAGTCTCACCCTTTTTTTATGAAGCATGAATAAAAACATCTCTACTCTCTGTGAATGGGTGTCCTTTTCCATAGAAAAGCAGCCATTAATTCTCTCTGCTGTTGAACGCATAGCCACTCTGACTCCCCTTGAACACTAAACTTTTCCTCTCATACAAGTGAGTTTTGTTCTCCCGTTGCTATGGGTTACCATCACAGCTGATGTTTACTTACTTACTGGCCAAAACGCACGCTGTGACATAACGCAGAATAATGTGAAAGAAAATGTGACTCACAAATTGTCATCCGCGTTCTTTTGTAGAACTGGAGAGGCCTCTGACTGAACCTCAGATCCGTGTGGTGTGTAAGCAGACCCTGGAGGCCTTGGTCTACCTGCACGAGAACAAGATCATCCACAGAGACCTGAAAGCTGGCAACATTCTCCTTTCCCTGGAGGGAGAAGTGAAACTTGGTAATCAAAAATATACTTGACACAATACTTCATACTTGACAAAAGAAAGTGGCAAAAGAGCTGGCGCAAGAGACGGGCTTCACCCTGGACTGGTCTCCTGTAATGCAGACAAACAACCGTTTACTCTTATACCCACCTATGGACAATTTAGTGTCTTCACAGAAACTCATACACGTTTTTAGGATGTGAGAGGAAGTCAAAAGTACCTACAGAAGTCCGGGGTGACATGGAACCTTTTATCAAAATGTAAAAAATAACAAAAATCATGATGTTTGCAAAAATATATCTCTGTAAATGTCTTGTACTCTTTTGTGACTTGTGTAACTTCCAGCAAAAACAAACAAAATGAAGTCTCAACTCAATATTTGTTCAAGGTATGAATAATCTTGGACTTAACTGTATACTGTGCGTATACCATCAGTGGTTGGCAGAAAAGTGTCAACACAAATTGATGAACCAAACATCAACCCCAGTAGAAATGTTCTTTGCGTCGGGTGTTCATTGTTCATCACCAAATGAGAAGGATTATTCATCCTGGACGCGATCGCTCCTCTTAACGCAAAGCTCAAGTCTAAGATGCTCAGCAGAAATACAGCGTAGAACAAAAGCAGATTAGTTGTTGTCTTTTGCGGCTTGTGTCCTGGGTGGCCACTTAGAAGCCTCCTACTGAGTCACTTTAAAGGCTTAAGGGGATAATTAGTTAAGTCAATTTTTGGGCTTCCATCAGCGCCGCGGCGCCCAGTTGAGCCGTGTGATTTTGACAAGTGCACGCTGCATAGCGCCGAGTTGACACAAGCGGCTGACTCATGTGGTGCTTTTTTTATTTTTTTTTCCCCTTCAAAGAGAATGTTTGGCATTCAAAAAATAGAAGACAATTTAAGTCTCATAAGGTGACTGATACATTTTATTCAGCGCACTCATCTCTTGCTGCTGCCTCCCAAAGCAATTCAAAAGAAAGCGATTAGTCAACGTCACGCTCTAAACGTCATTGAAGTAGTTACGTTGACTGGTCGACTAGTCTGTACAACCACTACAATACGTCAGATTGTTAGTGTAATATTCCAAATCTATTCATGGTTTTCCTGTAGCACCCATCCTGCATGATTCATGCTCCGTAGGCAGAAGTTCAGATGGCAGTCTGGCACGCAATAATTATCAAGCAGCCTGAAGGGAATTCATGATATATGTTTGCTTCTTTGCAGTGCGTACATAGTGCATGTGAGGCGAGAAAAACTATAGTGTCGAGTGACTAATAGCTTTGGGCATTCCTTTTCGATTATTATCTAAAGCTGTGTTTAGGATGCATAAAAAGTCACTGAAAATAAAGCTTTGACATTGCGCCTTGGTCGAGTGAATAGAGAGAGGATTTATGAATTCATTTCCTCATTTTCAGCGGACTTCGGGGTTTCTGCTAAAAACACGAAGACGTTACAGAGAAGAGATTCTTTCATTGGAACGCCGTACTGGTGAGTCACTCGGCCTGAATACAAAAGGGTATTCAACCCTTTCTATCTGATCGCTGTCGAAGCAGCGTGACAGCATCGGTTTTCTGTGTGCTATCACAAAAGTTGTCGGAAAATAAAGGACGAGGGGGAACCCTGAATGCACTTGAGTGTTGGATGACCTCAGCTTTAATTACAGGCCGGTGTTCAAATTCCCAGACACATGCCCAGTCATTTTCCTTACCAAAAGAATTGCTGTTGAGGTATTAGCAACCAATCAAATAAGTCCTCCAGTCCAAGTGGTGCTTAACCTCCCTCAAATAAATGCTTCCCTTCTCCTGTCAGATATTAGTGTTACAGTAGACTTTGACGTGATTGCTCCACTGTTGTGTCCACACTAGGCTACCTAATCTTTATTTTGTTTGAACTACTACATTAATATAGCAGTAATATGGTTTAATATTTCAATACATTAATAATAAGGCCTCTTGCGTCCCTTACTGAGTATATAAACACACCCAAGCAGAATTATTTGCAGAAGAAATTGTAATTGCCAATCCACTCATTTGTCGCTGTGCAGGATGGCGCCAGAAGTGGTGATGTGCGAGACGTCCAAGGACCGCCCGTACGACTACAAGGCGGACATCTGGTCCCTCGGGGTGACCCTGATTGAGCTGGCGCAGATCGAGCCGCCAAATCATGAGATGAATCCCATGAGAGTGCTGCTGAAAATAGCCAAGTCCGAGCCGCCCACGCTCATGCAACCCTCCCGCTGGTGAGATGTTGTGCCGGTGTTGAGGGATAGCTTGTCTGTTTATTGTTGGGGCTGAGAGGGTAGAATAAAATTCATAAATATACAGATTATTGTAATACAGAGAGACTATAAAAAATACCATACAGCAATACTCACAGGCATATATTTACTGTTCTGTGGGAACAACGACTTAGAAGAGGTAAGTTCTCTACTTATTCTTGCTATTCATGACGATGAAGGCTTGCAACTCTACATTCGGGCTTACCTGTATGCAGTAAAAATGTCACTTCAAAATCTGCGATATAGCGGGGGCACGGACAATGAATTGCGATATAGCGGAGGTTAACTAATTATTTAATGCTGAACAGCCAGTGAGGGGAAATGTCTTGATACATGCCTAACATGCCCAAAATGCATTGCAGGACACCAGAATTCAACGACTTCCTCCGCAGAGCACTTGACAAGAATGTGGACAACCGGTGGGGCCCGTTGCAGCTTCTACAGGTGGGCCGCCATCCTCCCGTCATTGCCTTCAGCTGGCATATCTCTGGACTACTCGCTATTTAGCTGATAGTAATGGGCGGATCTGCTCACAGATCAGTAAACAGCTTTATAATTAAATTTCTTGCATCTCTCTATCCTGGCAGCATCCATTTGTCGCCAGCGTCACAAACAGCAAACCTCTGCGAGAGCTCATCGCAGAAGCGAAGGCTGAAGTCACAGAGGAGATTGAGGACAGCAAAGAAGAAGAAGAGGAGGAAGAGCCTGATACACCTGTGGTACTAACTAACTACCAGTTTATGTGACTTGACTCACTGATAGTGTGATTTGTAACGTTTTCTGTGTTTTGGTTTTGGTTCAGGCCGCTCCTGGACACAAGCGAGCCCCGTCAGAAGTGAGTATGGCAAGCTCAGAGGAAGACAAAGTTCCGCCAACTTCATCCACGCTGGAGTCTGTGACAGAAAAGACAGAGGCTGAGCCGGCTGAAGACGGGACCAGTGATAAGCTCTCCGATGAAGGTCTCGGAGCAAGTGAGCCTGAAAAGACGGAAGAGGAAAAACTCAACGAGGTGCCCGAGACCAGTAATGAAGACGCAGCCTCTGGGCTGATGGAGCCCGCCTCACCAGAGCCTACGGAGCCCAAGGGCCAAGCTGATGAAATTCCTGCTGAGCAGACTGCTTTGGAGGAAGACATTATAGATGGAGTGCAGACAGCGGAAGAAACGGAGACGCGGGGAAAAAAAATAAACGACTCTCCACAAGTGTTAGAACTTGAAAAAGAGCCTGAAGAGGTGACCAAAGAAGATGAGTCAAATGAGCAATTTATTGGATCTGCAGAATCAGAAGAGCCACTTGAGGATGCGCGTGCCAAACCAGAGTCTGCATCAGAGGTACAGGTCGAACAAGTGACTAAGCCAGACGAAATGCTTCAGCATGAACTGACCGATATGGCCAACGGCACAGATGTTATTATTGAGGTTGGAGGTCATGCAGGAGCACACACAGTGGGAGACACAGAAACGGAGTTGAGTAGGGACGAGTCTCTTCCGGAAAAGCCTGAGAAGAAGACTTTTGAGTCACCTGATCAGCACTCACAGACCATTGATGAGGTCAAACCTTCAAATGGAGTGTGTGATGACACTATCAACACCTCGGAGGATGCGGGGCCAGCGCTCCTGACTAAGGAAGACGACGAAGCGACGCTTGCAGAAGAGGGTACAATCCATAGTGAAACTGACTCTGAGACGAAGGCGGAGCAGGGAAGTCCCGCTGTGAGCCAGCAGGATCTGGAGAAGGACTCTGACTCTGGAAGCAGCTCGGCTGCCGACAGCGGCAGCCTGGACCTCAATCTGTCAATCTCCAGCTTCCTATCAAAGAGCAAAGAGGGCGGGTCAGTGTCTGTACAGGTGGGTTCATTTGACCTTCTCTTCTAACATGCTAACAAATATCAGCACTTAATCATCCATCCATCCCTTTTCTATAACCGCTTATCCGGTTCAGGATCAGAGGTAACCAGATTTAGTCAAATCATAAGACAAACTCACATTTATTCCTATTGGCAAAATAGTTTTCAGTTAAACTAGATACATGTTTTTGGACTCTGCAAAGTAGCCAGATTATTCTGAGGAGAAACCTATGCAAGCATAGGGAGATCATGCCGACTCATCGCAGAAATCATAGAAAGCCCTGAGCAGAGATTCGTACCCGCAACCCCCCTTGCTGTGAGGCAGCGCCGGGCTGGTACTTGACAGCCTAAACATGTTTTACTTCCTAGGAGTCAAAACGGCAGAAGAAGACACTGAAAAAGACGCGCAAGTTCATGGTGGACGGCGTGGAGGTCAGCGTGACGACGTCTAAGATAGTGACTGATGACGACGCCAAGAATGAGGAGATGAGGTTCTTGAGGTGTGTGCCTGGTTCTAATCTCTGCCGCTATACTGACGGTCCTCAAAGGAACATGACCTATTTATCACGCATGCCTTTAAATAGTTCACCACTCAATCCAGATGGGTTATCTGCAACAATTTAAAAAATGTTTTATTTGTTTTACTACACACACCATGATGACACCAGTATATAACAGCAGGTAAATGATGGACTTTACTGTACCATAGATAGGTTTCCGTTGTCAATAGCTAGGGGGGGGGGAGCATTAGCGAGTTCCCTTTGCAGCCCCCTGATGACATCGCGGCATGCTGTGGTTTCCTCAGGCGGCAAGAGCTACGAGAGCTGCGCCTGCTGCAGAAGGAGGAGCAGAGAGCTCAGCAGGAGCTCAGCAACAAGCTGCAGCAGCAGAGAGAGCAGATATTGCGGCGTTTTGAACAGGAAACGACAGTGAGTCACTTCCACCGCAACAATTTTTTTCTTTTTACTTCTTCAGCTCGGCCAAGTGAGCTGCTTTGTTTCATAGTCGCGCTAAATCCAATGGAGCGACTTGTTTGAAAATTGTTGGCACACCATTCTCTGCTATGTAAGGTGTACAGTCGAATCTTTGTAAGTTTGAACACATACATTAGTCAACTTCCTGTTTATATTTCAAAGAAAAATGTGTCAAAAGTGCATCGTAAAATTATTAATTGTATAGGTAATGTTTAATGAACACTTTACACTGTCATGAGTAAAATATAAGTTAACAATATTGAATCTTGTATTTTCAAGCATGGTCATGATTTAGTTTTTTTTTTTTCACAAATTGACACTATGGGTCTGTCCTTACGTCTTATTATTTTTATTTATTAACCAACTTAGAGTGTTGCAAATGGCTTGAGAACAATGATATTAACTTTTGTAAACACTCAACCATCTGAGAAGTGTTGTAAAACTCTTGCGTTATGTCACCTCAAGATTGAAAGTCTGGGCGTTGTAAAAATTGTTAGGTGAGACACATTTGAGTAAGCCTGTTCTGTTAAAACTGGATAGCTGTAATGCTTCGGTGCAAAAGGAAGCAGTCAGTCACGATTGTAAGTGCGTACAGCTCTACTTCCGCATATTAGAATGCTTTGTCAGCTCATCTTTAAATTTATTGCATAACTCATGGCTTTAGAGGACACTTGTAAAGATGGTGTAATGTACCCATAGTCTGCTTTTGTGAAGTATTAAAGTTTTTTTGTCTGGTCGGGGGTTTGGCATGTACATAAACTTTGTTACCGTTTGTCTCATCACATCTAATGTTGACGTATTGAGGCTAAGAAGCGACAGTACGACCAGGAAGTGGAGGGCCTGGAGAAGAAGCAGAAGCAGACCATCGAGCGCTTGGAGGGGGATCACACCAGCCGGCTGCGGGATGAAGCTAAACGCATCAAAGGGGATCAGGACAAGGAGCTCTCCAAGTTCCAGAACATGCTGAAGAACAAGAAGAAAGAGGTATGTGGAGGCCTGCATGGAGGTGTGCTGATTCGCTGGTGGTGCTCGTGGTAGCATGTTGTAAATATGAGACTTGAAATTGTGCATGGCAGCTTCTTGGCAAAGTCATTTCAAGCCTATGGGAGTGGTGCGCCGTGACGGTAGCATATTGCCGTCCTACTCTTAGCCGCTGCATGTTTTGGTATGCATTATTCATCCGCCTCCAGAGCAGTTTAAATGCAAGTTCAAACCAGGTTGCGTAACAGCAGCATCAGCGCTTTGTGAGGTGCGCAAGACATCATCATCATTATCAGCGTTCTCTGGCTTTCAGCTGTTTTATTATTATGCTTTGCCGCCTGGCATTGTGCTTAGTGTTGCCATGGTGATCATGCAATTTCTTTATTGTGGTTCTTTGCTTCTGCCTGCAGCAACAATACGACTGTTGACTATTACCTCTGATAAACAGTGTTGACTCTGTATTTTTTGTTTTTGTAAACTTGAACTGTACTATATTGACCTAACTATGTTTTTGGAATGTGTGATGTGGCTTTGTTCATTGGATGGGTGATTTTGTGAATTTTTTTCCTCTGGTGGTTTGGGGATCATATGGGAATAAGGAGTAACTGACTCATCTTTAATCTATTCTTTTAATATTCAGTCAGCATTGTGCACTTCTGTGTGATGATTCCAGCTCAGTCGCCTGGCTTTTAATGTGTTATTTATATCTATATATAAGATGCAAAACTCTCTCTTATGGCTGACTCGACATTTGCAAAGTATCAAACTCATGACTAATTTATCTGCAACAACTAATTTAGATGGGTGAGCTCTAATGCGGTGGCGGGATGCTGTCATAGCCTCTGCATGTCTTCTACTCTTGAGAGACAACCTTGTCAGATATATATATCTCTATATATATATATATATATATATATATTTTTTTTACATTTTCTTCAAATCAATGAGCAGTTTCTGCCCAAATACAACACTTTCTAGGCAAAACAGGAAGTTGGACAGTCACCTAAACACATGCGAAAAGAGCTCATGAAGCGTTTAAAGGCGGACCTAACGCTTCTTAAGACGTCTGAGGTAAAACACTAACTTCTACTGGTGTCTTCTCTCAATACCTTCCCTGCTTCTCCTCCTGACTTAAACAAAATTATGTCTCGACTCACTCTCCTCACTGCTGGAATTCTTTTACTTGCATTTGAGTGACTTGATTAGGCAATATGGGCCACTCCAGACAGTTAAGGTCATATACCAAGTGGTGGTAAAGAATAAAGATAGTGTTATTTAATAAGTAACATAACATTTTTGACTCTAACTTGGTGTACAGTGAACCTCTTTTCCAGGGGTTCGCTACACTAAGTGCCACTTAAAAAATAGCTCTTCATATAATCAGAATTAAAATACAGTACAATATTGCAGGATTAGGCCATTTGTTAAACGCAATAAATTTGTTTTACGGTTTGGTGACAAAACATTAAAATTTAGAGGTTCGACTATTAAAAAAATACAGCATTTATAAGCAGTTTAGCCTATGAATTGATTCATTACAAGAACATGAAACTAAGTTTTGCGTCTAATTGGTTTATCGCATTATGAACATAATCCAGTATTAATGGTCATTGGTCAAATTCGGTGACTCATTTCACACAAGTCGTTTAAAGTTAAAGTTTTTTTCCATTTAGAAGCTGATATCCACAAATGACAATAACCCACTATAGACCAGAAGCATGGATCTTGTTAACAAAACTCCCCCTTTTTTTTCTTTTCTTTTTTTTGCAAACTGGATTCAAGACACGTGAGCTACTTTAATAGCATGACAGGCAAAAGCTGAGCATTAATAAATGATATGGACTAACATTTATTCCCAACTGTGCTGCGTGTCGCAAATTCAACTATATTCCCAAAGTGGGAATGGGATAGCCTGTTCCACGATGCGTGTGTGTGTGTGTGTGTGTGTGTGTGTGTGTGCGTGTGCGTGCGTGTGTGAAATAGTCAGCCTGCTCCTTGTCCCTGACGAGGGCGAGTGTGCGCTGTGTGCTCTCCTCTGCAGGCGGTCGCCCAGGTTATGATACAGTCTTTTCAGTTGTCCTCATGCGCACTCTTCAATGCTCAGATGCAGGATGTAAGTCCTCCCCCTACTCCCTTCACTCCCTCTTTCTCCTTCTCTCTCTCTCTCTCTCTCTCCAGCCCATACTTAGATGTGTGTAAAGTGACAGCGCAGCGTTTATTCAAACCAAGTAACGTGTAAGCATGGGCTCTGGTGTGTTTGGAGTGACGTCATCGCTGTGTTTTTGTGCAGTGGTTCTTTCCTCTCCTCCACCAGTGTTTTTGTTTTATTTACATTTGGATTGTCGGACAGATGGCGAAGTGGGCCACTTCCGTGTGAGTCCGTGTTTGTCTGCGTTAGGATGACTGACATTGAATTCTGAATGAAAATGTTGCATTGTAGGTACAGCGCTTTCAAGCAGAGGTTTTCCAAAGCGAGATATTGAGACTCACCTGGTAGTCATAATAATGTATTTTCACACATGCAGCGGTACCATGACTTACGAGAGTTTTTTTTCAATTCACGAGCCGCGATACCGCAATGAGGATGCTCGACAGGACTCCAGCCAACTCTGGCTGCCGGTGTCATTCACTAGGCCACGCCCCTTAATGGCAACACGCCCTCTCAAATACAACTCCTACCTCAAAGTGCCCTATGGAAAGTTAAAAAAAAAAAACAACAACAATTGTCCATAGCACCAGTTTCACTGCTTTAGGGTGGAGATGTCTATCAAAATATGCCCCACGACCCGAATTGAGCAGGGAAGACTTCTACTAGCAAATTTTTCTGAATGAGCCCCAATCAGAAGCAGGTATACTAGACAGAAGGGAGGTACTAAATTGTTGTTTTTTTGTTTTGTTTTTTCTCCCTACGCCATCTAATATGTGTGACTCAACCCACCAAACATTTCCCCACATTCACATTTTAATAATCAGCTTTAAAGTGTTTTTGAAAGTGTAGCTAATTTTCCAATGATCTTTTTCATATCTTACTGACTACTGTCGTGCACTTAGGCTGCCACTTGCTTTTTGAAAATAGCAAATATGAAAAAAAAAAAACATTTCTGTTATGTAGATGCACATACAGTATCAAATTGACATATACTGGAGATCTTTTTTTTTTTTCCACAGCTTTAATGTGCTAGCTTGAAAGCTTGAAAATGTATCTTAAAAGTGCCTGAAAATTAACCTTTTTGGTCCTTGATAGGACAAGGAACCATTTTTGGTAACTTGAAGAGAAAATGGACACCACAGGGAGCGTAGAATTGAGGGATTTCTACCAGCCTAGCAAAGTAACATACAAACATGAAATAAAAGAACAGTTTTCAGTTAGTGCATGCATGGACGGGCATGCCAGGGTTAATGTTTAGAGTTTCATTTGCCCGTATAAATTGTTTAGTAAAGAAGTTAATAGTGAAGTAATGAGAGTGAATGCAAATGATGTGTGAGGTTAGACTGTGAAATGTCATTGTAGATGTTGTCTTACATGAACTGGACTTTTCTCTTTCGTCCATTGTGGCTCATGCGTAGTCTCTTGAGTGTCTCCTCTGCTGGTCCCACTCGATGATGTCACATCTAGTGCTTTGTACTGTGGATATAATCCAATTACATCATTCACTTAATGGCAGATGTCTTTTTTCCCCTCTTTCAAACTCTCACCTGTCTCTCCTCCTGTGATCCTCACGTCGTATGGCTACTACTTTTTTGTTGTGTTGTTTTGTTTTTGTTTTGTTAACCCTCTCCTCTATTTTGTGGCTCCCTCAGGAGCAGGAGTTCCTCCAGAAGCAGCAGCAGGAGCTAGACGGGGAGCTTAAGAAGATCATCCAGCAGCATAAAGTGGAGATTGCCACCATTGAGAGGGATTGCCTCAACCATAAGCAACAGCTGATGAGAGGTGGGTCCAGTTGATATCATTACCAGTGGCAAGAACTAGGAAAGTAGAAATACTTTTGTTGCTGTACTTGAATGGATTTTCAGCTATTGTCACTCTTTACATTTGGAAATAGATGTTTGTACGTTCTACTCCTTATGGCAAAATAGGCCACTAAAATACAGCTTCTGTGTCTGCAGCTCGGGAGGCGGCCATGTGGGAGCTGGAGGAGCGCCACCTGCAGGAAAAGCACCAGCAGCTGAAGCAGCAGCTGAAGGACCAGTACTTCCTACAAAGACACCAACTCCTCAAGAGGCACGAGAAGGTGAGCACAAGGGCTACCCCAAACTAGCTTTTTTGAGAGGATGGGCAACCAGTACAAAAAACTTAGCATTTTTATATTTCCTTTGGGCAGTTATAACAAAATGCTAAAGTTTGAAAAATGCAAGCCCCTACCTTAATGTCACTTCATTGCATAATAATGCTTGCTTCCCTAATAATGCTCTACTGATCGGTCGAGCAGGTAGTTAAAATGGTTAAAACTCATCTTCATGGATCCCTTTTTTTTGTTTTCCTCCTCTGCAGGAGATGGAACAGATGCAGCGCTACAACCAGCGTCTGGTCGAGGAGATGAAGAACAAGCAGAACCAAGAGAGGGTCCGCCTGCCCAAGATCCAGCGCAGCGACGGCAAGACTCGCATGGCCATGTTCAAGAAGAGTCTCCGGATCGCCGCCTCGGCCGTCATCACCCCTGAGCAGGAGCGGGACCGCATTAAGCGGGTGGGATCCCTCTTCTTTACCTCAGCATTGTAACACACCGGATGTGTTTGAAATCATTCACTCCCTAATCACGATACAGTGGTACTCGACTTATCAGTGCCATAACCTACTATGAGCTTGGTCGATATTTTGAGGTTTTGTGTTGACTCGTGTGGTCTTTTTTTCTCACCATGATGTCTCTGCTGCCCCATTGAGCATGCCGGCATGTGCGGTTGGGGAGATAGCGAACAGTTCTTCAAAAAAGAGATAGGCATAGGGACCTTTTTGTTGTTGTTCACTATTTCCAAGATGCATGTGGAATACTTTTAGGGCACTATTTAGGGGCTAATTTATCCCCAGTACAAATTTGAACAGCACTATTAAATATCAAACTCACTATATAGTACACCATATAATGGCTAAGGGAGTATTTTCCCAACACAGCCGCTGCTGCCAGAGGAGTCATCCATCTTGTGTGCACTTCAGTTTGCTTTTCAGGAAGAGAAGCGGCAGAAGAACGAGCGTCTCCACCAGCACCAGAAACACGAGAACCAGATGAGAGATCTTCAGCTGCAGTGTGACTCCAACATCAGAGAGCTGCAGCAGCTACAGGTGACCCTCATGTCTTGTCGTTCCAGCTCAATTCAGGGAAAATTGCAGAGACAGAAGGTTAGGTTAGGGTTTCAAAGTAGGGTTTCAAAACAGGGTAAGGGTTTCAAAGTAGGGTTTAAAAACAGGGTAAGGATTTCAAAGTAAGGTTTCAAAACAGGGTAAGGGTTTCAGAACAAGGTTAGGCTTTCAAAGTAAGGTTTCAAAGTAGGGTTTAAAAACAGGGAAAGGGTTTCAAAGTAGGGTTTCAAAATGGTGTTTAAGAACAGGGTAATGGTTTCAAAGTAGGGTTTCAAAACAGGGAAAGGGTTTCAAAGTAGGGTTTCAAAACAGTTAGGGTTTCAAAATGGGGTTAAACAACAGGATAAGGGTTTCAAAGTAGGGTTTCAAAACAGGGTTAGGGTTTCAAAATGGGGTTTAAGAACAGGGTTAGGGTTTCAAAGTAAGGTTTCAAAATGGGGTTTAAGAACAGGGTAAGGGTTTCAAAGCAGGGTTTCAAAACAGGGAAAGGGTTTCAAAATGGGGTTAAAGAACAGGATAAGGGTTTCAAAGTAGGATTTCAAAACAGGGTTAGGGTTTCAAAATGGGGTTTAAGAACAGGGTAAGGGTTTCAAAACAGGGTTAGGGTGTCAAAGTAGGGTTTAAGAACAAGTTAAGGGTTTCAAAACAGGGTTTAAGAATGCGGTAAGGGTTTCAAACAGGGTAAGGGTTTCAAAGTAGGGTTTCGAAACAGGGTTAGGGTTTCAAAATGGGGTTGAAGAACAGGGAAAGGGTTTCAAAGTAGGGTTTCAAAACAGTTAGGGTTTCAAAATGGGGTTAAACAACAGGATAAGGGTTTCAAAGTAGGGTTTCAAAACAGGGGTTAGGGTTTCAAAATGGGGTTTAAGAACAGGGTTAGGGTTTCAAAGTAAGGTTTCAAAGTAGGGTTTCAAAATGGGGTTTAAGAACAGGGTAAGGGTTTCAAAGCAGGGTTTCAAAACAGGGAAAGGGTTTCAAAATGGGGTTAAAGAACAGGATAAGGGTTTCAAAGTAGGATTTCAAAACAGGGTTAGGGTTTCAAAATGGGGTTTAAGAACAGGGTTAGGGTTTCGATGTAGGGTTTCAAAACAGGGCTAGGGTTTCAAAGTAGGGCTTCTAACATAACGTAACGTGCTTGAGGACGGTACAAAATGAATATTAGTGCTGCTAAAGTCTCAACTGATCGCCACGTCTCCTCCATTTTGTTTCAGAATGAGAAATGTCACCTCCTGATCGAGCACGAGACCCAAAAGCTGAAGGAGTTGGATGAGGAGCACTGTCAGGAGATCAAGGAATGGAGAGAGAAGCTCAGACCCAGGAAGAAGGTTTGTCGTACTCCTACGTTTCGCACCCACCCGTGATAAAGAGAGAGACCATATGAATCATTTTCATAGAAATAACCCTCTCATGCACTTTAAATTCAAATGATTCCTTAACGACTGTTCTCACTCACTCGCTGTCAAGAAATGGGAAACTCTTATTACATCACCTTGAGGTAACGAAGTTAAATAGATGAACTCATGAAAATTAGATGGATGTTACAAGAATTATTTCCCTTCATTCAACTGTTTATTTTCACACACACACTGAACAACAACCACAATTTTTTTCATCTAACTTAAGTATGCTAACATAGTGTGAAATGCCATAGAGCGGCCAACGGAAATTAGCATAGATATGGTAATTCCTTCACAATGTGGTACTCCACTGAAGGATTTGGAGTTTCCTCTATTCTCTTCTTCTTTAATCACCTCACGCTCTTGTCCTGTGCCGCCCCCTGCAGGCGCTGGAGGAGGAGTTCACGCGGAAGCTCCAGGAACAGGAGGTCTTCTTCAGAATGAGCGGCGAGTCGGAATGCCTTAACCCCACAGCTCAGAGCCGCGTGTCCAAGTTTTACCCCATCCCGCACGTGCACAACTCCGGCTTGTAGCCATCCCTCAAAAACGGCTACAGTATTGTGCTTAGTTGGGAGAATGCTGTTTTTTCTTTTGTTTATTTGGGGGTTTTTTGAAAGCATGTTCTGATTTTCAAAGGTCGTACAGGTTACATTCGAGTGCCTCCTTTTCTTTTTCAGTTGCATTTTTTTGTTTATTACAGCCCCCACCCTCTGCCACCAATGAGTGTCTCACTCACCATCACTGAACAATGATTTAATTAAGTGGTTGCACCCTGTGATGACTCCTCCATTCATTTCACCACGCGAGTGCCGACGACTTCCTGGAACCCATATATAGAGTGAACGCTGTCAAATGCATATCAAAGGAATGTAAACTGTTGCTGTCAATGTTGCACTTTTTTTTTTTTTCTGTTACATTAGCTGAAAGAATATGCCGTATGAATCGTTTGGATTTTATCATTGTTTGGATTTTATCATCTGCTTTTATGATTATATGACCACTGTCTGTTGTCTAATCATACATTCCTGCTATACACAGATGCTGTAATTCAGGGGTGGGGAGCCTACACCCCAAAAAATGAAACCAATAACTGCACATAATATATAATTTGTTCATCTTAGTTTTTCATGAATATTAAGGCCCTCGTAGGACTTCATAAGAACTCAAGAAAAAAAAAAGCTGCCAGTGATGACTTTTGTTGAATGAAATGGCTGTAATAACTATCATCATCCGCTGTTCTCAAAATGGCCTAAACTTGATTAATTTATACCTTGTCATTTCAGCACTGCTCGAATTCTCATCATGCTAGTAACAAATGCTGGATTTTTATTTGGGTTTAACACCAAACATACATAGTGATATATTTTTTCAGAATTTTAACCCGCGTTTGTAATGTCTCACCACCTCAATGGAAAAAAAAGTATATATGCAGTTCTATTGTCTGATCAAATGCATTGGAAACGTCAATGGACATATTTGTTGTAAATAAAAAGTATTCATGTTTGTGTTGTTGATTTTCAGTAAAAACAAGCGGCAGCAATTTATAATTTAATCTTTTCCAAAAAAGAAATGTGATGGTATAAAGTCAGTGTTCTCTCATACAAAAATATACAATCTAATCAGTTATTCCTTCAGCTTCGTCTGCAGCCCTAAAGCGGAATATCGCTTCATTTAAATATTAATCTACAAATCTTTCTTCAAGTACAGTAATAATCGGTCCTAAATACAGCAATCAATCAATGGCTGAGTGAATGCTAATTCTACAATGCTAACATAAATATGTTCTATTATGTAATTTTAAATCCTTTTTGGAGAGATCATGGAGGCCTGTGTGGCAAGTGGCTTATAATATAATTTTCATGAAACAGCAATTAACGCATTGACCTCAATACAGTAGAATACTCAAAAAATGAAACGCTTCAGTCTAAAGCTTAATCCTACTATAATAATATTTTCATCCAAAAAAATTAAGCAAATATTAAACATCCACATGAGCAATGGAAAAATGTTTGTCCAAAAAACAAAACACCGGCCAGCAGCAAAGCTAAAGATAAAATCATTACTAAAGTTTTTTTTTTCCTTCCGTTGAGAACAGAGAAGAAGAAAGTGGTAGCCATGCTTCAGCCGCCATCTGCTGGACCTTCCTGCTGCTCCCGCTTGATTACTTTACCTCCTGTAACAACAACACATAATGCTCATCATATATAATACATTGCGTCATACATTTAGGATATAGTAACAATTGGCTTTTTAATGGCAGGAATACAAATATTTGGATCTCTGAAGAACCTGCCCATCCATCAAGCGTGAAAGAGAACCGTAAAAAGTAAATCTTTTTTCTGCCTATTCCTGAAAATGTGACCCAGAGCCATATGGGTTCAACATACGACGCGAGCCAGCCCGCCGAGCCATTCCATAGAGAAGACGGCCAAATGCCTGCTAGAACGTGCACGCTTGCTAGCGAGAGCCCGCTCACTGTTACACGCACACACTAGCAGGTGAGATGACAAGACCCAGCATGCTGAGTAATACGGAATAAAAGATGGCCGAATGCCAGCAGGAATGCGCACACTAGCCAGCGATATCCAGCCCACTGTCACGCAAACACTTGCTGGCGAGATCCAGCCTGCTGTCACACGCACTCGGCAGTGAGATCCGGCCCGCTGTTATACATACAGTTGCTGAAGAGATGACAATAGGCGGCCCGCCAGGCCACTATTACATGCACTCGCCAGCAAGTGTATGCATAGCAGGAGGCTGGATCTCTGACAAGATCCAAGCTCCCTGTTACACATGCACTTGCCGGCAAGAGGACGAAGGCAGCCTGCGAAGCTTCTCTCGTCACTAGGCTCCACAGCGGTTGTCATTGGCCCAGCAGTATATGGGGGCGGGGTGAGGGCTGCCTCACTTGCGTGAGACAGGGCCAACCCTTAAATTGGGTTAATTTCAGCAAGACAAGAAATAGTGTACTATCATGCTTCATCCTTGGGGTATGTTGTTGAAAGCATATGATAGAAATGTTATTAAAACACCTGGGAACAGTTTGAAATTTTGAAAAAATGCATAATACGTCTCCGTTAAAGAAAATGGCTTGCGGAGTCGGACATTTTTTAGTACCCGCGTTCCTCCTCTGTACTCGATGTGGAATTTGGATCGTGTACGTCCCTGGAATTCCTGGTAAACCCGGACGTCCGGCATCACCTGTAAACAAATCAAATTGAAAAATCACTTACAATCCTCAGATGAACTTCCAGAATACAGTGGTAACTTCACATAAGAGTCTCCCAACACGTGTTTTTCAGGTTACGAGCCATTGCTTGGTGAGTTTTTTGAGACCCAAAGGGTTCAATGTTTTTCAATTTAGTGTCATCCATCTGTCTAGGGTACGTGGTTCAAGTTGAGTAGAAATTGGAGAAAAGTTCATTTCTGAAGGACCACTGGAAATGGTCGAAATAACCCCAAAAATGGCCACTTCAAACCAAAATGGCAGACTTCTTGGGTTCTTGAGACTTTTTTTTGTACATCTACACACGAAGGACACACCGACCAAATTTCACGTTGCTAAGTCAAGCTTACTCTGGCCTTGCGGAGCTGTGTTGTTAGAATTTCACTGAAAATGGCCAAAACGACACTAAAATGGCCGCTTATACCAAAATAGCTTCCTGTCTTTTCGGTCACGGCTTCTTTGGGCATTTTTGTAGGTCTACGAATGACAGACACACCTACCAAATTTTACGTTGCTAAGTAAACTGGCTCTGACTTTTTCCAAATTTCATGTTTCTAAGTGAAACTACTTCCTATTGACTGTACCCTTATCTCCCTTGGGTCCCGGGTAGCCTCTGTCTCCTCTTGGTCCGGTGACTCCTGGAGGACCAGGGATGGTCCCGTGAGCTGTGGCAAGAGAAGACGGCTCAGTCAGAAGCTCACGTGAGTTTGACCCCTTCCATGATCCGAGTTCTCACTTCTGAAGAAGTCCATGAGGTCAGCCGTGACGTTGCCATAGGCCGCGATTACCCGGCTGTAACCGGGCGCTCCGGGTGGTCCCGGTGGGCCGGGAGGGCCTTGGACAGCTCTTACATTCGTCCTCCAAGGACCCTCCACCAGGTACTCCTGAAGGAGGCCTTGGTCTGAGTGAGGGGAGAAACACACTGCTGTTTATTTCTGACTTTTAGTAGTCGTAGTTTTGAAAAATGTATACAATACGTTTTTCTCAAGATGTGACATTTCTAGGGAATTACTGGACATCATCATTTGCCTTCGATCTGATTTTGGTGCAAAATATTGTATCGGTGTTTGGCGCACAATTTTTCCTTCGAACGGGTTGAACTCTGCTGAGTCACGACGCTGCTATTACGTCCCGTGTCGTCCACTCACTCTTGATGTAGTCGGAGACTTTCAGGGCCACGCTGCTGTAGTCCAAGGTCTCGCTCAGCTTGCTGACGTCAATCTCGTGCTGCTGGGATACGTGGCGAGAGTCGCTCTGAGAGGAGCTGTGACTCTGGCTGGTGTGTCTTTGGCTGTAACCCGGCTCGCCACGATCTCCCTTGTGGCCCCTCGGCCCCGGAGGGCCTGGGGGTCCAATGAAGGCGCGTCGAACGCTATCGGCTGATGGAAATCGGTGATGTTTGTAAACGTTGTTATTTGCGAAAATGGCAGCTCGTAGTAAAGTCGAGGCTTACTAGTCAGGTAGTCGTGAACTTCAGTACGGATGGTGTCCCGGGGGAAGGTTCCGCTGTAAGAAACGGTACCACCGGAGCTACCGGGTGGTCCTTGAGGGCCTGGAGGTCCGGGAGGGCCTGGAAGACCTCTGAGGCCAGAGCCTGTCAAACACCCAATGTTGGATTTTGAATTGTACAGTATGTCAAGCGTTCCATCATGAGAGACTTTAATTTAGACATACATTATCGTTCGCTATGACGTCTGCTAGCCAGAGGCTGAGTTGCACTGTGGTTGTTTAGGGAGTGTGGCTAGAGTGGGACGAACTTACACTTCCTGTTCCTTACCCAGGGTTTTACAGTGATTATCTCACATTTTTCATAATTTTTTCAGATTTTTCCCACACCACAGAGCAAGCGGTTTTGATCTGCAAAACTGGAATGTTGGGTTGGCGTCTTTACTTACCCTGCAGGTTACGCTGAAGCTCCTCCAAGCTGTACCCGCGACCGCCCGCCCCCAACACAGTGGTTGTGGATACTCCAGGCGGCCCTTGAGGACCGGGGGATCCTGGTTGACCAGGAGTACCAGGAGGACCTGGGGAACCTTGGTGCACAGCAGAACCTATCCATGTACGGAACTCTGGATCTGTGCGGGAAGGAAAACGTGGAGTTACTCATCTGACTGAGAGGGAGGATCAAGTGGATTGTGGAATCTGTTTTACTTCTAACTAGCGCGGAGTAATCGATTGAAACAGTTGAATAGCCCGTGCCGCCCGTGCCGCCTGAGCCGCCAGCTCCTGGAGGCCCAGGGAGCCCTGGTGGTCCGGGTGGTCCTCTCGCGATTCCTCTGTCTGTTGACCAAAAATGAACAGTTGTTTGACTGACATGGCGACACCACGGTTTTGATTCTGGACTCACCGTTCATTATGTTGAAGACATATGTTGCTACCTCCTCGATACTGTAAATGCTAGAAATCCCTCCCGGACCTCCTGGTGGTCCGGGTGGTCCTTGAGGACCCGGTGGGCCTGACAGGTATCTCCTCACCTCTTCTCCTAGAGATTATAGAGAGGTTAAACACTGTAACAGGAAAGGTATTTATGTCATTGACTCGAACGCTGTCTTTCCACCGCACAGTGTTTGTTGTACTTACTCTGCAGCATGGCAATCAGACCACTGACCGTCAGGGCCCCTCCGGGTCCAGGGGGTCCAGGTGGTCCCGGAAGACCCTGAACACCAATGCTGATGCCCGAGCTGGAGCCCGAACCTGCAGGACAACCAAGTCAGACAAACACTCCTCCCCGTGTTAAAAACGAAGAGAAAAAACTTGAGACTCACGCCGCAAGTAGGCTACAATACGAGCGGAGATCTCCTCTATGGAACCCGAGAAGGTTCCGGGTTGTCCTGGAGGTCCAGGTGGACCTGGAGGTCCTGGAACGCCAGACTGTCTGCTTCTACCTGCAACGTGATGATACTTAGTAGTCATACAAATGGTCTTCATAGGCGGTCTTTGAAGTTCAGTGAGGAAATTACTTAGGTAGTCCGTCAAGTACTGGCGCATCTCGATGGATGAAGAGAAGGACCCAGGAGGTCCGGGAGGTCCTTGAGGCCCTGGAGGACCGGGAGTCCCTGCGGTGACTGAGCCTGAAGAAAAAGAGGATGTTGGTGTGACAAAGAGTGCTGTCACTAGGGTTGCAAAGGGGTTAATTTCTTACAGGTTTTGGTAAATTTCCATGGGAAAGATGGGAAATTTGGGTAATAATCAAAATTGGAAACTTTCCATGGGAATTATGAGAATTCCCTGGGAATTGAGGGCAATTTAATGTAAAGGTATCATTTTTGTTCCCTTCACTTGTGCAGGTTTCAGAATGACTCAATCTACCTCGAGAAGATCCGGGAATTCCAGGAGCTCCAGTGTCACCTTAGAAGCAGAAACAACAAACCTTCATTGGACGTTCTGTTTAAAGCTAATCTTCTGAGTCCTTACTAACTTTACCTTTGACTCCCTGTGGTCCTGGCAGTCCAGGATGCCCTGGTGGTCCTGGGGGTCCTTGCACTCTGTGTTCTCCAGTATAGGTGGACACTGTGAAGGGGGGAAAAATAGAATGATGCAATTTTTAGTGATTTTCTGTTTGAAATGTTCCTGAGCTGACCTCTCTCCAAGCTTCCTGGTCTTCCTGGCAAGCCGGGTTGTCCTGGTTCACCTGGAGCACCACAGTGAATTAATAATGTATAAATACACATCCCCCCGCATAGTCCCCATTCATTACTCGTGGATTCACTATCACCCGTGAATAAAAGGTGATTCCTCAATATAATCACTTCTCTAAGAATCACCTTGGTAGCCTCTTGGTCCAGGAGAACCTAAACACAGATGGAAAAATGACTGAGATATAATGGATTGAAAATGCTAAGATCACTCGGTGTGGTCACCTGTGGATCCTTTTTGCCCAGCAGGCCCTGGTGGTCCTGGTGGCCCAGTATAGAAGGTTCCTGAGTGTTGAAATAATTGTATTGTTATCTTGTATGAATTCCTTAAATGCTGCTAATGTGTACAATCCCATTTAGTGATTTCATACCAGAGCTGGATGTAAAACCAGAATCCCCTTTGTCACCTTTAGGTCCTGGTCTTCCGTAACCTAGCCAGACGCAGAGTTGTTTACACAGTCAAGTCAATGTACTACTATGGTTCTCCCATCAGGTGATACATACCTGGCTGACCTGGAGGTCCAGGTGGCCCAGGTGGACCCGGTGGGCCGGCTGGGGATGACACACCACCAGAAGCAAACTGCCCTAAATCATCATTAAAATAAAAAGTTCAAGGAGAAATATGTCCTAATGAAAACCATTTTGGTAAAATTAATAGTGGAAATCATATACATAGCACACATTAGCCTTGGGGAATGGGAATCATATCACTCGTTGCTTGATAAGACACAGAAAATGGATTTTCTGTATAAGGATTTCTTAACTGGAGACTATGAAGACATTTCCTATGGCTTTTTTCACTTTGGCAAAAAAAAATAAAAAAAAAATAAAAAATATATATATATATATATATTTATATATCTTTAAGGAAAAAATATATATATTTCATGCTGTAAAATAATTACATTTTCATAATGAGTGAATATTTTAACAATTTGTTCAATTGACTTAAAATTGATGCCATTTTGGCACCTATTTTTTTTAACACCACAGTCATAATAAATAAATACATAAATAACTTTATTAATTAATTTAAAAGACATGTATTTTTATATTGATGGTAATCAATCTATATTTTTTATTAGGTAACTCATATTTACATTTTCCTGTATATTTATGTCATTATGTCACAAAAAACACCCTCTTCACACACGCACACACACAAAAAAAACTACATTTACTCACAATTTAATTCAATTCAAACTTGAGGAGATTCCATGTCGAACCAGATTTGAATACATATTTTCTATCTCTAATATGTCCTCTGCCCTGACACCACATTTTGCAGACAGCCGTTGTCCTCACCCTTCATTTCCGGTCTGTCTCTCATGCATCCTGCTTAATTAAGGCTCACATAGTGCATTCCTCGAGTTCATATGCAGAAGATAATATTACATCTAGGATAACAGTAGTTTTTTTTTTTTTTTGATAAACAGGAGAATAGTACTCACTCTCAGCTACGCTCGAGCTGAAACTCTCAGACGTCCTCACTGTTGATCCTGATTCTCCTCTGTCACCTTTAGGACCTGCCAAGACCAACAACATGCACCATGTAGATAAAATATATTTGAAAATACTTGTGAAGACGTGTAAGTCTTTACCTGCAGGACCGGATGGGCCAGCGGGACCTGAGAAGATATTTCACCACAAAAGAACATTCAATTTTACCAGAGCGTGTATTCACATGTTGTTATTATGTTATTATCGTGTTATTACAAGGTTGAAATACGGTGTGAGACCTGATACTCCCTGAGGTCCGCGAGGCCCAGGTGGTCCAGGGATATGTACAGTGGCGACACCGGCTGGAAAACGAGAGACAGATAAGAACCCTCACATTGAAAACTACGAATACACTGGTACATGGACTTACGCGTTTAATTTGTTATGTGACCAAGCTAGTAAAGTAACTCTATTTACTTGTAAATGAAATACATTTTCCCATTTAAATTGATTGGAATTAAGTAATGTTAGCCATTTACCACATGGTTAGTTCAGTTCAGTGTGAGCATGTTTTTCATGCTCCTTGTGAGTATTTTCATTTTGTATTTGTGTTTGATTGTTTGTCTCATCAATAAATCATTGTAACTCTGCTTTTTTTCCATTTCACTCAAGTGGTGGAGTATCCGGATGTCACTCATCCTGTAATTACAATTTTGCCTCGGAACACAAAAGCAAAATATCAACCGAGTGACAACTTCTAACTCAAAAAAACTCGTAAGCTGGGACACTCATGGGTATGGTTTAGAATGTGTTCTTAGGCTACTTACCTGCATTGATAATTCTGCCCGCTTCCCCTGTATCACCTGAAACAACACAGACACAATCATTATTTTATTTATTCGGAAAGCCTGCAGATTTTGTGCTGGTTCTTTACCTTTTTGGCCTGATTGACCTGGATTGCCTGGTAGTCCTTCAAGAAGAAGAAAACACCGTTTCACTTCACAGTCTTTTTTTTAAATATTTCAAAGCAACAGTTTTGTAATGGCCAAGAATGTTGTTAAAATTGATACATATAATCAATTCCAATGTTTCAGAGGAGCAGGACAGCACCTGGAGGTCCAGCATCTCCTGGCGGCCCAGCTGGACCTCGAAGTCCAGGGTGGCCAGGACTGCCAAGATCACCTGCGGGCATGTACAGTATATCATTTACGATAAGAAATGTCCTGAAACTTTACTTAAATATAGAAATGTGTCATTGAGGATGAATGAAAGGAAACCGTTGACGGTCTTTCGAATGGCATAACGTAAAGAAACATCACATTCGGCAGGATACAATAAACAAGTAAAGCTGCAAACGGAGAGAAGTGGGCCCTTGCCACGGCATTTTCATGCGGAATCCTTCAAAAAATTGATCATCATGAACTTCAATGCCATGTTCTGGCCACATTAGTGTTGTCTAGGATACTTTCTTCCAATTGGGGCTCATTTGGGTGAATTCCATAGTATGGGTTTGTCAAAGTAAGAGCCCTGGAATTTGCCCAAAATGGCTACTTCAAACAAAAAAGGCTCACTTCCTGTTCAATTTTGGGCATGGCTCCTTGAGACTTTTTTCATGCATCTCCACACAATTTCATGACAACTGGTGAAACTGGTGTCGGGGGGCTAATTTTCTCAAACTTTCCAGAGGGCGCTACTGAGTGAGTTTTGTGGGAGTTGTGTTGCGAACTCCTAAAATCCATACAATTTCACCAGGACACACATGGTTGCAAAAACCGATGACTTTTCAGCCAAGTTAGGGCTCCCAGAAAGGTGATTTAAAAAATGATAAACACAGTGATTCCAGGAGGGCTTAAACCTAATTATGAGCAACTTGGCTAACCAGAAATGCTAACATTTACCTCTTGAGCCTTTTGCCCCATCTTGTCCTGAAGATACAAACACACAAACACTCACGTTAAGCTACTATAGTCGGGAAAAACTGAAACATAATAACATAATAACTCCTCCCTGCTGCCCACTAAAGGAGCATCACTGATAACATTCCACATTGTATTTGTGGTCTTTACATCCAAACAGTGAAAAATACAATCAATGAGTGGTAAAATATCTTGCAGTTGATATTTTTCTATCCATATCAGACAATTTCATTCAAATGTCCTACAGTATTAAACAGTAAAACCCTTTTATATACAGTATGTGGTTAACTGGTGGTCACACTCACCTGTTGATCCCTTTGATCCTTTCTCTCCAGCCGGCCCGGGAAGACCAGGTAAACCACGATCACCTGACCACACAGAAGTGAATTTAAGTTGATTTTACTTTAATACAACTTGTTATTATTTCAATACTTTACGGATTTTACCTTTAAGACCGGGTGACCCTGCTTCTCCGCGGAAACCCTGAGGACCTGGTCGAACAAATTGATCATGTTTAAAAACAAGCAATCCAAAAATGTGTTTGCCAATACTATCGTCCATTATTTTTGGAGCCAGTCAACCCCAGCTATTCACAGGGATAGGGAGTAATTGACGACCACCCAAAAAAGATTTGTAATTGCCTATATTAGAAATGGACAGAAACATTGTCATTTGTGTAAGAGTAGGTGGAAGAGAACCTAGAAAGGTGGAGGTATGCAGTGCAGAGACCAGGAGTGAAGGTGCAGGAGCTCAAGTACTGTATTTGAGATCAACTTTTCAGAGTTTCAATGGGGACTTGGAAGAGAGGCAAAGGAGAGGCTACAGGCAGGATAGAATGGGTGGTGGAAAGTGTCAGGGGTGATCTGTGACCGAAGAGCTCCAGCAAATGTGAAAGGAAAGCTTTACAGTATTTGGTCTGGAGAGGGTAGCAATGACCAGAAGACAGGAGACAGAGCTGGAGGTGGCAGAGGTAAAGATTCTCTTTGGGCGAGACCAGGAATGAGATCATCAGCGGGACAGCACAGGCTGGAAGGTTTGGAAACAAAGCTAGAGAGCCAAGATCGAGATTGTCTGGCCATGTGCAGAGGAAGGATAGTGGATTTAGGGAGCCTGGAAATGTAGCCACCGGTTAGGAGGCAAAGAGGAGATTTATGGACGTGATGAGGAAAGACTTGCAGATAACTGGAGTTAGCGCAGAAGATGCAGAGGATAGGGCGAGATGGAAGAGAATGATTTGCTTTGGCAAAATACAGAATATAGTTAAGCTCAAAGAGAAAGAAGAAGAATCTTGCTTGAACGAATGAGAACAGGAAGACGCTCACCTGGTGCTCCAAGGAGCCCGGAAGCACCTAGAGTGAATAATCAGTGCCGAGTTAAGCTATATACTGTAGATGTGTAACTTAATTACTACTAAAAACTAGTGGAGGTGAGGTCTCACCTTTTTGACCAGGGACTCCAGGTTCCCCAGAATTACCTTCCAGAACAAAAACAATGACATACTGAAGATTGACAGGACTTCCTTGTGATTTTTCTCCCACTCCTACCATACACCGGTAATGCTACTTGGCTCCCTACTACTGTCATATCCTCTCCGTCATGTCCCATCCTCTCCTATTTGCTACTGGTCTTGTCCTTCCACACAGGGTGTAGCACTGCCTTCCCAGTCCACATATACTGTAGACCAAAAAACAACTCCTGGCTCACTACCCCTGTCCTGTCCTGTCTCGCCCCAACTCCTGGCTCACTACCCCTGTCCGGATTTATCACTAGCCTTGTCCTGTTTCGTCCAATCCTATTTGCCACTCATCATGTCCCTTCCTCACAAGTTCTAGAACAGTCCACATATACTGTAGATACAATGTATCTCTTGGCTCACGACTCGTGTCCTATTATGTCCTGTCCAATTTGCTAATTGTCATGTCACTTCCTTACAGGCTGTAGCACTGCATTTCCAGTACATACACACATAAAATTCAACTTCTATGTGTATATGTTTTTGTTCTTTTTTAATATCCATGTCAATACAATTGACAACAGAAGGGGTATTTCAAACTTGAGGCAGACAGATCCACCATACTGCATGAATCAGCAGCCCAACCGGCCAGGGGCAAAACATTTCGTTTTATGTACCTTTTTCACCTTTGGTGCCAAATCCTGCTTCACCTCTGGGTCCAGGAGGGCCTTCTCGCCCCCTCAAACCAGGAGGACCCTCCATTCCATGTTCACCTACAGAGACATGTTGACACTTATTAACCCACCTTAAAACAGTCCAAACAGTGTACTTTTACCACTATCCATACCATGGCTTCCTTTCTGGCCCTTTGGACCCTGAGGACCCTCATGCCCAATGGGACCAGGAGCACCTGAGGTCAAAACGTTTTATATTAACCAACAGACAATATTGTATGTCAAAAAGCATCTCCTTTTTTTCTGATGTGTTTAGCAACCAATGTCTGTCATAACAAATATTATTTGTAACTAAATGATTCTAATATATTCAGGAAAACTGTTCAAAATTGTCACCAAAAAACACATTTAACACTGTTTTGCATTTAAGATAGTAATGTAAGATACACTTTAAAACACTAGGGGGTGCAAGAAACATCATATGTCCCTCAAGGCTGCATTTAAAACTGTGAAGTTGCAAAAATCCCAATTTTGACCATTTTTCGACAGCTTTGATCATTTGTAAAAACAAATAAATTTCACAGAACAACTGTATACAGAGAGGATAGAGTGACATAGCTACACTTTTACTCATCAGAGGTCTGGAATGTATGATTTCACAGTTTTCTGGAACACAGTGTTACGCTCCAAATGCTGTGATGCCATTCAAGTCCTGATTCCTGTCATCCCTTACCTGGAAATCCGGGTTGACCATTGTCACCTGTGATGACAAAAACACACATTTGATTTTTTGTTCCAATACTTTGGCTCATAAGAAAATGTGTCAGTTGTAGCACAAATTGTGTTTTTTTTGTTTGGACAAAAAAATAAAAAAATACACCTATTCGCTGTTTTTGTGATCGTTTTGAAATGCCCTATGATGCCACAAGATGACGCCAAAGCCCTTTTTAGTAGAAAAGTAATCAAGGTACCACTGTCTGTTCGGGCGAAGGTAAGTAATAAAACAAAAGTCACCTTTAGGTCCAGGCAGTCCTCTTTCTCCTTGCATTGCGCCTGTTACAAAAGCTGAAAATAAGATAATATATATATTAATATTATATGTGCTTTATGTCCATGTAAGCATCCATATTCATGTCTTAAGTTACCTTGGAATGCCTGCGACTGCATTTCCCCTCTCACCATGCGCTGGATGGCCATGTGAAGAGCGGCGGCGTCCACGTAACCACCGGTCCCGCTGGTCCAGAAGCCCTGACCGCCATTGTGGCTCACGCTGGAGGTGCCGGTGAAACTGGTGGTGTGGCTAGAAGACGAGCCGCCGCCGATGCTGCCGGCGCCGCCCAAGCTGGTTCCGCTGGTGCCTGCGCCGCCGCTGGAGCCGGTTCCGCTGGCACCAGCGGCAGCACCGCCACTGGCGCCACTGGTGTGGGTACTACCAGTAAGGATGGTAGTACGACCGGAACTGGAGCCGCCACCGAAGCTGGTGCCTGCGCCACCACTTGCACCGGTTCCGCTGGCTCCAGCACCGCCAGCTACGCTGGTTCCACTAGCTCCACCGCCACCTATGCTGGTTCCACTGGTTCCACCGCCACCTATGCTGGTTCCACTGGTTCCACCGCCACCTATGCTGGTTCCACTGGTTCCAGCGCCACCCATACTGGTACCACTGGCTCCAGTGCCTCCACCCATGCTGGTACCACTGGTGTCACCAGCACCTCCAGCTCCAGCTCCAGCACTGACACCCACGCCCCCAGCAGAACTACCGCCCCCAGCACCAGCAGCAACTCCGATTTGCGTTCCAGAACTGGAGTCCGAGCCTCCTCCTCCAAATACGAATATGTCCGTTTTGGACTGGTCCCCACCGTCCACGAAGGTGTTGCCGCCAAGACCTACGAGGCGACTGGTGCGAGCAGAGATGATGGCCGACTCGCTCTCCAGAGTGGCCACGCGATTGTTCAGCTTTCTCACATCCTCGGCTAGAAATGACAACGGGATCCTACGTTTAATTTCGTTGAATAACATTTAGAGTCAATAGAAAATGTTTCTATAGAAGGTAGAGTTAGGCATTCCCAGATGAACATTAAAATATGCCCCCAAGTGGCTACCAACGAACGAACCAGCGAATGACATCAGTGCAATCTGATTGGACGCTTTGTAAGCGCTGTGATCATCCGACGATGATATGACATCATTGGGTTTACATTTTTTTATGTTGTTATTGGACAATAATAATAGAATTGAGCCACTTAACAAGAAATTAATTTTCTCCGAAGCTATTTTAAGATGTATCTTAATCACAATAATTTTCTAGCTTAATATAATCATAACTACTTCTTTATTACGTTATTGGATAAATGTGATTAATTTATCAATTTATTTTTTAAAAAAATCACATGAAATGTGTCACTGCAAACATTCTTAACAGAATGAAGCAACGTAATAATAAATTGCTAATTATTGTAACTAGTTTATTACAATGGTTTTGGACAATAATAATTCAATTCAGTAATTTAACAAGAAAAGCATTTACAATTTGTATAGACATTCTTAAAAAGTTAAATTGCCATTAAATTCAGTTGATTGTTATTTACATTGTAATATGTAGTTTATTACAATGTTATTGGACAATAACCATACCATTCTACCATTTAACAAGAAAACAATTTGCAGTGCGTTTCTATAGATGTTGTCAACTAAATTAATCTACGTTAAAATTAGGTTCCAATTATTTGCATTTTAATATTGTCACTAGTTTATTACAATGGTATTGAACAATAATCATTACTTTCTGTCATTAAGAAAGATGAACCTACATCAAATTCAATGTTGTGATAACTAGTTTAGTACAACGTTATAGGACAAGAATAATTCCATTCTGACATTTAACATGGAAATAAATGGCAATATGTCTCTATAAACATGTTTACGGAGATGAATCTAGATTATAGTTAGGTTCTAGTCATTTGAATTCTAATAACTAGTTTATTACACTGTTATTGAACAATAATAATTTGTGATGGTTTGCAAATTCTGACATGCAACAAATTAATTTGCACTGCATTTTGAAATATAAATGTATAAAAAGAATGATTAGGTACTAGTTATTCAAATCATAATAACTAGTTTATTACAATGTTATTGGACAGTAACAATCGGTGATATTTTGCAAAGGAAGGACCTTACCCAGTGCAATGAGGCCGAAGAGGAGACCGAGCAGGAGCAAGAAGAGGAGCAGGAATGCCAGCAGCCACTTCCACCACGAGCAACAGGCGTCGAAACAGCAACACCAGCCGCAGACGCCACCCTTCTTGCGAAGCTCTGCGGACGGAGGCGACGTTTAATTCAAATCAAAGTGTGACGAGACTGTACATGCAGAAAATACATACGTGCATGTGTGCCTTTGTCTTTCATTAGAACTCCTGAGGATCCATCTGGTGAATGCACACAGCTTTAGTTTCAAGAATGAAAGCCGAGGTATTGTTGCGGTTTTAGACTCACAGTAGGCGTTTCCTGTTCCTGCCTTGAGCTGACCTCCTTCGCCGTAGCTTGTGATGAGCTTCTCCTTCTGGATGGAGTCGCTCGAGAGGGAACCTGAAACATCCAAATACACGTCTGTAGTCGGCGTTCACAGTTTTTCCACTTTAATTTCTGACCATGCGAAGGCAGGCCTCACCTCCTCCTACAGTCCTGGTGAACTGCTTGCCGCTGTCTTTGGCCAAAATGAGCGTTTCCGTGTCCCTGGCGTTGTCCTTGTCTGAATTCACGAACATGTAGTCCTTGTACGCGTCCTCGTTTTGGGATCTCGTGGCTGAAGACCACATAAATGAGAAGGTCAGTAATGTCACTGTGTATTCTCTCCAATGGGGAGCTTCGTATCAGAATTTTTGCCTTGAAAGGATAATAATTTGATCCTTAAACTAAATTGTGTAGTACTTCGACTTTGCGTATTTAAAAAAAATTATTCATAATTAGCACGTAATAACTACTTTAATACAATGTAACTACACAATAATAATATAATTCAGCATTAAGCAGCTTTACTATAAGCTGAATGCTTTGACAGTAGATTTTTCTATCCACCAGGGGGCACTAGAGCAGCTTACTTGAAGAGACTCCGGTGCCAACGACACCACCGCCAACACCAGACACGTTTTTCTGAATTCCATAAGCTGTAAAGAAAAAAAAACACAAACAGGAAAGGTGAACTTTCACAGCAGGTAATATTTCATATATCATATTTTATGTTCATGACATTTAGAAAATTTCGTACTTGTCATGTTGGCATTTGTGCCGCTTGTAGTGATTGCACTGCCAGAAGTGGGCGCCAAATTATTCTGAAAGCCATAAACTGCGGGGGGGAAAAAATTGATCTCATCATTTTTTGTTTTTGTTTTGAGAAAGGTAAGAATTGGTTATTGCTACAATATAGAAAACAAGTTCATAATGAGTAAATTTAAATACAGGCACACTTAACATGTCTTGTATGTAGAAAGGTTTTCTTATATGACTTTTGTTGTAGCGGCACGGTGGCCGACTGGTTAGAGCGTCAGCCTCACAGTTCTGAGGATGCATGTTCTCCCCGTGCCTGCGTGGGTTTTCTCCGGGCACTCCGGTTTCCTCCCACATCCCAAAAACATGCATGAATTGGAGACTCTAAATTGCCCGTAGGCATGACTGTGAGTGCGAATGGTTGTTTGTTCCTATGTGCCCTGCGATTGGCTGGCAACCAGTTCAGGGTGTACCCCGCCTCCTGCCCGATGACAGCTGGGATAGGCTCCAGCACCCCCGCGACCCTAGTGAGGAGAAGCGGCTCAGAAAATGGATGGATGGATGGATGGATGACTTTTGTTGTTTGACTTATTTCAAATTATACATTTGTATGTGCAAATTTACCTCATTTTATGTTATCCATATGATTACCCAATATCCAATATTTTATTTATTTCTTTACATGATACTATAAATTAGCATACTATCAAGGTATCAAATTTAAGGGCATATACTTGGCCCATGACAACTAAAACAACCACAACAACAATCATAATTATTCATGATAATTAAAATGCAGGAAAAAGTATAAAAGTTTAAAAAAACAAAAAAAATCTATATTTTATTAACATATTTCATTTTTATTAGTAGTTCAATCAGTTATTAATTACATTAAAAACTATCCATCCATCCATCCATTTTCCGAGCCGCTTCTCCTCACTAGGGTCGCGTGCGTGCTGGAGCCTATCCCAGCTTTCATCGGGCAGGAGGCGGGGTACACCCTGAACTGGTTGCCAGCCAATCGCAGGGCACATAGGAACAAACAACCATTCGCACTCACAGTCATGCCTACGGGCAATTTAGAGTCTCCAATTCATGCATGTTTTTGGGATGTGGGAGGAAACCGGAGTGCCCGGAGAAAACCCACGCAGGCACGGGGAGAACATGCAAACTCCACACAGGCGGGGCCAGGGATTGAACCCGGGTCCTCAGAACTGTGAGGCTGACGCTCTAACCAGTCGGCCACCGTGCCGCCCACATTAAAAACTATTCAAAAATAATATGCATGATTATTCATTATTTAGTGGTTGATTTATATGCAAAAAGCAATGTATATATTTGCGTATGTTATATATTTGCTTTTTAAATACATATTTTATACTGACTAATAATAAAATTACTCGTCATCAAGACATTTTTTCCACTCCTTTTTGAACATGGAAAGCTACTTTTATTGTCAATTTTTGATGGTTTACTTAAAAAGACAATTTTTTGAAACATTTTCCTATTCAAATAAATCAAAATAAATCAAAGATTTCTTTGTTGATTTGGGGTTGTTGGGTTTACTTATTTTTTTATATCAGTAAATCTATTCAAATACATAACAGTTTGTATTGTATAATTAGCATTAATGTTAAATATATGTATATAAAATATATATAGACAGTATCACATAGAATAGAATGTACTGTATGAAGCTCACCTGACAGGGATGGTGCGCCCAGGCCAACGGGCGTCGCTCCCCCCGACATATTGTTGGCGCCGGCCTGGTACGCGTAACTGCTGCCGGTGCCCGCCGCCACCACGGTGGTCCCGGAGCCGGAGGGCAAAGTGGCGACGGACCACGGGAAGGCCGGAAGCGCGACGTCCGAGTCGTACTGGGTCGACCTCACGCCGGAGTCGTGGATGGCGGATTTCTGACTGATACTGTACTGGGATGACCTCACTCCAGTATCGTACTGACCGGACCTCAAACTACCGCCATACTGGGATGATATGGCACCAGTATCGTACTGGCCTGACCTCAAACTACCATTATACTGGGCGGATACGGCTCCAGTATTCTGCGTCAGGGATCTGACGCCAGTATCGTACTGTCCTGCTTTGGCGCTACCGTTATACTGTCCTGTCCACACCCCTGTATCATACGATAATGATCTCGCACCGGTACCGTACTGGCCAGATCTCACGCCTGTTTCATACGTGACTGACCTCACGCCAATGTCTGACCTCCCCGCGTCACTGTAGTGGCCCGATTTGAGACTGCCTTCATAATGGCTGGTTTTGCCGCCCGTATAGAACTGGCCGGCTGTCAGACCCGTTTCGAGCAAGCCGGACGAGTCTACGGTGCGGAAGCCATCCGATCTGCCACCGGAACCAAATGTCAACACTGTGAAAGAGAGATTTAAGAGAGGTTTAATGTCTCCTCAAAATGATTCAATACATAGCCATTAACAGCTCAACAACTTGCAACAAAAGTGAGTACACCCCTAAGTGAAACTGTCCAAATTGGACTCAAAATGTCAGTATTTTGTGTTTTACAAAAATGAAAGTGGTGTACTCACTTTAGTGAGATACCGGATTAATAAAAAAAAAACATACTGTATTGTTACCTCTCTAAAAAAAAAAGATCTTTATTACCGGTATGTGGCACTGCGCCACATTCACACAATGTCTGTTTACTATTATTCCTTCCACGATTGAAAAACCTCATCATGCCCTCCCAAACTCATCAACATTTGCAAGTGTGTGCATCCTGGTAAGAATTTAATGTATGTATTTTAGACTCCAAAACATTTTTTGTAAATATTTTGTGACATCTTTTCAAGAGACCACACTTGGCTACAATGTAAAATAGTCAGTGTGCAGCTTGTAAAACTGTAAATTTACTGTCCCCTCAAAATAGCTCAACACACAGGCATTATTGTCAAAACCATTGGCAACAAAAGTGAGTACACCCCTTAGTGAAAATGTCCAAATCGGGCCAAAAGTGTCAATAATTTGTGTTTTACAGAATTGCGAGGAGTGTACTCACTTTTGTGTTAGATATTTGTAAATGCGTAATTTATGCAAGTTTGTGATGCATGTTGCTTGTTGTGCATGTGTACCTAATGAAGAGTCCTGTGTGGTTGGACAACACGTCATGCTCATGTTTTTGTACGGCACATCGTCATCATTGTTGTCATTGCACTTGGTTAGCTATACACAAAGTGTACATTTTCATTCAACTAAATCTTAGCCTGAAATGTCAGTGTTCCCCGTGAATTCACTTTCTCAGGAAAGCAGATGTCGTGTGTGTGACTAATGGGAGGGAGACAAAGTGTCTGTGCATGTGCGTGGGAGTGGGTAGGAGGGAAACTTGCGGCGGGGTCAAATACCCGATTGCGAGGCCCGAGAGGTCACAGAGATGGTCTGGGTCTCCACGCTGGCCTTCTTGGGGCCGCTCATGATGGCCGAGGTGCTGGAGGCGCGGGCGGGGCTGGAGCTGCTGGAGCGAACCTTCAGCAGCTTCTTCACGTCGTCGAGCTCCGCCCCTGCACATGTCGAGTAAACACTTAACAACAAATATGTTTTCTAATGTGAAAAATGGCACTCTAATTGCACTTATATTACTATGATGCAGTAATGACATAATTGAATATGAATCATTTTTTGCCACATGAGAACATTGTGCTGCTCCTTCTGGTGTTTGTGCCTTGGCCACATGGGGGCAGTATATTACAGGCGTAGACACACACACAAAGAAGTGTTTCAAAATTAACTCATGAAGCTGCTGTAAAATGTTATTTTTTCCAAATAGTTAACATTTTTACACGATTTTAAGCTCTAATTCAATCGACGTCATCGTCTCAGCGCTCTTTCTTAGGACTCGTGTTTAGAAAAAAATGAAATTTGGCAAAATACCTGCTTAAAAATGGAAAATGCGAGCACAAAACAGAAAAAAGAGATCTTTCGTTTCACCGCGAGGTAACAAACGTGAACTGATGGTGGCCGGATGTTGTGAAGTTCGCTGTCGCCACTTAGCGGTGAATTGTCTGAAGCCATTACCATCGACCATTGCTTTTAAATATATAGTACACCATGAATACATGCCTTGAAAGGCATAGGAAGTCTTGTGGCAATAATATCGTGGGCTTTGAGCGTATATTCCATGCAAGCACTAAAATAAATGTAGCAGCGGCAATTATCTTTTTAGATGAAGTGGATATGATGTGAAAAGGCAAGCATCCGCTTTGCAGTTGTGTCGTCTGAACTGGAAATGTGTTCCATTCCGGCCGAGTTCTGTTTGAGAGCGTGTGAAGCGTTATCCCCCTCAAGTTAAAGAACAGAATGCTCCTTCCTAACAAATAAGAAGCAGCTGCGTGGGTAATTGGACACCCGGCCCATGTGGGGTTAGGTCTGCTAAAACCGCATCGACTGCCTCCTGGGCGTCTGCCTGGGCCGAGAATAGGCGGCGTTCGCGCTGTTACGGTGCATTTCGATTGCGGCGTTTCACCGTGGGGTTCCCAGTGCACGTTTTTCTCTTCAATGCGAAGAAATCCCTCACATTCTGAGCTGAATGCCATGTGCATAATGGAAAATGTCTTTTTTAAATAGTCTCCAGAGTGCAGTGTGAAATTAAACCACCAAGTAAATCTTTAGGTATTTGCCTATTTCTGAACATTCGTTTGTCACCAAGCCATTTTGCACTAAATGACATAATAATCATAATACGTGTCTTCACATTTTTTTATTCTTTTAGGCTTTGTTTCCATCAACTCGGTGAATGCAACGAGAAAGTCTTTTCATTTCCTCAAAAGTTTTATTGTATTGTGGGTGTGAATAAAACCAGTCAATATCTGGTGTGACCACTATATTGTGGATTTCCACCTATGACAGGAGGGTCTGGAATGTATCCATGCGATAAACGGGGTTCACTTTGTGTCCTTTAATGGATGAAATGGCTACCATTATTTACTTCAATACAGCAAGGGGGCGTGATCAGCGAGCAGGAGCATGTGGTCAACAGTGAGTCACTTGCACCACCGCTGATGCCAAATCTGCACCAGAAGCAGCACAGTGCAAACAAAACCCTCAATCAAGCCCGTCTGAAAGCCAGGTTTTACATTGTGCTCAAGGGCCACGTGTTAGCGATTTTGACATAAACACACACGTGAGAAATTCAGGAATGTCTGACGCGGGAAGAGAAATAGCGAGCCCCGACGGGGCCGTAACTCCAAATAAAAATAAAAAAACGTGACTCCAAAGTAGCTTGTAAACGATCCACGAGGTCCCTTCAGCGGGAATAAAGGTGCTTTGTTGCTTTATGATACGTCGCGTAACGAACAAAAGCGAAGCCGACTCACATCTGCCGGCCGTGGGAGAGGCGCTTTGCAGCCGGGCGCGGATCTCGCTCTCTGTGCGGTGAACAAAGAAAATCCAGATTTCAATCAAACGGGAACATTTTGATGTGGAGGCGCTACGGAAAAGGAGTGCGTACCTCGGCTCTCGCTTCTCCCTCTGGTGTTGCCGGAGCCTGGAAAGTCCAAACACAAAATCCAAATGATTAGGCGTATGTTGCTTTTGGTCTTTTTTCCTTAATATTCAGCAGTATTTATTGTGAATACATATGCTTTTGACCCTCACTAATTATATTAGCTTCTATAATAATCTGGATTTAATTGACCAAAACCACCACTGAGACAGCAAAATGATCAAACACAACACTTTAAATTCATGGTGGCCACATCACGATTTTTACCTCCCTTTATACCCGAAGCAGATGACGCTTTAATGTGTTTTTTTTTGTTGTTGCTGTTGTAGGGTGCGACAGTGCGTTGTCTTGCATAAGAATAATTTGACCGCATATTCTTTTTATACCATGGGAGGAAATGGTCAGTTTGAAAATTAGCCTGTGTATTATTGCATTTGTCTGGCGGAAACCTTTACTTAAGGAACGATGTTCCTGAGTCACACACTGATTTTAAAACGGTACCATCATTTTCTTGAAATGTGCGGTGTTTTCATTCCTTCTCATGAATTCTCGTTGTCGTTCTTTTCATCGACAGAAGCTATTTTTGTTCATTTTCTTAAATAGTAGTCCATGCGATTTATGGTGGATAAAGGTTTTGTTCATCAACAGTTATATTAGCTTCTAAAATAATCTGGATTTTATTAAAGAAAAAAAGAGCATGGTCTGATTAACAGTCCAGTAATATTAGTTGCATTCATTTAGTCATTTTCCCCTTAAAATTGATTGGTTAATTCAAATGTATTAATTCATTTTTATTAATTTCTTTCAATTTCATTAATCTCATTAAATAGCGGATTTATTGTAAATAATAACACATATATTAAAATATTACAACAATATTTTTGACACAGGTTTGACATTTTTTATTTAGTTTAATAACTAATTCATTATAATTAACTGAGTTATAAATACTACAATTAACCAATTAAAAAATAGTATTTTATTCTCAAAATAAACCAAAGTATCTTGACTTTTTTCTTTTTTAAACCTCATCTCTGAATGACCATGTGTCCAATTTTCAAAATCCAATGTGGCCCTTGAGCCCAAACGTTTGACCGCCATTTATTTATAATGTTCAAATGTTACTTAAAACGCTGGCTGTGCAGTTTAACATGTTATATTGGCCACAGTTAGACCCTGGAACGGATTACAGCGCAACCTATTCGCTAGGCGCAAAATCATCTATTTGCTGAACCTATCCTCTGTTAGTCGCTAGGAAACTTGCCTATGAGCTGTGTTTGTCCTCTTTCTGAAACACGCTAAGATACCATAAAATGGTGCCAAAGCACTGTCTTATATAAAAGTAGTGCCTTGGTGCCGTCTTGGTACCAAGGAACTATATTGAAGTGAGAGCAGGAGTTTCTATTAAACAGACCAAAGCCCTGTCTTATTGAAAAGTAGTGCTTTGGTGCCATTTTGTTGCCAAGAAACTATGTTGAAGTGAGAGGAGGAGCTTCTTTTAGATAGCCCAAGGCCCAATCTTAGAGAAAAGTAGTGTTTTGGTGCCATGTATAGGCAATTCTAATGCTTTTTGGTCTGAGTCAATTACTGGCAGATTTTCACTATTTCCAACAGGGCTCGGTCGTGTACGTCCATAATTTCCTATTGGAAGAAATTTGTTTCTGAGGTTGACTATCGTGATTAAAAGATTAGAAGCTGTCAGAATCACTTACAATAGATTCCGTAGTCTTTGCGGGAAAATTCCGGGGAGGAATTAGCACTGGAACTCCCTGGAAGAGACACAATAGGGCATCACAAGTATAAACAGTGTCCTTATGTGGCCCCCGTGGCTTCCTTCACCTCCACCACGCCAACTTGGTTTACGACCCACTCACCCTCGTAACCTCCAGAGCGGCTGGACGCTGCGTGCTTCCTGTCCGCGGAGGCGGCCTGCGTTCTCTTTCCGCCGCTGCCCGACGAGCTGACCTTGGTCACCGAGCTGACGACGTAGCTGCTTCCTCCTCCTACTCCGCCGCCGCCGCCGCTGCCGTAGCCCTCGCCATCAGGGTAGCTCCCGGCGCCGTCGCCCACGCCGTTGGCGTCTCCTCCAAGGTAAACCCCCGAGGAGGAGCTGTAGTTACTGCTGCTCACGCCCACTGAAGCTGCGAGGACACGGAGAAGATGTTTTGGTGGGACTGACGAGCGTTCACATTTGTATGGCGATTTTGCAGGCATTACAGAAATAATGATTGTGTTTTCATTTTGTGAATGCTGAGTTACATTTTGGTAAATATTCTATTATATCTTTTCATGGGACCTCACGGGGGGGGGGGGAAATGACAATTTCGAAAATGTAAAGTTGCGTAACAGTGTAAATTTACCGTCCGCTCGAAATAACTCAACACATAGACATTAATGTCTAGACCGCTGGCAACAAAAGCGAGTACACCCCTAAGTGAAAATGTCCAAATTGGGCCCCTGGAGCCATTTTTCCTTCCTGGTGTCATGTGGGGAACAGGTGTGTAAAAGTTGGTGTTATCACTCATAATCACTCTCATACTGGTTACTGTAAGGAGCAACTTAACAAGATTTTAGAAAATTGGATGATGGGTTCTGGAGTTTTTTGTGTTGGGAAAAAAAATTGCCTTTTTTGGAGAACATGTTTGTGTGATATCAAATTATGTGACCCATATGCTATGATATTGTCGTCCTCAAGCGAATGTTTCACAGCTGCAGAAGTTTAACGTCGCATCGGTTCGACGCAACAGTCGGGAAGTGAACTTTTCCCCATTTTCCTCAGACGGGTGCGATCGGAGACTCACAAGAAGTGAAGTAAGTTGTGCTGCTCTTCTGGGTTAAGATGTTCTTCTCCAAGGCTCCTCCTCCTCCAGCGCCGCTGCTGCTGGCCATGATCCTGTGACTCGATCCCCCGGTTCCCTCTAGCAACCAGAAGACACACAAGCAAAACAAGCCAGCGGCCGTTACTCATCGGGCACTTCCCACCAGAGCCGCACGCTTGTAATTACTCCGTCATGCCTTGGCTCCAACGTCAACAATTAAAGCGAGCGCGGCCCGTCAGACGGCGACACTCACTTGGCGGGAGGGATGTCAGTCTGCCGGTGGACGTCAGGGAATCCGTCACAACTGATAGCGCGGCACACCAGGAAAAATGATTAGTTTGTGACTAATCCAGGGAGTCTCTATACAAAGCAATGTGTGTTTACTTTAACATCGGCGCTAATCCCTGCTCGAGCAACTGTCGAACGAGCGGGTGCCTGATGATTATTCCCAGATCCATTAAGAGTGAGTGTACCGGTGACATGCTGGAGTGCAGTTTTAGTACTTTTAATTTGTCACAACCCATTTAAAGTGACTTTTTGCTTTGCTTTGACCCAATGTTTGAGTTTACAGATGCTTTTACACTCCTCCAGTGGCCCCATAAATGGAGTTTTAGCATTAAGTGCACAAAGATTTGACATAAACATTAACATTGTGGTTGCTGTTCAACAGAATTGTTTTTCTACTTTTTGTAACTTTATTTGACAAACAAAAAATAGCTCAGATTCAAAAAAATTATATGTTTTGACTTTTAAATTTTTGTTTCATTTTAAAAAAAAATCGTTTCAGAAGAAAAAAAAAGAGTAGCTTTTTTTTTTCTTCTGAAATGAAAAGAAAAAAAAAAGAGTAGCTTTTTTTTTCTATTTCAGTCACAAATTTTGAAGTTACAGGACATGATGACAGCCCACCCACAGTGTATATAGCTCAACTTTTGCTGAATATTTCTCCATTACCATTGACGGCTCAACCAATTGTCGACCAAGCGGGTGGCTGATGATGATTCCCAAATCCGCTGGAGTGCACTCGCGACATGCTGGAGTGCAGTTTTAGAATATCTTTGAATCAGGCACAAGCCTTTGAAGTTGCCTTTCTGTTTTGCTCTGTTTTGAGTTTTCAAGTTGAGGAAAAGTTTTTTCTACTGGGAAAAAAAAATAATAATTCAGAAGAAAAAAGTTTTGCTTCAATTCAATCTTTGAAAGTTGAATCTAATTGATTCCGATTGATAAACCTGTTGGAGCCTTCAAATCAAATCCATCAAATGGGATGAAACCACACCCACAAACTGTTTATCTTTATTTTACATTATATGTCTTTATTATTTACTCTTAACTATTATTGTGGTTGAAGTTTGTAGTGGTCTAAAAAAATATATTTTGCCCCTCTTGCAAAACTAAATACATTAACCAAAATAACAGAACTCAGTATGACGCAGAGAAACCGCAAAGATAAATATAGAGTTTTAAAATAAAACTATCTTTGTAAAGCAGCATTTACAATACAGCTCTTGTACTGGAGCTCATTAGATTTAAAAAAATCCGAAGCCGACAAATGTTTTTGGTTATGCAGTGGGGAAAAATTGGACAGAATTTTTGTTTTGTTTTGACTTAACTGTACTGCATCTGTCCAATCATGAATACATTTCCCCAAAATATGCAAGGGTGGAATCTAAGCTAGCACTTTTCCTGCACTTTGCTACTAAATATCTATCTATCTATCTAGCTAGCTAGCTAGCTATCTCGCTATCTAGCGAGGTAGCGAGCTAGTTAGCTATCCCGCGAGCTATCTAGTTAGCTACCTATCTGTCCATCTATCAGCCATACAGATCTATCTACTATTCTAGCTGTGTATGGACCCATCTCTGTATCTCGTGTAATGTAAATACAGCGTTATTTTCTTTTGAATTGGTGCGTTCAGTGTGCAATGAGTGTGAAGAGTTTTTACTTCCTGGATGCGATCATTAATAATAACAACGATCATACCAAGGAAAAGCCCGACTCATGTGTAACGTCATCCTGCCTCCCTGTTCTTGACTCCCTCTTCTTCCTCCTCTTGCAGACTTTTATGGACTTCTCCCCTTTTCGACGTCAGGGCAGCAAACTAACGGCGAACATACTTGAGCTGTTTAAGACTTTGGCTCGGTTGCCAGCAAGCCTTCCAGACGCCGACTCCAGTGTCCATTTGTTAACTCCGCTTCAGGTTCGGTTTCTTTGCACCTTTGTAATTTGTTTTTTTTCCCCCCCCCTCCCTTTACCTTTTAAGCACTTTGCGTCTTACTGAGATTAACCAACAAGGGGTGATTATATTTAGAGGTGACACAACAAGAAAAGTATGCTCCGAATTTATGTGTCCACTTGTAGTTTATCACCAGACGGGACTTGACTCCATAAACATGTTGATTATTAAAGCTACTGCTATGTGCAAAGATGGCCAGGAGGGTTTAAATGTGAGACGAGTGGAGCGAAGGTGGGGGACATTTGAAAGGTGAGACTTTAGAGAAGTAGAAGGCATGCGAAAGTGACAGTCTGCAGTGAGACAAAAGCCCCTGAGAAATGGCGACAGTGGTGTGGAAAGTTAACTCTTAACCTGACAGGAGCGGCTTTGGCGTGTTAGTTGGGGGTCTTTTGAATGCAACGTAACATCAGTTGAAAGGTTCAAGTGGCTGCTGGTGAGCGTTTCATAATTGGACATTCAAGTCAAATCAAGTGAAGAGACGGTGGAACCTCTAAAGTGCAATGTTACGGAAGACTTTTTAAGGACAATTGAAACAAAAGAAACATTCAGAGTCCAAAAATCTTGCAAGACTTCATTTCGGAAAGCATTCAACAGATTAACAATGCATCGGCTTTGCTTTTGTCCTGCAAAAATTCAATTCGGCAACTCCTAAATGTTTGCTTTTTCTTTTCTTTTTTTAGCGATACGTTTTGTCATGGTCGTGTTTACATTTGACATTGTTTTTCTTTTTAAGAATGTTAAGAAAATCCGTTCTTTTGGACGCCCTTGCCAGCCGTGACTCACCCTTGCATTGCGCTTCATCAAACAGTAAGTAGTTTTGCTGTATTTTACAGTACAGCCTTGTCCTGCTATATCGCGTTTCATCATTTGCCATATCACCATTTTTTTAAAGCAATCATTTTTTTCATGGGTTTTTACAGTAAACACACTTACTGTAATGCTCCTGCATTATTGAGCCATTTATTGAACACTGCTGTTGTCGGCCACAGCTCACGCCCTGACACTCACGCAGACGTGACGACGTTACATGACACAATACGTACAGTATTAAACTTTCTATATGATTATAGTGTGTTTTAGTAAGTTTAAATGGGTTTAAAGCATGCGGGAGGGATACAAATATTTAATTCGTTTTACTGTATATGGTCTCTCTATATTGTGTATTTTCACCTACTGCTTGTTCTGGAATGTATCCCCGTGATAAACAGGCGTTCACTGTGTCTTTTTCTACTTGTATGACCGTTAGGAATACTTATAATATCGCCTGGCCACACTTTGGAACGGATTATTTCTATTTTCATTATTTCCTATGGGGGGAAAAAGTGTTTATTGAATGCAAACAAATCTGCGCTTGACCAGTTGGGCTTGTCCTCAGAGGTTCCACTGTATCTTATTACACTCTGAAGACTTCAGAAACCTCACCCTGTTCGTTCGCCAAGTCTCCTGAGAAGGCCGCCAGTTTCGTTAGCTCGTCCATCCCATCTTATCTGCCGACAGGACGAAAGCACAACGATGACCGCACTCGCGCTACTGTGTGAGGACGCCGACCGTTGTTACCCATCTAATGCAGTTAAATGGCAATCAGGCAATAAAAACGATGATCGCATGAGGAAGGGGGAGCACAAGAATGTCACAAGATTCACTTGAGTTTCTGCGAGAGAGGAAGGTCACAAGGCCGGGCATGGAATTGATGCTTTAATTGGAAATTTCATGCCGCCGAAAAACAATCACATGGGTAAACAGCAAGTTTTGCTCTTTTTAAAGATATGGAGGAGTCAGTTTCTATCCATTTAGGCACAATAAAGTGAACTATCAGCCTCCAAGGTAAATGATTATACTTTTTTGGTGTCGAAAAAAGGCACTTATCCCTGCTCTAAAAGCCAAATGGCAAGGTTATTCCAGAAGATGGACCAGGGCGGACCACAAGGATCAACTCTAAGCACGTTTTGTGTTTTCCTTGGCTTTTTATGACACTTAATCCAAAAGGTTGGACCACCTTGTAAGGCATCCAACGGGATTTCCAGAATACCTCTTGAGAAGTCAGTTTAGCAAGCATCAAAGGAGTTAACTCTGTGCATGTTTAGCGTTTTCTTTGGCTTTTTAATGACGCCTAATCTAAACAATGATGCCAATTTTCAGTGAAAAAAAACACTTTGAAAGTCATGTCAACTTCCATGACAACAACATGTGAGAAAATCTTCTGAGACCTCAGTTCAGTGCGCAGAGAATGATTACATCCAAGCACATTTTGGCTTTTTTTTGGGGGGGGGGGGACGTTTTTTTTGCCAAATGTGAGTCGTCCTCACGTGAGATTGTCAGCAAATCTTGCAAGACTTCAACAACGATTAAGAGGATTAACTAGGTTTTGCTTTTTCTTTAGCTTCTTTTTATGATACTTTTTCTAAAAGTTGTACATTTCACGGAAAACACATCTCAAACATCATGCAAACTTTGTAGTTCGAACCAGGATCGTCTAGAACAGTGATTCTCAGTTTGGTACGTGTACCACTAGTCCCTCTAGAGGTACGTGAAAGAATCACTGCCTAAGGACAGTTCAGTTGTATTTAACTTTTAACATTTGCAATTAATCTTTAAAAATTGTTTGTTTTAAAACATTTATATAGGTGCAGTTTTTATGTAACTTTTACGTGGAAAACATTTTAATTGAATTATTATTTAAGTACAGTTTTTTTTAAATGTTCTTATATTTGTTCATGTTCAAACTGTGAATAATAATACTGAATATACTTTTTCGGAATAAAACCTATTTCTCGTTTTTTTGAGGAACACTTAGGCCTACTTTGGTACTTCTATATTTTAATATTAGTGATGATGGCGGTACCTGGGGAGCAGAGGGATACTTAGTGTCAATAATTTGAGAACCACTGGTCTTGAAAGTTAAAGTCTGCAAGCATGTATTAAAGCTCGGCCTCCAGGGTAACTGTTTATACCCTTTCAGGGCCAAAAAAAAGGCACATGCCAAGCTGTAAAAGCCAAATGTCAAGGGTATAAAAGCAATATCTTTGAAAGTACAAGCCCTTGTTCCATACAAACACTATTCATCTACATTTTTGTCCATGAACACAACATTAACACGTGTTTAACTCCCTGTGAATAGCTGCTAGAACTCACAAAACAGGTGGCACCAAAGGCTCTGAAGCGGCATTATTGTAAGTGCCTAACAAAGACTTAATAGGCCAGATGCACACTCCACAATCCACTCACCACACCCTAAGGATATTTAATATATCCAACACTTTTCCTATTTCCTCAATCTCCTATAAACACACACTGGTTCTGGGTTTGTTTTTTTCCACCTCCCATGCTGACCAGACGTTTTTTGTTTTTTTTTTAAGAATCCACATCCTAAATTCTTGTAAGTCACCTAGTAGCCTGTGTAACTTCACCTCATAACCTGGAAATATAAATAACGTATGGAAGGTTCCTGTCACAGAAAGTAGTGGAGGAATATATTTAGGAGAGATGCAAATAGCCCAGTAAAGCACTTGTAAAACTACCCAGAGAGCTCATGGTAACAGACTAATTTTAACGTGAGCAAAAAAAGTAGAAAAAAAAGACGACATACAAGAGGATTTTGTGCATTTCCAGCTCAAAGCACAAGCAGAGAAAGTCCTTGAAAACTTCCAGAGTGATCTGATTCTTATTAGCCTGTATTCAGCAAGGAAAAAAAACGCAGTAAAAAAAAAAAAAAGCTTTTAAAAAGTATTTCCAGTGTTTGTGTTCATACCTCCAGCCAACGGAGTCAATCAAGTGCCCCCGTCTGCGTGGAACTCCTTTCGGGGTGGGGGGCAGCGTGCGTGAAGAAGCCCCGGGATGTTCCTGCGGGAAAAAAAAACAAAAAAAAAAAAGTCCTCTCCGCTCCTTGTTGTGACTTTTTTTTTAGTGGCCCAAGTAAAGTCGCAGCCCAGATTTGCGGGCAGAGGTCCCGGCCGCGCCCCTCAGCGCCGCTTGGCAGGCAGGTGTAGCAGTTGGGAGTTCCAAAGTCCCACAGCCGGAGACGACGCGTGAACGCGTCCGTCTGCAAACTTGAAAACAGTGAGTGAAAACTCCTCCTGCGGCTCCATGGCCACAACTGCTCCCCAAATGTTTTTTTGTTTTGTTTTGTTTTTTTGAGGAGGGGGTGGGAACCTTTTTCCCCCCCCCCCCCTATCTTTTATTAGTGTGGAGAACGATTGTGTGCAAAGAGAAAATTCATCCTGTTGCAGCTGGATCACATCTGCTGCACACATTGGACAATAATTGGAATGCAGTTTGCGGTTGCAGCCACTGCTATTACACTGCATTACTGTACTGTACTTTATCACAAACAGTACACACACTGTATTTTGAAGATGACACTTAACCATGTGAAACTTTTTTTTTTTTTTTTTTTTTGCTTGTGAGATAATTACAAGTGATACCCTGTGCTTAGCTCAATATGACCCATGCAAAAAAAAAAAAAAAAAAAAGACATTTATAGTCCACATTTACCAAAAGGAGATATACACTAGATGTAAAAAGTCGACATTACCTTCTTTAAATTCCTTTTTTCCTTCCTTTTGTGTGTGTGTGTGTGTGTGTGTGATGTTAAAAACACAAGGTAAACGATAAATCGTTTCAAAACTTTCCCCACCATTTATGAGATCTATGACATGTACATCTATTGGGGGGCGGGGTCTTTTAGAGTGGGAATGTAAAAAATAAACAACTGAGAGAATGTGGTTGCGCAACTATGCACACCCTCTTATAAAGTTAAAGTGCCTCTGATAAACCCAAAGTCAAGTTCAGAAGCTCTAGTAGGCTTTTACTGACATTATTTTGAAGGGATTTGAAGGTTTTGTGTTCGCACGGCCAACACTGACACTAACACTGTTTGGAAGTGTTCATAATTCCCTCCACCTTGTCCATGGCCCCAGTTCCGGCTGAAGAAAAGCAGAATGTATTTGAGAGATTTCAAGGGTGTGTTTTTTTTATTTTATTTGTAACATTAGGCTTCTGTCTTATATGAAGAAGGGAGATTGCTGTACTAAACAGCCAGTACTTGCCAGAAATTCCTGCAGCTCCTTCAATGTTGTTGTTGGCCTCTTGGTAGCTTCCCTGACCTGTTTTCTTCTCAACTTTTCATCAGTTTTGAAAGGGCCTCCAGATCTTGGTGCCACACTTTCTCCACTTGAAGATGGCAGTCGTCAATGTGTTCCGCAGTATGTTTAATGCCTTGGAAATTCTTTTGCAGCCTTCTCCTGACTTACACCTTTGATCCCTCTGATGATGTGGAAGCTCTCTGCGAACCATGTCTCATGCTAATAGAAAAACGACAGGAAAAGCCTACTAGAACAGCTTAACTTTATTTGAGATTAATCAATCATCTTTTAGAACAGTTTGTCTTTCAACATTTATTTAGGTGCAGTTTTTATTTAACTTTTATGTACAATATATTCCAATTGAATCCTTATTTAAAGTAGTTTTATTTGCCTATATTTGAACTGTGCATAATGTTACAATGGGTTACAATATTATTAAATGTACTTTTTTTTAATGAACACTTGGGCCTACTACGCTGCTGTACTCCAGCGTTGATGATTACGGTGGAAGTTGGAAAGCTAAATATTTTTTGAGGTGGTACTTAGGAGTTTAAGAACCACTGGTCTAATAGATTTGTTAAGCATGTAATGTAAATGTTATACGTGCATTTTGAGTGCACCGAAATACTCAAAAATGTAAAATTTCAACCATAGACAATTATTGGAGAACTTAAAAGGCTGTGCAAGTTAAATGGGCCACAGTTCTCCTGCACACATTTTAAAAAGCTCCTAGCATACAATGACTATGCTTCCAAGTTGATCATCCTTCAAGTAAACAAAGGGTTTATTCTTTTATGGCACTCACTGAATAAAATTAATTTGTTGTAAGGCTTCTGACCATTTACATTTGTGCATCTTTGAGCGAAGAGGCATTCTTTAGCTCTCCAGCGAGGAGCCATTAGAGCCGGTGGGATCTCCGAGGCGCCACGCCCTTGCGGCACTGACCTCCGCCCACCCGCATGACTCACGGCGAGCGTGACTCGGTTCTGCTCCACTGATGGAAAACAAATGGCCCCGAGGACAGCGAGCGGCAGGCGGAGAAGGAGCAAGGGAGGGGGGAAACTCCACTCACATCTATGTGCAAACCTAACGGGAAAGCGAATGGTTTTGGAAAAAATAGAAAAGTAGGATCCCATGACTGTGGAAAAAAAAGTTGAAATTAACGTTTTTTTTTTTTTTTCAGCAGACAGTTTGGATCCAACATGTTTGTGCTCGGCAAAACTGATAAAACACAACGAGGAGATTAACTTTACATAAACATACTTGGGTCCAAAGTTTCAATGCGAGGCAATGATTACTTCATTACTGCAGCCCCTTCGCACTTGGAATCGAATATGTAAACACGATGCACTGTGGGAATACCTTGAATGCATTAACAGGTCGCATTTACCAGCAACAGTTAGGTCCAGAAGTATTTGGACAGTGACGAGAGTTTTTGCAAGATTACTTTTATACACCACCAAGGTTGCTTGGACATCAAATGTTGATTTTCAGTTTTACAAATTCTTATAATTATTATTTGTTTTACTTTTCAAGAGGGGATGTAAAATAAACAGCCAAGTTAATGTGGTTGCACAGGTGAGCGCAACTTCTTATAACTTGGATGTGATTGTGTTCAGAATGAACCATGCACATTCAAACTCATGTTAAATGGGAGTACACTTCTAAATTAAATAACCCTAACCTAACCCCAAATAAAGTTCCAATGTTCTAGTTGGCTTTCTCTCTAGCAAAAGCCTGAAGGTTTTGTGCTAACACTGACTGAGTATTTAGAACTGTTCAGAATTCCTTCCATCTTATCTAATGACGAAGTTGCATCTGAAGAAAAACAACATGGTGTTCTTTAGTGATGAGCAGTGTTTTGTTAGCACCAAACATACCTTTTGGAATTCGGGTCAAAATGTTCAACCTTGGTTTCGTCGGACCATAATAAAATCTCCCAATCACATGTGGGGAAAGGTGTTTAAATCACAAACAAAAAAACAAACCAAAAAAAAGGCATTCGAACAGGGGTACATGCACACTAACTTAGCTCCTGCGGCGATGCATCAAGGGGGGGGATTAAGTTGTCAGAGATGGAAGGCTGCACATGGATGTCTGGGGGGGCTGCAGTGGGTTGCTCACAGCTGTGGTGAGAAAAAAAACCAAGATTTTAAATCTACATACATTTTTTTAAAAATTAAAAATTACAAAAAAAAAAGATATACACAAAATAACTTAAAATATTTTGGAAAAGTACTCAAAGTTTTAGAAAATGGTAATAATAATAATTTGGGGCTTCACTGGTTTGATCTCATCAGGGGAAACTACAGAATTTTTAAAAACTGTTGTTTTTAAAAATGTAAGATTTTCAAATTTTGAATTATATTTTTCAACGAAATCTATATGAAAGGTCAAGCCAGCAAAGCTGGCCGTGCACTCACCGCTCCAATTTATGCATGACAATTATGCTAGTCTTCATTGTGTTCATTAAGGAACGGGAATCACTCCAGCAACTAGTCCAAACCGGCAAGTGACCCACACACGGAGCTACTGCAGACAGCATCACTCACTCTTCACCACGCTTTATAATTAGAACTGATCCCATCACTCATAACTGTGGCTTATTTTCGCACGTATGCACTCTTGTAACAGAGCCTGGTGAAAAACGCCTGCGATGTCACTGGAAACAACATCAAATATTGTCAGAGACTATTTTGCTGTTGTTGTTGTTCCAGGGCATCTTGTTTCACACTTTGCAGGGAAATGAAAGCGGTAAATCACCCAGCGAGACGAAAACAAGCGCTTCTCTGTGCATGGCCAAGGCCGTGCCCTTCGCTGGATTGTAACTGAATCTCAAGGTCACGCTCAATCACATGAGAGAATATTGAAAATATTGTAAAACTGACAAATGGTCTAACCGATAACATAGCAAAGTTTGAAAAAGTGTGGCTTGGATGCCCATGAAGACGTGATATAAAACTATATTTATGAGTGCCTGTGAAACACACACACACACACCTGTGTTGGATGAAGAGCTGGCACCCTCACTCACATCTCACATGGACTCTAGATTCTTGATAGGCACACCTTTGGCTGAAAAACTTCAAACCAGTGTCAGAAAGTGAAAGTCGAAATGTTGACTCAGTCGCGCGAATGAGCTACAAAGCTTAATCGTGGAGTACGTGAACGTGCACAAGTGTCTGCAGGCGTGATGAGGGTACAGAAAGAAATGCAGGAGGCTGGTGAAGGAACTCTTGGAATGGAGGTGAATCACCTGATGGGAAGTGTTGAATCACTTCATGACTCCCGCTTCCAAACTATTAGGCTAACTCAGAAATGGTCTGACAACACTGGGCCTATAATATGAACTGAGATTAACTTCATATTTACTTTACATTTTGACGTGTGAAACGTAACATGATTGATGGAAATATATCACAGACTCGATGTAAAACAACGGGAAACGCCAACTAACTGCAACTATATGTTTAAAATCAAGATTTAGTGGTTTTTGAGCGAGAAAAATCAATACCTACAATTCCCATGAGCCTCCCCGGGTGTGCGTCATCACATTTCCACCAATCACAGATTTTGGAGGGCTTATGAACTACAAAACACGGAAATGCAGAAAACTTCGTTTATCCTCCAATATGTAGAACAGCAGCAACAAAAACTCTTCGCAGTACTTCCACGACTTTTCGCTTTTCGTTCTTTTATTTTCTCTCTCTCTCTCTCTCTTCTCAGACTCATCAACGTTGCTTTCGAATCGTTTTGCGTAGACTGCTAGCGAAGAGCTGTCGTTTGCTTCATGGAAGTGACGCCGAAGAACGACACTTCGAAATCGGCGTACCGTTCACCGTCCAGTCCGTGGGAGTCCAGAAATGAGACGGTAAATTCAATGGCGTGAACGCATTCTTGTGTGCTGTTTTTCTCCCCCCCCCCCCTTTTCCAAAATAAAGTGATCAACTCATCCAAAATGCTCACAGATAGCCCGTTTTTAATCCTGTTATATCTATGTATTGTGAACATTTTGGAATATTAATGTTTATCATGAACTAAAAGCGTGTATCTGGGAATATTCTCCTACTTCCTGAGTTCGGTAAAATCTTTAAAATCATCCTTGTGGATTATTTTCCAAGTAAATCATCTCAACGCTTTCACCGATTAGAAAATAATTCAGCATTTATTATAATTTACCATTCGACCGCTTTAATACTCAGATCTGATGAAAAGTGTCACTTTCCATCTCTAATGCAGCCTCCTCGACCGACACTGACAGCAGTGCGACTGCAACTGGCAAGCGTCTGGCTCTTGCTGCCGTTGTTGTTTACGCACAATGGATGGATGGATGTTTTCCTTTCACCTCCTCTTCCCCACTCCACTGGGATAGCGCCCATTCATTTTTCATATAACATGCCAACAAGTTTGTCTTGATACCCTGTTCCTGAATCAAGTCTGCATGTGCACAGTAAAAAGATGGAATAGTCCATTGCGTGAGAAGACGGGGGGGGCCTAACTGGAAACAATCAAGAGTAGTTTAGGAATTTTGATGTATTTTTAAGCATGGAAATTGAGACTAAAACAATAACTGGTTCAAAGATCAAATAATAAATTAGTATGAGATATTTGGGGAGCCCTGGAAATCTGTATCATAACTACATTGCATCATACTGAAAGATTTTTCTTTCATTTTGGAAAAGTATAATGCATTAAATCAAAAAGGATACACCACATCTACAATGATAAACATTAAAAAAAAAAATTAAATGGCTCTCTAATTATATGTGTAACGAATGTCAACATAGAAATGGGAGCGTTAGCTTGGTCTTGTTGACCGCACACTTTGCCTTCTGATCTCCACAGCCGCACCAGAAGCTGAGCGCCTCCCTGAAGGCGCGTCTGAAGAGAACGCGGCGTGCCTTCACCTCGCCCTTCCCCGTGGCCAAGCGCCTCTGCGTGGACGTGGAGGACGGCCAACCAGTTCCGTTAGATTCCCGGACAACGTATGATGATAATAAAAACCCTCCGCTTATCAGCCCGTCTGCTGACGTCAACGTTCAGGAAGCCAGACCTGGGAGTGAAATGTTTTCCGGGATGATTCCTGGACCGGCGCACACTCACGCCGAAAACCTTGCGCAACGACGGGAGCGGCTCGGCAGGCAGGTGAAGGACAAGACGGAGACGTTACGTCGACTGAGGATGGTTAAGATGTACAGGTGCAAGGTGGGTCACCCGACGTGGTGAGAAGACGGCGGGATTTGGCATGATCAGTTCTAAAAAAAAAAAATAAATAAAAAATTCTCCTCGTCTTTCTCTCCAGAATGACCTGACGCAGCTTCAAACCTTGATCGACAAGTGGCGGAGCTGCGCTCAGAACGCGTTGTACGAGCTCCAGTCGGACGTCCCTGTGGAGGGACGCAAGGCCAGCCTGTCTGAACTCATCGATCTCTTCGGTCTCGATGAGAAAATCTTGCACTTTGACCGCACAGAGGACGACTTTGCTTCCTGAATGTGCTTTCAAACATATACAGGTGCATCTCAATGAATTAGATCGCAGAAAACTTATTTCCCCTAGTTAAATTTTAAAAAGTGAAACCCATATGTAGATTCACTACACAGAGTGAAAAGTTTCCAAATTTTTAAAAATAATTTTGGATGAATATAGTTAGTTAACAAAGACCTCATTTACCCTCAAGAAATTAGACTACTACATCAACAATCAACATGATTATCATTATAGAAATAAGGTAGGATTTGGACTAAAAGGTTTTCTTTCTTACCTATTCAATTAATCTATATGAGGCATGAGTTTCACTTTTTGAATAAATAAACTTTTCTACCATAGTTTAGTAAGCCATCCAATGGAACCTCTAAGGCCGAACACAAGAATTTGGAATTTAAAAAAAATGTTTTCCCATTGGAAAATAATGCAAATCTAAGTGATCTCTTTCAGGGTCAAACGGTAACTGTACAGGAGGTCCTTTTTCACAATAGGCAGTAGCGCTCTGTTTATACACAAATTAACAAGTGACTGTGCATGAGGTGACTACGTAGTTAGGACTAGTCCTTTTGAAATAAGTTTTGCCAAAGAAGCAAGTTAATATCTTTTGATGTTCGCTTAACTTTCACCCCCCCAAAATGTTGCTCAAATTCCAAATCGTTCGACCTGAGGGGTTGCACTGCACAGTCCCATTCCAAATAATACTACAGAGAATATGTTGGAGTTCTTTATTAGTTGCCGCTATGTTATTGTCACACACATCTTGATTTGTAGTTGTATTTATTTAAGTGTAAATAAAACCTGGTTGTCTGCGGAAGGCTCAGTCGTATTTGATCTGCACCAGCGAAGGAACGTTCCTCATCCTCAAACGCTGCGCCTCGGCGCTGAGAAACGCCAGCTTCTCCATCTGGAACCTGGCGGTGTCCTTCAGACGCTGCACTAGCAGGACCTCCTGGTAGCGCTGCTCGGTGTTCACCGCCTCGTTTTCCTCCGTAGCTATAAAACGCCAGGATGCGGTTAAGGAAAAAGTCTGAAACGCGTGAAACTAACTCAGTTACCTGAGGCTTCGTAGATGTGTCTCATCTGAGACACGGTCACGTGCATGTCCTGGACCTGCTTGTCCAAAGCAACGTTCTTCTGTTCCTTCATGGCCGCCTGAGCTTGGAGGTTTCTGATTTTTTGTTTGCGATACTTCATGTCCTTTTGATAAGTCTTTAAAACGAAGAAGGAAAATAAGCATAATAGAACTGGAGGGTCTCGAAGATGTTTTAAAGGCCTTGATTTTTATTTATTTTTTCCCCCTCATCATGCGACAAGATGGAGGAGTCCCTGACAAAAAGCTACATGGATGGATGACAACGCGGTGTGGGCTGTGTTGTTGTTGTTTTGTTTTCAAGGAAAATTGGAAGCTGCAGTCAGAAATAAAAAAATGAATACTATGTAATCAGTGTAAATAATTGTAAATTCTAAATGTTATCTGCGGTATTGCTTTCATGACATCATTGGTTTTGAATAGGTTTGGTCTTCTTTGTACAGCAATCTACATGTAGTACATCAATGTGATTGATGTAAATGTTTCAGGAAAAGCAACCATGGGGCGAAGGAACGTCATGTAACAGGTTTCACGTATGAGAGATGGCCTTTTGTTACCTTGAGCTGCATGGCCTGAGTCTCCTTCATAGATATCGCCTGCTTGCACACGCGACTGTCGCTGTCTGTCTTGAGATACTGAAAACAAAACAAAAAAAACCCAAAAGTGTACAGAGAGTTGGTTAAAAGTGCCGTTGCCATGTTGGTGTAAAAACAATAGCGCAATAAACATTACGACCGCACTTTATGGATTTGTTTGTGTTCAAACGTTTGAATTGTCAACGTTCCAGAGGCTTGAACAATGAGAGGAAGCAGCGCTGCTCGCCACGGGAGAACCATCTGAATGCTTTGCCAAAGTAAACGGGCACTGGGGCCTGGAGAGTAGATTCTCATGCGCAGCCATTGCCATGTTAAAAATAAGCCGAAGATGGGTGAGTCATCAGGTCTTTATGGATTCTGTTTATTCTCCAAGCTACTGACACCCTGTTGCCTGGACATGTCTTAAGGGCGTTTGAATGTGTGGGAGTATCTCCCTTTTAGGTCGTGTGTTTAAATGGCAATAAGGAAGAGGGGCTTTCACCTTGAGAGGTTGCGATGATAAAAGATCTCAGGTAATTTTTCTGCTTGTAAATCATTTGATGGCTGCCGAAGAGCGCTTTATAATTAGCTGGCGTTTCTGCAAACTGGATTAAAAAGAAAAGAAACCGTATAAACAAGGTGTTGGGATACTTATGGCCATTAACACATTCACTGCCATTGACGGCTTTAGAAGTCAAATATTCATGTTAACTGGGAAGGCTGGCAGTGAATGAGTTAAGTACATGATTCAGGGGGCAATGAGGGGGTCTAACACGGCTTTGATTGATTAAATAAAGGGTTTGAGATAAAGTTCTTCCATAAAATTATCCAAGCATACATTGCTGGACCTTGATTTGTGCACCGCTAAGATGCGCTAAAATGAAGAACTAAGAACCAGGAGACAACTAAGGGGTCTAACCCAAGTGTATTTAATATTATTTTTAGCCACTGTAACGTGATTCACAGTTTCAACATCAACACTGCGTGCTAAAATATAGGAAGATAAAACACAAAAATAATTGAACTCTAATATATTGCACACGTTAATTCAAAATTGCAACCAAAATAAATATTTCAAGATGAACAGTATTCTAGTGCTCCAGCACGCCCGCGAGCCCAGTGAGGAGAAGCGGCTCAGAAAATGGATGGATGGATGGACAACTGAACACTACTTAACAATTGTACTGTACTAGTTTAAAAAAAAAACACTAACATTATGCGCAGTTTTACACTCGCTGGTGAGATGATGAGAGTCAGCCCGCCGAGCGATGCGCAAGACGGACCAAAAGAATTCACCTCCTATCATTTTAACTGATGATTTGATTTAATTGCTGTTTCTCATTTTTATTGTACTGCGTTTTCTTTGTTATTATGTTTGTACGGTGTTGTTGAGTGTCCGGTAAGGTGGCAATAAATTCTACATTAAAAACAAAAACAAAAAAAGAAGACTTATTACGCTTTGTCAAGGCTAAAAGAGACGATGCAAGCACCTCTTTGTGATCCTCTGTGAGACGCAGCTTCTGGATGTCCCGTTCTTTGTTCTTGAGATCCTCTATCTGCATCCTCCTCATGGTGTTGTCCCATTCCACCTGGATGATGCCCTTACGGAAGTCTTTGGTCTGCACCATCATGGCTATCTTCTGCTCGCCGAGGGTCTGATTGGGGGGAAAAAAACAGCAAAGGTGACACACCGGTGGACTTCTGCGAGGCGAATGCGAGTCCTCCACTGACCCGAATGGTGTGGTTGAGTTCTTCCACCTTGCCCCGGTGGAGAAGAATCGACTCGCTGTAGTCAGGGATGAGATCCATGTTGGTCACCTCCACCTGGCCCTGTTTGAGAAGGAACTGGACCGTGATGTCCGTCAGGAAGTTCTTCTTCTCCTCACGCAGGCTGGAAGGGGTCAACACAGAAACAGAGAAGGATGTTCACATCAGTACATACAACTGCACAAGCTAATGAGACTGATATACAGAACTTTGCCTTATAAAGATATTCATGCTCACAGTCAGAGAGAATCGATGTGTTTGTAGTTTTGGTTCCGATTGACAGCAGTGAATAAATGTCACGATTGACTTCCGTTTTTCCATTTCGTTTCAGGTACCGCCGGGGCAAGCGGTTTTTCTGTCTCTGACTACTTTGAAAAGCTTTACGCTTGTCACACAAGTTATCCTATCAATAGCAAGTTTCTGGAAACAGGATATGTTTTTGGGAAACATCGCAGCGGAAGGCCTAGCTACCACCAGGGATGAAATCACCAAACTTCTAGAGCAGGCATTCACGCAAAGCCAGGAAAAGTCTTGATCTCGTGGGCTGCACTAGAACTCGGCATCAAAACTTTATCCATACCAGTTTCACGGTGTTGAGCATCACAATCTTCCGCTTGAAGCCTTTGGACAACCTGAAGTCTGTACATTATTTGCTATGTTCCCGTGCAGCCCAATGTCAATTAGCGAGCCATGAGTGAGACAATGACATACTGAAAGCCTAAGCTTTCAGGTGCTAATGGCCTTATGTCTGAAAGCGAAATGTAAAAAAGGATGTTTATAAAGACTTTTAAGACATCCTGTACATTAGTTTGTCATTTTTAGTCATAGTTTAGCGACATGAGCATCTCAGTATCTCTACCACTGAAGAAGTGAACTGACTTGCAGCAACTTGAATGACATACTATACACTTCAACTACTGTATATTAGAACTACCAACTAACCTTTTGTCTGTATTGACTCTTTGCAGTTTGTTTACACTCCAGAGACCCAACCATTTGTATAGCAGCCATTCAAAAAAAGTCAGTTTTCCATCAAATGAATGAATGAAGCGTCACCCACTTTTCAAGTTCTGCTGCGAGATATTCAATTTCCTGCTCGCCGGTCTCGTCCTCTTCTCGCTTCTTGAGCAGGCTCGCTTGCATCTCAGCCAGAGTGGCGGCCGTGGCTTTGATCTGCAAGAAAAGTGCATTAGTTGTATTTTTTCAATTAATGACTACTTAGACTGTTGACTATGTTTGTGGTTGGCGGTATAGTTCCTCCTTGATTAAATCGGAGGACGACAAAGTCAGACAAGACCATCTTCCTGGTATACAGCGGATAGCGCAGTTGCCAAAGTGTGGTGTGATAGAAACACTGAATTAATTGTTCAAACTGTGCATAATGTCACAGTGGTTTGGTTTAAACTTTTTTTTTTTTTTTTTTCTAAATTCAGTACAGTACATTTGTTCAGTTGTATTTAACTTTAAAGTACAATACATCTGCATTTAATCTTGTAGAAGTGTTTGTTGTCAAACATTAATTCATGGACATTTTTAGTTCAAACTAGCGTGTGTAACATTTGCAAAAAAAAAAAAAAAATGTTTTCACTAAAGCCACTTTTAGAGGAGATGTTACAATGCTGATTAAGCTTAGAAGCTCATCAAACGTCTTGCTGTATTTTTAAATATTTGAACTTTTACATTTTGTGTCGACCAGCGACATTCCCGCGCTGGTCCACTGGGTGGCGCACCGAAAACGCCAAAGCGGAAGTGTCGCATTTTACCTAGCAAAGTGTGGAGTGTAGTCCCTCGTCTCCCGTTTGTGAAAAAGCTCACTATTTAGCGATTTTTTTACTTTGTCTAGCAGAAAATAATCATACAACAACTACTGTGTAAATTAGAACAATTGCCGCGAACCAACAAAACGCGTCTTTCCGAGGATCCCTTAGCTGTCCAACAAGGTGCCTGACGAAAAATACACGCAACCGAACGATGTATGCACAAACGCAGCAATAATAATCACTCCATCTGCATTATACTGCCTGGGATATTTCAGTCCGATATCTTCATCACAAACGCAGACAGGCGTCGATGTGCAAAGAAAACAATAACTGCCGTGAGCGACAGAAGTTACGCACACAAGCTTTACCTTATATATATATATATATATACAATCATTTTAATTGAATCTGTATGTAAGTACAGTTTTTCCTTTTCCTAATGTTCGAACTGCATAAGGTTACAGTGGCTTACAATAACACTAAATATACCTTTTAGGAATAAAACCTCTGTCGGGTTTGGAACACTTGGGCCTAGTGTGCTACTGTATTTTAATAATGGTCCTTATGGTGGTATTTGGAGAGTTAAGTATTTTTTTTGAGGTGGTACTATAGGTTAAAAAAGCTTGAGAACCACTGAGCGAGAGCATAGTCCAGGTTCAGGGAAGACAATTGGGCGTGACTTATAAAAGAGAAGCTCAGACAGGTATTCTTTGAACAACTGCTGCTTTTGCAGGAATAGGAAATCGTCTTTAAGCTCATCCAGGTCTCCCAGGTATCATTTAAGTAATTTGAATTCTAACAAAAAGCCCGTGCACCCATGCATTACCTTATGCTCAGTGTCTATTTTTGTTCTGCGGATTTGACAAAACCTCTCCCACAAGGGCAGGGTCAAGCCCTCCGGCATATTCCTCTGAGCGTCCAACTCCTCCATGGCATTCTTCTTTTGACCTCTTAGCAGTAAGAAAAGAAAAACATTTACACACACACACAAACCAGCACAACTGCAGGTACTCCCAAATGAAACGGTAATAATGACCAACCTAGGTCTCCGCTTGAACAGTTTATACAGCTGATCAACATGGGCTTTGTGCACACTCATGAACTCCTTCCGGAAGTCTTTATCCTGAGCCTTGAGCGGCACAAGACATAGTGTGAATAGACACAGACTGGCAAGAGGATGTCCGTACGCCACCAGCAGACTCACCTTGTCGTCTGCCACAATGTTGTTGTAGCTCTCCTGGAATGATTCCACTTCTTTTTCAAACTTCTGCAAGTCTTCGCCCACTTTTTTCTGTCAATTGAGTGGGGCGATGAAGGTGAGCGCGTACGGGAAATGGTCAAAATGGGAGTGATGGAAACAAGAAAAGAAAAGGAGAGAATCAAGTACTAGTGAAATTAAACAAATTAGTTGATTTTTTTTTTCTCACCCTCTGCGCAGACATTTCCTTAAGTTTTTGCGCCAGCTCTAGTTCTTCATTCCTCATCACCTCTTCCATGAGCACGGAGTAATTAAGAGTTTTAATCTTCAGTTCTTCCTGGAAAATACAAACATTCTTTTCAATTTCACGACATTTTTTTTTTCATGGCACTGTAATGACAGGATTTTTATAATGTGCTGAAGTGTCGTTTAAGGGAGAAAAAATAATAATAATTGTCAAATATACAAATATGCCATTAAATAAACTCAAAATATGAAATACATTTTAAAAAGTGATCCAAAATAATGAGATGCAGTTTCTTAAGCTTAAATGCTGTGGAATTAACGTAGAATGTGGGATTGAATCGGTCAAGAAATGTAGAAGAAGAAGGAATCATGTAAAATATGTCTTGATTTAGGCATTTTATTTTGAAAATTGGTACATTTGGAGAATTGTAATAGTTCCCAAGATGTCCTGAATGAGCGGAATAGTTTGAAGTTGGAATGGTTTGAATCGGTCAAGAAATTTAGAAGGAGGAGTCAAATGTGTGAAAATCTATACTTTGGGAATTTTCTGTAGAAAATTTGAGAATTTTGGGAAGATGAACAGTTTAAAGTTGCAATACATTGAATCGGTCAAGATACGCCAAGTTGGAGGCAAATATGTAAGAAGCTCTCAATTTGTTAATTAATTTTGATGTACAATAACACTTCAACATTCATATAAATATATAAATGAGCGTGAAATGAACAAAAATGGCATTGGATACGGAACAATTCAATTGAATAAGTACATGCAATTCAATAACAAACAAAAAATCCTTTGAAATCATTAAGATTCAATCAACAATAAAAATGCCATTCAAAAAATGTTTAAAAAGTCATGAAATATAGAAATCATTCAAGAAAGAATATATTTTACATTTTAATTCATTCCTATTTGAATGATTTATTTCCTGCCTTCATAATCTCCCATGTTGTATTAGCACAAGCATCAATGCCCAGGGTTGAAACGTTTTCCCCTTATAGCAGCTTTCAAACATTCCAAAAAAAAAATTTTAAATCCACAATGAGCATTATGGCTTTAGTTTGGTGGGCGTGTGTGTGCGCGCGCTATTCACCTGACATATGGCCATGTCGGACTTAATTTTCCTCTCAAAGAGCTTTTTCAAACCTTCATCAAAACGCTCGGTGGCCTCTTTGGTGATTTTCTGAAGGCCTTTGATTTCATTTTCCAGCGACTAGAAATGGGAGAACGCGTCAATAAATATTCGTCAAAATGTCACAGCAAGTACAGTGGCGGAATACCTTTCTGTACTTCTCCTTCTCCGTGTTCAACTCTTTGACTTTGTTTTCGTATTCTTTAAACTGCTTTTTCTCCTCTTCGGTCCACTCTTTGTCAGGTTTGGCCACAATGAACTCGGGCTGGGCTACTTCCTGTGGAGTACATTCAATAGTCACTTCCTGTCCTTTCTTTTTGGGCCCATTTGTTCCATCCAACCGAGCTCGTGGAGCCGTAATGAGTGCGACCAGACCTACCGTTTTCAAGACACTGTCTTTTTTCACTTCCAGAACGCCGTCCATCATGTCATCAAGAGCCCTTTCTCGGACATCGTCGCTCTGAAATAGCCAACTGATTTACATGAATGCTGTTGTGAATCCGAAACATACACATATACATATATACAGTATATATATCAGCTGTGATTTATCAACCAACCAGACACTCCTCAACTGACTTCTTTCTTTTCCATTTTGCCACAATCCCGTTCAAGTTCTTGTTCTTTTGATGTGTAATTTACTGCTGCGAGCAGTTTGCATGCAAATGTACACAAGCTCACAGGTTGGTCCAGTCTCCAAGCCAGGAAGAATTTGGACGGAACCACAAACAGGAGTTTAAAAAGACAAAGCCACATTTGTTTTGGCAACGTACCTTGGCAGCCAAGTGCTTTTGCTCCTCTAGCCGCTTCCTTTCCTCTTCCTTCTCCTGTTCTGGAGTGAGGTACTTTTCGGCCTTAATCTAATAAGTCACAAGAAGAGCTTCGTACCTATGATTTCCCTTTTACTGATAGAAAAGTGATATATTATGTGGATGAAATTATATGTGCGATTGTGTGTGTGTGTGTGGGGGGGGGGGGGGGTCACCTCGGAGTCGTCCACGACGAACACCCTCTCGGGCACCTCCCTGTCGTTCAGGGCGGGCACCCACAGCTCCTCGTTGACCTCCAGCTCCTCCAGGAGCTCCCTCACTTGCTTGTTCCGCTCTTTGACGCGGCTGATCTCCTGCACCTTTTGCTTGTACACCTTGTCAAACTGCGTGTTGAGAGCCACCTTGATTCTGAAGATCACATCCTGCATATTGGGAGGGAGGCAAAATTAGAAGACGGGTACAAGTCAGGGATGTGACTTGGCATCAG